>NC_081424.1:32288177-32888177 GCF_949786415.1 Peromyscus eremicus | reverse complement strand
CTTACCTCTGTAATTTAAAAAAGGAAAAGTTATTTGGTAGCAGGTGGTTACTTTCTCGGCGCATATTTTCTGTCAGGGTTTATTTTATTTTATTTTTTCTTTAAAAATGATAATCTAGCTGGGCGGTGGCGGCGCACGCCTTTAATCCCAGTACTCAGGAGGCAGAGCCAGGCAGATTTCTGTGAGATCAGAGGCAGCCTGGTCTACAGCGCGAGATCCAGGACAGGAACCAAAACTACACAGAGAACCAAAACTACTCGAAAAACCAGATAGATAGATAGATAGATAGATAGATACATAGATACATAGATACATAGATACATAGAACCAAAACTACTCGAAAAACCAGATAGATAGATAGATAGATAGATAGATAGATAGATAGATAGATAGATAGATGATAGATAGATACATAGATACATAGATACATAGATACATAGATAGAGATAGATAGACAGATGATAGATAGATAGATAGATGATAGATAGATAGGTAGATGATAGATGGATAGATAGATAGATAGATAGATAGATAGATAGGAACTAAAACTACACAGAAAACCAAAACTACTCGAAAAACCAAATAAATAGATAGATAAATAGATAAATACATACATACATACATAAAATTGCTGATACTTAAAAATGCCCGCATTTTTAAAGATAATGCTAGTATTTTAGCCAAAGATTAAAATATCAAATGCTGTGGTGTTGTGGGGTGGAGATGATGACTTTGGGTCTATGGCAGCATTTTTTTTTGAAAAAGACTTGAACTAAAGAGTCTCAGGCAGCTAAATATAGGAGAGTGCAAAGCAGCAGGCATATGTGCCTTTTGACTCTTTGGGAAGAGAGTTTGAAACATTACATAGTCGGGAAAGAATGCAGTAAGTAGAGTTTAAGTAATTTCCTTAATATAAAGGTATTAAAAGTTAATGTGTCAAACCAGACATATGGTGCAAGCCTTTAATCTTACCACTTGAGGATGGAGGCAGGTACATACCTGTGAGTTCCAGGTCAGCCAGGACTAAATAGTCAGACTATGTCTAATACCAAAAAAAAAAAAAAAAAAAATGAATGTGTTAAGCATATTAGGTTTCTTTACCCCGAAGACACTAGTTAGTAAAGATGGAAAATGTAAATGGAGAAAACAATAAATGAGGAGTGTGTTTATACTAAGAAAAAAATAGTTAAGTGCTTTTAGCTTAGTGCCTAAATTTTTGTGTGTTCCCAGTACAGTACAAACCAGTTCAGACTTGATTTCTCTCCAGACCTTTGATGATGGTGGCTCTCTGTCCTAATAGTCCGCCCTAATAAATATCTTTCAGTCAGCAGGAAGCCTTTAGCAACTGAAACTCCCCCTTTTAAATCCTAGTTATATAGTCATTCTATATAATTAATGAGCACACTTGTGATGAAGAATTTTTTGTTTTTGTTTTTTGATATAGATTCTCCTACTTCATACTCTTTAAAGTTAGACTCTCAATTTTAAATATTGGCAAAAGTGACAGAAAATGTATGTAGAGGTTAGTGTCTCTTAGCCAGCACATTCTAGCATTTACATAAATACATGCAAAACCCAGAGGTGGGTGCACATGCCTTTAATTCCAGTATTCAGGAGGCAGAAGCGAGTGGATCTCTGAGTTTGAGGCCAGCCTGGGCTACAGAGTGAGTTCCAGGACAGCCAGGACTGTTTCACAAAGAAATCCTGTCTTGAAAAACAAAACATAACAAATATATTTGTATTTATAATTAATATTTTTTTATACTTATATAATATTTACAATTAATTAGTTAATCAATCTTGGGTTCTTATGATACAAGGATTCTCTGTGTAACAGGCCCGGTTTTCCTGGAACTTGCTTTGTAGACCAGGCTGGCTTCAAACTCACAGAGATCTGCCTCTGTCTCTCCTCCTGGGCACTGGGATTAAAGGCATGCATATTCACACCCTCTTGAACAGAGCTTTTGCTAAGCATACAAAAGGAGCCTGCACATCAACAGTGCCACAAGAATAAACCTCTTACTATTGATGAAGGAAGATGATTGTTATACAGTGACGATACATCACATTCTCCCAAAGTATCAATAAAATAAACGTGTTATTTTAAAAAATAATAATATTTCCCAGAATTCGGGAGGCTGAGGCAGGCAGATCTCTGTGAGTTCATGGCCAGCCTGGTCTACAAACTGAGTTCCAGGACATCTAGGGCTGTTATATAGAGAAACCTTGAATCAAAAAACAAAAACAAAACAAGATTGATTAATTAATTTAAAATAATTTTTAAAATGAAGTGAGGCTGGGGCTATAATATAACACAGTAGTAGAGTATGTGCCTGGCCTGTTTTAGACCCTAGTGTCATATTCACATTCATACTATAATAATAGGAATGAATAATGGTAGGAAATTTTGTTTAGCATTTCAAAAATACCACCTAATATGCTGGCTTCTTTATTTCATTCCTTGTCATAGAGACCTATGCTGTATGGTTTTGAGTGTTAAGGTACCACAACTTAGAACCACATGAGAAGAAGGCCCCAATTGAGAAATTGCTTAGATGAGGTTGGTCTCTGGGAGACTGCCTTGATTGTTAATTGATGTGGGAAGACTAGGCCCACTGTGGGTGGTACAGTTCCCTGAGCAGGGTTCCTGAACTGTACATTCCATGCTTTCTGTTCTTTTCTATGAACTACTGTGCTTGAGTTCCTCCTTGACTCCCTTCAGTGATGCAATGAAACCTGGAATTGTAAGCCAAGTAAGGGCCTCTCTCCCCTCAGTTGCTTTTCGTCAAGGTATGTATCACAGCAACAGAAATGAAATTTGAACAAGACCCTAAGTGATAGTGTCAGTATTAGTATTATTAAGTAAGGTGAGAGCATCATGGTGCAGGCCTAAAATTGTAGAATGCCAAAGGTTGTGACATGAAAATCAAGAGTTTTAGCCACACAAAATTTTGAGGCCAGTTTGGGCTGCCTAATGAGACCCTGTCTCAAAAACTAAAAATAATGATACAATGATGATGATGAACTTTTTAAAAATGAAACCAGACAGAGAAAGGTTCTCTGTTCTCCAGATCAGGGACAGACTGACAGGAAGCTGCCTTTCAGGACAGTGGACTCTAAGACATTTGCACTGAATGCCTTAGCCATTTAAATGACACCTAAATGTGAGGGGGGATCATTGATAGTTCAAGGATTCCTCTTCAGATCACAATTTGACAGTAATAGAGCTGCTCCTGTCTCACTGTGCTAACAATTTACATAGATGGAAAAATACTGTAAGTTGTTGTAGACTATTATTTTAAGATATGTTACATTTGTTTGTGCTATGGAACATTTGTTTAACGATGCAAAGATGAGTTGCATTCTTTTAGGTTGCATTTGTTTAACTCTGTGAAGCTGTGTTATTTTGTCTGTCTAAAACACCTGATGGTCTAAAAAAGAGCTAAATGGCCAATAGTGAGGCAAGAGAGGGAAATAGACAGGGCTGGCAGGCAGAGAGAATAAATAGAAGGAGAAATCTGGGAGGAAAGAAGAAAGAACAAGAGAACAAGGAGAGGAGAATGCTAGGGGCCAGCCACCCAGCAACACAGCCACACAGCCACACAGCCATCCAGCCACAAAGTAAGAGTCAAAGTAAGATATACAGAAGTAAGAAAAGGAAAAAGACCAGGAGTAAAAGGTAGACAGGATAATTTAAATTTAAGAAAAGCTCGAAAGAAACAAGCCAAGCTAAGGCTGGGCATTTATAAGAAATAATAACCTCCCTGTGAGACATTTGAGAACTGGGTAGTGAGCCCCCCAAAAGAGTAAAGAGCAAAAACAACAGCAATTAGACAGGAAAAGAGCAGCAGGAATCTAGATTTCAGAATCATCTAAATATAGCTGTGGTTTGCTAGAGCACGCATAACAAAAGAAACCATATACTTAATGTTTGAAAGCACACAAAAGCATTACATCATAACCTAGCTCCATTCTAAGACTGTGAGAGTCAGCTGCATGTCTCCTTCCTGGCTCCTGGACATTGTTAGTCTGGTTCCTTGACTATCTTAGCAAAGACCCAACCCTACTCATGTCACATTCTTCCTGTGTGTGTTTCTCTATCTTTGTGTCTGAAATTTTTCTTTTTGTAAGAATACCAGTCAGATTAGGAGTTCCACCTTGCTCTGGGTGACCTCATCTTAATTATAAACCCTATTCAAAAATCATGGTTTATCTGAGGTGCTTAAGGGTTAGGACTTTCGATGTGAATTTTTAGGGAACACAGCTCAACTTTTACCAGTGTCAAAGAAGAAAGGGATGTAAAATATATTAAGCAGGAGGAAAGATCTTTGATTTGGACTGGAAAAAAAATATTAGAAAATAAAGAGGTCTTGGAAGATGGCCCTATGAGTAAAAGTGTTTGCTGTGCAAGTGTGAGAAACTGAGTTCAAATCCTCAGGACTCTGGTAAAAGCCAGACACATAGCATAGATGTATGTAATTGTAAACTTTTATGGAGAGGTAGGGAATGAATGGTAAAATTGGAGGACCCTCAGAAGAACAAGGGCCACCTAGCCTGGCATATGCAGTGGGAAAACAAGAAAATGAACATATCTCAAACAAGACCAAAGATTAAGGACCAACACCCAACTTACATATCCCCTGACATTCGTGCCATAGTACATGCATGAATGTGCACACACATAGATCGCTTAATTTTTGAAGTAAAAAATAAGTTAAAAAACAAACAAACAAAGCAAGGTATAGTGGTGCACACCTTTAATCCCAGTATTTGAGAAGCTGAGACAGGTGGATCACTGATTGCCAGGATAGATAGGGCCTCATAGAGAGACTCTGCCTCAAATACACCAAGAAAAAAAAGGTAAAAAATTATAAAGAATTGAACAAGAAAATAGAGCTGGGTAAGGAAGCTGGGCTAACGTACCCAAACTATGTTATATCATGGGCCCAGCTCAGACGAGTTAAAATTCCAGCTCACTTTGTAGCTAGCCTCTGGCAGGTTATTCATAGTCCAGCAAAAAGGCTGCTATTGCTATAATATTGTAAGAACTAACTGAAATTGTGGCATAAAGTGCTCATTTGCCTTGTACAGAACTTTATATGAAAATGTATGGGAAGGAAGTGGTTTGGGCGGTAGAATGCTGGTATAGATAGCATGCATGAGGTCCTGCTCTCTATTGCTTAGCACTGAGTAAAACTGGGACTGGTGGCCCACTGTAGCAATCTCAGCATTCAGAATGTAGAGGCAGGGCCTTCAGGAGTTCAAGGTCATCCTCAACTACATAGCAAGTTTGAGGCCAGCTTGAGCTACATGAGACCGTGTGTTAAAAACAACAAAACGATTTTAATGATCTAAAATGTTCGATAAGTTTACTTATTATTGAATCAGTGGAAAGCTGGTTGTGCCACCACTAGCCTTAGACTGAAACTGGGCTTCATTCTGAGCCAGGTGTGTCAATACACCCCTGTTCCTCAGGACCTGGGAAGTAAAGGCAAGAGGACCAGCAGTGCAAGGCCAACCTTCAGCTACATAGCAAGTTTGAATCCAGCGTAGGCTCCATAAGACCCTGTCTCAAACAAACAGAATCCTGGTCCCCAGGTATTTCAACAGAGTGAAGTAAGGAATTGAATGACGCACCCTTAGGGCTTCTTCTGGTTGGGTCAGTTTTAACTTAGTAAGCGCTGTACACCTATGCTGTCTGCCATCCATGTTCTGATTTCTCTTAGCTGGTGCTAGTGCCAACCTTGTCCTTGTGTGCCCAGATTGCAGAAGAGCTCTGTATTTGTAACCTCCAGGCTTCATCTTTTCAATGCTAGGCAAAGAAATCATGGTCTTTGTAGTAAATGTGATGTGGTGGCATGCGTGGTTCATCCCAGCACTTGGGAGGCAGAGCAGGAGAATCTGTATGAATTCCAGGCCAGCCTGGTCTGCTTAGTGAGTTCTGGGACAACGAGAGAGAGAGAGAGAGAGAGAGAGAGAGAGAGAGAGAGAGAGAGAGAGAGAGAGAGAGAGAGAGAGAGAGAGAGACCCTGTCTTGAAAGAAAGGAAGGAAGGAGGGAGAGAGTGGGAGGGAGGGACAGAGGGGGGAGGAGTGTGGTAAGGGAAAACACTGGACCAAGGAATGTAGATCAACAAGGGGCAGGCAAGATAATACTTTGCCTAGGTCTTCGGGAAACTCCCAGAGGGGCCTCAGGCAGGCCCCCACAGCAAATCCACTTCAGACCTTTCCTGCAATCATAGAGGAAACCCCCTACTCAGAGCAATTAAATAACCAAATGCCTATTGGAATAAACCAGGCTGCTCAGGATGATGAAACAGAGAGAACAGGACAGCCACAATATTAAACAGAGGATAGGCAGTGGTAGCACACACCTTTAATCCTAGCATTCCAGAGGCAGACATCCCTCTGGATCTCTGTGAGTTCAAGGCCACATTGGAAACAGCCAGGCATGGTAACACACGCCTTTAATCCCAAGGAGTGATGGCAGAAGTCAGAAAGATACATAAGGCATGAAGACGAGAAACTAGAAGCATTTTGGCTGGTTAAGCTTTCAGGCTTTCGAGCAGCAGTTCAGCTGAGATTCATTCTGGATGAGGACTCAGAGGCTTCCAGTCTGAGGAAACAAGATCAGCTGAGGAACTAGCAAGGTGAGGTTGGCTGTGGCTTGTTCTGCATCTCTGATCTTCCAGCATTCACCCCAATAACTGGCCTCAGGTTTGATTTTATTAATAAGACTCTTTAAGATTCATGTTACAGGCAGGGAGGAAAGGAAGGGCAAAAAATACTATATTAGTTATAATTCTTTTCACATGTGAGAGTAGTTTATGACCAATAGGAGAAAAAATAAATATATATAAGTAAATAAACAGATAAATGCATATCGTATTAGAAAGCTACTGGATATCTCAGAAAAGTCTTGATGATCAGTCAGGTCTGAGGGTCATTAGTGTAAAATCATCCTGGGAATCTTAGGACATCTTCAAAAAAATCTTAAGATAATTATCTAGGTGGGAACTTATCATCCTATCCCTCATAGGTGCTTAGATTATTAAAACAATAAATTGTTATTAGTAGGAAGTTCTGTGGACCTACCTGTCCTGCAGATGACAAATATAACCCTGAAAATGTTCAAACAAAACAAAACAAAACAAAACAATTGCCTGATTATACTGAGGAACATGACCAAAAGCTGATAGAATTTGGGAAAAAAATAAAATAAATACGGATGAGTATGCAGACTGGGAGAGAGGATTGGTTCTGACTACTTTTATCTTTATGCATAAAGGTATAGGTTTAATGTATGGCCTATGTAGTGGAGGGGCCAGGAGCCAAAAGAATGAGGCTGTTGGATCCCCTGGAGATAGAGTTAAAGATGGTCATGAGCAACCTCACATAGGTGCTAGGAATTGGACTTGAGTCTTTTGGAAGGACAATAAGTGCTCTTAACCACGAGACACATGGCAAAGTATACATTTATAGAAATGGGCTAATTTAAGATGTAAGAGCTAGCTAGCAAGAAGCCTGAGCCATTGGCCATGCAATTTGTAATTGATATAAGCCTCTATGTGTTTACTCGGGTCTGAGTGGCTGCAGGACCCGGCTGGACACAGGAAAACTTTCAGCTACAGTTATAGCTAGATGTAAGCCACCATGTGGGTTCTAGGAATGGAGCCCAGGTCCTCTAGAAGAATAGCCAGTGCTCTTAACTGATAAGCCATCTCTCCAGCCCAGTGCATATATTTCAGTCAGGTACACCCAATTATGCAAAGGCATAAAGTGGCAAGTAGGAGATTTCCACCTGAAAGTTCTCTTGAGAACACAAGTTTGCCTCATGTACGTATCCAAAACTAGTTCACCCTGGATCAGTCCCCTATATAAATTGAATACAGAAGAGTAGAATATGTCTAACTTCGATGGTTGGGAAAGCAAGAAGAGACTTATCCCATTATTGAGAGAGGAGGATATGTGCAGCTTAATGCACAGGGAGGTCCCAGATTCCCAAACAATGCCAGGTGCATTACTCAAAGAGAAGTGTGCATAAAATCCAAGTCAACTCAGGTTGCTAAGCTAAGAGTTTTATTTAACTCTCAAATAAAAGAGCAAGAACTTGGAATCACCTGATCCAGACCCTAAGAACCAGTAATAGGTAGACACATTTGAGGGGCACACAAGTGCCACAGTACTCATGTGCAGGTCAGAGGACGATGTGGGGGATTTGGTTCTCTCCTACCACGTGGATTCCAGGGATGGAACTTGGGTTGTAGTGCTAGACAGTAAGTACACTTACCTTCTCAACCATCTTGCAGGCCCAATGATATAATTTAAAACACACACACACACACACACACACACACACACACACAACGTATGTAAGAATGGGTGCTGATGTGAGAGGAAAATAGAGAAAAATGGATGTCAATAGATATGAGAAAATTAGCTAAAAGGTTGCTAAGATAAAGTTAAGAAAAGTTCTAAAACAGAGAATGGGGGGGCAGGGGAGGAGAGGAGAGGAGAGGAGAGGAGAGGAGAAGAGAAGAGAAGAGAAGAGAAGAGAAGAGAAGAGAAGAGAAGAGGAAGAAAAATAAATGACAGGACCAGTTGGGTGACCCAACATCTGCAATTAATATCCGTACAGAAATTGAGTATTTTAAAAGAAAGAAGAAAGATCATAAAAGAAATAATTGGAGGAAAATCTTCTGTGGGTAGAGGTTAGGTCGGAATGAGAACACACTTCAATGGCGTTGGCAGGAGTAGAGAAATGGCTCCGTGTTTAAGAGCACGAATTGTCCTTCCAAAGGACTCAAGTCCAATTCCTAGCACCTATGTGAGTTTGCTCATGACCATCTTTAACTCTATCTCCAGGGGATCGAACAGCCTCCTTTGGAATATACACACAGACCCACACAATAGCCCTCTCTCCAGGAACCATGCAAGGCTCACTTAATCAAAGTACAGTCCTTTCCCAACGACTTTATTGTAGAACCTGTAGCATTATAGTAAAACATTAACCATGTCTATCATATCTGCTGGTAGGTAGGCGTGCTGTGTAAGAGGTTCATTCATATTAAAATCCCATCGACTGCAGGAGTGTGACTCTTCTCCTTGGCCCAGATTTCCAAACTTAACCCCTTCCCAAATAATAAACAAGAAAAAGACAAAGTGGGAGCTAGATTTGTGCTGGGATACTTTGAGTGGAGAGAAAGGGAACACGTGCTTGCACCTCTTATCTCTAAGACGCACAAGCAGGCAACTAGTTCATACAAGCCTATGACCCGAGTTGTGGAGATGGAAAAAAACATACGTTGTCATCGAAAGAAAGACACAGCAAGGGAGCAAACAGTTTATAACACAGACGCCTGCATCCACAGAAAGTTTCCACAGCCAGGCTCCCTGGCGCTCCTTATCCTTCTTTCTTTTTTGGGGGGAGGGGGCGAGTTTCCAGACAGGGATTTTCCGTGCAGTTTTGGTGCCTGTCCTGGATCTTGCTCTGTAGACCAGGCTGGTCTCGAACTCACAGAAATCCGCTTGGCTCTGCCTCCCCAGTGCTGGGTTTAAAGGTGTGCTCCACCACTGCCCGATTCCTTATCCTTCTTGCAAGCCTTTTTCTGCAGGTGTTACACAGTTTTGTTCACTTCCGTTTCTTTAGTGTCTGTCCTTCAGCGATCACACACACTGCCATTTCCACCCTTTAAGCACGAGCCCAGTTTTCACTAAAGAGCACAAGATCTGTTTTTTTCTCCTTTATATTCGGAACCCAGCAGCTGAGTCAGCGATCTGCATGGGCGGAGACCCCAACTCCGCCTCTGCCCGCCCTCGCGCCCTCGGGTCCCCGGCTCCCGGGATCTGGAAGGGTTCATACAGCCGGCGTGGATCTCCTCCTCTGGACCGGGAATGTGGAGTCCCGGCCCCGTAGAGCGTCCGCTGTCTGCGCATCCAGTCCGCGGCGGTTGAACCCCGAGTCGCCGGCGAACCGAAGCAGCGGCTCATGGACACAGCGGAGTCCCCGGCTCCTGCAGGGACAGGAGGTGACTGATCCGCGGAGTCGCGCGCTGCCGCTCCCTTCGGGCCTGTCTCTTTAACCAGGATCCAGTAGGCTTACTTTTGCTTTTTTTGTTTATTTATTTTCCTGAGCCCCTCAACCAGGGTGGTGCCTGACCTGACTATGGGGTCCAGGCCAGCGTTTCTTTTCTCAGGTTTGAGGACTGGGTATAGGTACTTCCCAAAGCTGTGCTTTTTAAGTAGGGGGTTTCAGAATCCCTTCAAATTAACACCACATCATCAGGCCTAAACTGTTTTCTTTGGTCTCTGGGTATTTGCTGGCGTTCTCCTTACTTTTAACTTTTTCTCATTTTCCTTCTTCAGCTCGGGCATATTTCAAAGGATTCTTCCTCAACTTAATGCACAGGATTTTTCCTCCTCCTGGCCTACAGTAGCTACCTCTGGAAAATCAGCAGATCAAATGCATTTTCTTCTCTTTTGTTCCCCCTCAGAATCATTCAATTTAAAAATGGCTAAGGAATCTGCTTGGACCTTTGAAACTGAGTCAATTGATTGGTTCTTTGAATTTTAAATATGGAAACAAATACTTAATGAGCAATTGATTCAAAAGACTAGTAATTAGTATTGACGATGACTTGATTATGACTTCATTTAAGTATTTGTGAGTCTTGTGTTTCCAGAATGTTAAGTTTACCGATTGAATGACTGGTAATGAGCCAGCCTGACTCTGGTAAAGACCTAGCATTACCCGTTTAAACATTTAAGCCCTGACTGAATCTATGTGGCATGTGAAACCAGGAGCTTGAGAAAATGAGATGTCTTTCTTTAGAGCCTGATTGATGCCCTTGACAAAGCACCCTGGAGCTCATCGTTGTAGGGATTTCTGAAAGAGTGGGCACGTTGGTCCATCTCATTATAAATCAAGGTAGATCAGAAGGCTTAGTATTTTCTGTACTGAAATTCTGATAGAAGAGTCTATGCATGAAAACAATGTTTCAGATTTGCAGTGATATTCCAGGATTGTTTAGTGTTGGGTCACAGTGGCTATAAACAGCTATATTTAGAAAAGCCTTTTAGCTCATCAAGTGTTTTTTTAGAGTCTTCTAACTCCACAGTAAAATGTCACTTGTGTGTTTTACCCAGAATCCCACTTACACTCCTGTAACAGCAATATGTTTGCCTTTAAGATGATGGCTCTGGAGGAAGTCCAGGAGAGACATCGAGGAGACTTTCAAGAGAACAGCTTTGTGTACTGGTGTCGGCAGCTTCCTTAAACTTGGGTTGCATGATGGCCTATTCCATCCTTGGACCGTTTTTCCCCAAGGAGGTAAAACATTTTGTATCTGCATAGACTAATCTTTAGAAAGCCCTTCAGTTATATAATTTTAGAGGATATAAAATGTGAGAATATGGGGGCAGTGGGGGTGCTCAGCAGTCAAGATCGTGTTCTGCTTTTCTAGACGACCGGAGTTAAGTTCCCAGCCCCCACATCAAGAAGTTCATAATCATCCAACTCTAGCTCCAGAGGACTCTGGTGCCTCTGGCCTCTGTGGACATCAGTTCTCACATGTAAATATCTCCATACAGACACCTATGCATACACACATAATTAAAATGTTTCAAAATAAAATATAAAAAATGTGCCTACAGTATAGATAATATTGGTGTGTTTTGTATGATGGTGTGTACACTGTGTGTACGTGGGGAGGGGGGCATTAGCCCATGTGTACACAGAGGCCAGAGGTCATTATCAGGCATCTTCATCACAACATGGTCTCTTACTGTCCTTGGAGCTCGCCAGTTCAGCTAGACTGACTAGCCAGCAAGCCCCTGGGATCCTCCTGCCTCCTCCTCCCTGGGGTTAGTATTACAGATGTGTGCCAACAAGCTCAGCTTTCTATGTGGGTGCTGGGATTCAGTCAGGTCTTCCTGGTTACACAATAGGCACATTACCTAGACTCATCTCCCCAGCTCTCCTCGCCCACTAAGAGAATATTTCTTAGTGTTTAATAAGAAAAAAAAAAAAAGAGCATCCTCTTGCTGGATAATCCTCCCCAAGTATACTTGACTTCCTAAGTGTTATTTATTTTACCATGTAGTTGGATTAATCTTTACTTGGCGTCTATAGCTGAAAAAGGAGATTCACTAAATGACTGAGATGTCAATGCTGCCAAAAGGCTAGAACTCTGTCTTCTGGTGTTGGGATTAATATATATTTTAGAATCAGGTTGTTTATAACCAAGTGTAGTGGCTCATGCCTTTAACCCGAGTACTCAGAAAGCACAGACAAGCAGCAGATTCTAGGAGTTTTGAGACCAGCCTGGTTTATAAGTGAGTTCCAGGCAGACATGGTCATATAGTGAGACTCTGTCTCCAAAGGTGGGGTAGTCCAGGATATTCATTCTGAATTTATTATGCACTCCAGCAGTAATATTTACACGAAGGAAGGATTCTGATTAATGTTGCCAGGCTCCCTCTAAGCTTTGCCGTTTACGTGGTGTTAGGAACAGATGTTCATCTGGAGTACAGAGTCCATGCATATAGTATGGAACGAAGGGAACTAGATTGGGAAAGTTCAGACAATAAGTCCAAACGTTCATTTTGTGCATCTTGCCAAAGTTTTAGGTTCACAGCGCACTGACAACTTCTCAGTTCTCAAACTGTCTCAACAACATGTAGTCCTTCATACAGTGTTCGAGTAGAAAGGCTTTTCTGCTAAAAGCACGATGTGGCTCCATACCCAAACAACACTCACTGGTCTCCAACACATATTGCCACCCATTCATCCACTTGGTGCCTACAACAATCCCATAAGAGGAGAGAATAGCGAGGGTCCCATCGTGTTACTTTAAGATAGCAGTCTCAGACGTGAAGGCCTTTCCTAGTTAGTCCAATTTCACCGGAGGGTCAAGTTCCGCCTCTGGGTTCATCGAGTTGAACATCTGCCCAGGCAAAGAAAAGTCAGGAAGTGCCCCTGTCTTGCTTGTTCATTACAAACCAAAAATATGAGAAAAGGAAGGAGAGGAGGAGGAGAATTGATACAGGCTTTGAGTATCCTTTAAGGTAAAGATGGGCAAGAGTGATGATACTGAGGAGGGAAGAATGCTTCACTATCGTTGGGCAGAATCAAGCCAAGCAGAAAGGTGTGGTCCTGAGACCTTTTCAGGTCAAGTGAAGTGTGTCATGAGAAATGGTAGCTTCTACAGTAGAGAGGAAGGCATCGTTGCAGATGTGGTCGTGGGAAGAGCAGAGTGAATGGCATATTCTTACAGAACAGGACACAGCTCACTGGGGCTTATATTTAGGGCACAGTGAGACCCTGATAGAAGGCTGAGGCTCTGAGGGGCAAGCTCTGGCTGGAATGCAAGAACCCTGGGATGTATACCCAGGACTTGGTTGCTGGGAGAGCATCAGTGTTTGGTCAGATTTGGGTTTTGTGAGAAAATACTGATGGGATCCTTTAAAGCAGTGGTTCTCAACCTCCCTAATACTATAACCCTTTAATAAGTTCCTCGTGTTGTAGTGACCCCCAACCATAAAATTGTTTTCATTGCTACTTTGTAACTGTTACAATGAATCAGAATGTAAATACTGATGTGCAAGATATCTGGTGTGCCACTCCTGCCAAAGCGGTCGTGACCCACAGGTTGAGAACCACTGCTCTAAGGTTATAGAGGGTATCTTAATTAGGGTTTCTATTGCTGTGATGAAACAACTTGACCAAAAAGCAAGTTGGGGAAGAAAGGGCTTATTTGGCTTACGCTTCCATATCACTGTTTATCATTGAAGGAAGTCAGGAGAGGAACTTAAACAGGACAGAAACCTGGGGCTAGGAGCTGATGCAGAGGTTATGGAGAGGTGCTGCTTACTGGCTTGCTCTTCATGGCTTGCTTGGCCTGCTTTCTTACAGAACCTACTGGGCGTGGCCTCACCCACCACGGACTGGGCCTTGCCCCATCAATCACTAATTAAGAAAATGCCTTACAGCTGGATCTTATGAAGGTGTTTTTTTTTTTTTTTCAATTGAGGCTCCCTCTTCTCCAGTTGACTCTAGCTTGTGTCGAGTTGGTATAAAAACAGCCAGCACAGGAGGGAGAAAACAACAGAAATTCAGTTTCTCCTGCTGTGTATTCACAACACAGATTACCTTTGTGGCCTCAAAAGGCACAGTGACGTCTCCTTTTTCTCCAGCAAGTAAGTAACTCTTCAGCAGCAGACATGGCGGTGTCCTCTAATCCAGGACAACTGTGACTCTGTCTTCTGGAGATTTCTCAGTCCCAGGACTGCCCCCTGCCTTCAAATCCCAGTGGCAGACCCCATGTTTTCTAACTTGGAGCTTAAGTTAAGGTTTATACATACCCCTCCTTGGATTCAATTGATTTGCTTAATTGGCCACAGAACTCAGAGAAACACTTAAGGGTATGGGTTTTACTACACAGAATACACATAAAGCCATGCACTGGGTGACATGTTGACCATTAGGAACTTTCAGCTGTGTAGACACTCTATGAGCCCTGTGCCTTCGGGGTTTTGTGGACATGATCATTTAAAGACTGGGTGTAGAGATTTGATCAGGCCTGACAGTCGCTGTTTTTTTATTCTCTTCATAATATCCCTCCCTCAGGATATGATATAGAACCCATCTGGAATGAGAAAGGTCTTGTAATCTGTCACGCAAGCTAGATGAGTTACAGGCTAGGAACTAATTCTTCTCTCTCTGTCCTCTGTCTCTCTCTCTCTCTCTCTCTCTCTCTCTCTCTCTCTCTCTCTCTCACACACACACACACACACACACACACACACACACACACACACACACGGGATGGTAGGATGGCTCAGTGGGTAATGGCACTGAGTTCGTCCCCCTGAACTCATATGGTAGAAGGAGAGAACTGACTCCATGAGTTGTCTTCTGACTTCTACATGTGTGCCATGGTACATGCATGCCCGTCCCCCCCCCCATACACACACAATGAGTAAATTTAATAACAATATCTTTTAAAAAATATGTATATCATAACATTACAATAAGATGGATACATATAATTTGTTATGTGTCCCAGTTCCTGGTTCTCATATAGCTTACATGGGAAAGGATGGAGGAATTGTTTTTCTTAAAATTGTGGCTGGAGGGGCTGAGATGACTCAGTAGATGAGAACATGCTCTGCAAGCATGAGAACCTGAGTTTAATTCTCCAGCGCCTACATAAAAAGCCAGGCATAGCTGTACATGACTAGGGGGCAGAGACAGATAGGTCTCAAGGGCTCACTGTCAGCTTAGTTTAGCGGGATGCAAAGCTGGTTCAGTGAGAGACCCTGTCTGCAGGCAACGAGGAGAGCAGTAACATAAGACACCAGTGTCCTGCTCTGGCCTCCGTGTGTTTGCTCCTATTTGAATGCACCTGTACAGTCACATGCTTGTGTACTCACATGCACAGACACACAACCTGTAGTTAGAGGGAAAAAATGAAAAGCAATGCAATTGTAGAGAATACAGTTTTAAAATATGTATATATATATATTAATTTTAAGGATTTATTTATTTTATTTTGTGCATGAATGTATGTGTACCTCCTACATGCAGTACTCTCAGAGGTCAGAAGAAGGTAGGTCCCTTGGAACTGAAGTTGTGGATGGTTGTGAGCCAAGCAAGAGCAGCAGCTGCTCTTAACTGCTCATCCATCTCCCCAGGCCCAAGGATGCATTCTGGAGGGCTTTCAGGTATGTGCATCTGTGTAAAGTTGTTTGATGCTCTGGTGAAAGGATGCATCGAAACCACTCTTCTGACCATGAATATTCATGGGTAACACACAGCCTCTCACAGAGAAGAAGGTGCATGAAAGGTGACTGCTGACTCTCAGGTGACAGGACAACCACGTGAGGGTCAGGCTTCATGCTCTACGTCATACCAAGTTGTGTAGCCAGAAGGTTTCTCTAGTCCCACACAGACCTGTGGTCCCACAGCAGCTTATAAAATAATCACTCAGAAGCTTATATTAATTACAGACTGTATGGCCAATGGCTTAAGTTTCTTGCTAGCTAGCGCTGTCATCTTAAATTAACCCATTTTTATTAATCTATGTATTGTCGTGTGGCCGTGGTGTTACCGGTCTGCTGGCATGTTGCTCCTTGGACTGCAGGCTGGTGTCTCTCCTACCTCTGCCTCTCTTCTTCCTGTCTCTTTATTGGATTTCCTGCCTGGCTATAACCTGACTCGCCATAGGCCAGAGCAGCTTCTTTATTAACCAGTCATAGCAACACATATTCACAGCATACAGAATGACCATCCCACACCTTAGTTGCATAAGTTGTCTAAAGTTCCTTAAAAATTGTTCTTTTTTTATGGGGGGAGGTGGATACAGGGTCTCACTATGTAGCTCCAGATGGCCTAGTACACCAGGCTGGCCTCAAAATCACAGAGATCCCTCTGCCTCAGCCTTCCAGGAATTAAAGGTGTGTAACACATGCTCAGCTAAATGCATATTTTAACCTTTAAATGGATATAACGACAGCCTAATGTGAGGATGTGAGGCAAGATAGTGAGAATTAAGGGAATATTTGCATGGCTATTGTAAAGACAGAAGAGTGTTCCTCTCTTGAGAAGCACACACCCACATTTGGGTGTGTACTACCATTTCATAAGTGCCTCTCTCTATCCCTCAGTCCTACCCCTTCTTTCTCTCTCCAATATCTATGCTTAAATCTATTTAAAATATAATAAACTCCATCTGTACCTCCTAAGAGGCTTCAACGTTGGTCCATATTGACTTGTCTTGAAGTTCTTTCTCTGTAGTGAAGTAAAGAGTATTGGCCACAGGCTGGGGACACAGCTCAGTTGGTAGAGTGTTCGTCTAGCACACACAAAGCCCTGTCTTTGATCCCTAGCATCACATACACAAGTGTGATTGTACATGCCTGTTATCTCAGCACTTAGGAGCCAGAGGCAGGAGGATCAGGAGGAAGTCAAAACCAGCCTCATCTACATAGCGAGTCTTAGGCCCACCTGGGCTACATTAAACCCTGCCTCAAGGAACCATAAAAAAAATAAATAAATAAATAAATAAATAAATAAATAAATAAATAAATAAATAAATAAAAAGAATCTTAGGTTCAGCTGAGTAGCTGTCTCTGAAAAGAACTTCTCAGGATGCTAGAGGGGGCAACATAGAGCTCTGTCTCTGGCCACCACCTCACTGGGGCTCACAGGGCAGCCATACTTGCACAGTTTGAAAAGGGGTTTTAGGGTCTGGAGAGATGTCTCAGTGGTTCAGAACACTCACTGCTCTTGCGAAGGACATGAGTTCAGTTCCCAACAGTGGTTCACAACTACCTGAAACTCCAGTCCCAGGGGATCCGTGCCTCCACAAACTCCTGCACGAATGTGGGTGCACATACTTACACTCAGGTACACACACAAAAGTAGATTCAGAATAAGTGCTGTATCATCTGTAGCAAAGTTCAGAGGTCCCTGGTGGGACAGGCTATGAGCATTAATAATTCCAGCATGTGGAGAGTAAAAGATCCTCGGGTGTCAGAACAGTGTGGATGGTGGGGAGCATCCTTTGTCTGCATTGCTCATCGGAAGGAAAACTCTTCCCAGATTAAGCATGGTAGAAGCCATGGAGAAGACCGGTTGGGCCTTCATATGATCTGCTTGCCAGTTCATGGCATTTCCTATCATTGAGTTTTTTGTTTGTTTGTTTTTGTTTTTGTATATTTTCTTCTAGAACTGACAATTGGCGCGTGATTTGTTTTGTTTCTGTTTTTGGTAGAGGGCAATTCTGTAACTAGAAGTGCTGCTAAAAAGGAAGTCTGTCTACATCAACTGTTTCCTGAGCCCCGTGACAGAGACAGAAGTATTTTGTGTTTTTTTTTTTTTTTTTTTTTTTTTGTTTGTTTTGTTTTTTTAATTCTATAATACTGACTTTTATCCAGATAAAGGGAATTCTTTAAAGGCATACTAAGTGAATTATTTCACATCAGGGTCTAGATTTTACCATCAACTTTCCTGTCTTTCCTTACTCTCATTATTTTAAAATAAAAAATTTTAAATACCAGAAATAGGAAGGTTTGAGAGGGAGATAGGGTAGGAGCCGGGACAATCAAAATTAGGTATGTATAAAAATGTTACAAGGAATCTGCT
Source organism: Peromyscus eremicus (assembly GCF_949786415.1). Taxonomy (NCBI): domain Eukaryota; kingdom Metazoa; phylum Chordata; class Mammalia; order Rodentia; family Cricetidae; genus Peromyscus; species Peromyscus eremicus. Next base: position 32,870,034 of record NC_081424.1, on the reverse strand, counting down.
GCTTGGTAAGTTAATTTTTACAAAAAGAATGTCTATTATATGGACGTTGCAGCACTCCCCAAATCTTGGAAATTACTATACGCACATGGAAGTCACAAGGTGATGCTTCAACTTCCTCTTGTCTTCCCACCAATGCTGTCTTGTCTTTCTAATTTTGTTCCCATTTCTTCTTCTTCTAAGGCAGAAAAGAAGGGGGCCAGCAACACCATGATTGGGATGATCTTCGGATGCTATGCTTTATTTGAGTTGCTGGCATCTTTAGTGTTTGGAAAATACGTAAGTATTGGCACTCATATGCATATTTTAGTTTTCGAAAATCATGTGGTGCGTTACTATAACTTACTAATCTAGAATGTCTATGGACATGGAAATGATATCATTACATTTTTATAAGTTATGCCACAGCTCTGTCATTGTGGTTGATTCGTTAGTCCCTTCCATGCTTATAAACTGTTTGTATCGCAGTTCTTTTAAATGATTATTTTAATATGATATGAACTACACATGCTTTCCTGCAATTGTATATATTCTGATACAGTGGATTTGTTTATGTAAATGTAGACATGTTGAAGCAATCCTTTGACTTTATTGCTCTCCTTTGACTTTTATTATAGCTTGTACAAATTGGAGCCAAATTCATGTTTATAGCAGGAATGTTTATCTCAGGAGGAGTTACAATTCTCTTTGGGTAAGTAGCTTTCTAATATGTTTGGAACATGGGTGGACATCATAGTCTATTGGCTTTGAAATTTCTCTTAAAATTGTCTTGTTATTATATTTGTATGATGGGGGCGCTGTCCATGTGGAGGACAGTGCAGTGCATCATTCCTTTTGCTCCACCTTTACATGGATGCCAGGTATTGAACTCAGTTTGCCAAGTGTATGCTGCAAGCCCCTCACCCACTGAGCTGTGTCACTAGCCCATTAATGGCTCTGCTTTGTTTGGTTTTGTTTTTAGAGACAGGGTTTCTTCGTGTAGACCAGGCTGGCCTCAAACTCACAGAGATCCATCTGCCTCTTCCTCCTGAGTGCTGGGATTAATGGCATGGGCCACTACCGCATAGCACTTAATGGATCTTTAAACCCATCAGTACCAGTCACTCCTATGTTGTCAGATGAATGGCATGTGATTAATGGTGGAGGGAGATGGTGAACAGCAAACAGAAACATCATTGGTCTTAAGAAGAAAGTTCTCCAAGATCATCTACTAAACAGCCTGCTGAAGCAGACATAGTGCTCCCCATCTGTAATCACAGCATTTGGGAGGCAATGCAGGAGGACCTTTAGTTCGAGTCCAGCCCGTGCTATGCAGGAAAACCCTATCTCAAAACAGCAATAGAGAAAATATAACAGTGGCTCCTGAGTGCATCTACCGGGACTCATGTGGATGCTCATGATGGGAACACAATAGTCTTCTGAGTCATAAAAACTCTTTGCTTAAACAGGAAAGACAATCTATTTCTTACAGGATCAACTCAAAGACACCTGGCTACAGGTGCTAAAATAGCATTATCAGAAATCGTTCTTAGCTTCCTGCTTTTCTCTCCTCTTCTGGTGCAATGTTCCTACACAAGCTCCTAGAACCTTCCTTTTCTTTTCTTCTTCTTCTTTTTTTTAAATATTTATTTATTTATTATGTATACAGTGCTCTGCTTGCATGTATGCCTGCAAGCCAGAAGAGGGCGCCAGATCTCATTACGGATGATTGTGAGCCACCATGTGGTCGCTGGGAATTGAACTCAGGACCTCTGGAAGAGCAGCCAGTGCCCTTAACCACTGAGCAATCTCTCCAGCCCATCTTTTGTTGTTTTTGAGACAGGGTATCACTATGGAGCCATGAGTGGCCTGGAACTTGCTATGTAGACCTGACTGGCCTTGAACTCATAGAAATCTACCTGCCTCTGCCTCTGATGCTGAGATTAAAGGCATGGCCTTGCTCTTTCATCTCAGTATTCTAGCTATTTCCTAATAACAGTGTAACAACTGTTTACATAGCATTTACATTATACCAGGTATCAAAAGTATCCAGAAAGTAACTTAAGGGCTGTAAGCATAGCTCTGCACCAGAGAGAGTATTTGCCCACTACCATGGGTGAAGCCTTGGGTTCAACACAGCACCATAATAAAGAAGCAAATAATTAAAAGTAAAGATGCGTTTGGTAAGATGAGCATCAGTTATAGCAGACAACATGTTTTATGTCAAGGACTTGAGCATCTTCTGATTTTGATACCTAAGGTAGATTCTACCATCACACTATTCTCTGGGTTCAGGGGACCAATATATTCCAAAGAGGCCTCAGTATTATTATCCCAGATATGAGTTATAACAACAGAAGGGGATAGCTAGGCTGTCATTATGACTTGAATTATAACAAAAATTAAAAACAGCAATTCCCTATAGAAAGTGTCACAACCCAACTCTTTAAAGGATTTCTAGCTACAGATTTCTAGCTAAAAGATTCATGCTACAGAGACTTTATCTAATAACTTTGGGTAGTATGACTATTTTCAAGAAATAAAGTGAATTAAAAAATTAAAACCAGTTTGACACTTGACAACTGCATTTGTTTTCAGTGTCTTGGACCAACTTCCAGACGGACCCATATTTATTGTCATGTGTTTTCTGGTGAGAATAGTAGATGCCATAGGCTTTGGTGCAGCGATAACCGCATCGTCTTCTGTCCTGGCAAAGGCCTTCCCAAATAATGTGGCTACTGTGTTGGTATGTAATTTGAACTTTTTCTTATTTTCCTTCTGATGTGGCCAAAACATTTGATCTGTTCTTACATGCTTTCCCCAACTCTCTTGTGTATTGTTCCTCCTTTTATTGTGATTTCGATTTCCTGCAGTAAAGTGAGAAATAAAAGCACATCATTGCTGGGTGTGCTGACACACACCTGTAACCCACTACTTGGGAAGTGAAGGCTGGAGCATCAAAAGTTTGAGGCCAGCATGGGTGACACAGTGAGTCACTGTCTGAAAAACAAAAACAAAGAAATGACGACTGTCTGAAATGTTTAATTGTTCTTTATCAATAAAAACTCGGCATCGGGAGTCAGATATGGGGTAAGAACCTGAACGATCAGAGAAGCAATGGCAAAGTGACCAGTGACCTCCTATCTCTTTTGTTCCTCCATCCATAAGGCCAAGACCCTCTCTAAGTCCCGCCCTACTACTTCCCATCTCTCTCTCTGTCCTCAGTCCTCCAAAACCTCTATGGTTAGTTTGAGTCAGCTAGTAGCTAGCTCTACCCTCTGATTCAAAGCAAACTTTGTTGTCAGAATGCGATCAAAATATCACACAACAACTCTCTGTGACAACTCTACCACAGGAGGAGAGGGTTTAAAAAGAAGGTGAGGCCTGGAACGGTGGCTTGTGGCTTTAATCCCAGCACTCAGGAGGCAGAGGCAGGTGGATCTCTGTGAGTCTGAGTCAGACTGGTCCACACAATAATGCCAGTTCAGACGCTGCTACACAGTGAGACCCTTATCCAAAGTAAGAAACAAAAAAGCAGAGACCTTGAGTGTCTCTTAGGTAAATCACCCTTAAAATGATTTTTAAAGATTTGTTTTCTTTTTTTATGTGTATTATTGTTTTGCCTCCATACACACACACACACACACACACACACACACACACACACACACACATATACATATACGTACACACACATACACACACACACATATATATATATATATATATACCACATATGTGCCCAGGGCCTACAGAGATCAGAAGAGGGGATCAGATCCCCTGGAACTGGAGTTATGATAGTTATAAGCCACCATATGGGTGCTGGAACAAAGCCCAGGTCCTCTGTGAAAGAGCAAGTGCTCTTAACTACTGAGCCATCTCTAGATTTTTTAAAAATCACTTTTCACTCTTCTGAGTAGCATTTTGCTATCCTCCTGTGATCCTGTGAGTAGGACCTGGCTGAATTGCTTATAGCTTTCCTCTACTCTAGAAGTTTCCCCTCATGATAGATGGTTACCTCATGAGCATCTTTCCTCCACTTTCCCCAGATATGTCTCAGAGGTCGTCTTGAAAATGGTCAAAGCACTTGTGTCTTGTCTGAGGAGTGTCATCTAATTTTGACTTTACTCAATGTGTCAGCTTGGCCATGGGCCATTTTTTCCATATAGAACTTGTTGTCCTTTTAAAAGCTGGTGTTCTGTAGAATACGCTGGACAGTGCTGTTCAGGAAATTCCTGTCGTGGTGGCAGTCACCATTTGAGATTGGGCAGGAGAAAGTAGACTTGCCCTCCCAATCTTCCGCATAAAGTTGCAGCTGAAGCCAACACATCCCACACATTAGTTAATCATGATGGCTCTGTGTCCTCTGTGGATCTTAAGACAGTGAGATTGTAAGCCATGGGTGTATTTAAAGATTTAAAATGGTACAATTTTTTAACAGTAAAATTCTTTTCCATAGGACTTCCTTGTTTACTTTTAGTTAATTTTATGCAGAATAAACTTAAAAAGTTATAAAATGGAATATCGAATGTAGTAAATGTTTGACTTATACCATTGCTATTCTGACTTATATACACATCTGCTGTCCAGGCACCCAGTGCCCTAGCTGCTCCAAGAGGGCAGCCAACATCTCAGGCATCTTACCAAGATTACATATCTGTGTATACACATGTTCATACCCATATGGAGTGGCAACATGATTCCTCCTTCTTTTCTTTACGTGTGTGATGGCATATTCTTCACACCATTTAACAAATGGTTGATTATACTGACAAGTTCACACTTGATGTCTTCTGTATTTATTTATAAGAAACATTCTTATTTGTTCTTCACTGGCTGTGTGCAATTTCTCTGTATAGATGTGACCTACTTTATCTAAATTGTTAGTGAGTATGTAAATCATCTGCATCTTTTTGTTTGTTTGTTTGTTTGTTTAGAACAGGGTCTCTCATAGCTCAAGCTGACTAGAACTCTCAAACGTTGACCTTGAACTCCTGGTCTTGCTTCCTGCATCTCCTTCACCTAGGTGCTGGGATTGTAGGTGTCTGTCGCCACACCTAGCTTAACATTGCAAACAGTGCTACCATGTCAATGTATAAACAAGCATGTGTGTGTAAATTGTGATACAATCTTTTTTTTTCAAGTAGTACTCTCATAATTCATTTTTTATTTAACTTTTTTGAGAATTTCATACATGAGTCCAATATTTATATAATTTTCACCCCACTGCTCTCTTAAATTACTGGTGTGTGTGTGTGTGTGTGTGTGTGTGTGTGTGTGTGTGTATGTGCACGCGCATAAATACAGCCTCAACCAACTGAGTCCATTTAGTTGCTTATATGTATATGTGTTCAGGTCTGACCACTAAGTTGGCTTAGCCTAAGAGGGGCCTCACCCCTGGAGAAAACTGATTCTTGCTTTCTCAGGAGCCATTGATTGCCTATAGCTCTTCATCTGGGGATAAAGCTTTGGAAAATTTCCTCATCCATGTGGCATGTCAGACGGCGTAGTCATGTCTTGTCTTGTTTTGGTGACTGTATTGTCGAGATTTTATGGATGCAGCTTCCCTTTCATGTGTAGAGGACACTATCTCGCAGCAGATGTCCTGGGCCTCTGGCTCCTGTGGTCTTTCTGCCCCTAATTCCTTGGTGTTCTCTGGGAATTACAGGGCTTGTGATGCAGATGTGTCAGTCGGCACCTGAGGTCAGTTGCACTTTGCATCATGACCAGTTGTAGATTTCTGTGATGGTCTCCAGCAGCTGCAGAAAGAAGCTTCTTTGGTAAAGGGTGGGAGCTACACTTATCTGTGGATATAAGGATACATATTTTGAATGTGGTAAAGGGTGGGAGCTACACTTACCTGTGGATACAAGGATATATATTTTGACTGTGGTAAAGGGTGGGAGCTACACTTACCTGTGGATACAAGGATACATATTTTGACTGTGGTTACTAATTATACTTGTTTGGAAAATGGCAGTTAGTAGGGTCTCCTCTAGTGTCCATAATCTCTCCAGCTACAGGTAGGCTAGGTTTATAGTACCAGGCATTTTGAGACAAGATGCCTGGAACTCACAGAGATCTACCTGCCTCTGCTTCTCAAGTGCTGAAATTAAAGATATGTGCCATTATGCCTGATACTCATAATTCTTCAACTATAATACATTAAATTTTCTTTTGTTTTTTCACTTTTAGGGAAGCCTTGAGGTTTTTTCTGGACTGGGGCTGATAGTAGGTCCCCCTTTAGGTGGCTTTTTGTATCAGTCCTTTGGCTATGAGGTGCCTTTTATTCTTCTGGGGTGCATAGTTCTGCTGATGATACCACTCAACCTATGTGTTTTGCCCAGTTATGGTAAGTTCAATTTTAGTACTCATTCTAGAATTTTACCTTTACTTTTATGTCTTTGTAAATGATACATTTACCACCTATATTATGTAACACCTCTTTGTAGTCCCCTCAAAAGCTGGTTCTGTTTCCTAAAATGTGGGTAATTAGTTTATGATGATTTTTGCTTACAAAGGACTAGGAATATAGCTCAATTAGTAGAGTGCTTTTGTAGCATTCATGAAGCCCTAGGTTTGACCTCCAACTTCATATAAGCACAACATGATGGTGCATGCCTTTAAAGAATCCTTGGCTACTCAGTGAGTTTGAGGCCAGCCTGGGATGCATGAGGCCCTCTCTTAAATACGTAAAATAAAAAAGCATACCACAAAAATTTCCAGGTTTAGGAGAAACAAATACTTTATTTCTGCTCATGAGCCATTATCATTGGGCTGAACTAAGTTTTCACCAGAAATTCTGTGGGCAACACAGTCTGTCTGCAAAGTTGTAAAAACAAGAGAAGATTCCCATAAGTTCTAGACCGCCTTTATTTTCTTTCTTTCTTTTTTCTTTTTTCTTTCTTTCTTTCCTTCCTTCCTTCCTTCCTTCCTTCCTTCCTTCCTCCCTTCCTTTCTTTTTTTCATTCTTATGATGTCTTTCTACATAACTCTGTGTAGACAGACTTTTCTTTGGGTCTCCAGCTCACACACACACACAAAAAACAACATGGAGACTTATTAGTTATGAAAGCTCAACCAATAGCTTAGGCCTGTTTCTAACTAGCTCTTATAACTTAAACTAACCCATTTCTATTCACTTTTTGTCTAGTGGCTTTATTACCTCACCTCCATATTGCCCATCCTGTTTGCTCTGCGTCTCTGCCCTTCTTTTTCCCAGTGTTCTCTGTGCCTGGAAATCCTGCCTAACTATTGGCTGTTCAGCGTTTTATTAAACCAACCACAGTGACTCATCTTCACACAGTGTAAAGGAATATTCCACAACAGCCCTGGCTGTCCTGGAACTCACTATGTAGACCAGGCTGGCCTTGAGCTCACAGAAATCCTCTGCCTCTACCACCCTCAACTCTAGGACAGTTTTGTGCACACAGAGAATTCCAGGCCATCTGGGGCACAGAGTGAGACAATGTGTCATTCTGTCAAAAAACATTCAATAAAGGGGGGCAAGGCCAGCTCTTCATTCCCAGTGGGCCTTCCACATGTCCATGTAGCAACAACAGTTACAAGGATACAGGTCTCTGGTAGAAGTGATGAGAAACAATCTGGGTCCAAAGCTTCCCTTCCCATATAAATCAACCTTCTCTGTGACAGGGCATGTATATTGTTGCCAGGGTGCCACATGCTGGTAAGAGTCAACCAGGGCAGGGAGCACAGAACACTGTGTCCCCATTAGGTGCGTACTTATGATTCATTTGTAGTTCCCTTTGTTCAGATAAAAATTACCACCAGGGTTATGGTTGTTGTAAGCAATGTTTTTCAGAAGGGTTAATCAACCTTGTATAACAGAGCTGGAGAGGTTGCAGGAGAGCAGGGAAACCAGGGAGAAAAGAGCCAAAGAGAGGCAATACCACAGTGAACCACAGGTGGTGCTGATCTTTTCTGTACGTGTAAGGAACCGGTTTTTTCTTGGTTTAGCATCCTAGGCTGTGTCCTGATATGATGGATATTGGACAGAGAATTAAGAAGCAGTCAGCCACAGTCCTGGAGAGATGGCTCAGTGGTTAAGAGCACTGGCTGCTCCTGCAGAGGACCTGGGTTCGGTTCCCAGGACTCCCATCGTGACTCACAACCGTCTGTAACTCCAGTTTCAGGGGATCCAATGCCCTCTTCTGACCTCCTCAGGCACCAGTCATGCATGTGGTTTGCATGCATACATGCAGGCGAAACAGTCACACGTATAAGATAAATAAGTTTAATTAAAAAAAGACAAGAAACAGGTCAGATTCTCGTGCAGCAGGAGAAAAAAATTGTTAATTCTTTATTACTCTAGGAAATGGGGAAAGACAGCCAAGACAGGGTATTTAAAACTGGAATTGAAAAAAACCGCTAAGGTCAATAACATTAGGCCTATAATTCAGATTGAGTATTCCTATTTAAGAATACTCTTTAAAGCTGGGTGGTGGTGGTGGTGATGATGATGATGATGATGCAGCACACCTTTAATCTCAGCACTCGGGAGGCAGAGCCAGGCGGATCTCTGTGAGTTCGAGGCCAGCCTGGACTACCAAGTGAGTTCCAGGAAAGGCGCAAAGCTACACAGAGAAACCCTGTCTCAAAAAACCAAAAAAAAAAAAAAAAAAAAAAAGAATACTCTTTAAGTTATTGAAAGTTTTAATGCAGGCAACATCTAGGAAAGTAACCAAATTTCCTTTTGACATACTGGAGGAACTATGTGTTCTGTACACTCTGCGGATTTCTTCCACATCCATGGCCAGTGTCTGGTGTTGGGTGTCAGGAGCCCCTGTTGCTCATTCTTCTATCCACTCTCCCGTTTCTGCCTGCTGTTATCCGCTAACAGTCATGTGCACATCACTTCTCTTGTTAAAACCCTATGTCCGAGAACCTGAAGAGGTCTGCTTTCCATCGTGGTGACAGAGAGATCAATGTGTCATGCAGTAAGTCCCACCTTCTCTGTGTCCCACATGCTGCAAGATTGACACCTGTACCTGGAACCAGAGAGAACACCAAGCCCCCCTTATACTACTTTTTTTTTTTTTTTTTTTGGTTTTTCGAGACAGGGTTTCTCTGTGTAGCTTTGCGCCTTTCCTGGAACTCACTTGGTAGTCCAGGCTGGCCTCGAACTCACAGAGATCCGCCTGGCTCTGCCTCCCGAGTGCTGGGATTAAAGGCGTGCGCCACCACCGCCCGGCTTATACTACTTTTTTATGTATGCACACATGCCTATGATAAAGTTTAATTTAAAATTAGATACAGTTAAGAGGTTAGTAATAGGGGGCTGGAGTGATGGCTCAGTAGTTAAGAGTCCTGGCTGCTCTTGCAGAGGACCAGGGTTCAAGTCTCAACACCCACATGGTGGGTCACAACCATCTGTAGCTCCAGTCCCAGGATAGAGCATCATCTTCTGGCTTCCGCAGCACCAGGAACACATGGCAGCCACACTGCACAGACATACTCACAGGCAAAACACCTCATACACATAAAATAAATAATTTGTAAAAAGAGATTAGCAATAATAATAAAAGTATAAAACAACTAGAACTACTATAATTGAAGTTATTTAAAGCTTAGAAATTCTTTGTTTCTAGAACTTTCTATTTAATTATATAATTATTACTATTATTTTGGTATTTTTGAGACAGGGTTTCTCTATGTAGCCCTGGCCATCCTGGACCAGTCTGGCCTCAAACTTAGTGATTCACCTGTCTCTGCTGGCATTAAAGGCATGTGCCACCACCACCCAGCTCTGTTTATTATTGTATTTATTATTGTTGACAGTACAGAAATGAAATCTCAGAAAGCAAAGCTATTGTACTTGAAAATTGCTAAGCGAATAGATTATAAATATTCTCATGTCAAAAAATGACAAGTATGTGAGGTAAGGTGTAATGTATTTGTTAAATACTCGGATTCACTCTTTCTACTATGTACACATGCACACATATGTACAATATCAGTGTCATTCACTACTGGTAAACACAATTTTTACCTGGAAATTAAAAGTTTTGTTTTCTGAGACAGGATCTTCCTATATAGCCCCCGGGAACTCACATTGTAGGCCAGGCTGGCCCTCCTGTCTCTGCCTACAATATGATGGGATTGCAGGCAGACTCAAAATGCCATCTTTATATCCATGAAACAAGCAAGACACCTGGAAGCCACTGGAGCACTTGCTGGGTTTAAGTAGAGCGGTCACGTGGTGTGGACTCCGCACTCTTCCATCCCCTCCTGCTGACTCAGCCTGCACTGTCTCTGTCATCTTTTCTGAGTAGTTTCCCCAGACCTCTCCTTCGCAGGACAGGTATCAGGTGGCACCATGTGTGCTGCTCTTTTCAGGTGAAAGACCCTAGCCCTTCAGGCTTACACCCCCAAGCCCTCAGGAAAAGAGAAACTTCAAGCACCAGGAAATGAGAAACTAAAAATCTAGTTCCAAGAGCAACCTGGCTCAGCCATTAATCTCCCCTGCAACCACATAACAATATAAAGGGATTTCTATTAAGAGGTGTGCTCAACTGTGACTGGGAAAACTGCAGATGTTCCAGGGAGGACCACCGTGACCTGTATGTAAACTCCACTCCCACCCTGATACCCCCCCCTTGAGGTTTCAAGACACTGACATAATTGTATCCCCCTCTGTGATCACTCTGTAACCAGACAATGATTTTATGAAATTAGCTTCTAGACATAAATCAATCAAAATGACATTGTATGGGAATTGTAATCTTGTGGGTTTTGTGGGTTTTTCCTTTAAAAGCCCTCATGGGGCCGCAGCAAGATGTGACTCTTGCTCTTGGGAGCGGAGGAACCCTTCTATATAGAAGCTTAATAAATCCTTGTGCTGTTGCATCAACTGGACTGGAGTCTGGGTTCTTGGGGCGCCCACTTGAGACCCTAAACTTTGGGGTCCAGCACAGGGACCCCCACACACTTCTGTCTCTGATACCTTTCAGGGCAGGTGTTGGTAACCAGCCAGTTTTATCTCTCCAACGAGAATAGCCACACCAGGATTTGGAGGAAACACGGGGATACCCAAGTACCATGGGAACAGTCTGAGATTTTTCTATGTTCTACACAGAGTTTTCACTTAAACCAATGAAGTGCCCCTTTTCATAAGTGTTTTTATACATTCTTTTATTTTAAACTTAACTATTTTTTAAGTTTACTTATTTTATGTGTATCAGAGTTTTGCCTCTGTGTGTGTGTGTGTGTGTGTGTGTGTGTGTGTGTGTGTGTGTGTGTCTGCGAACCATGTGCGTTGTTGGGAGCATAACACAAAGGTCCTTGAGCCAAGGAATCTCCAGAGAAACCAGGAATGTTAAGCAGGATTATCTTTCCAAGGGGAAAGTTGAAAAACCTGTTCTTCCATCCAGAAAGCTGAGAAGAGAATTGGGAATGATTAACAGCCTGGTGATCTGCATTATCTGTTGGGGCAGGCCATGTCAAGCTCTTACAACCAGGAGGAGGTGGCTAGTACTCTAAATGACCCTCACAAACAGAGGCTCCCCCAGGCTCCCACAACCAGGACCAAAGGTGGCTAATAGCCCAAACGATTTCTGCGCTATTTATAGAACCAAGACCAGGCTAGACCCTTAGAACCTTAAGCTAGTACACGCAGTGTACCTCTAGAACCTATCTTCTTGGAAGAAATGACATGTACCCTGCCTTGAGTTTCAATGTAATTACACTTCCTGTGCATGGGGGGGATTGCATTCCACCAGGAAACTTTTTTTCCAAATGACACTGGGCTTAAATACATGGTGAATAAACTGCCTGTTCTTAGACTCCTTGAAGTATGATCCAGGCTGACGAAGCCAGGCCAGTCTGCACTGGGTTTTGCTCTTCTCTCTTCATGTGGTGAGCTTCCCTGTATGACACCTGCATTGAGCCCCAAGTACATGTCTCCTACCAGTGCCCACAGAGGTCAGAAAGAGGGCATCATATCCCCCAAAACTGGAGTTAGAGATGGATGTGAATAGCCATGTGGCTGCTGGGAACTGAACACATGTCTTCTGCAAGAGCAGCCATTGTTCTTAACCACTGAGCCATATATGGTTAACAGATAATGCCTTTTTTTTTTTTTTTTTTTGAGACAGAGTTTCTCTGTGTAGTCTTGGCTGCCCTAGAACTTGCTTTGTAGACCAGGCTGGCCTCAAACTCACAGAGATCCTCCTGCCTCTGCCTCCCAATTGCTGGGATTAAAAGGCGTGCACCACCACTACCCGGCAGATAATGCTTTTTGTATGCACAAGAAATATAATAGACTAAAACTAAAATCTTTTATAGTTAAAATTTATTTTAATTTTTATTAGTTGTTGTTGTTGCTTTTTTAACTTTTTTGGTTTTCAAGACAAGTGTGTGTGTGTGTGTGTGTGTGTGTGTGTGTGTGTGTGTGTGTATGTGTGTGTGTTTTTATCCCTGGCTATCCTGGAACTCTCTCTGTAGACCAAGCTTGCCTCGAACTCAGAGATCTGACTGCCTCTACTTTTGTAGTGCTGGGATTAGTGATTAGTGGCATGCACCACACCGCACTGTTATTATCGTCATCATTTTGAATTATGTGTGGGTGTTAGGATGTGCATGTAAGTGCAGATGCCCACAGAGACCAGAGGCACGGGAACTCCTGGAGCCAGAGCTACAGGTGATTGTGAGACACCAAATGTGACTACTGGAAACTGAACTCCGGTTCTCTTGAAGAGAAGTCCTCTTACTTGTTGAGTCATTTCTCCAGCCCATCTTTTGCAATTTTCAATTCAAATTTAGTACAATTCAAAATCCACACCTGGCTTGACTTCCTGCTGGCAATATCTCGTTGTGCCACAAGGTGGCACTTGATCTCGCTCTAAGTTGAAATACATAGTGAAGTTCAGGAGTTGAATTTAGGGTGGTGCTTTGGAGTAACCGGCTCATAGTCTTGACTTAATCTCTGTATTCTGAAAAATTCTTGAGAATATTACCAAAAATAGCATAAATTCGTACAGTCTTTGTGTTATGATATTGCCCGAGGGCGACCCCGGCTGGCTGGGCCAGGGTATCCCACGCGTGCAGGGAAACACGCTGGGCAGATGCAGCGGAAGTCACTCATAAGCCCAGACACTGCATCCACGTGGAAATAAGTTTATTATAACAGAGAGATAAAGAGAAAAATAGAAAAAAAGAGAGAAAAAAAGAAGGGGGGGTCGGTAAGGAGTCAAGGGTGCACACTTGTGGGAATGCGGAGGAGGGAAGAAAGTGAGGAAGGGGCAGTTCTTTTTTTAAAGGGGACTTTACATCAGGAAGCTGGGCGGGTCTCTAAGGGGCGGGTCACAATACTAACACTTTAAAGTTTTGGACTTTGCATATGCATGGTCGTTGTGAATGATGATGAATGCCTGCTGTGGGTAAAATGAAGGTCTGTGAGGGCTGATCCCGACCCTCATTGAAGTTCTGTGTTCACATCCAGTGTTGTCTCTGTACAGGATCACAGTAACCAATTCTAACTAAGCTCCTGAACTGCAGATGACAGGACTCTGCGCCAAGTGCCTGAACTGTAGCATGAATCTTAGAGAGTCTTATTAATAAAATCGAACCTGAGGCCAGTTATTGGGGTCAATGCTGGTAGATCAGAGAGACAGAACAAGCCACAGCTAACCTCACCTGGCCAACTTCTCAGCTGGTCTTGTTTCCTCAGACTGGAAGCGTCTGTGTCCTCATCCTAATGGCTCTCAGCTGAAATCCTGAACGCTTAACCAGCCAAATGCTTAACCAGTCAAATGCCTAACCAGCCAAATGCTTCCAGTTTCTGGTCCTCACGCCTTATAAACCTTTCTGCTTTCTACCACCACTCCCTGGGATTAAAGGCGTGAGTCACCATGCCTGGCTGTTTCCAGTGCAGCCTTGAACTCACAGAGATCTAGAGGGATTTCTGTCTCTGGAATGCTAGGATTAAAGGCGTGTGCTAACATTTTCTAGCCTAAGTATCTTGTGGCTTTTCTGTTCTCTGACCCCAGATAAGTTTATTAAGGTACATAATATTTTGGGGAACACAATACCACCACACTGAACTGTTCTCTTTGTGGAATCCCCAGTGATTTCTCGGACTCCTAAGCATATTTTAAGAGCCACACAGTCACTACATACTTTTCTACAATGATCTTTTTCTTAAATAATATGCCTGGGGAGCTGAAGAGATGGCCGCATGGTTTAGAACACTTCCTGGTCTTCCTAGGACCTGAGATCAATGTTGAAAACTTCCTAAAGAGAGAATAAAGCAGTCACTATGACCAGAGGCTTGCAGGTAGACATGCCTGCTATTCGGATAGGCATGAACGGGGGTTACTGACTGTTAGGAGAATGAGAGTACTGATCTTAAATGATAAAAGTGGTTCACACAAGATTCAGTAACACATCCTTTCAGTCCCTCAGTGTAGCGTTTATTTTGACCTCCGAAAAATAACTGGGTCTTGTTTTACAAGACAAAGGTGAGTCCCTCCTTAAGAACACACACAGAGCCTTGGTGAAGCTGGGATGGCTCTTTTTCTGCAGCTCTCCATTCCACTGTCCCATCCAGATGGCCTTACTTCCAGATTGTAACTGAAAAACTTCCCTGCATACCCCGATTCCAGTTGCTTCTATTGTATTTGAAAACTTAAGGATTTGTATTTGAAAGCTTAAGGATTGTTTTTCAATTGGGGAGTTTGCTGGGTTTTTTTGTTTTTTGTTTTTTTTTTTGAGAAGAGTCTTATGTAGCCCAGGACGACTTCACACTCACTGTGGAGCTGAGGATGACCTTGAATTCCTGGCCCTCCTACCCTGCAAGTGCTGAGATGCCAGGATAAAAGTCAGTCCTTTAAATGAAATCAATTGTGGCTTCTAAAGTTGAAGAGGGTTAGGGTAGATGATAATATTTAGTTCCAGACAGTTCAGAGGTGCAGCTATTTCTACTACCAGATAGTCTTAACAGCTTTGCCTCTCCGAGTAAGTTAAATGATAAAGCTAAGAGATAAGGATTGCGATGATGTGTTTCTGTTTTTATGTTTAACCCCAAGAGTCGGAGCCAGGTGAACACTCCTTCTGGAGACTTGTCTCATTACCCAAGGTCGGTCTCATAGCCTTCATCATCATCTCCCTCAGCTCTTGCTTCGGCTTCCTTGAGCCAATCCTCTCTCTCTTCATCTTGGAGAAGGTAAGCAGCCTGCTGGAGCACGGCTTTGTACTGGCGGCCATGATTATGGTGCCCTTGGGCTCTTGCTTTAGGGAAAGACCTTCATCTGTGAGAAGAAGGTAGCCAGGCAGCTGTGTTCTCTGGGAAACTATATTTTCCCTCAGTGATATTCCCTTGTGCTAGGGTGTGACTCTGGGATCTGGGGGTCTGATCCACTAGGAAGAAAGAAAGAATCTTCCTCTAGTGTCTCCTCCCACCCAAGACCTTGTTCTTGTCATTCCATGTCTACGAGGTCATCTCCCATGTTGCTTTAACTACAACACATTTTCTCTTCCTGTGTGAGTTATAAAGAGGCATTAGGAGTACTCATTATGTCTGTTGATGCGAGATATCCTTCTTTGCCAAATGCCCTCTGGGTCCACTTACCTTTTAATTATTTGTTATAATAAAATGACTATGTTCTATACTACAGAATAGGAGAAAGAAACCAAGAGTCTCCATTGCTGAAACATAAATGTTGAATTCATATTACTTTACATTTCCCTGTGACACACCACCCTCCTGCATGCCTCACCCCCACTGAAACCAAACCTGGGGCTAAGATCCAAGAGCATCACTTAACAAGCTCTGTGTATGAATCTTTGTATACATAAAATTTGTAAAACACTGTGTATGAAAATGCAATTTGTAGAAATAAAATTATATGTTTAATATCAAATGCTATAAAATCAAACCTCTAGAACGTCCAATAAGTGCTTGGAATTTTTTTTCCCCTTTTAGAAAAAAGTATTTACCCATACCCAGTACAAAGTAAGACAAAGTTAAGAGGAATTCTATGAAAGCTAATCTTGATGGTTAACTTGATTGGATGGGAAAGTGACTAGGAAATTAGTAAAGTGTATCTCTGGGTAAGACTTGAGGTTATTTCCAGACAGAATTGACTAAACATGGAATGCCCTGACTGTGGGCAGTACCATCCCAGAGGCTGGGACTGGATTAAAATAGGGAAGAATGGAGAAAGCCAGTTAACACAGGCATCTTCTCTCTGCTTCCTGGCTGCTATCCTGTAAGCTCTCTGCTCTCCCACACCCTCCCTACTGTTATTCTTAGCCACTTCTGGAGTCACATGACTACCCATGGGCTGTCAGTAGTCAGGTTTACATCCTACATAATCCGCGTACAGCATGGTCACGTAATCTGCATGCATCGTGATCATATAATCTATGCACATGCATGGCGTAGCTACGTAAGCTCATTTATGCAAGCACTAGGTGACATATAAAAGCAGGCTTGACCCGCTCCCACTCTCTCTCCCTCTCACCAGACATGGCACGAACCTCTCTCTCTCTCTCTCTCTCTCTCTCTCTCTCTCTCTCTCTCTCTCTCTCTCTCTCTCTCACACACACACACACACACACACACACACACTTTTCTTTTCGGTGGGCCTACCCACTTCCACCCTTTCTCTTCCCTAATAAAAACTCTTATAGTGGGTTCCATTGTACCTCGTATTTTCTCATGCCCAGAAAATAATGTTAACAAATAAATAACACCTACCATGATGCTCTGAAACCATGAGCCAAAATAAATAATCCACCCCTTTATATTGTTCTCTCGGGTGTCTTAGTCACAGCTATGGACAGCTAAACAATACAAATACTTGGGTGTAACTGATAGACTTTTGTGAATAGAGCTGAGGAAGAGAAGGAGGGAAAGGGGTGTGTTTATTTCAAAGAGAGACTTCACATGCTGCTCTAACATGGAATCTCTTTTTCAGTTCAATTTGCCAGCTGGATACGTGGGACTGGTCTTCCTGGGTCTAGCTCTGTCCTACACCATTTCATCACCACTGTTCGGTCTCCTCAGTGATAGGATGCCTGTATGTATGCTGACTTATATTTGAGTTGCTTTTGCATGTTTAGATCTGTTGCCACTTCTCCAGAATTCTAAAGGTCCCTTGCTTAAAGGGGACAATTTCAATTGGCCTGGTAGAGAGAGTCTGGTGGCTCTCAGCCTCAGTTGTTCCTCTCAGCAGACTCCAGTTTAGTATTTCATATGAAGAGTCTGGTACTAAATCTACTGGAAACTATTGTACCATTTTTTTTTTAAGACTGAGCCTCACTATATAGACCAGGCTGATCTGAAACTTAGTCCCCTTGCTTCCCAGAATCTTCCCAGAGTCAGGATCACGGTCTGTTGTTGATATGACAAGCCTGGTTTGTATTACACCAACTAAAACTTCCTTAATGACCCAGACAATGCAAAATAAAACAGAAACCCTGATCCTAGTAACCAGGGCAGCGTCTAAGGCTCTTACAAGTTATTGGACTTGATCAGATTGCAAAACTAATAGAGGGAAATTGACTTAGAACGAGGGTATGAAAAAAATGGCCCTGCAAGTGTTCATCAACCATTCCGTACCCATCTTGAAACGAATCTCCTCTGTTCTCTTTCAGTTTGGCCTAACCCATTCAGTCTGCATGACTGATATGCAGAAATATCACCATTAACTAGACCTCACATTTCCCTGGCTGCTTCTGCAGCTTTAGTGCTTAGATTTTTCATTTTTCTCTCATTAGCTTTGCATATATATTTATAAGATATATGTTATAGAGGAGTTACTTAGTAACCCAAGTAACAAAATGCTAATGTTTTTCCTTTTTTAAAGATTTACCTTCATTTTTGTTTATGTGTATGCTTATGTGTCTGTGTACGTGTATGCCACATGTATATGGGTGACCTCAGAGACCAGAAGAGGGCATTGGATCTCCTGGACCTGGACTTCTACCGTTTGTGAGCCACCTGACACAGGTGCTGGGAACCAAACTTGGGTCCTTAGAAGAGGACTAGTATGGCCTTAGTATTAGTTAATATTTAAAACAGTGGTTTTGACTTAGGAAAATATTGAGAGAACTCTTAACCTCTGAGCCATCTCTCCAGACCCCAAATAGCTAACATCTTAAACAATGTTTGGAGCTAAGTGTTAAGACATAATTTTAAGCCGGGTATGGTGGCAAATGTTAGTTACCCTAGCACCTGGAAGGCTATAGGACTACGAGATCATTAGTTCAGTACCAGCCAGGGCTATATAGCAAGCAAGACCTTGCTCCTTGCTTTAAAAAGAAAGACATAGGCTGAGTTAAGCAGTTTAGAAGGGATAATTTTTATTAGATACCATCTTAGACTGGTTAGACTGCCATAACAAAATATCAAAGACTTGGAGCACACATAAATAAGGGATACTTAGTTCTCACAGTGTTGCAAGATCCAGGCTCTTGCTTGGTGTTGAGGGCCACTTCTGACTCACAGCAACCCGACGTGGAAGAGTGGGAAACGCTCTCAGAGACTTCTCCTGGGAGGGTGTGGGTCCCAGTCATGAGGGTTCCTCCTTCACTACCATATCACTTCTCCAAAGCTGACCTCCACGCACCATTGGATTAGACACTAGAATAGCATACAAACCTGGGGGTTGGCAGGGAGGGATTCCATTCAGTCACTCTGCAGTAGATACTTTTAAATAATGTGTTTTTCCTGGGTATTAAAACACATTAGCAAGTTGCTTGTGGTTACTCCTTTTTAAATTCTTACATGTTTGGAATAGTTCATGTTGTGCCAACATTCTGTAACATACCCCCTTCCTGGGGAACTTTTTTGCTCATCCCACCATCTTGCAAAATATCCTCCTTGCCTTTACATTTTTCATCTGCCTGTTCCCTCTTAAATATAAAGTTTCATTTGCTTCAGTGTGTTTAGGTTTTTGGATATCATTACTCTAATGATTTTTTTTATATTGTTTGATTACAGAGGGTCCTTTGGTTTAAGCTTTGAACTCTTTCTCTTTACCAGAATCTTAGGAAATGGTTTCTGATTTTTGGAAACTTAATCACAGCTGGGTGCTACATGCTCTTAGGACCTGTCCCCATTTTGCACATTAAAAGGTAACTTGTCTTGTTCCGTGTTTTTGGAGAAATAGTAATTATTTAATTCTTTTAAGTGACTTAGTACTGCAAGCATTGCTATTTAAACATTGACTTTGACTTAGGATTGTACTGAACTGTTTGTGTGACTGACAATGCTTTATTCACTAGAAGCTCACAGCAGTTTACAAATCTTAACACATTCAATCTTTATCAAATGAGAAAAACATTGATTCTCATCTATAAGGTATTTGTTTTGTTTTGTTCTGTTAGCTGAGGCTAGCTTTGAACTCACAATCCTCCTGACTCTACCTCTCAAGTGCTAGGATTATAGGTTTGCACCACAGTACCATGTCTTCTCCTGTGTTTCAACTGCACAGGTGCTTAGAATGATTTTCAAAATAACATTTATTGGTAACAACCTTTGCTTGATACTTAGAGAATACAATTGTGTTTTTCTGAGTCTTTCTTCTCATTTATTGAGAGGGTGACCAAGTCTTTTATTGTTTCTGGGTCATCCTTAGCATGTAGTAGTTGCTCATTAGAGTTTATTTGCTATAATTTATTTATTGAAACAAAGTGAGCTTCTTGGATTTTTTCCCCATACTTCTGGGGAAAAACAGGGCATCATGGGAAGAGGGTGATTTCGGAGTCTTTTGGATCTGGGTTTCGATTTTGGTTCTGTCACTGGTAGTGGAACTTGAATGAATCACTTAACTTCCAAGATCCTAAACTTTCTTGTCTATAAAAAGAAACCGGGGCTGGAGAGGTGGCTCAGTGGTTAAGAGTACTGACTGCTCTTCCAGAGGTCCTGAGTTCAATCCCAGCAACCACATGGTGGCTCACAACCATCTGTAATGAGATCTGGCACCCTCTTCTGGCCTGCAGATATACATGCAGACAGAATACTGTATACACAATAATAAAAAAAGAAAGCACGGCCAGCAAAATGATCAGCCCACTAAGATACTTGCTGCCAAGCCTGGAAACCTGAGTAGGAACTCCAGGAATTAACTCCAGGAGCTACATGGTAGAAGGAGAGAACTGATTTATGTGTGTTGTCCATTCATCTACACACACACACACACACACACACACACACACACACACACACACACTGTGGCATATCTCCCCTCCAAAATAAAATAATGTAATTTTAAAAGGTACTAAAGCTAATACATACATGGCAAGCCAGGCATGGTGGTGCATGCCTTTAATCCCAGCACTCGGGAGGCAGAAGCATGCGGATCTCTGTGAGTTCAAGGCCAGCCTGGTACAAAAACAACAACAAAAATTAATTACATGCATAATGTCTGACAGGTATTTAATTGGAGTCCAACATAAAATATCTGTCGGTTTCTAGTCTCTTCTTTTGCCCCCTCCCCTCTTTGTCATTGTTTAATTGAATTTCAAGATGAAATGATTACATGAACAACAGCATTGATGTTGAGAGGTTTTTGTTATGGTGGGAGGGCCGGCTGGTTACAGATATGTAATATGTATGATTTTGTTATGGCGGGAGGGCTGGCTGGTTACTGCTGTATAATATGTATGATTTTGTTATGGTGGGAGACCTGGCTGGTTGCAGATGTGTAATATGTATGACTAAACACATGTGTGTGAAATGTGGAAGCAAAAATGATTGTAGATGACCCAGGAGATGCTTTTGCTGCAGAGGTGGAAGGTGCTAACACGAGATCTCACTGAATGGAATGGGACAAGATGGAAATAGGAGCGAAACAAGTCAACTATCTGTGAAGATAACTTCTCTGCCATCCTGCCAACCTGGTTTTAAGTTTGTGTCTCTTAAAATACTAATGCTTTCATTTCCTCCCAATTCCTCTGCAGTCAGCTCTGGCTCATGGTGCTGGTGTTAGTGGTAAATGGCATCTCTGCTGGAATGAGTATCATCCCAACTTTCCCAGAGACCCTTAATTGTGCATAGTAAGTTTTTCAGTTGTTTGACAAGCTCCGCAGTGATGGGCATGGTATTGGGGGTGGGGTGGGGTGGAGTGGGGTGGGAAGGGGTGCGGAGTGGGAGATAGGCAATCAGTCTCACCTCACTTGTTCAGACTCATAGGAGGTTGGATATTTGCCCAATAGTAAATCTTCATGATCTCAGACCATATAAATATTGTGACATGATTCATATAAGTAATAGTGGAACCATACTGAAAATAACATAGTGACATTAATATACTAAAAGGTAGAATAGGTTACAGGGAGATGCTTGGCTTCTTGTATGTCTCAGGTGGTGTGTGTGTGTGTGTGTGTGTGTGTGTGTGTGTGTGTGTGTGTGTGTGTTGAATAGTTTTAAAAGTCCAGAACCAAATGGAGAAGTTTCAGAGGTGCCCCTGTGCATGGAGGAGATTCATACAAGAGCATAACATGACCAGCCATCTGTCGCTTGACCATTATCCCTTTGCGTATGGCACGTTCATGAACACTAAGGTCTTGACTGTGCTGGGGTTTCTCATTGACACTCAGAGGACAAAGAGCTGGATCTGTTTTCTTAGAGCAACCTTTGTTCTATTCATCCTATTTTAAGAATTTCTTAGTTAATTATGTACTTAATTAGCATTTAATGCAAATGAGTTAGGATTCTTGCTATTATACAGATAGATGTAGTAAAATTAGGTAAAATTAGTAAATTTTTATGAAAATGCCTTCAAATTTGATTTACATATTTTATTTATTTGTTTTTAATTTTTGAGATTATAATTACATTTTACCCTTCCTTTACTCTCTCCAAACCCTCCCATATACCCCTCTACACTCTCCAAATTCATGCTCTCTTTCTTCATTGTTGTTGCATGCATATATGCATTTGTATAAATATATATAATCCTAAATATACCCAGTTCAGTCAGTATAATGTTTCATGTCTGTATGTTTTCAGGGCTGACCATTTGGCACTGGACAAACAATTGGTGTACTCTTCCCTGGGGAAGAGCACCTCTCCCAGCCTTCTTCAATTGCCTATAATCTTTGTGTAGGGTTGATATTTGTTTTGTGCTGGTGTTCGAGCCCAAGACCTTGGGCATGATAGGCTCACACGCTACTATTCAGCTACATCTCCAGCTTCCAGATGAGTTCTTATTTGAGAATGGAATGCTCTTATATTTAGTTTCTTCAGATTATGTGGGTTATCTTAATGTATCTGTCACACACTTTTTCCATACAAGTTCTCCTTTTCATGATGGATCTGTCCATGTTTCTCTGCAGTGAAAATGGGTTTGAAGAGGGAATAAGTACGCTGGGACTCGTATCTGGTCTTACTGGTGCCATGTGGTCAGTTGGGTAAGTGAATTCATTTGCACCTGAGAGATGGAAAGTGCTCTCCTCCATGTGACAGATGGAAAATTGAAACACCATAAAGGTCCATGAGATTATCTAAGGCAAAAGCTCATTTAGGGCAGAGCAAGATTTCTAATTCACAACCTGTGACTCCAAAATCTAGAATGTCAGTATATGCCATACCAAGCTAAGGTACCTTCATGGACCTTGCTGTGAGCAATACTTAAAAATTCCTTTAGATGAAGCATATCTCAGACTTTTAAAATGCATTCCTTTATTGATTCACTTGCTCGGTTGTTTGATTGTTTATTTACTTCCTAACAGATCAGACAATGCACTGTATAGTAGCAATCTAATACATACAAAGTCAATAACTATGCACTGAACTGATTCAGTTAAGAAGAATAGAAAGAATAGTGGGCCAGTGAGATGGCTGAGCAGGTAAAACACTTGCGACACAAGCCTGGAGACCTGAGTTCAATCCTGGGAACCTAAATAAAGATAGAAAGAAAAAGGGAACCTGTTCCACAGGCTTGTCCTCTGACTTTCTTATGGTACTGTTGCATGCACCCCTACCTACAAAATAGATTATTTTAAACATGTGCTACTGTTTTTATTGTTATGTAGGTCACCAACTTCACAGCTGTAATCCTACATTTACAACTGTCTAATAATCATAATTCTTTCTTTCTCTTCTTCTCCCTCCCATCTCAGCACTGGATCTGGGGATTAAACTCGATCTTCCACACTGTGGGCAAGTGCTTTACCAATGAGCCACACCCAGGCCTAGAACTCTTACTTATGCCTGAGAATCTCCCTTTATTGCTTTAGTTTAAGGAAGACCAGTGACTGGGGTGTCATGCATCTTTATAAAGTAGTTTTTGCACTCTTAGATACTTACCCATTCGTCTTTCCATGGTCAGTGCTTTCATGGGACCAGTGCTGGGCGGATTTCTGTATGAGAAAATTGGTTTCGAGTGGGCAGCAGCTATACAAGGCCTATGGGCTCTGATAAGTGTGAGTAATCCTGGATTTGTGTGGGATTTCTTCCATTTCCTTACACTTTGGAGACACTTGTCTTGGAGGATTTGCTTTAACAGTACATTTCGTTTGTGTTAAAGGGACTTGCGATGGGCTTATTTTATCTCTGGGAGCACTCAAAGGCAAGAAGAAGGTATGATCAGCTTTCCGGACTCTTTTCCTCTTAAAAAAAAAAGGCTAGCTCATGAGCATAGAAAAGAAATATTATTTTCCATCCCTTCTTGCTATTAGATTTCTGGGGAACATAAGCCTTGTTTATTGACAGGCACGTAGGTCCAAGGAGGTGCTTGGGTGGAGAGGTAGGTACTGAGTGTTTAGCTTTCTTTTTTCTAGGGTGTGGTAGGGTTTGAGATAGTTTCTTTGTGTAGCCCTGGCTGTCCCAGAACTAGCTCTGTACACCAGGTTGGCCTTGAACTCAGAGATCTGCCTGCCCCTGCCCACTGAGTGCTGGGATTAAAGGTGTGTGCCACCACACCTAGCTGTGTTTAGTTTTTTAAGATGATCAATACTGTCTTTCTTTCTTTTTTTTTTTTTTTAACCTCACTGTAGATCTAAAGCTCAGAACATCATTGACACAGAGGAGGAAGAAGCTGGGCTCTTGCCCAATGAAACCTAGGTTCCCAAGCTCTGGATTGATGCAGACTGGGAGACAGGTACCTTGAGCCATGACAAGCAGCTGCTGGAGGAGCTTTCTGGGTGCCAGGCAGAAGTCCTTGCTTCCTGGACTTGAACCCCGGAAGTGTCAAGCTGCTTTTACAGGACCCTGCACCGGGCTGCGCTTACTGTAGTTTGGAACATCTATGAGAAAGGGAAAACCAGCAGAAGCTAAATGACCCGCCTTGCCCCTCAGGGTGCTGTTATTGACTCTCTTTGGCTTTCTTATTCTTGCATTCGTTTTTCATTCTAAGTTCTTCAATTCTACAGATGCGCTTCTTAAAATTAATATGTGAAGAAATGAAACTACTTAATATACCTTGAACATATACAACAGAATGTATAATTTTATGAAATCAGTTTTGAAAGACGTGCTTTCTCTGCACTGAGATTTTTATATCCATTAAAAAGGCAAAATTCCTGCCTGCCACATAAAAACTCTAGAGCATTCTTTGGCTCTCAGGTTTTCTAAAAACATTTCTGTGGAAGGCACACACACAAAAAATAATGATACATGCAGTTTCTATTTTGTGACATTTTTAGTTATAATTTGTATTTATAAATATTATATGCCATACCATTATTCATTTCCAATCTCAGTATCTCTTGTTTTAGTCCCACAATTTATGTTTGTTTATTGGGTTTACTACTTTCCATACTCTTGGAAGATATGTTCCATCACTAGGTGGGGCAGGCCCCCTACCTTCCCAAAGCCAACTATGAGTGTGTGCTGCACGTTGGAGGGATACTCCCTCTAGCTTCATGTAAAATCCTTGCTGTTACTTGAAGTGAGAATGTCAACTTTATACCTCCTGATTCATTTTCTTATTTGTAGTAGTTACATTTCTTTTTTAATAGAATAAAAGATTTTTGTCTATCTATCCATTGTATTCATTCAAAACACTCTTTTTTTATATATTTTTTTAAATTTATTTTACATCTTAACTACAGTTTCCTCTCCCTTTTCTTCCCCCATTACCTCCTCCCTACTTCTTTTTTACCTCCCCTCACCCCCATCCATTCCTCAGAAAGGGTAATGCTTCCCATGGGAGTCAACAAAGCATGGCATATCAAGTTGAGGCAGGACTAATTTCCTCCCCTCTGCATTAAGGCTGAGCAAGGTATCCCACCATAGGGAATAGGTTTTAAAAAGCCAGCTCATGCACCAGGGACAGTAACTGGTCCCACTGCTAGGGACCCCACAAACAGACCAAGCTACACAACTGTCACACAATGCAGAGGGCCTCGTTCAGTCCCATGCAGGCTCCCTAACTCTTGGTCCAAAGTCCATGAGCTCCCAAGAGCTCAGGTCAGCTCTCTGTGGGTTCCCTGTCATGACCCCCACCCCCACCCCGGTTCGTACAATACCTCCTCCCTTTCTTCAGCAAGACTCTCAGAGCTCAGCCAAGTGCTTGGCTGTGGATCTCTGTACCTGCTTTCATCAGTTACTGGATAGAGTATCTCTGATGACAATTAGGGTAATCACCAGTCTGATTACAGGAGAAGGCCAATTCTTCAGGTACCCTCCCCACTGCTAGAAGTCTTGGCTGGGGTCATCCTTGTGGACTACTGGGAAGTAAAGTTTAAGTAATTCCCTTAATATAAAGTTATTAAACATTAATGTGTCAAACCAGATGTATGGTGCAGGCCTTTAATCTTAGCACTTGAGGACAGAGGCAGGTGAGTACCTGTGAGTTCCAGGTCAGCCAGGACTAAATAGTGAGACCATGTCTAAAAGAAAAATGTGAGTATGTTAAGTATATTAGATTTCTTTTCCCAGAAAAAAAAAGTTTCACAGAAGAAACTAGTTGGTCAAGATGGAAAATGTAAATGGAGAAAATAATAAATGAGGCGTGTGTTTATACTAAGAAAAAATAGTTAAGTGCTTTTAGCTTAGTGCCGAAATTTTAGTACTGTTCCCAGCACAGTACAAACCAGTTCAGACTTGATTTCTCTCCAGACCTTTGATGATGGTGGCTCTCTGTCCTAATAGTCCACCCTAATAAATGCCTTTCAGTCAGCAGGAAGCCTTTAGCAACTGAAACTCCCCCTTTTAAATCCTAGTTAGATAGGCATTCTATATAATTAATGGGCACACTTATGATGAAGATTTTTGTTTTAAATATAGATTCTCCTACTTCATACTTTTTAAAGTTAGACTCTCCATTTTAGATATTGGCAAAGGTGGCAGAAAATTATATTGAGGTTAGTGTCTCTTACCCAGCACATTCTAGCATTTACATAAATATATGCAAAACTGGGCAGTGGTGGCCCACACCTTTAATTCCAGCATTTGTGAGGCAGAGGCAGGCAGATCTCTGTGAGTTTGAGTGAACTCCAGGTCAGCCAGGACTGTTTTACAAAGAAACCCTGTCTTGAAAAACAAAACATAACAAATATATTTATATTTATAATTACTTTTTAAATACTTATATAATATTTATAATTAATTAGTTAATTAATCTTGTTTTTTTTTTTAATGCAAGGTTTCTCTGTGTAATAGGCCTGGTTGTCCTGGAACTTGCTTTGTAGACCAGGCTGGCCTAGAACTCACAGAGATCCGCCTCTGTCTCTCCTCCTGGGCACTGGGATTAAAGACATGCACATCTACACCCTCTTGAATGGAGCTTTTGCTAAGCATACAAAAGGAGCCTGCACATCAACAGTGCCACAAGAATAAACCTCTTACTATTGATGAAGAAAGATGGTTGTAATACAGTGACGATACATCACATTCTCCCAAAGTATCAATAAAGCAAACGTTTTATTTAAAAAAAAAAATAGCTGGGCGGTGGTGGCACACGCCTTTAATCCCAGCACTCAGGAGGCAGAGCCAGGCGGATCTCTGTGAGTTCGAGGCCAGCCTGGGCTACCAAGCGAGTTCCAGGAAAGGCACAAAGCTACACAGGGAAACCCTGTCTCGAAAAAAACAAAAACAAAAACAAACAAACAAAAAATTCCCAGCACTTGAGAGGCAAGGCAGGCAGATTTCTGTGAGTTCATGGCCAGCCTGATCTACAAACTGAGTTCCAAGACATCTCGGGCTATTATATAGAGAAATCTTATGTTTAAAAAAAAAACCACCAAGACTGATTAATTCATTTAAAATAATTTTTAAAAGTAAGTGAGGCTGGGTCTATAATATAACACAGCAGTAGAGTATGTGCCTGGCCTGGTTCAGACCCTAGTAACATATTCACATCATACTATAATAAGAATAGGAATGACAAATGATATGAAATTTTGTCTAGCATTTCATAAATACCACCTAATATGATAGCTTCTTTATTTCATCCTTTGTCATAGAGACCTATGCTGTATAGTTTTGAGTGCTAAGGTCCCACAACTTAGAATCACATGACAAGAAAGCCTCAATTGAGAAATTGCTTGGATGAAGTTAGCCTCTGGGAGATTGTATTGATTGTTAATTGATGTGGGAAGACCAGGCCCACTGTGGGTGGTACAATTCCCTGAGCAGGGTTTCTGAACTGTGCATTCCATGCTTTCTGTTCTTTTCTATGAACTACTATGCTTGAGTTCCTCCTTGACTCCCTTCAGCGATGCACTGAAACCTGGAATTGTAAGCCAAGTAAGGCCTTCTCTCCCCTCAGTTGCTTTTGGTCACGGTATGTATCACAGCAACAGAAATGAAATTTGAACAAGACCCTGAGTGATAGTGTCAGTATTAGTATTATTAAGTAAGGTGAGAGCATCATGGTGCAGGCCTAAAATTGTAGAATGCCAAAGGTTGTGACATGAGAATCAAGAGTTTCAGCCACACAAAATTTGAGGCCAGTCCTGGCTGCCTAATAAGACCCTGTCTCAAAAACTAAAAATAATGATACAATGATGATGATGAACTTTTTAAAAATGAAACCAAGACAGAGAAAGTTTCTCTGTTCCCCAGGTCAGGGACAGACTGACAGGAAGCTGGCTTTTCATGACAGTGGACTCCAAGACATTTGCACTGAATGCCTTAGCTATTTAAATGATACCTAAATGTGAGGGGGGATCATTGATAGTTCAAGGATTCCTCTTCAGATCACAATTTGACAGTAATAGAGCTGCTCCTGTCTCACTGTGCTAACAATTTACATAGATGGGAAAATATTGCAAGTTGTTGTAGACTATTATTTTAAGATATGTTACATTTGTTTGTGCTATGGAACATTTGTTTAACGATGCAAAGATGAGTTGCATTCTTTTAGGTTGCATTTGTTTAACTCTGTGAAGCTGTGTTATTTTTTCTGTCTAAAACACCTGATGGTCTAATAAAGAGCTAAATGGCCAATAGTGAGGCAAGAGAGGGAAATAGACAGGGCTGGCAGGCAGAGAAAATAAATAGAAGTAGAAATCTGGGAGGAAAGAAGAAAGAACAAGAGAACAAGGAGAGGAGAATGCTAGGGGCCAGCCACACAGCCACACAGCCACACAGCCACACAGCCATCCAGCCACAAAGTAAGAGTCAAAGTAAGATATACAGAAGTAAGAAAAGGAAAAAGACCAGGGATAAAAGGTAACAGGATAATTTAAATTTAAGAAAAACTGGCAAGAAACAAGCCAAGCTAAGGCCAGACATTTGTAAGAAATAATAATCCCCCTGTGTGACTTATTTGAGAACTGGGTAGCTAGCCCCCCAAAAGAGTAAAGAGCAAAACAACAGCAATTAGACAGGAAAAGAACAGCAGGAATCTAGATTTCAGAATCATCTAAATATAGATGTGGTTTGCTAGAGCACACATAATAAAAGAAACCATATACTTAATGTTTGAAAGCACACAAATACCTTACCTCATACTCTAGGTCGATTCAAAGACTGTGAGAGTCAGCTGCATGTCTCCTTCCTGACTCCTGGACATTGTTAGTCTGGTTCCTTGACTATCTTAGCAAAGACCCAACCCTCTTCATGTCACATTCTTCCTGTGTGTGTGTTTGTCTATCTTTGTGTCTGAAGCTTTTCTTTTTGTAAGAATACTAGTCAGATTAGGAGGTCCACTTTGCTCCGGGTGACCTCATCTTAATTAATTATAAATCCTATTAAAAAAATCAGGGTTTATCTGAGGTGCTAAGGGTTAAAACTTTCAATGTGAATTTTTAGGGAACACAGCTCAACTTTTACCAGTGTCAAAGAAGGGATGTAAAGTAGATTAAGCAGGAGGAAAGATCTTTGATTTGGACTGGAAAAAAATATTAGAAAATAAAGAGGTCTTGGAAGATGGCCCTATGAATAAAAGTGTTTGCTGTGCAAGTGTGAGAAACTGGGTTCAAATCTTCAGGACTCTGGTAAAAGCCGGACACATAGCATAGATGTATGTAATCCTAACCTCTTATGGGGAGGTAGGGAATAAATGGTAGAATTGGAGGGCCCCCCCAGAAGAACAAGGGCCACCTAGCCTGGCATATGCAGTGGGAAAACAAGAACATGGCCCTATCTCAAACAAGACCAAAGATTGAGGACCAACTGCCGACTTACACATCCCCTGACATCTGTGCCATAGTACATGCATGAACATGCACACACATAGATCACTTAATTTTTGAAGCAAAAAATAAGTTAAAAAAAAAAAAAGCAAGATGTAGTGGTGCACATCTTTAATCCCAGAACTTGAGAAGCTGAGACAGGTGGATCACTGATTGACAGGACAGGCAGGACCACATAGAGAGACCCTGCCTCAAAAACACCAAAAAAAAAAAAAAAAAAAAAAAGAGTAAAATTATGATGATTTGGACAAGAAAATAGAGCTGGATAGAGAAGCTGGCTAACGTACCCCAACTATGTTATATCATGGGCCCAGCTCAGATGAGTTAAAATTCCAGCTCACTTTGTAGCTAGCCTCTGGCTGGTTATTCATAGGCCAGCAAAAATTCTGCTAATGTAAGAACTAACTGAGATTGTGGCATAAAGTGCTCATTTGCCTTGTACAGAACTTTATATGAAAATGTATGGGAAGGAAGTGGTTTGGGCGGTAGAATGCTGGTATAGATAGCATGCATGAGGTCCTGCTCTCTATTGCTTAGCACTGAGTAAAACTGGGACTGGTGGCCCACTGTAGCAATCTCAGCATTCAGAATGTAGAGGCAGGGCCTTCAGGAGTTCAAGGTCATCCTCAACTACATAGCAAGTTTGAGGCCAGCTTGGACTACATGAGACCGTGTGTCAAAAACAACAAAATGATTTTAATGATCTAAAATGTTTGATAAGTTTACTTATTATTGAATCAGTGGAAAGCTGGTTGTGCCCCCACTAGCCTTAGACTGAAACTGGGCTTCATTCTGAGCCAGGTGTGTTAATACAGCCCTGTTCCTCAGGACCTGGGAAGTAAAGGCAAGAGGACCAACAGTGCAAGGCCAACCCTCAGCTACATAGGAAGTTTGAATCCAGCATAGGCTCCATAAGACCCTGTCTCAAACAAACAGAATTCTGGCCCCCAGTTATTTCAACAGAGTGAAGTAAGACATTTATTGTTTTCATTTTTGTTTTTGTTTTTCAAGACACGGTTTCTCTGTGTAGTTTTGATGCCTGTCCTGGATCTCACTCTGTAGACCAGGCTGGCCTTGAACTCACAGAGATCTGCTTGGCTCTACCTCCCAAGTGCTGGGATCAAAGTTGTGTGTCTGCTGCCAGGCATGAAGTAAGGAATTGAATGACACACCCTTAGGGATTCTTTTGTTTGTGTCAGTTTTAACTTAGTAAGTGCTGCACACAAAAAGAAAGAGAGAGA
Organism: Peromyscus eremicus; assembly: GCF_949786415.1. Taxonomy (NCBI): domain Eukaryota; kingdom Metazoa; phylum Chordata; class Mammalia; order Rodentia; family Cricetidae; genus Peromyscus; species Peromyscus eremicus. The sequence continues at coordinate 32,839,267 of NC_081424.1, read as the reverse complement.
GAGAGAGAGAGAGAGAGAGAGAGAGAGAGAGAGAGAGAGAAGAAGGGTGGGACAGAGTGAGGGAGGGAAGAAAGGAAGGGCAAAAAATACTATATTGGTTATAATTCTTTTCACATATGAGACTAGTCTATGACCAACAGGAGAAAAAGTAAATAAATACATAAGTAAATAAACAAATAGATGAATAAGTGATGTATTAGAAAGCTACTGGATGTCTCAGAAATTCTTGATGACCAGTCAGATCTGAGGGTCACTAGCATACAATCATCCTGGGAATTTTAGGAAGTCTTCAAAAAAAAATCTTAAAATAATTATCTAGGTGGGAACTTATCACCCTATCCCTCATAAATGCTTAGATTATTAAAACACAGTAAATTGTTATTAGTAGGAAGTTCTGTGGACCTACCTGTCCTGCAGATGACAAATGTAACCCTGAAAATATTCAAACAAAACAATTGCCTGATTATACTGAGGAACATGACCAGAAGCTGATAGAATTTGGGGGAAAAAAATGAAGATGCAAGCAAAAAATAAAATAAAATAAAACAAAAATAAGAATGAGTATGCAGACTGGGAAAGAAGATTGGTTCTGACTACTTTTATCTGTATGCATAAAGGTAGAGGTTTAATGTATGGTCTATGTAGTTAATGAGCCAGGAGCCAAAAAATGAGGTAGTGGTATTTGAATGAATATTGTATAAAAGGATACCAACTTGGATGAGAATTTAAGTTTACAGATTAGAGAAGTACAAATTCCCTCAGAATGATAGAAACACACACCCTGTTCTTATGTCCCCTAGGCACATAAGTAAGCTATTGAAACCCAAAGATAAAGAGAATATTTTAAGAACAGGTAAACCAAGGTGGGAAGGGTGTATTACATACTAGAGACCAATAATACAAACACACAATTCCATTAATTTCTTTGAAAAAATGAAAGGGACCAAATGACAATAGATTCACATTTTGCAAGGGCCAAGAGACAGCTTTCTATGTATGTCTTATGTATTATACTCAACAAAGACCCTTCAGAAATGAAGTCATCCAGAAAGAAATGAAAAAAAAAAAAAAAAAAGAATTCACCACCAGATGACTCATACTTGAAATGCTATAGGAAAAAAAAATTCATGTTGAAGGGAAGTGACATGGGATAGAAAGTTCCAGAATGACAAGCATTGGAAATGGTAAACAGGAGGGTACATGTAAAAAGTTCTTTTTCCTCACAGTTAAGAAAATGGGGGCAGGAGAGGGGCTGGAGAAATAGCTCATTCATTAAAAGCACTGGCTATTCTTCCAGAAGACCTGGGTTCAATTCCCAGGACCCACATTTCAGCTCACAACTGCCTATAACTCCAGTTCCAGAGGACCCAACACCCTCACATAGATATATATGCAGGCAAAACACCAGTGAACATAAAAAAGATTTTATCTTTTTGTTTTAAAAAAGAAAATGTGATCTTTTAAGACAAATACTGTAGTATCACATAACAGACTTTATGTCTTGGTAGGTATGATACACAGGACAACTGGAGCCCAAAGGATGGAGGAAGAGAGGTGGGTCCTGGGTAAAATGACTCATAAAATTTCAAGGTTCATAATGAGAGCCATCTGTAAAATGACAGAGTTGTTCAAAAGTGATGTAATATTACCACTAAGTAGACCAAAAACGTTAAACCTGGGTATTGTGATGCCCAGGCAATTCCCTACTCCTACCAAACAATGCTTTGGGAGACTGTGGGGATATTTTGTTGTACTCTAATAAAACTTGCCTGAAGGTCAGAGGACAGAGCCAGCCACAGAGTTAGCCACAGAGGTCAGGCTGTAGTGGCACACACCTTCAATCCTAGCACTCGGGAGGCAGAGATCCGTCTGGATCCCTGTGAGTTCAAAGCCACCCTGGACTACACGAGATTAATCCCATTTAAAAGAGAAACAGCCAGGCAGTGGTGGCACACACCTTTAATCCCAGAACTAGAAAGGTTGAGACAGGAAGTGATATGACTGGGCAGAGAGAGGAATACAAGGGGGAGGAGACAGGAATTAGGCCTTCCAGCTGAGGACTCAGGTACATTCAGACAGAGGATTTGTGTAGTTGGCAAGGTGAGAAGTGGTTGCACCTTGTTTGTTTGTCTCTCTGATCTTTCAGCATATGCGTCAATATCTGGCTCTGGGTTTTTATTTTAAGACCATTTAGGATTTGTGCAACAGGAGACAGCTTACACAGTGAAGGCCTGTCACACAAGAATGAGGACCTGAGTTCAGTTGCACATAGAAGAGACCAGTTGGGATGGAACACACTTGTAATCCCAGTGCTGGGAGGCAGAGACAACACACAAGATATGGTGAAATGATGAACTTAAGCTCTGTCATGTCAGTGCTAACTTTAAATATAAATAGATTACCTGATCTCATTAAAAGTCAAGATAATCAGGATAATTCATTTTCTTTAATTCCCCCCCCCCCCCCCCCCCCCCCGAGATAGGGTTTCTCTGTGTAGCTTTGGAGCCTATCTTGGAACTCGCTCTGTAGACCAGGCTGGCCTAGAAGTCACAGAGATCCTCCAGGCTCTGCCTCCTGAGTGCTGGGATTAAAGGTGTGCACCACCACTGCCCAGCTAGAAATGTTTTATTACATTTATTTATTGTGTGTGTTTATGTATGTGGGCACAGGCTCTTTGGGTTTTGAGTACAGGTCAGAGGATAGCCTAAGGGAGTGAATTGTCTCCTTGCACTGTGTGGTTCCTGGGGATTGAACTCCTGTCAATCAGGCTTAACATCAAGCACCTTCATCCACTGTGCCGTCTTGCCAGCCCCTGTTCACTTTAAACATAAAGAGGTACCCTAAAAGTGAAAGGACAGAAAAGGACTACCATATACCTAACAATTTCAGGAAGCTTTCATGACTGCTATTACTAGATAAATATAGCTCAGGAATAGTACTAATGATATGGTGCATAGGCAAAAGTAACTAACTTTGTAGGGAAGCCAGAAGAATCACTCGTGTGTGTGTGTGTGTGTGTGTGTGTGTGTGTGTGTGTGTGTGTGTGTGTGGTGTGTATGTATACACCAGAACTAGAAACTCTGATAGAATTAGATGGTATAATAAACAAGTATACAAAGGAGAAAGCATCCTGACCAAATTGGATTTATCCCAAGCATGCAACATCATATTAACATTAGATAATTGACCACTGTCATTTATGATTTTAATGAAATGAAAACACTTTCTAAAAAATTCAGAAATACCATCTAGTAAAATTCAGTTTTCCACACATGGAACTAGAAGGATGCACTAATTCTGCCTCGCTGAACCCCAGGTTAGACCTCTGCCCTACAGGAAGTGAGGTTTATTTGTTTTGTATTTTGTTTCGGTTTTTAAAATTTTTTTTCTTTTTTCTTTTTCTTCTTTTTCCACTTTTTAAAATTTATTTTTCTATTATCAGCTTGATACAGTATAAATTCTTATCCTATTGTGAAATGTTTCATTGAGGTTTGCCCAGTAATTGAGTAAAACCAAAACTTATTATAAGCCACAGTCATCCTAGGGTCCACCCTGCTATATAGCCTCCCTGGTTCTGTGAGTTGCAGTCTGATTGTTCTTTGCTTTATATCTAGAATCCACTTATGAGTGAGTACACACCATGTTTTCCTGCTGGGTTTGGGTTACCTCACTCAGGATGATTTTTTTTCTAGTTCCATCCATTTGCCTGCAAATTCATGTTGTCATTGTTTTTCTCTGCTCAGTACTCCTCCATTGTATATATGAACCACATTTTATTTATCCATTCTTCGGTTGACGGGCATCTAGGTTGTTTCCAGGTTCTGGCTATTACAAATAGTGCTGCTATGAACATAGCTGAGCATGTATCTGCTGTGGGATGTATGGCAAATGTGTTGCTAATTAATCAATAAAACACTGATTGGCCGTTGGCTAGGCAGGAAGTATAGGCGGGGCAAGGAGGAGAATAAAGCTGGGAAGTGGAAGGCTGAGTCAGAGAGACACTGCCAGCCGCCACGATGAGAAACAGCTTGTGAAGATGCCGGTAAGCCACGAGCCATGTGGCAAGGCATAGATTAATGGAAATGGATTAATTTAAGCTATAGGAACAGTTAGCAAGAAGCCTGCCACGGCCATACAGTTTGTAACCAACATAAGTCTCTGTGTTTACTTGGTCGGGTCTGAGAGGCTGTGGGACTGGCAGGTGAGAGAGATTAGTCCTGACTGTGGACCAGGCAGGAAAACTCCAGCTACAAATGGCGTCCAACGTGGTGGCAAGAGTTTCCACCTAAAACCTGAAAAAAGATTCTAAAACGGAGCTAAAAACAGTTCCTAATTGTCTCTCTCAAATGAGCGGCAGCTGCCAGTTTGAGCTACTTGTGGGTTCCTATCGTGTGCGCTCGACCTGCCGTATAGCGGGAATGAGGCCTCTGCAAGTGGCACATTAAGCTGCATGGTGGATTTAGACTTTGACAGTACAAAACAAAAAAAGAGGTTTCTGGACTACATGCTGCTTGGATAAAAGCATAGACCCACGATAGCTCCCAGAGCTGGTGGTAAATGTAACCATGTTGGGAAGCTGAGGTGGGCAGAGCCAGCAGCCACAGCTGCTGCAGTTTAAGGCAATAGATTCACAATAAGACAGATTCAGGTGTAATAGTTTACAATGTTTGTAAAAGATACGTAGGCTTGAAAGAGACAAAAAAGGTGATATATAGAGTTATAGAAACAAATACATAGTTTTAAAAAAAATAAAGTCATTAAAGAGACAGTAAAATTAATATAAAAAATAAGCCACGTGAAGATGAATATTACACAAAGAATCTGGATTGTGTTGTCTTTGGGATTCTTAACTGCAGAGAGATATTTGATTATAAAGGAAGCTGAGTTAAACCAATATGCATATTTTAAAGATATCTTGACTTCAAAATTTGGATGTAAGGATATGTTACTTTGGAAAAGAGTCTCTGCTTTTGTTCCCACAGAAAGCCAGAGGCTATGGATTTGTTCAAGATTAAGATACATCAGGTTTGACCAGCCAAGACCCCCTGAAGGTCTCCAATGACACCATGGCCCAGATGATCCAACATCCAGAATGGTTTGAAGGCATCTGGCTCAGACGATACAGCCTCATGGACTATTCCATAATTCTAAAATTTTCTTTGTTTCCCCATAAGATACAGCGCCCCCTTCCAGCAGGAAGTAGTAAGAGAAGCTACGCCCAAATTCCCAAATTATATGTAATTTTACTTTGTTAAGGTTAAAACCTTCCTTTTTGAAAAAAAAAAAGGGGGAAGTGCTGTGGGATGTATGGCAAATGTGTTGCTAATTAATCAATAAAACACTGATTGGCCGTTGGCTAGGCAGGAAGTATAGGCGGGGCAAGGAGGAGAATAAAGCTGGGAAGTGGAAGGCTGAGTCAGAGAGACACTGCCAGCCGCCACGATGAGAAACAGCTTGTGAAGATGCCGGTAAGCCACGAGCCATGTGGCAAGGCATAGATTAATGGAAATGGATTAATTTAAGCTATAGGAACAGTTAGCAAGAAGCCTGCCACGGCCATACAGTTTGAAAGCAACATAAGTCTCTGTGTTTACTTGGTCGGGTCTGAGAGGCTGTGGGACTGGCAGGTGAGAGAGATTAGTCCTGACTGTGGACCAGGCAGGAAAACTCCAGCTACATGTATCTTTGTGGTATGGTTGAGCATTCCTTGGGTATATGCCCAAGAGTGGTATGGCTGGGTCTTGAGGTAGATTGATTCCCAATTTTCTGAGAAACCGCAGTACTGATTACCACAGTGTCTTTTTCTTTTTTAAAGATTTATTTATTTATTTATTTTGTTTATTGTGTTCTGCCTGCATGTGTCCCTGCATGCCAGAAGAGAGCACCATATCTCATTACAGATGGATGTGAGCCACCATGTGGTTGCTGGGAAGTGAACTTGGGACCTCTGGAAGAACAGCCAGTGCTCTTAACCTGTGAGCCATCTCTCTAGCCCTAGTTGTTTTTTTTTTGTTTGTTTGTTTGTTTTTTTGTTTTTTTGTTTTTTGCTTTTTTTTTGAGACAAGGTTTCTCTGTATAACTTTTCGCCCTTCCTGGAACTTACTCTGTAGTCCAGGCTGGAACTCAACTCACAGAGATCCACCTGCCTCTGCCTCTCTGAGTGCTGATATTAAAGGCATGCGCTACCACTGGCCAGACCTAGTTTTCTTTTTATTGAAAAGTTTGTAGCAATTTGTTATAGCCACCAGAGAAAATTTAATAAAATAGAGATGGATCATAACTTAATTATTTTAGCTTTAGGATGGTATGAAAAGGTTGACAAGATGGCTCTGGAGACAAAGGCACTTGGAAGCCAAGGCTGATGACATACATCGTAAAAGGAAGGACCTCTAAAAGTTGTCCCCTGACCCTAACATGCACACCACGGTACATGCATGCATGCCCTCCCAATCAATATTTCCTCTTTCAAAGATGGTATGGCAGCAGTATTCACTCAACAGAAGTTGAACTTGGAATTTGAATTTTTTTTTTTCTGACCAGCAATTTACCTTCTTGAGGTTCTAGGCAACAGCATAGAGCTGAAATTTCTGGTAACAACCCCAGGGGAGACTGTGGCCACTACAGTGTGCAGTGCTGGTAAGCTGTGGTGTTCAGCATGCTTCGTACTGATGTTCAGGGGCCAAGGCTGGATATTCCCAGATTCTTGGTCTCTTATTCAAGAACGAATCAAAAGCCCACACAGATTACAAGCAGTGAGGAAATTTTCTTTAAAGCAAAGTTGATAGAACAAGAGAAGCAGGTTACATGAGCCAAGATACCCAAGGGTCCTGATTATTGTTTGGGGTTTCTTTTTATGGAATTAAAGAAGAGATTCTGGGCTGGTACAGATTACAGTGAGGGTGGAGTCCCTATTTTGAGATAGATTAGTCATAAAATAAATTTTCTACTTCATATAACCCTCCCCGTAGTGAATCTAATTTTATTTATGTTTATTTTATATGTATAAGTGTTGCCAGTGTTTATGTCTGTGCACCATGTCCATGCAGTGCCTGCAAGGACCAGAAGAGGGGTCAGATCCCCTGGAACTGGAGTTACAGACAGCTGTGAGCCACCATGTGGGTGCTAGGAATGGAGCCCAGGTCCTCTAGAAGAATAGCCAGTGCTCTTAACTGCTAAGCCATCTCTCCAGCCCAGTGCATATATTTCAATCAGGTACACCCAATTATGCAAAGGCATGAAGTGGCAAGTAGGAGATTTCCACCTGAAAGTTCTCTTGAGAGCACAAGTTTGCCTCATGTACGTATCCAAAACTAGTGCACCCTGGATCAGTCCCCTATATAAACTGAATACAGAAGAGTAGAATATGTCTAACTCCGATGGTTGGGAAAGCAAGAAGAGACTTATCCCATTGTTGAGAGAGGAGGACATGTGCAGCTTAATGCACAGGGAGGTCCCAGATTCCCAAACAATGCCAGGTGCATTACTCAAAGAGAAGTATGTGTAAAATCCAAGTCAACTCAGGTTGCTAAGCTAGGTATGCTTTTATTTAACTCTTAAATAAAAGATCAAGAACTTGGAATCACTTGGTCCAGACACTAAGAACCAGTAATAGGTAGACACAAAACAGGAATACAACTCTGAAAATTTTTACTACATGTATTTGTTCATTTGAGGGGGACACAAGTGCCACCGTATTCATGTGCACGTTGGGGGATTTGGTTCTCTCCTACCATGTGGATCCTTGGGGTTGAACTTGGGTCTTAGTGCTAGACAGTAAATACACTTACCTTCTCAGCCGTCTTGCAGGCCCAGGGATATAATTTAAGAAGTACACACACACACACACACACACACACACACACACACACACACACACACACACAATGTATGTAAGAATGGCTGCTGATGTGAGAGGGAGAGAGAGAGAGAGAGAGAGAGAGAGAGAGAGAGAGAGAGAGAGAAAGAGAGAGAAAACAAAAGAAAGAAAGAAAAATAAATAACAGGACCAGTTTGGGTGACTCAACTTCTGCAATTAATATCCGTACAGAAAGTGAGCTTTTAAAAAGAAAGAAGAAAGATCATAAAAGAAATAATTGGAGGAAAATCTTCTGTGGGTAGAGGTTAGGTCGGAATGAGAACACACTTCAATGGCGTTGGCGGGACTAGAGAAATGGCTCTGTGGTTAAGAGCACGTATTGTCCTTCCAAAGGACTCAAGTTCAATTCCTAGAACCTATGTGGAGGTGGCTCATGACCATCTTTTTTTTTTTTTTTTTTTCCCCCCCCCGCCGCCATCCAGCCCATCTTTAACTCCATCTCCAGAGGACCCAACAGCCTCCTTTAGAACATATACACAGACCCACACAATAACCCTCTCTCGCTAGGTCAAAGTACAGTCCTTTCCCAACGACCTTATTGTAGAACTGGTAGCACTGTAGTAACACGTTAATCATGTCTATCATATCTGCTGGTAGGTAGGCGTGCTGTGTAAGAGGTTCATTCATATTAAAATCCCATCGACTGCAGGAGTGTGACTCTTCGCCTTGGCCCAGATTTCCAAACTTATGCTCTTCCCAAATAATAAACAAGGAAAAGACAAAGAGGAAGCTAGATTTGTGCTGGGATACTTTGAGTGGAGAGAAAGGGAACACATGCTTGCACCTCTTATCTCTAAGACGCACAAGCAGGCAACTAGTTCATACAAGCCTTATGACCCGAGTTGTGGAGATGGGAAAAAAAGGGACCTTGTCATCGAAAGAAAGACACAGCAAGGGAGCAAACAGTTCTTAAAAGCGGACGCCTGCATCCAAGGAAAGTTCCCACAGCCAGGCTTCCTGGCTCTCCTTCTTGCAAGCCTTTTTCTGCAGGTGTTACAGTTTTGTTCATTTGTTTCTTTAGTGTCTGTCCTTCAGCGATCACACACACTGCCATTTCCACCCTTTAGGCACGAGCCCAGTTTTCTCTAAAGAGCATAAGATCTGATTTTTCTCCTTTATATTCGGAACCCAGCAGCTCAGTCAGCGATAGGCATGGGCGGAGACCCCAGCCCCGCCTCTGCCCGCCCTCGCGCCCTCGGGTCCCCGGCTCCCGGGATCTGGAAGGGTTCATACAGCCGGCGTGGATCTCCTCCTCTGGACCGGGAATGTGGAGTCCCGGCCCCGTAGAGCGTCCGCTGTCTGCGCATCCAGTCCGCGGCGGTTGAACCCCGAGTCGCCGGCGAACCGAAGCAGCGGCTCATGGACACAGCGGAGTCCCCGGCTCCTGCAGGGACAGGAGGTGACTGATCCGCGGAGTCGCGCGCTGCCGCTCCCTTCGGGCCTGTCTCTTTAACCAGGATCCAGTAGGCTTACTTTTGCTTTTTTTGTTTATTTATTTTCCTGAGCCCCTCAACCAGGGTGGTGCCTGACCTGACTATGGGGTCCAGGCCAGCGTTTCTTTTCTCAGGTTTGAGGACTGGGTATAGGTACTTCCCAAAGCTGTGCTTTTTAAGTAGGGGGTTTCAGAATCCCTTCAAATTAACACCACATCATCAGGCCTAAACTGTTTTCTTTGGTCTCTGGGTATTTGCTGGCGTTCTCCTTACTTTTAACTTTTTCTCATTTTCCTTCTTCAGCTCGGGCATATTTCAAAGGATTCTTCCTCAACTTAATGCACAGGATTTTTCCTCCTCCTGGCCTACAGTAGCTACCTCTGGAAAATCAGCAGATCAAATGCATTTTCTTCTCTTTTGTTCCCCCTCAGAATCATTCAATTTAAAAATGGCTAAGGAATCTGCTTGGACCTTTGAAACTGAGTCAATTGATTGGTTCTTTGAATTTTAAATATGGAAACAAATACTTAATGAGCAATTGATTCAAAAGACTAGTAATTAGTATTGACGATGACTTGATTATGACTTCATTTAAGTATTTGTGAGTCTTGTGTTTCCAGAATGTTAAGTTTACCGATTGAATGACTGGTAATGAGCCAGCCTGACTCTGGTAAAGACCTAGCATTACCCGTTTAAACATTTAAGCCCTGACTGAATCTATGTGGCATGTGAAACCAGGAGCTTGAGAAAATGAGATGTCTTTCTTTAGAGCCTGATTGATGCCCTTGACAAAGCACCCTGGAGCTCATCGTTGTAGGGATTTCTGAAAGAGTGGGCACGTTGGTCCATCTCATTATAAATCAAGGTAGATCAGAAGGCTTAGTATTTTCTGTACTGAAATTCTGATAGAAGAGTCTATGCATGAAAACAATGTTTCAGATTTGCAGTGATATTCCAGGATTGTTTAGTGTTGGGTCACAGTGGCTATAAACAGCTATATTTAGAAAAGCCTTTTAGCTCATCAAGTGTTTTTTTAGAGTCTTCTAACTCCACAGTAAAATGTCACTTGTGTGTTTTACCCAGAATCCCACTTACACTCCTGTAACAGCAATATGTTTGCCTTTAAGATGATGGCTCTGGAGGAAGTCCAGGAGAGACATCGAGGAGACTTTCAAGAGAACAGCTTTGTGTACTGGTGTCGGCAGCTTCCTTAAACTTGGGTTGCATGATGGCCTATTCCATCCTTGGACCGTTTTTCCCCAAGGAGGTAAAACATTTTGTATCTGCATAGACTAATCTTTAGAAAGCCCTTCAGTTATATAATTTTAGAGGATATAAAATGTGAGAATATGGGGGCAGTGGGGGTGCTCAGCAGTCAAGATCGTGTTCTGCTTTTCTAGACGACCGGAGTTAAGTTCCCAGCCCCCACATCAAGAAGTTCATAATCATCCAACTCTAGCTCCAGAGGACTCTGGTGCCTCTGGCCTCTGTGGACATCAGTTCTCACATGTAAATATCTCCATACAGACACCTACGCATACACACATAATTAAAATGTTTCAAAATAAAATATAAAAAATGTGCCTACAGTATAGATAATATTGGTGTGTTTTGTATGATGGTGTGTACACTGTGTGTACGTGGGGAGGGGGGCATTAGCCCATGTGTACACAGAGGCCAGAGGTCATTATCAGGCATCTTCATCACAACATGGTCTCTTACTGTCCTTGGAGCTCGCCAGTTCAGCTAGACTGACTAGCCAGCAAGCCCCTGGGATCCTCCTGCCTCCTCCTCCCTGGGGTTAGTATTACAGATGTGTGCCAACAAGCTCAGCTTTCTATGTGGGTGCTGGGATTCAGTCAGGTCTTCCTGGTTACACAATAGGCACATTACCTAGACTCATCTCCCCAGCTCTCCTCGCCCACTAAGAGAATATTTCTTAGTGTTTAATAAGAAAAAAAAAAAAAAGAGCATCCTCTTGCTGGATAATCCTCCCCAAGTATACTTGACTTCCTAAGTGTTATTTATTTTACCATGTAGTTGGATTAATCTTTACTTGGCGTCTATAGCTGAAAAAGGAGATTCACTAAATGACTGAGATGTCAATGCTGCCAAAAGGCTAGAACTCTGTCTTCTGGTGTTGGGATTAATATATATTTTAGAATCAGGTTGTTTATAACCAAGTGTAGTGGCTCATGCCTTTAACCCGAGTACTCAGAAAGCACAGACAAGCAGCAGATTCTAGGAGTTTTGAGACCAGCCTGGTTTATAAGTGAGTTCCAGGCAGACATGGTCATATAGTGAGACTCTGTCTCCAAAGGTGGGGTAGTCCAGGATATTCATTCTGAATTTATTATGCACTCCAGCAGTAATATTTACACGAAGGAAGGATTCTGATTAATGTTGCCAGGCTCCCTCTAAGCTTTGCCGTTTACGTGGTGTTAGGAACAGATGTTCATCTGGAGTACAGAGTCCATGCATATAGTATGGAACGAAGGGAACTAGATTGGGAAAGTTCAGACAATAAGTCCAAACGTTCATTTTGTGCATCTTGCCAAAGTTTTAGGTTCACAGCGCACTGACAACTTCTCAGTTCTCAAACTGTCTCAACAACATGTAGTCCTTCATACAGTGTTCGAGTAGAAAGGCTTTTCTGCTAAAAGCACGATGTGGCTCCATACCCAAACAACACTCACTGGTCTCCAACACATATTGCCACCCATTCATCCACTTGGTGCCTACAACAATCCCATAAGAGGAGAGAATAGCGAGGGTCCCATCGTGTTACTTTAAGATAGCAGTCTCAGACGTGAAGGCCTTTCCTAGTTAGTCCAATTTCACCGGAGGGTCAAGTTCCGCCTCTGGGTTCATCGAGTTGAACATCTGCCCAGGCAAAGAAAAGTCAGGAAGTGCCCCTGTCTTGCTTGTTCATTACAAACCAAAAATATGAGAAAAGGAAGGAGAGGAGGAGGAGAATTGATACAGGCTTTGAGTATCCTTTAAGGTAAAGATGGGCAAGAGTGATGATACTGAGGAGGGAAGAATGCTTCACTATCGTTGGGCAGAATCAAGCCAAGCAGAAAGGTGTGGTCCTGAGACCTTTTCAGGTCAAGTGAAGTGTGTCATGAGAAATGGTAGCTTCTACAGTAGAGAGGAAGGCATCGTTGCAGATGTGGTCGTGGGAAGAGCAGAGTGAATGGCATATTCTTACAGAACAGGACACAGCTCACTGGGGCTTATATTTAGGGCACAGTGAGACCCTGATAGAAGGCTGAGGCTCTGAGGGGCAAGCTCTGGCTGGAATGCAAGAACCCTGGGATGTATACCCAGGACTTGGTTGCTGGGAGAGCATCAGTGTTTGGTCAGATTTGGGTTTTGTGAGAAAATACTGATGGGATCCTTTAAAGCAGTGGTTCTCAACCTCCCTAATACTATAACCCTTTAATAAGTTCCTCGTGTTGTAGTGACCCCCAACCATAAAATTGTTTTCATTGCTACTTTGTAACTGTTACAATGAATCAGAATGTAAATACTGATGTGCAAGATATCTGGTGTGCCACTCCTGCCAAAGCGGTCGTGACCCACAGGTTGAGAACCACTGCTCTAAGGTTATAGAGGGTATCTTAATTAGGGTTTCTATTGCTGTGATGAAACAACTTGACCAAAAAGCAAGTTGGGGAAGAAAGGGCTTATTTGGCTTACGCTTCCATATCACTGTTTATCATTGAAGGAAGTCAGGAGAGGAACTTAAACAGGACAGAAACCTGGGGCTAGGAGCTGATGCAGAGGTTATGGAGAGGTGCTGCTTACTGGCTTGCTCTTCATGGCTTGCTTGGCCTGCTTTCTTACAGAACCTACTGGGCGTGGCCTCACCCACCACGGACTGGGCCTTGCCCCATCAATCACTAATTAAGAAAATGCCTTACAGCTGGATCTTATGAAGGTGTTTTTTTTTTTTTTTCAATTGAGGCTCCCTCTTCTCCAGTTGACTCTAGCTTGTGTCGAGTTGGTATAAAAACAGCCAGCACAGGAGGGAGAAAACAACAGAAATTCAGTTTCTCCTGCTGTGTATTCACAACACAGATTACCTTTGTGGCCTCAAAAGGCACAGTGACGTCTCCTTTTTCTCCAGCAAGTAAGTAACTCTTCAGCAGCAGACATGGCGGTGTCCTCTAATCCAGGACAACTGTGACTCTGTCTTCTGGAGATTTCTCAGTCCCAGGACTGCCCCCTGCCTTCAAATCCCAGTGGCAGACCCCATGTTTTCTAACTTGGAGCTTAAGTTAAGGTTTATACATACCCCTCCTTGGATTCAATTGATTTGCTTAATTGGCCACAGAACTCAGAGAAACACTTAAGGGTATGGGTTTTACTACACAGAATACACATAAAGCCATGCACTGGGTGACATGTTGACCATTAGGAACTTTCAGCTGTGTAGACACTCTATGAGCCCTGTGCCTTCGGGGTTTTGTGGACATGATCATTTAAAGACTGGGTGTAGAGATTTGATCAGGCCTGACAGTCGCTGTTTTTTTATTCTCTTCATAATATCCCTCCCTCAGGATATGATATAGAACCCATCTGGAATGAGAAAGGTCTTGTAATCTGTCACGCAAGCTAGATGAGTTACAGGCTAGGAACTAATTCTTCTCTCTCTGTCCTCTGTCTCTCTCTCTCTCTCTCTCTCTCTCTCTCTCTCTCTCTCTCTCTCACACACACACACACACACACACACACACACACACACACACACACACGGGATGGTAGGATGGCTCAGTGGGTAATGGCACTGAGTTCGTCCCCCTGAACTCATATGGTAGAAGGAGAGAACTGACTCCATGAGTTGTCTTCTGACTTCTACATGTGTGCCATGGTACATGCATGCCCGTCCCCCCCCCCATACACACACAATGAGTAAATTTAATAACAATATCTTTTAAAAAATATGTATATCATAACATTACAATAAGATGGATACATATAATTTGTTATGTGTCCCAGTTCCTGGTTCTCATATAGCTTACATGGGAAAGGATGGAGGAATTGTTTTTCTTAAAATTGTGGCTGGAGGGGCTGAGATGACTCAGTAGATGAGAACATGCTCTGCAAGCATGAGAACCTGAGTTTAATTCTCCAGCGCCTACATAAAAAGCCAGGCATAGCTGTACATGACTAGGGGGCAGAGACAGATAGGTCTCAAGGGCTCACTGTCAGCTTAGTTTAGCGGGATGCAAAGCTGGTTCAGTGAGAGACCCTGTCTGCAGGCAACGAGGAGAGCAGTAACATAAGACACCAGTGTCCTGCTCTGGCCTCCGTGTGTTTGCTCCTATTTGAATGCACCTGTACAGTCACATGCTTGTGTACTCACATGCACAGACACACAACCTGTAGTTAGAGGGAAAAAATGAAAAGCAATGCAATTGTAGAGAATACAGTTTTAAAATATGTATATATATATATTAATTTTAAGGATTTATTTATTTTATTTTGTGCATGAATGTATGTGTACCTCCTACATGCAGTACTCTCAGAGGTCAGAAGAAGGTAGGTCCCTTGGAACTGAAGTTGTGGATGGTTGTGAGCCAAGCAAGAGCAGCAGCTGCTCTTAACTGCTCATCCATCTCCCCAGGCCCAAGGATGCATTCTGGAGGGCTTTCAGGTATGTGCATCTGTGTAAAGTTGTTTGATGCTCTGGTGAAAGGATGCATCGAAACCACTCTTCTGACCATGAATATTCATGGGTAACACACAGCCTCTCACAGAGAAGAAGGTGCATGAAAGGTGACTGCTGACTCTCAGGTGACAGGACAACCACGTGAGGGTCAGGCTTCATGCTCTACGTCATACCAAGTTGTGTAGCCAGAAGGTTTCTCTAGTCCCACACAGACCTGTGGTCCCACAGCAGCTTATAAAATAATCACTCAGAAGCTTATATTAATTACAGACTGTATGGCCAATGGCTTAAGTTTCTTGCTAGCTAGCGCTGTCATCTTAAATTAACCCATTTTTATTAATCTATGTATTGTCGTGTGGCCGTGGTGTTACCGGTCTGCTGGCATGTTGCTCCTTGGACTGCAGGCTGGTGTCTCTCCTACCTCTGCCTCTCTTCTTCCTGTCTCTTTATTGGATTTCCTGCCTGGCTATAACCTGACTCGCCATAGGCCAGAGCAGCTTCTTTATTAACCAGTCATAGCAACACATATTCACAGCATACAGAATGACCATCCCACACCTTAGTTGCATAAGTTGTCTAAAGTTCCTTAAAAATTGTTCTTTTTTTATGGGGGGAGGTGGATACAGGGTCTCACTATGTAGCTCCAGATGGCCTAGTACACCAGGCTGGCCTCAAAATCACAGAGATCCCTCTGCCTCAGCCTTCCAGGAATTAAAGGTGTGTAACACATGCTCAGCTAAATGCATATTTTAACCTTTAAATGGATATAACGACAGCCTAATGTGAGGATGTGAGGCAAGATAGTGAGAATTAAGGGAATATTTGCATGGCTATTGTAAAGACAGAAGAGTGTTCCTCTCTTGAGAAGCACACACCCACATTTGGGTGTGTACTACCATTTCATAAGTGCCTCTCTCTATCCCTCAGTCCTACCCCTTCTTTCTCTCTCCAATATCTATGCTTAAATCTATTTAAAATATAATAAACTCCATCTGTACCTCCTAAGAGGCTTCAACGTTGGTCCATATTGACTTGTCTTGAAGTTCTTTCTCTGTAGTGAAGTAAAGAGTATTGGCCACAGGCTGGGGACACAGCTCAGTTGGTAGAGTGTTCGTCTAGCACACACAAAGCCCTGTCTTTGATCCCTAGCATCACATACACAAGTGTGATTGTACATGCCTGTTATCTCAGCACTTAGGAGCCAGAGGCAGGAGGATCAGGAGGAAGTCAAAACCAGCCTCATCTACATAGCGAGTCTTAGGCCCACCTGGGCTACATTAAACCCTGCCTCAAGGAACCATAAAAAAAATAAATAAATAAATAAATAAATAAATAAATAAATAAATAAATAAATAAATAAAAAGAATCTTAGGTTCAGCTGAGTAGCTGTCTCTGAAAAGAACTTCTCAGGATGCTAGAGGGGGCAACATAGAGCTCTGTCTCTGGCCACCACCTCACTGGGGCTCACAGGGCAGCCATACTTGCACAGTTTGAAAAGGGGTTTTAGGGTCTGGAGAGATGTCTCAGTGGTTCAGAACACTCACTGCTCTTGCGAAGGACATGAGTTCAGTTCCCAACAGTGGTTCACAACTACCTGAAACTCCAGTCCCAGGGGATCCGTGCCTCCACAAACTCCTGCACGAATGTGGGTGCACATACTTACACTCAGGTACACACACAAAAGTAGATTCAGAATAAGTGCTGTATCATCTGTAGCAAAGTTCAGAGGTCCCTGGTGGGACAGGCTATGAGCATTAATAATTCCAGCATGTGGAGAGTAAAAGATCCTCGGGTGTCAGAACAGTGTGGATGGTGGGGAGCATCCTTTGTCTGCATTGCTCATCGGAAGGAAAACTCTTCCCAGATTAAGCATGGTAGAAGCCATGGAGAAGACCGGTTGGGCCTTCATATGATCTGCTTGCCAGTTCATGGCATTTCCTATCATTGAGTTTTTTGTTTGTTTGTTTTTGTTTTTGTATATTTTCTTCTAGAACTGACAATTGGCGCGTGATTTGTTTTGTTTCTGTTTTTGGTAGAGGGCAATTCTGTAACTAGAAGTGCTGCTAAAAAGGAAGTCTGTCTACATCAACTGTTTCCTGAGCCCCGTGACAGAGACAGAAGTATTTTGTGTTTTTTTTTTTTTTTTTTTTTTTTTGTTTGTTTTGTTTTTTTAATTCTATAATACTGACTTTTATCCAGATAAAGGGAATTCTTTAAAGGCATACTAAGTGAATTATTTCACATCAGGGTCTAGATTTTACCATCAACTTTCCTGTCTTTCCTTACTCTCATTATTTTAAAATAAAAAATTTTAAATACCAGAAATAGGAAGGTTTGAGAGGGAGATAGGGTAGGAGCCGGGACAATCAAAATTAGGTATGTATAAAAATGTTACAAGGAATCTGCTGCTTGGTAAGTTAATTTTTACAAAAAGAATGTCTATTATATGGACGTTGCAGCACTCCCCAAATCTTGGAAATTACTATACGCACATGGAAGTCACAAGGTGATGCTTCAACTTCCTCTTGTCTTCCCACCAATGCTGTCTTGTCTTTCTAATTTTGTTCCCATTTCTTCTTCTTCTAAGGCAGAAAAGAAGGGGGCCAGCAACACCATGATTGGGATGATCTTCGGATGCTATGCTTTATTTGAGTTGCTGGCATCTTTAGTGTTTGGAAAATACGTAAGTATTGGCACTCATATGCATATTTTAGTTTTCGAAAATCATGTGGTGCGTTACTATAACTTACTAATCTAGAATGTCTATGGACATGGAAATGATATCATTACATTTTTATAAGTTATGCCACAGCTCTGTCATTGTGGTTGATTCGTTAGTCCCTTCCATGCTTATAAACTGTTTGTATCGCAGTTCTTTTAAATGATTATTTTAATATGATATGAACTACACATGCTTTCCTGCAATTGTATATATTCTGATACAGTGGATTTGTTTATGTAAATGTAGACATGTTGAAGCAATCCTTTGACTTTATTGCTCTCCTTTGACTTTTATTATAGCTTGTACAAATTGGAGCCAAATTCATGTTTATAGCAGGAATGTTTATCTCAGGAGGAGTTACAATTCTCTTTGGGTAAGTAGCTTTCTAATATGTTTGGAACATGGGTGGACATCATAGTCTATTGGCTTTGAAATTTCTCTTAAAATTGTCTTGTTATTATATTTGTATGATGGGGGCGCTGTCCATGTGGAGGACAGTGCAGTGCATCATTCCTTTTGCTCCACCTTTACATGGATGCCAGGTATTGAACTCAGTTTGCCAAGTGTATGCTGCAAGCCCCTCACCCACTGAGCTGTGTCACTAGCCCATTAATGGCTCTGCTTTGTTTGGTTTTGTTTTTAGAGACAGGGTTTCTTCGTGTAGACCAGGCTGGCCTCAAACTCACAGAGATCCATCTGCCTCTTCCTCCTGAGTGCTGGGATTAATGGCATGGGCCACTACCGCATAGCACTTAATGGATCTTTAAACCCATCAGTACCAGTCACTCCTATGTTGTCAGATGAATGGCATGTGATTAATGGTGGAGGGAGATGGTGAACAGCAAACAGAAACATCATTGGTCTTAAGAAGAAAGTTCTCCAAGATCATCTACTAAACAGCCTGCTGAAGCAGACATAGTGCTCCCCATCTGTAATCACAGCATTTGGGAGGCAATGCAGGAGGACCTTTAGTTCGAGTCCAGCCCGTGCTATGCAGGAAAACCCTATCTCAAAACAGCAATAGAGAAAATATAACAGTGGCTCCTGAGTGCATCTACCGGGACTCATGTGGATGCTCATGATGGGAACACAATAGTCTTCTGAGTCATAAAAACTCTTTGCTTAAACAGGAAAGACAATCTATTTCTTACAGGATCAACTCAAAGACACCTGGCTACAGGTGCTAAAATAGCATTATCAGAAATCGTTCTTAGCTTCCTGCTTTTCTCTCCTCTTCTGGTGCAATGTTCCTACACAAGCTCCTAGAACCTTCCTTTTCTTTTCTTCTTCTTCTTTTTTTTAAATATTTATTTATTTATTATGTATACAGTGCTCTGCTTGCATGTATGCCTGCAAGCCAGAAGAGGGCGCCAGATCTCATTACGGATGATTGTGAGCCACCATGTGGTCGCTGGGAATTGAACTCAGGACCTCTGGAAGAGCAGCCAGTGCCCTTAACCACTGAGCAATCTCTCCAGCCCATCTTTTGTTGTTTTTGAGACAGGGTATCACTATGGAGCCATGAGTGGCCTGGAACTTGCTATGTAGACCTGACTGGCCTTGAACTCATAGAAATCTACCTGCCTCTGCCTCTGATGCTGAGATTAAAGGCATGGCCTTGCTCTTTCATCTCAGTATTCTAGCTATTTCCTAATAACAGTGTAACAACTGTTTACATAGCATTTACATTATACCAGGTATCAAAAGTATCCAGAAAGTAACTTAAGGGCTGTAAGCATAGCTCTGCACCAGAGAGAGTATTTGCCCACTACCATGGGTGAAGCCTTGGGTTCAACACAGCACCATAATAAAGAAGCAAATAATTAAAAGTAAAGATGCGTTTGGTAAGATGAGCATCAGTTATAGCAGACAACATGTTTTATGTCAAGGACTTGAGCATCTTCTGATTTTGATACCTAAGGTAGATTCTACCATCACACTATTCTCTGGGTTCAGGGGACCAATATATTCCAAAGAGGCCTCAGTATTATTATCCCAGATATGAGTTATAACAACAGAAGGGGATAGCTAGGCTGTCATTATGACTTGAATTATAACAAAAATTAAAAACAGCAATTCCCTATAGAAAGTGTCACAACCCAACTCTTTAAAGGATTTCTAGCTACAGATTTCTAGCTAAAAGATTCATGCTACAGAGACTTTATCTAATAACTTTGGGTAGTATGACTATTTTCAAGAAATAAAGTGAATTAAAAAATTAAAACCAGTTTGACACTTGACAACTGCATTTGTTTTCAGTGTCTTGGACCAACTTCCAGACGGACCCATATTTATTGTCATGTGTTTTCTGGTGAGAATAGTAGATGCCATAGGCTTTGGTGCAGCGATAACCGCATCGTCTTCTGTCCTGGCAAAGGCCTTCCCAAATAATGTGGCTACTGTGTTGGTATGTAATTTGAACTTTTTCTTATTTTCCTTCTGATGTGGCCAAAACATTTGATCTGTTCTTACATGCTTTCCCCAACTCTCTTGTGTATTGTTCCTCCTTTTATTGTGATTTCGATTTCCTGCAGTAAAGTGAGAAATAAAAGCACATCATTGCTGGGTGTGCTGACACACACCTGTAACCCACTACTTGGGAAGTGAAGGCTGGAGCATCAAAAGTTTGAGGCCAGCATGGGTGACACAGTGAGTCACTGTCTGAAAAACAAAAACAAAGAAATGACGACTGTCTGAAATGTTTAATTGTTCTTTATCAATAAAAACTCGGCATCGGGAGTCAGATATGGGGTAAGAACCTGAACGATCAGAGAAGCAATGGCAAAGTGACCAGTGACCTCCTATCTCTTTTGTTCCTCCATCCATAAGGCCAAGACCCTCTCTAAGTCCCGCCCTACTACTTCCCATCTCTCTCTCTGTCCTCAGTCCTCCAAAACCTCTATGGTTAGTTTGAGTCAGCTAGTAGCTAGCTCTACCCTCTGATTCAAAGCAAACTTTGTTGTCAGAATGCGATCAAAATATCACACAACAACTCTCTGTGACAACTCTACCACAGGAGGAGAGGGTTTAAAAAGAAGGTGAGGCCTGGAACGGTGGCTTGTGGCTTTAATCCCAGCACTCAGGAGGCAGAGGCAGGTGGATCTCTGTGAGTCTGAGTCAGACTGGTCCACACAATAATGCCAGTTCAGACGCTGCTACACAGTGAGACCCTTATCCAAAGTAAGAAACAAAAAAGCAGAGACCTTGAGTGTCTCTTAGGTAAATCACCCTTAAAATGATTTTTAAAGATTTGTTTTCTTTTTTTATGTGTATTATTGTTTTGCCTCCATACACACACACACACACACACACACACACACACACACACACACACATATACATATACGTACACACACATACACACACACACATATATATATATATATATATACCACATATGTGCCCAGGGCCTACAGAGATCAGAAGAGGGGATCAGATCCCCTGGAACTGGAGTTATGATAGTTATAAGCCACCATATGGGTGCTGGAACAAAGCCCAGGTCCTCTGTGAAAGAGCAAGTGCTCTTAACTACTGAGCCATCTCTAGATTTTTTAAAAATCACTTTTCACTCTTCTGAGTAGCATTTTGCTATCCTCCTGTGATCCTGTGAGTAGGACCTGGCTGAATTGCTTATAGCTTTCCTCTACTCTAGAAGTTTCCCCTCATGATAGATGGTTACCTCATGAGCATCTTTCCTCCACTTTCCCCAGATATGTCTCAGAGGTCGTCTTGAAAATGGTCAAAGCACTTGTGTCTTGTCTGAGGAGTGTCATCTAATTTTGACTTTACTCAATGTGTCAGCTTGGCCATGGGCCATTTTTTCCATATAGAACTTGTTGTCCTTTTAAAAGCTGGTGTTCTGTAGAATACGCTGGACAGTGCTGTTCAGGAAATTCCTGTCGTGGTGGCAGTCACCATTTGAGATTGGGCAGGAGAAAGTAGACTTGCCCTCCCAATCTTCCGCATAAAGTTGCAGCTGAAGCCAACACATCCCACACATTAGTTAATCATGATGGCTCTGTGTCCTCTGTGGATCTTAAGACAGTGAGATTGTAAGCCATGGGTGTATTTAAAGATTTAAAATGGTACAATTTTTTAACAGTAAAATTCTTTTCCATAGGACTTCCTTGTTTACTTTTAGTTAATTTTATGCAGAATAAACTTAAAAAGTTATAAAATGGAATATCGAATGTAGTAAATGTTTGACTTATACCATTGCTATTCTGACTTATATACACATCTGCTGTCCAGGCACCCAGTGCCCTAGCTGCTCCAAGAGGGCAGCCAACATCTCAGGCATCTTACCAAGATTACATATCTGTGTATACACATGTTCATACCCATATGGAGTGGCAACATGATTCCTCCTTCTTTTCTTTACGTGTGTGATGGCATATTCTTCACACCATTTAACAAATGGTTGATTATACTGACAAGTTCACACTTGATGTCTTCTGTATTTATTTATAAGAAACATTCTTATTTGTTCTTCACTGGCTGTGTGCAATTTCTCTGTATAGATGTGACCTACTTTATCTAAATTGTTAGTGAGTATGTAAATCATCTGCATCTTTTTGTTTGTTTGTTTGTTTGTTTAGAACAGGGTCTCTCATAGCTCAAGCTGACTAGAACTCTCAAACGTTGACCTTGAACTCCTGGTCTTGCTTCCTGCATCTCCTTCACCTAGGTGCTGGGATTGTAGGTGTCTGTCGCCACACCTAGCTTAACATTGCAAACAGTGCTACCATGTCAATGTATAAACAAGCATGTGTGTGTAAATTGTGATACAATCTTTTTTTTTCAAGTAGTACTCTCATAATTCATTTTTTATTTAACTTTTTTGAGAATTTCATACATGAGTCCAATATTTATATAATTTTCACCCCACTGCTCTCTTAAATTACTGGTGTGTGTGTGTGTGTGTGTGTGTGTGTGTGTGTGTGTGTATGTGCACGCGCATAAATACAGCCTCAACCAACTGAGTCCATTTAGTTGCTTATATGTATATGTGTTCAGGTCTGACCACTAAGTTGGCTTAGCCTAAGAGGGGCCTCACCCCTGGAGAAAACTGATTCTTGCTTTCTCAGGAGCCATTGATTGCCTATAGCTCTTCATCTGGGGATAAAGCTTTGGAAAATTTCCTCATCCATGTGGCATGTCAGACGGCGTAGTCATGTCTTGTCTTGTTTTGGTGACTGTATTGTCGAGATTTTATGGATGCAGCTTCCCTTTCATGTGTAGAGGACACTATCTCGCAGCAGATGTCCTGGGCCTCTGGCTCCTGTGGTCTTTCTGCCCCTAATTCCTTGGTGTTCTCTGGGAATTACAGGGCTTGTGATGCAGATGTGTCAGTCGGCACCTGAGGTCAGTTGCACTTTGCATCATGACCAGTTGTAGATTTCTGTGATGGTCTCCAGCAGCTGCAGAAAGAAGCTTCTTTGGTAAAGGGTGGGAGCTACACTTATCTGTGGATATAAGGATACATATTTTGAATGTGGTAAAGGGTGGGAGCTACACTTACCTGTGGATACAAGGATATATATTTTGACTGTGGTAAAGGGTGGGAGCTACACTTACCTGTGGATACAAGGATACATATTTTGACTGTGGTTACTAATTATACTTGTTTGGAAAATGGCAGTTAGTAGGGTCTCCTCTAGTGTCCATAATCTCTCCAGCTACAGGTAGGCTAGGTTTATAGTACCAGGCATTTTGAGACAAGATGCCTGGAACTCACAGAGATCTACCTGCCTCTGCTTCTCAAGTGCTGAAATTAAAGATATGTGCCATTATGCCTGATACTCATAATTCTTCAACTATAATACATTAAATTTTCTTTTGTTTTTTCACTTTTAGGGAAGCCTTGAGGTTTTTTCTGGACTGGGGCTGATAGTAGGTCCCCCTTTAGGTGGCTTTTTGTATCAGTCCTTTGGCTATGAGGTGCCTTTTATTCTTCTGGGGTGCATAGTTCTGCTGATGATACCACTCAACCTATGTGTTTTGCCCAGTTATGGTAAGTTCAATTTTAGTACTCATTCTAGAATTTTACCTTTACTTTTATGTCTTTGTAAATGATACATTTACCACCTATATTATGTAACACCTCTTTGTAGTCCCCTCAAAAGCTGGTTCTGTTTCCTAAAATGTGGGTAATTAGTTTATGATGATTTTTGCTTACAAAGGACTAGGAATATAGCTCAATTAGTAGAGTGCTTTTGTAGCATTCATGAAGCCCTAGGTTTGACCTCCAACTTCATATAAGCACAACATGATGGTGCATGCCTTTAAAGAATCCTTGGCTACTCAGTGAGTTTGAGGCCAGCCTGGGATGCATGAGGCCCTCTCTTAAATACGTAAAATAAAAAAGCATACCACAAAAATTTCCAGGTTTAGGAGAAACAAATACTTTATTTCTGCTCATGAGCCATTATCATTGGGCTGAACTAAGTTTTCACCAGAAATTCTGTGGGCAACACAGTCTGTCTGCAAAGTTGTAAAAACAAGAGAAGATTCCCATAAGTTCTAGACCGCCTTTATTTTCTTTCTTTCTTTTTTCTTTTTTCTTTCTTTCTTTCCTTCCTTCCTTCCTTCCTTCCTTCCTTCCTTCCTCCCTTCCTTTCTTTTTTTCATTCTTATGATGTCTTTCTACATAACTCTGTGTAGACAGACTTTTCTTTGGGTCTCCAGCTCACACACACACACAAAAAACAACATGGAGACTTATTAGTTATGAAAGCTCAACCAATAGCTTAGGCCTGTTTCTAACTAGCTCTTATAACTTAAACTAACCCATTTCTATTCACTTTTTGTCTAGTGGCTTTATTACCTCACCTCCATATTGCCCATCCTGTTTGCTCTGCGTCTCTGCCCTTCTTTTTCCCAGTGTTCTCTGTGCCTGGAAATCCTGCCTAACTATTGGCTGTTCAGCGTTTTATTAAACCAACCACAGTGACTCATCTTCACACAGTGTAAAGGAATATTCCACAACAGCCCTGGCTGTCCTGGAACTCACTATGTAGACCAGGCTGGCCTTGAGCTCACAGAAATCCTCTGCCTCTACCACCCTCAACTCTAGGACAGTTTTGTGCACACAGAGAATTCCAGGCCATCTGGGGCACAGAGTGAGACAATGTGTCATTCTGTCAAAAAACATTCAATAAAGGGGGGCAAGGCCAGCTCTTCATTCCCAGTGGGCCTTCCACATGTCCATGTAGCAACAACAGTTACAAGGATACAGGTCTCTGGTAGAAGTGATGAGAAACAATCTGGGTCCAAAGCTTCCCTTCCCATATAAATCAACCTTCTCTGTGACAGGGCATGTATATTGTTGCCAGGGTGCCACATGCTGGTAAGAGTCAACCAGGGCAGGGAGCACAGAACACTGTGTCCCCATTAGGTGCGTACTTATGATTCATTTGTAGTTCCCTTTGTTCAGATAAAAATTACCACCAGGGTTATGGTTGTTGTAAGCAATGTTTTTCAGAAGGGTTAATCAACCTTGTATAACAGAGCTGGAGAGGTTGCAGGAGAGCAGGGAAACCAGGGAGAAAAGAGCCAAAGAGAGGCAATACCACAGTGAACCACAGGTGGTGCTGATCTTTTCTGTACGTGTAAGGAACCGGTTTTTTCTTGGTTTAGCATCCTAGGCTGTGTCCTGATATGATGGATATTGGACAGAGAATTAAGAAGCAGTCAGCCACAGTCCTGGAGAGATGGCTCAGTGGTTAAGAGCACTGGCTGCTCCTGCAGAGGACCTGGGTTCGGTTCCCAGGACTCCCATCGTGACTCACAACCGTCTGTAACTCCAGTTTCAGGGGATCCAATGCCCTCTTCTGACCTCCTCAGGCACCAGTCATGCATGTGGTTTGCATGCATACATGCAGGCGAAACAGTCACACGTATAAGATAAATAAGTTTAATTAAAAAAAGACAAGAAACAGGTCAGATTCTCGTGCAGCAGGAGAAAAAAATTGTTAATTCTTTATTACTCTAGGAAATGGGGAAAGACAGCCAAGACAGGGTATTTAAAACTGGAATTGAAAAAAACCGCTAAGGTCAATAACATTAGGCCTATAATTCAGATTGAGTATTCCTATTTAAGAATACTCTTTAAAGCTGGGTGGTGGTGGTGGTGATGATGATGATGATGATGCAGCACACCTTTAATCTCAGCACTCGGGAGGCAGAGCCAGGCGGATCTCTGTGAGTTCGAGGCCAGCCTGGACTACCAAGTGAGTTCCAGGAAAGGCGCAAAGCTACACAGAGAAACCCTGTCTCAAAAAACCAAAAAAAAAAAAAAAAAAAAAAAGAATACTCTTTAAGTTATTGAAAGTTTTAATGCAGGCAACATCTAGGAAAGTAACCAAATTTCCTTTTGACATACTGGAGGAACTATGTGTTCTGTACACTCTGCGGATTTCTTCCACATCCATGGCCAGTGTCTGGTGTTGGGTGTCAGGAGCCCCTGTTGCTCATTCTTCTATCCACTCTCCCGTTTCTGCCTGCTGTTATCCGCTAACAGTCATGTGCACATCACTTCTCTTGTTAAAACCCTATGTCCGAGAACCTGAAGAGGTCTGCTTTCCATCGTGGTGACAGAGAGATCAATGTGTCATGCAGTAAGTCCCACCTTCTCTGTGTCCCACATGCTGCAAGATTGACACCTGTACCTGGAACCAGAGAGAACACCAAGCCCCCCTTATACTACTTTTTTTTTTTTTTTTTTTGGTTTTTCGAGACAGGGTTTCTCTGTGTAGCTTTGCGCCTTTCCTGGAACTCACTTGGTAGTCCAGGCTGGCCTCGAACTCACAGAGATCCGCCTGGCTCTGCCTCCCGAGTGCTGGGATTAAAGGCGTGCGCCACCACCGCCCGGCTTATACTACTTTTTTATGTATGCACACATGCCTATGATAAAGTTTAATTTAAAATTAGATACAGTTAAGAGGTTAGTAATAGGGGGCTGGAGTGATGGCTCAGTAGTTAAGAGTCCTGGCTGCTCTTGCAGAGGACCAGGGTTCAAGTCTCAACACCCACATGGTGGGTCACAACCATCTGTAGCTCCAGTCCCAGGATAGAGCATCATCTTCTGGCTTCCGCAGCACCAGGAACACATGGCAGCCACACTGCACAGACATACTCACAGGCAAAACACCTCATACACATAAAATAAATAATTTGTAAAAAGAGATTAGCAATAATAATAAAAGTATAAAACAACTAGAACTACTATAATTGAAGTTATTTAAAGCTTAGAAATTCTTTGTTTCTAGAACTTTCTATTTAATTATATAATTATTACTATTATTTTGGTATTTTTGAGACAGGGTTTCTCTATGTAGCCCTGGCCATCCTGGACCAGTCTGGCCTCAAACTTAGTGATTCACCTGTCTCTGCTGGCATTAAAGGCATGTGCCACCACCACCCAGCTCTGTTTATTATTGTATTTATTATTGTTGACAGTACAGAAATGAAATCTCAGAAAGCAAAGCTATTGTACTTGAAAATTGCTAAGCGAATAGATTATAAATATTCTCATGTCAAAAAATGACAAGTATGTGAGGTAAGGTGTAATGTATTTGTTAAATACTCGGATTCACTCTTTCTACTATGTACACATGCACACATATGTACAATATCAGTGTCATTCACTACTGGTAAACACAATTTTTACCTGGAAATTAAAAGTTTTGTTTTCTGAGACAGGATCTTCCTATATAGCCCCCGGGAACTCACATTGTAGGCCAGGCTGGCCCTCCTGTCTCTGCCTACAATATGATGGGATTGCAGGCAGACTCAAAATGCCATCTTTATATCCATGAAACAAGCAAGACACCTGGAAGCCACTGGAGCACTTGCTGGGTTTAAGTAGAGCGGTCACGTGGTGTGGACTCCGCACTCTTCCATCCCCTCCTGCTGACTCAGCCTGCACTGTCTCTGTCATCTTTTCTGAGTAGTTTCCCCAGACCTCTCCTTCGCAGGACAGGTATCAGGTGGCACCATGTGTGCTGCTCTTTTCAGGTGAAAGACCCTAGCCCTTCAGGCTTACACCCCCAAGCCCTCAGGAAAAGAGAAACTTCAAGCACCAGGAAATGAGAAACTAAAAATCTAGTTCCAAGAGCAACCTGGCTCAGCCATTAATCTCCCCTGCAACCACATAACAATATAAAGGGATTTCTATTAAGAGGTGTGCTCAACTGTGACTGGGAAAACTGCAGATGTTCCAGGGAGGACCACCGTGACCTGTATGTAAACTCCACTCCCACCCTGATACCCCCCCCTTGAGGTTTCAAGACACTGACATAATTGTATCCCCCTCTGTGATCACTCTGTAACCAGACAATGATTTTATGAAATTAGCTTCTAGACATAAATCAATCAAAATGACATTGTATGGGAATTGTAATCTTGTGGGTTTTGTGGGTTTTTCCTTTAAAAGCCCTCATGGGGCCGCAGCAAGATGTGACTCTTGCTCTTGGGAGCGGAGGAACCCTTCTATATAGAAGCTTAATAAATCCTTGTGCTGTTGCATCAACTGGACTGGAGTCTGGGTTCTTGGGGCGCCCACTTGAGACCCTAAACTTTGGGGTCCAGCACAGGGACCCCCACACACTTCTGTCTCTGATACCTTTCAGGGCAGGTGTTGGTAACCAGCCAGTTTTATCTCTCCAACGAGAATAGCCACACCAGGATTTGGAGGAAACACGGGGATACCCAAGTACCATGGGAACAGTCTGAGATTTTTCTATGTTCTACACAGAGTTTTCACTTAAACCAATGAAGTGCCCCTTTTCATAAGTGTTTTTATACATTCTTTTATTTTAAACTTAACTATTTTTTAAGTTTACTTATTTTATGTGTATCAGAGTTTTGCCTCTGTGTGTGTGTGTGTGTGTGTGTGTGTGTGTGTGTGTGTGTGTGTGTCTGCGAACCATGTGCGTTGTTGGGAGCATAACACAAAGGTCCTTGAGCCAAGGAATCTCCAGAGAAACCAGGAATGTTAAGCAGGATTATCTTTCCAAGGGGAAAGTTGAAAAACCTGTTCTTCCAT
This sequence comes from Peromyscus eremicus, assembly GCF_949786415.1. Classification (NCBI taxonomy): domain Eukaryota; kingdom Metazoa; phylum Chordata; class Mammalia; order Rodentia; family Cricetidae; genus Peromyscus; species Peromyscus eremicus. Next base: position 32,810,512 of record NC_081424.1, on the reverse strand, counting down.
CCAGAAAGCTGAGAAGAGAATTGGGAATGATTAACAGCCTGGTGATCTGCATTATCTGTTGGGGCAGGCCATGTCAAGCTCTTACAACCAGGAGGAGGTGGCTAGTACTCTAAATGACCCTCACAAACAGAGGCTCCCCCAGGCTCCCACAACCAGGACCAAAGGTGGCTAATAGCCCAAACGATTTCTGCGCTATTTATAGAACCAAGACCAGGCTAGACCCTTAGAACCTTAAGCTAGTACACGCAGTGTACCTCTAGAACCTATCTTCTTGGAAGAAATGACATGTACCCTGCCTTGAGTTTCAATGTAATTACACTTCCTGTGCATGGGGGGGATTGCATTCCACCAGGAAACTTTTTTTCCAAATGACACTGGGCTTAAATACATGGTGAATAAACTGCCTGTTCTTAGACTCCTTGAAGTATGATCCAGGCTGACGAAGCCAGGCCAGTCTGCACTGGGTTTTGCTCTTCTCTCTTCATGTGGTGAGCTTCCCTGTATGACACCTGCATTGAGCCCCAAGTACATGTCTCCTACCAGTGCCCACAGAGGTCAGAAAGAGGGCATCATATCCCCCAAAACTGGAGTTAGAGATGGATGTGAATAGCCATGTGGCTGCTGGGAACTGAACACATGTCTTCTGCAAGAGCAGCCATTGTTCTTAACCACTGAGCCATATATGGTTAACAGATAATGCCTTTTTTTTTTTTTTTTTTTGAGACAGAGTTTCTCTGTGTAGTCTTGGCTGCCCTAGAACTTGCTTTGTAGACCAGGCTGGCCTCAAACTCACAGAGATCCTCCTGCCTCTGCCTCCCAATTGCTGGGATTAAAAGGCGTGCACCACCACTACCCGGCAGATAATGCTTTTTGTATGCACAAGAAATATAATAGACTAAAACTAAAATCTTTTATAGTTAAAATTTATTTTAATTTTTATTAGTTGTTGTTGTTGCTTTTTTAACTTTTTTGGTTTTCAAGACAAGTGTGTGTGTGTGTGTGTGTGTGTGTGTGTGTGTGTGTATGTGTGTGTGTTTTTATCCCTGGCTATCCTGGAACTCTCTCTGTAGACCAAGCTTGCCTCGAACTCAGAGATCTGACTGCCTCTACTTTTGTAGTGCTGGGATTAGTGATTAGTGGCATGCACCACACCGCACTGTTATTATCGTCATCATTTTGAATTATGTGTGGGTGTTAGGATGTGCATGTAAGTGCAGATGCCCACAGAGACCAGAGGCACGGGAACTCCTGGAGCCAGAGCTACAGGTGATTGTGAGACACCAAATGTGACTACTGGAAACTGAACTCCGGTTCTCTTGAAGAGAAGTCCTCTTACTTGTTGAGTCATTTCTCCAGCCCATCTTTTGCAATTTTCAATTCAAATTTAGTACAATTCAAAATCCACACCTGGCTTGACTTCCTGCTGGCAATATCTCGTTGTGCCACAAGGTGGCACTTGATCTCGCTCTAAGTTGAAATACATAGTGAAGTTCAGGAGTTGAATTTAGGGTGGTGCTTTGGAGTAACCGGCTCATAGTCTTGACTTAATCTCTGTATTCTGAAAAATTCTTGAGAATATTACCAAAAATAGCATAAATTCGTACAGTCTTTGTGTTATGATATTGCCCGAGGGCGACCCCGGCTGGCTGGGCCAGGGTATCCCACGCGTGCAGGGAAACACGCTGGGCAGATGCAGCGGAAGTCACTCATAAGCCCAGACACTGCATCCACGTGGAAATAAGTTTATTATAACAGAGAGATAAAGAGAAAAATAGAAAAAAAGAGAGAAAAAAAGAAGGGGGGGTCGGTAAGGAGTCAAGGGTGCACACTTGTGGGAATGCGGAGGAGGGAAGAAAGTGAGGAAGGGGCAGTTCTTTTTTTAAAGGGGACTTTACATCAGGAAGCTGGGCGGGTCTCTAAGGGGCGGGTCACAATACTAACACTTTAAAGTTTTGGACTTTGCATATGCATGGTCGTTGTGAATGATGATGAATGCCTGCTGTGGGTAAAATGAAGGTCTGTGAGGGCTGATCCCGACCCTCATTGAAGTTCTGTGTTCACATCCAGTGTTGTCTCTGTACAGGATCACAGTAACCAATTCTAACTAAGCTCCTGAACTGCAGATGACAGGACTCTGCGCCAAGTGCCTGAACTGTAGCATGAATCTTAGAGAGTCTTATTAATAAAATCGAACCTGAGGCCAGTTATTGGGGTCAATGCTGGTAGATCAGAGAGACAGAACAAGCCACAGCTAACCTCACCTGGCCAACTTCTCAGCTGGTCTTGTTTCCTCAGACTGGAAGCGTCTGTGTCCTCATCCTAATGGCTCTCAGCTGAAATCCTGAACGCTTAACCAGCCAAATGCTTAACCAGTCAAATGCCTAACCAGCCAAATGCTTCCAGTTTCTGGTCCTCACGCCTTATAAACCTTTCTGCTTTCTACCACCACTCCCTGGGATTAAAGGCGTGAGTCACCATGCCTGGCTGTTTCCAGTGCAGCCTTGAACTCACAGAGATCTAGAGGGATTTCTGTCTCTGGAATGCTAGGATTAAAGGCGTGTGCTAACATTTTCTAGCCTAAGTATCTTGTGGCTTTTCTGTTCTCTGACCCCAGATAAGTTTATTAAGGTACACAATATTTTGGGGAACACAATACCACCACACTGAACTGTTCTCTTTGTGGAATCCCCAGTGATTTCTCGGACTCCTAAGCATATTTTAAGAGCCACACAGTCACTACATACTTTTCTACAATGATCTTTTTCTTAAATAATATGCCTGGGGAGCTGAAGAGATGGCCGCATGGTTTAGAACACTTCCTGGTCTTCCTAGGACCCGAGATCAATGTTGAAAACTTCCTAAAGAGAGAATAAAGCAGTCACTATGACCAGAGGCTTGCAGGTAGACATGCCTGCTATTCGGATAGGCATGAACGGGGGTTACTGACTGTTAGGAGAATGAGAGTACTGATCTTAAATGATAAAAGTGGTTCACACAAGATTCAGTAACACATCCTTTCAGTCCCTCAATGTAGCGTTTATTTTGACCTCCGAAAAATAACTGGGTCTTGTTTTACAAGACAAAGGTGAGTCCCTCCTTAAGAACACACACAGAGCCTTGGTGAAGCTGGGATGGCTCTTTTTCTGCAGCTCTCCATTCCACTGTCCCATCCAGATGGCCTTACTCCCAGATTGTAACTTAAAAACTTCCCTGCATACCCTGATTCCAGTTGCTTCTCGTTGTATCTGAAAACTTAAGGATTTCTATTTGAAAGCTTAAGGATTGTTTTTCAATTGGGGAGTTTGCTGGGTTTTTTTGTTTTTTGTTTTTTTTGAGACGAGTCTTATGTAGCCCAGGACGACTTCACACTCACTGTGGAGCTGAGGATGACCTTGAATTCCTGGCCCTCCTACCCTGCAAGTGCTGAGATGCCAGGATAAAAGTCAGTCCTTTAAATGAAATCAATTGTGGCTTCTAAAGTTGAAGAGGGTTAGGGTAGATGATAATATTTAGTTCCAGACAGTTCAGAGGTGCAGCTATTTCTACTACCAGATAGTCTTAACAGCTTTGCCTCTCCAAGTAAGTTAAATGATAAAGCTAAGAGATAAGGATTGCGATGATGTGTTTCTGTTTTTATGTTTAACCCCAAGAGTCGGAGCCAGGTGAACACTCCTTCTGGAGACTTGTCTCATTACCGAAGGTCGGTCTCATAGCCTTCATCATCATCTCCCTCAGCTCTTGCTTCGGCTTCCTCGAGCCAATTCTCTCTCTCTTCATCTTGGAGAAGGTAAGCAGCCTGCTGGAGCACGGCTTTGTACTGGCGGCCATGATTATGGTGCCCTTGGGCTCTTGCTTTAGGGAAAGACCTTCATCTGTGAGAAGAAGGTAGCCAGGCAGCTGCATTCTCTGGGAAACTATATTTTCCCTCAGTGATATTCCCTTGTGCTAGGGTGTGACTCTGGGATCTGGGGGTCTGATCCACTAGGAAGAAAGAGAGAATCTTCCTCTAATGTCTCCTCCCACCCAAGACCTTGCTCATGTCATTCCATGTCTACGAGGTCATCTCCCATGTTGCTTAACTACAACACATTTTCTCTTCCTGTGTGAGTTATAAAGAGGCATTAGGAGTACTCATTATGTCTGTTGATGCGAGATATCCTTCTTTGCCAAATGCCCTCTAGGTCCACTTACCTTTTCACTATTTGTTATAATAAGAGGACTATGTTCTATACTACAGAATAGGAGAAAGGAACCAAGAGTCTCCATTGCTGAAACATAAATGTTGAGTTCATATTACTTTACATTTCCCTGTGACACACCACCCTCCTGCATGCCTCACCCCCACTGAAACCAAACCTGGGGCTAAGATCCAAGAGCATCACTTAACAAGCTCTGTGTATGAATCTTTGTATACATAAAATTTGTAAAACACTGTGTATGAAAATGCAATTTGTAGAAATAAAATTATATGTTTAATATCAAATGCTATAAAATCAAACCTCTAGAACGTCCAATAAGTGCTTGGAATTTTTTTTCCCCTTTTAGAAAAAAGTATTTACCCATACCCAGTACAAAGTAAGACAAAGTTAAGAGGAATTCTATGAAAGCTAATCTTGATGGTTAACTTGATTGGATGGGAAAGTGACTAGGAAATTAGTAAAGTGTATCTCTGGGTAAGACTTGAGGTTATTTCCAGACAGAATTGACTAAACATGGAATGCCTTGACTGTGGGCAGTACCATCCCAGAGGCTGGGACTGGATTAAAAAAGGGAAGAATGGAGAAAGCCAGTTAACACAGGCATCCTCTCTCTGCTTCCTGGCTGCTATCCTGTAAGCTCTCTGCTCTCCCACACCCTCCCTACTGTTATTCTTAGCCACTTCTGGAGTCACATGACTACCCATGGGCTGTCAGTAGTCAGGTTTACATCCTACATAATCCGCGTACAGCATGGTCACGTAATCTGCATGCATCGTGATCACATAATCTATGCACATGCATGGCGTAGCTACGTAAGCTCATTTATGCAAGCACTAGGTGACATATAAAAGCAGGCTTGACCCGCTCCCACTCTCTCTCCCTCTCACCAGACATGGCACGAACCCCCCCCCCCCTCTCTCTCTCTCTCTCTCTCTCTCTCACACACACACACACACACACACACACACACACACACACTTTTCTTTTCGGTAGGCCTACCCACTTCCACCCTTTCTCTTCCCTAATAAAAACTCTTATAGTGGGTTCCATTGTACCTCGAATTTTCTCATGCCCAGAAAAATAATGTCAACAAGTAAATAACACCTACCATGATGCTCTGAAACCATGAGCCAAAATAAATAATCCACCCCTTTATGTTGTTCTCTCGGGTGTCTTAGTCACAGCTATGGACAGCTAAACAATACAGATACTTGAGTGTAACTGATAGACTTCTGTGAATAGAGCTGAGGAAGAGAAGGACAGAAAGGGGTGTGTTTATTTCAAAGAGAGACTTCACATGCTGCTCTAACATGGAATCTCTTTTCCAGTTCAATTTGCCAGCTGGATACGTGGGACTCGTCTTCCTGGGTCTAGCTCTGTCCTACACCATTTCATCACCACTGTTCGGTCTCCTCTGTGATAGGATGCCTGTATGTATCCTGACTTATATTTGAGTTGCTTTTGCATGGTTAGATCTGTAGCCACTTCTCCAGAATTCTAAAGGTCCCTTGCTTAAAGGGGACAATTTCATTTGGCCTGGTAGAGAGAGTCTGGTGGCTCTCAGCCTCAGTTGTTCCTCTCAGCAGACTCCAGTTTAGTATTTCATATGAAGAGTCTGGTACTAAATCTACTGGAAACTATTGCACCATTTTTTTTTTTAAGACTGAGCCTCACTATATAGACCAGGCTGATCTGAAACAGTCCCCTTGCTTCCCAGAATCTTCCCAGAGTCAGGATCACGGTCTGTTGTTGATATGACAAGCCTGGTTTGTATTATACCAACTAAAACTTCCTTAATGACACAGACAATGCAAAATAAAACAGAAACTCTGATCCTAGTAACCAGGGCAGCGTCTAAGGCTCTTACAAGTTATTGGACTTGATCAGATTGCAAAACTAATAGAGGGAAATTGACTTAGAATGAGGGTATGAAAAAAATGGCCCTGCAAGTGTGCATCAACCGTTCTGTACCCATCTTGAAACGAATCTCCTCTGTTCTCTTTCAGTTGGGCCTAACCCGTTCAGTCTGCATGACTGATATGCAGAAATATCACCATTAACTAGACCTCACATTTCCCTGGCTGCTTCTGCAGCTTTAGTGCTTAGATTTTTCATTTTTCTCTCATTAGCTTTGCATATATATTTATAAGATATATGTTATAGAGGAGTTACTTAGTAACCCAAGTAACAAAATGCTAATGTTTTTCCTTTTTTAAAGATTTACCTTCATTTTTGTTTGTGTGTATGCTTATGTATCTGTGTACGTGTATGCCACATGTATATGGGTGACCTCAGAGACCAGAAGAGGGCAGTGGATCTCCTGGACCTGGACTTCTAGCGTTTGTGAGCCACCTGACACAGGTGTTGGGAACCAAACTTGGGTCCTTAGAAGGGGACTAGTATGGCCTTATTATTAGTTAATATTTAAAACAGTGATTTTGACTTAGGAAAATATTGAGAGAACTCTTAACCTCTGAGCCATCTCTCCAGACCCCAAATAGCTAACATCTTAAACAATGTTTGGAGCTAAGTGTTAAGACATAATTTTAAGCCAGGTATGGTGGCAAATGTTAGTTACCCTAGCACCTGCAAGGCTATAGGACTAAAAGATCATTAGTTCAGTACCAGCCAGGGGTATAGCAAGCAAGACCTTGCTCCTTGCTTTAAAAAGAAAGACATAGGCTGAGTTAAGCAGTTTAGAAGGGATAATTTTTATTAGATACCATCTTAGACTGGTTAGACTGCCATAACAAAATATCAAAGACTTGGAGCACACATAAACAAGGGATACTTAGTTCTCACAGTTTTGCAAGATCCAGGCTCTTGCTTGGTGTTGAGGACCACTTCTGACTCACAGCAACCCCACGTGGAAGAGTGGGAAATGCTCTCAGAGACTTCTCCTGGGAGGGTGTGGATCCCAGTCATGAGGGTTCCTCCTTCACTACCATATCACTTCTCCAAAGCTGACCTCCACGCACCATCGGATTAGACACTAGAATAGCATACGAACCTGGGGGTTGGCGGGGAGGGATTCCATTCAGTCACTCTGCAGTAGATACTTTTAAATAATGTGTTTTTCCTGGGTATTAAAACACATTAGCAAGTTGCTTGTGGTGACTCCTTTTTAAATTCTTACATGTTTGGAATAGTTCATGATGTGCCAACATTCTGTTACATACCCCCTTCCTGGGGAACTTTTTTGCTCATCCCACCATCTTGCAAAATATCCTCCTTGCCTTTACATTTTTCATCTGCCTGTTCTCTCTTAAATATAAAGTTTCATTTGCTTCAGTGTGTTTGGGTTTTTGGATGTCATTACTCTAATGATTTTTTTAATTATTGTTTGATTACAGAAGGTCCTTTTGTTTAAGCTTTGAACTCTTTCTCTTTACCAGAATCTTAGGAAATGGTTTCTGATTTTTGGAAACTTAATCACAGCTGGGTGCTACATGCTCTTAGGACCTGTCCCCATTTTGCACATTAAAAGGTACCTTGTCTTGTTCCGTGTTTTTGGAGAAATAGTAATTATTTAATTCTTTTAAGTGACTTAGTACTGCAAGCATTGCTATTTAAAGGTTGACTTTGACTTAGGATTGTATTGAACTGTTTGTGTGACTGACAATGCTTTATTCACTACAAGCTCACAGTAGTTTACAAATCTTAACACATTCAATCTTTATCAAATGAGAAAAACATTGATTCTCATCTATAAGGTATTTGTTTTGTTTTGTTCTGTTAGCTGAGGCTAGCTTTGAACTCACAATCCTCCTGACTCTACCTCTCAAGTGCTAGGATTATAGGTTTGCACCACAGTACCATGTCTTCTCCTGTGTTTCAACTGCACAGGTGCTTAGAATGATTTTCAAAATAACATTTATTGGTAACAACCTTTGCTTGATACTTAGAGAATACAATTGTGTTTTTCTGAGTCTTTCTTCTCATTTATTGAGAGGGTGACCGAGTCTTTTATTGTTTCTGGGTCATCCTTAGCATGTAGTAGTTGCTCATTAGAGTTTATTTGCTATAATTTATTTATTGAAACAAAGTGAGCTTCTTGTTTTTTTCCCATACTTCTGGGGTAAAAATGGGCATCATGGGAAAAGGGTGATTTTGGAGTCTTTTGGATCTGGGTTTCGATTTTGGTTCTGTCACTGGTAGTGGAACTTGAATGAATCACTTAACTTCCAAGATCCTAAACTTTCTTGTCTATAAAAAGAAACCGGGGCTGGAGAGGTGGCTCAGTGGTTAAGAGCACTGACTGCTCTTCCAGAGGTCCTGAGTTCAATCCCAGCAACCACATGGTGGCTCACAACCATCTGTAATGAGATCTGGCACCCTCTTCTGGCCTGCAGATATGTATGCAGACAGAATACTGTATACATAATAATAAATAAATGTTTTAAAAAAAAGAAAGCAGGGCCAGCAATATGATCAGCCCACTAAGATACTTGCTGCCAAGCCTGGAAACTTGAGTAGGAACTCCAGGAATTAACTCCAGGAGCTACATGGTAGAAGGAGAGAACTGATTTATGTGTGTTGTCCATTCATCTCCACACACACACACACACACACACACACACACACACACACACACTGTGGCATATCTCCCCTCCAAAATAAAATAATGTAATTTTAAAAGGAACTAAAGCTAATACATACATGGCAAGCCAGGCATGGTGGGGTGCACGCCTTTAATCCCAGCACTCGGGAGGCAGAAACATGCGGATCTCTGTGAGTTCAAGGCCAGCCTGGTACAAAAACAAAACAAAAGAAAAAAAAAAAACAACAACAAAAAAGAATTACACATATAATGTCTGACAGGTATTTACTTGGAGTCCAATATAGAATATCTGTCGGTTTCTAGTCTCTTCTTTTGCCCCCTCCCCTCTTTGTCATTGTTTAATTGAATTTCAAGATGAAATGATTACATGAACAACAGCACTGATGTTGAGAGGTTTTTGTTATGGTGGGAGGGCCGGCTGGTTACAGATATGTAATATGTATGATTTTGTTATGGCGGGAGGGCTGGCTGGTTACTGCTGTATAATATGTATGATTTTGTTATGGTGGGAGACCTGGCTGGTTGCAGATGTGTAATATGTATGACTAAACACATGTGTGTGAAATGTGGAAGCAAAAGTGATTGTAGATGACCCAGGAGATGTTTTTGCTGCAGAGGTGCAAGGTGCTAACACGAGCTCTCACTGAATGGAATGGGACAAGATGGAAATGGGAGCGGAACAAGTGAACTATCTGTGAAGATAACTTCTCTGCCATCCTGCCGACCTGCTTTTAAGTTTGTGTCTCTTAACATACTAATGCTTTCATTTCCTCCCAATTCCTCTGCAGTCAGCTCTGGCTCATGGTGCTGGTGTTAGTGGTAAATGGCATCTCTGCTGGAATGAGTATCATCCCAACTTTCCCGGAGACCCTTAGTTGTGCATAGTAAGTTTCTCAGTTGTTTGACAAGCTCCGCAGTGATGGGCGTGGTATCGGGGGTGGGGTGGGGTGGGGTGGGGTGGGGTGGGAAGGGGTGCGGAGTGGGAGATAGGCAATCAGTCTCACCTCACTTGTTCAGACCCATAGGAGGTTGGATATTTGCCCAATAGTAAATCTTCATGATCTCAGACCATATAAATATTGTGACATGATTCATATAAGTAATAGTGGAACCATACTGAAAATAACATAGTGACATTAATATACTAAAAGATAGAATAGGTTACAGGGAGATGCTTGGCTTCTTGTATGTCTCAGGTGGTGTGTGTGTGTGTGTGTGTGTGTGTGTGTGTGTGTGTGTGTGTGTGTGTTGAATAGTTTTAAAAGTCCAGAACCAAATGGAGAAGTTTCAGAGTTGCCCCTGTGCATGGAGGAGATTCATACAAGAGCATAACATGACCAGCCATCTGTCACTTGACCATTGTCCCTTTGCGTATGGCATGTTCATGAACACTAAGGTCTTGACTGTGCTGGGGTTTCTCAATGACACTCAGAGGACAAAGAGCTGGTTCTGTTTTCTTAGAGCAGCCTTTCTTCTCTTCATCCTATTTTAAGAGTTTCTTAATTAATTATGTACTTCATTAGCATTTGATGCAAATGAGTTATGATTCTTGCTATTATACAGATAGACGTAGTAAAATTAGGTTATTTTATGAAAATGCCTTCAAATTTGATTTACATATTTTATTTATTTGTTTTTAATTTTTGAGATTATAATTACATTTTACCCTTCCTTTACTCTCTCCAAACCTTTCCATATACCCCTCTACACTCTCCAAATTCATGCTCTCTTTCTTCATTGTTGTTGCATGCATATATGCATTTGTATAAATATATATAATCCTAAATAAACCCCATTCAGTCAGTATAATGTTTCATGTCTGTGTGTTTTCAGGGCTGAGCATTTGGCACTGGACAAACAATTGGTGTACTCTTCCCTGGGGAAGAGCACCTCTCCCATTCCCAGCCTTCTTCAGTTGCCTATAATCTTTGTGTAGGGTTGATATTTGTTTTGTGCTGGTGTTCGAGCCCAAGACCTTGGGCATGATAGGCTCACATGGTACCATTCAGCTACATCTCCAGCTCCCAGATGAGTTCTTATTTGAGAATGGAATGCTCTTATATTTAGTTTCTTCAGATTATGTGGGTTATCTTAATGTATCTGTCACACACTTTTTCCATACAAGTTCTCCTTTTCATGATGGATCTGTCCATGTTTCTCTGCAGTGAAAATGGGTTTGAAGAGGGAATAAGTACGCTGGGACTCGTATCTGGTCTTACTGGCGCCATGTGGTCAGTTGGGTAAGTGAATTCATTTGCACCTGAGGGATGGAAATGTTCTCTCTATGTTACAGATGGAAAATTGAAACACCAAAAAGGTCCATGAGATTATCTAAGGCAAAAGCTCATCTAGGGCAGAGCAAGATTTCTAATTCACAAACTGTGACTCCAAAATCTAGAATGTCAGTATATGTCATACCCAACTAAGATACCTTCATGGACCTTGCTTTGAGCAATACTTAAAAATTCCTTTAACTGAAGCATATCTCAGACTTTTAAAATGGATTCCTTTATTGATTCACTTGCTCGGTTGTTTGATTGGTTATTTACTTCCTAACAGATCAGACATGCATGTCTGTTGCATGCACCCCTACCTACAAAATTGCACTGTATAGTAGCAATCTAATACATACAGAGTCAATAACTATGCACTGAACTGATTCAGTTAATAAGAATGGAAAGAATAGTGGGCCAGTGAGATGGCTGAGCAGGTAAAACACTTGCGACACAAGCCTGGAGACCTGAGTTCAATCCTGGGAACCTAATAAAAGATAGAAAGAAAAAGGGAACCTGTTCCACAGGGTTGTCCTCTGACTTTCTTATGGTACTGTTGCATGCACCCCTACCTACAAAATAGATTATTTTAAACATGTGCTACTGTTTTTATTGTTATGTAGGTCGCCAACTTCACAGCTGTAATCCTACATTTACAACTGTCTAATAATCATAATTCTTTCTTTCTCTTCTTCTCCCTCCCATCTCAGCACTGGATCTGGGGATTAAACTCGATCTTCCACACTGTGGGCAAGTGCTTTACCAATGAGCCACACCCAGGCCTAGAACTCTTACTTATGCCTGAGAATCTCCCTTTATTGCTTTAGTTTAAGGAAGACCAGTGACTGGGGTGTCATGCATCTTTATAAAGTAGTTTTTGCACTCTTAGATACTTACCCATTCGTCTTTCCATGGTCAGTGCTTTCATGGGACCAGTGCTGGGCGGATTTCTGTATGAGAAAATTGGTTTCGAGTGGGCAGCAGCTATACAAGGCCTATGGGCTCTGATAAGTGTGAGTAATCCTGGATTTGTGTGGGGTTTCTTCCATTTCCTTACACTTTGGAGACACTTGTCTTGGAGGATTTGCTTTAACAGTACATTTCGTTTGTGTTAAAGGGACTTGCGATGGGCTTATTTTATCTCTGGGAGCACTCAAAGGCGAGAAGAAGGTATGATCAGCTTTCCGGACTCTTTTCCTCTTAAAAAAAAGGCTAGCTCATGAGCATAGAAAAGAAATATTATTTTCCATCCCTTCTTGCTATTAGATTTCTGGGGAACATAAGCCTTGTTTATTGACAGGCACGTAGGTCCAAGGAGGTACTTGGGTGGAGATGTAGGTACTGAGTGTTTAGCTTTCTTTTTTCTAGGGTGTGGTAGGGTTTGAGATAGTTTCTTTGTGTAGCCCTGGCTGTCCCAGAACTAGCTCTGTAGACCAGGTTGGCCTTGAACTCAGAGATCTGCCTGCCCCTGCCCACTGAGTGCTGGGATTAAAGGTGTGTGCCACCACACCTAGCTGTGTTTAGTGTTTTAAGATGATCAATACTGTCTGTTTTTTTGTTTTGTTTTTTTTTTTACCTCACTGTAGATCTAAAGCTCAGAACATCATTGACACAGAGGAGGAAGAAGCTGGGCTCTTGCCCAATGAAACCTAGGCTCGCAAGCTCTGGATTGATGCAGACTGGGAGACAGGTGCCTTGAGCCATGACAAGCAGCTGCTGGAGGAGCTTTCTGGGAGCCAGGCAGAAGTCCTTGCTTCCTGGACTTGAACCCCGGAAGTGTCAAGCTGTTTTTACACGACCCTGCACCGGGCCGCGCTTACTGTAGTTTGGAGCATCTATGAGAAAGGGAAAACCAGAAGAAGCTGTCGTTTCTAAATGACCCGCCTTGCCCCTCAGGGTGCTGTTATTGACTCTCTTTGGCTTTCTTATTCTTGCATTCGTTTTTCATTCTAAGTTTTTCAATTCTACAGATGTACTTCTTAAAATTAATATGTGAAGAAATGAAACTACTTAATATACCTTGAACATATACAACAGAATGTATAAGTTTATGAAATCAGTTTTGAAAGACGTGCTTTCTCTGCACTGAGATTTTTATATCCATTAAAAAGGCAAAATTCCTGCCTGCCACATAAAAACTCTAGAGCATTCTTTGGCTCTCAGGTTTTCTAAAAACATTTCTGTGGAAGGCACACACACACAAAAATAATGATACATGCAGTTTCTATTTTGTGACATTTTTAGTTATGATTTGTATTTATAAATATTATATGCCATACCATTATTCATTTCCAATCTTAGTATCTCTTGTTTTAGTCCCACAATTTATGTTTGTTTATTGGGTTTACTACTTTTCATACTCTTGGAAGATATGTTCCATCACTAGGCGGGGCAGGCCCCCTACCTTCCCAAAGCCAACTATGAGTGTGTGCTGCACGTTGGAGGGATACTCCCTCTAGCTTCATGTAAAATCCTTGCTGTTACTTGAAGTGAGAATGTCAACTTTATACCTCCTGATTCATTTTCTTATTTGTAGTAGTTGCATTTCTTTTTTAATATAATAAAAGATTTTTGTCTATCTATCCATTGTATTCATTCAACACACTCTTTTTTATATATTTTTTTAAATTTATTTTACATCCTAACTACAGTTTCCTCTCCCTTTTCTTCCCCCATTACCTCCTCCCTACTTCTTTTTTACCTCCCCCCACCCCCATCCATTCCTCAGAAAGGGTAATGCTTCCCATGGGAGTCAACAAAGCATGGCAATCAAGTTGAGGCAGGACTAATTTCCTCCCCTCTGCATTAAGGCTGAGCAAGGTATCCCACCATAGGGAATAGGTTTTAAAAAGCCAGCTCATGCACCAGGGACAGTAACTGGTCCCACTGCTAGGGACCCCACAAACAGACCAAGCTACACAACTGTCACACAATGCAGAGGGCCTCGTTCAGTCCCATGCAGGCTCCCTAACTCTTGGTCCATGAGCTCCCAAGAGCTCAGGTCAGCTCTCTGTGGGTTCCCTGTCATGACCCCCACCCCGGTTCGTACAATCCCTCCTCCCTTTCTTCAGCAAGACTCTCAGAGCTCAGCCCAGTGCTTGGCTGTGGATCTCTGTACCTGCTTCCATCAGTTACTGGATAGAGTATCTCTGATGACAATTAGGGTAATCACCAATCTGATTACAGGAGAAGGCCAGTTCTTCAGGTACCCTCTCCACTGCTAGAAGTCTTGGCTGGGGTCATCCTTGTGGACTACTGGGAAGTAAAGTTTAAGTAATTCCCTTAATATAAAGTTATTAAACGTTAATGTGTCAAACCAGATGTATGGTGCAGGCCTTTAATCTTAGCACTTGAGGACAGAGGCAGGTGAGTACCTGTGAGTTCCAGGTCAGCCAGGACTAAATAGTGAGACCATGTCTAAAAGAAAAATGTGAGTATGTTAAGTATATTAGATTTCTTTTCCCAGAAAAAAAAGTTTCACAGAAGAAACTAGTTGGTCAAGATGGGAAATGTAAATGGAGAAAATAATAAATGAGGCATGTGTTTATACTAAGAAAAAATAGTTAAGTGCTTTTAGCTTAGTGCCGAAATTTTAGTGCTGTTCCCCGCACAGTACAAACCAGTTCAGACTTGATTTCTCTCCAGACCTTTGATGATGGTGGCTCTCTGTCCTAATAGTCCACCCTAATAAATGCCTTTCAGTCAGCAGGAAGCCTTTAGCAACTGAAACTCCCCCTTTTAAATCCTAGTTAGATAGGCATTCTATATAATTAATGGGCACACTTGTGATGAAGATTTTTGTTTTAAATATAGATTCTCCTACTTCATACTTTTTAAAGTTAGACTCTCCATTTTAGATATTGGCAAAGGTGGCAGAAAATTATATTGAGGTTAGTGTCTCTTACCCAGCACATTCTAGCATTTACATAAATATATGCAAAACCGGGCAGTGGTGGCCCACACCTTTAATTCCAGCATTTGTGAGGCAGAGGCAGGCAGATCTCTGTGAGTTTGAGTGAACTCCAGGTCAGCCAGGACTGTTTTACAAAGAAACCCTGTCTTGAAAAACAAAACATAACAAATATATTTATTTTTATAATTACTTTTTAAATACTTATATAATATTTATAATTAATTAGTTAATTAATCTTGTTTTTTTTTTAATGCAAGGTTTCTCTGTGTAATAGGCCTGGTTGTCCTGGAACTTGCTTTGTAGACCAGGCTGGCCTAGAACTCACAGAGATCCGCCTCTGTCTCTCCTCCTGGGCACTGGGATTAAAGGCATGCACATCTACACCCTCTTGAATGGAGCTTTTGCTAAGCATACAAAAGGAGCCTGCACATCAACAGTGCCACAAGAATAAACCTCTTACTATTGATGAAGAAAGATGGTTGAAATACAATGACGATACATCACATTCTCCCAAAGTATCAATAAAGCAAACGTTTTATTTAAAAAAAAAAAAATAGCTGGGCGGTGGTGGCACACGCCTTTAATCCCAGCACTTGGGAGGCAGAGCCAGGCGGATCTCTGTGAGTTCGAGGCCAGCCTGGGCTACCAAGCGAGTTCCAGGAAAGGCACAAAGCTACACAGGGAAACCCTGTCTCGAAAAAAACCAAAAAAAAAAAAAAAAATTCCCAGCACTTGAGAGGCAAGGCAGGCAGATTTCTGTGAGTTCATGGCCAGCCTGATCTACAAACTGAGTTCCAAGACATCTCGGGCTATTATATAGAGAAATCTTATATTTAAAAAAAAACCACCAAGACTGATTAATTAATTTAAAATAATTTTTAAAAGTAAGTGAGGCTGGGTCTATAATATAACACAGCAGTAGAGTATGTGCCTGGTCTGGTTCAGACCTTAGTAACATATTCACATCATACTATAATAAGAATAAGAATGACAAATGATATGAAATTTTGTCTAGCATTTCATAAATACCACCTAATATGATAGCTTCTTTATTTCATCCTTTGTCATAGAGACCTATGCTGTATAGTTTTGAGTGCTAAGGTCCCACAACTTAGAATCACATGAGAAGAAAGCCTCAATTGAGAAATTGCTTAGATGAAGTTGGCCTCAGGGAGATTGTATTGATTGTTAATTGATGTGGGAAGACCAGGCCCACTGTGGGTGGTACAGTTCCCTGAGCAGGGTTTCTGAACTGTGCATTCCATGCTTTCTGTTCTTTTCTATGAACTACTATGCTTGAGTTCCTCCTTGACTCCCTTCAGCGATGCAATGAAACCTGGAATTGTAAGCCAAGTAAGGGCCTTCTCTCCCCTCAGTTGCTTTGGTCACGGTATGTATCACAGGAACAGAAATGAAATTTGAACAAGACCCTGAGTGATAGTGTCAGTATTAGTATTATTAAGTAAGGTGAGAGCATCATGGTGCAGGCCTAAAATTGTAGAATGCCAAAGGTTGTGACATGAGAATCAAGAGTTTCAGCCACACAAAATTTGAGGCCAGTTTGGGCTGTCTAATGAGACCCTGTCTCAAAAACTAAAAATAATGATACAATGATGATGATGAACTTTTTAAAAATGAAACCAAGACAGAGAAAGTTTCTCTGTTCCCTAGGTCAGGGACAGACTGACAGGAAGCTGGCTTTTCATGACAGTGGACTCCAAGACATTTGCACTGAATGCCTTAGCTATTTAAATGATACCTAAATGTGAGGGGGGATCATTGATAGTTCAAGGATTCCTCTTCAGATCACAATTTGACAGTAATAGAGCTGCTCCTGTCTCACTGTGCTAAAAATTTACATAGATGGGAAAATATTGCAAGTTGTTGTAGACTATTATTTTAAGATATGTTACATTTGTTTGTGCTATGGAACATTTGTTTAATGATGCAAAGATGAGTTGCATTCTTTTAGGTTGCATTTGTTTAACTCTGTGAAGCTGTGTTATTTTGTCTGTCTAAAACACCTGATGGTCTAATAAAGAGCTAAATGGCCAATAGTGAGGCAAGAGAGGGAAATAGACAGGGCTGGCAGGCAGAGAGAATAAATAGAAGGAGAAATCTGGGAGGAAAGAAGAAAGAACAAGAGAACAAGGAGAGGAGAATGCTAGGGGCCAGCCACCCAGCCACACAGCCACACAGCCACACAGCCATCCAGCCACAAAGTAAGAGTGAAAGTAAGATACAGAAGTAAAAAAAGGAAAAAGCCCAGGGATAAAAGGTAACAGGATAATTTAAAGTTAAGAAAAGCTGGCAAGAAACAAGCCAAGCTAAGGCCAGACATTTGTAAAAAATAATAACCCCCCTGTGTGACTTATTTGAGAACTGGGTAGCGAGCCCCCCAAAAGAGTACAGAGCAAAACAACAGCAATTAGACAGGAAAAGAACAGCAGGAATCTAGATTTCAGAATCATCTAAATATAGCTGTGGTTTGCTAGAGCACACATAACAAAAGAAACCATATACTTAATGTTTGAAAGCACGCAAATATCTTACCTCATAACTCTAGGTCGATTCAAAGACTGTGAGAGTCAGCTGCATGTCTCCTTCCTGGCTCCTGGACATTGTTAGTCTGGTTCCTTGACTATCTTAGCAAAGACCCAACCCTACTCATGTCACATTCTTCCTGTGTGTGTGTTTGTCTATCTTTGTGTCTGAAGCTTTTCTTTTTGTAAGAATACTAGTCAGATTAGGAGGTCCACCTTGCTCCGGGTGACCTCATCTTAATTAATTATAAATCCTATTAAAAAATCAGGGTTTATCTGAGGTGCTAAGGGTTAAAACTTTCAATGTGAATTTTTAGGGAACACAGCTCAACTTTTACTAGTGTCAAAGAAGGGATGTAAAGTAGATTAAGCAGGAGGAAAGATCTTTGATTTGGACTGGAAAAAAATATTAGAAAATAAAGAGGTCTTGGAAGATGGCCCTATGAATAAAAGTGTTTGCTGTGCAAGTGTGAGAAACTGAATTCAAATCTTCAGGACTCTGGTAAAAGCCAGACACATAGCATAGATGTATGTAATCCTAACCTCTTATGGGGAGGTAGGGAATAAATGGTAGAATTGGAGGGCGCCCCCCCAGAAGAACAAGGGCCACCTAGCCTGGCATATGCAGTGGGAAAACAAGAACATGGCCCTGTCTCAAACAAGACCAAAGATTGAGGACCAACTGCCGACTTACACATCCCCTGACATCTGTGCCATAGTACATGCATGAACATGCACACACATAGATCACTTAATTTTTGAAGTAAAAAATAAGTTAAAAAAAAAAAAAAGCAAGATGTAGTGGTGCACATCTTTAATCCCAGAACTTGAGAAACTGAGACAGGTGGATCACTGATTGACAGGACAGGCAGGACCACATAGAGAGACCCTGCCTCAAAAACACCAAAAAAAAAAAAAAAAAAAGAGTAAAATTATGATGATTTGGACAAGAAAATAGAGCATGATAGAGAAGCTGGCTAACGTACCTCAACTATGTTATATCATGGGCCCAGCTCAGATGAGTTAAAATTCCAGCTCACTTTGTAGCTAGCCTCTGGCTGGTTATTCATAGGCCAGCAAAAATTCTGCTAATGTAAGAACTAACTGAGATTGTGGCATTCGCCTTGTACAGAACTTTATATGAAAATGTATGGGAAGGAAGTGGTTTGGGCGGTAGAATGCTGGTATAGATAGCATGCATGAGGTCCTGCTCTCTATTGCTTAGCACTGAGTAAAACTGGGACTGGTGGCCCACTGTAGCAATCTCAGCATTCAGAATGTAGAGGCAGGGCCTTCAGGAGTTCAAGGTCATCCTCAACTACATAGCAAGTTTGAGGCCAGCTTGGACTACATGAGACCGTGTGTCAAAAACAACAAAATGATTTTAATGATCTAAAATGTTTGATAAGTTTACTTATTATTGAATCAGTGGAAAGCTGGTTGTGCCCCCACTAGCCTTAGACTGAAACTGGGCTTCATTCTGAGCCAGGTGTGTTAATACAGCCCTGTTCCTCAGGACCTGGGAAGTAAAGGCAAGAGGACCAACAGTGCAAGGCCAACCCTCAGCTACATAGGAAGTTTGAATCCAGCATAGGCTCCATAAGACCCTGTCTCAAACAAACAGAATTCTGGCCCCCAGTTATTTCAACAGAGTGAAGTAAGACATTTATTGTTTTCATTTTTGTTTTTGTTTTTCAAGACACGGTTTCTCTGTGTAGTTTTGATGCCTGTCCTGGATCTCACTCTGTAGACCAGGCTGGCCTTGAACTCACAGAGATCTGCTTGGCTCTACCTCCCAAGTGCTGGGATCAAAGTTGTGTGTCTGCTGCCAGGCATGAAGTAAGGAATTGAATGACACACCCTTAGGGATTCTTTTGTTTGTGTCAGTTTTAACTTAGTAAGTGCTGCACACAAAAAGAAAGAGAGAGAGAGAGAGAGAGAGAGAGAGAGAGAGAGAGAGAGAGAGAAGAAGGGTGGGACAGAGTGAGGGAGGGAAGAAAGGAAGGGCAAAAAATACTATATTGGTTATAATTCTTTTCACATATGAGACTAGTCTATGACCAACAGGAGAAAAAGTAAATAAATACATAAGTAAATAAACAAATAGATGAATAAGTGATGTATTAGAAAGCTACTGGATGTCTCAGAAATTCTTGATGACCAGTCAGATCTGAGGGTCACTAGCATACAATCATCCTGGGAATTTTAGGAAGTCTTCAAAAAAAAATCTTAAAATAATTATCTAGGTGGGAACTTATCACCCTATCCCTCATAAATGCTTAGATTATTAAAACACAGTAAATTGTTATTAGTAGGAAGTTCTGTGGACCTACCTGTCCTGCAGATGACAAATGTAACCCTGAAAATATTCAAACAAAACAATTGCCTGATTATACTGAGGAACATGACCAGAAGCTGATAGAATTTGGGGGAAAAAAATGAAGATGCAAGCAAAAAATAAAATAAAATAAAACAAAAATAAGAATGAGTATGCAGACTGGGAAAGAAGATTGGTTCTGACTACTTTTATCTGTATGCATAAAGGTAGAGGTTTAATGTATGGTCTATGTAGTTAATGAGCCAGGAGCCAAAAAATGAGGTAGTGGTATTTGAATGAATATTGTATAAAAGGATACCAACTTGGATGAGAATTTAAGTTTACAGATTAGAGAAGTACAAATTCCCTCAGAATGATAGAAACACACACCCTGTTCTTATGTCCCCTAGGCACATAAGTAAGCTATTGAAACCCAAAGATAAAGAGAATATTTTAAGAACAGGTAAACCAAGGTGGGAAGGGTGTATTACATACTAGAGACCAATAATACAAACACACAATTCCATTAATTTCTTTGAAAAAATGAAAGGGACCAAATGACAATAGATTCACATTTTGCAAGGGCCAAGAGACAGCTTTCTATGTATGTCTTATGTATTATACTCAACAAAGACCCTTCAGAAATGAAGTCATCCAGAAAGAAATGAAAAAAAAAAAAAAAGAATTCACCACCAGATGACTCATACTTGAAATGCTATAGGAAAAAAAATTCATGTTGAAGGGAAGTGACATGGGATAGAAAGTTCCAGAATGACAAGCATTGGAAATGGTAAACAGGAGGGTACATGTAAAAAGTTCTTTTTCCTCACAGTTAAGAAAATGGGGGCAGGAGAGGGGCTGGAGAAATAGCTCATTCATTAAAAGCACTGGCTATTCTTCCAGAAGACCTGGGTTCAATTCCCAGGACCCACATTTCAGCTCACAACTGCCTATAACTCCAGTTCCAGAGGACCCAACACCCTCACATAGATATATATGCAGGCAAAACACCAGTGAACATAAAAAAGATTTTATCTTTTTGTTTTAAAAAAGAAAATGTGATCTTTTAAGACAAATACTGTAGTATCACATAACAGACTTTATGTCTTGGTAGGTATGATACACAGGACAACTGGAGCCCAAAGGATGGAGGAAGAGAGGTGGGTCCTGGGTAAAATGACTCATAAAATTTCAAGGTTCATAATGAGAGCCATCTGTAAAATGACAGAGTTGTTCAAAAGTGATGTAATATTACCACTAAGTAGACCAAAAACGTTAAACCTGGGTATTGTGATGCCCAGGCAATTCCCTACTCCTACCAAACAATGCTTTGGGAGACTGTGGGGATATTTTGTTGTACTCTAATAAAACTTGCCTGAAGGTCAGAGGACAGAGCCAGCCACAGAGTTAGCCACAGAGGTCAGGCTGTAGTGGCACACACCTTCAATCCTAGCACTCGGGAGGCAGAGATCCGTCTGGATCCCTGTGAGTTCAAAGCCACCCTGGACTACACGAGATTAATCCCATTTAAAAGAGAAACAGCCAGGCAGTGGTGGCACACACCTTTAATCCCAGAACTAGAAAGGTTGAGACAGGAAGTGATATGACTGGGCAGAGAGAGGAATACAAGGGGGAGGAGACAGGAATTAGGCCTTCCAGCTGAGGACTCAGGTACATTCAGACAGAGGATTTGTGTAGTTGGCAAGGTGAGAAGTGGTTGCACCTTGTTTGTTTGTCTCTCTGATCTTTCAGCATATGCGTCAATATCTGGCTCTGGGTTTTTATTTTAAGACCATTTAGGATTTGTGCAACAGGAGACAGCTTACACAGTGAAGGCCTGTCACACAAGAATGAGGACCTGAGTTCAGTTGCACATAGAAGAGACCAGTTGGGATGGAACACACTTGTAATCCCAGTGCTGGGAGGCAGAGACAACACACAAGATATGGTGAAATGATGAACTTAAGCTCTGTCATGTCAGTGCTAACTTTAAATATAAATAGATTACCTGATCTCATTAAAAGTCAAGATAATCAGGATAATTCATTTTCTTTAATTCCCCCCCCCCCCCCCCCCCGAGATAGGGTTTCTCTGTGTAGCTTTGGAGCCTATCTTGGAACTCGCTCTGTAGACCAGGCTGGCCTAGAAGTCACAGAGATCCTCCAGGCTCTGCCTCCTGAGTGCTGGGATTAAAGGTGTGCACCACCACTGCCCAGCTAGAAATGTTTTATTACATTTATTTATTGTGTGTGTTTATGTATGTGGGCACAGGCTCTTTGGGTTTTGAGTACAGGTCAGAGGATAGCCTAAGGGAGTGAATTGTCTCCTTGCACTGTGTGGTTCCTGGGGATTGAACTCCTGTCAATCAGGCTTAACATCAAGCACCTTCATCCACTGTGCCGTCTTGCCAGCCCCTGTTCACTTTAAACATAAAGAGGTACCCTAAAAGTGAAAGGACAGAAAAGGACTACCATATACCTAACAATTTCAGGAAGCTTTCATGACTGCTATTACTAGATAAATATAGCTCAGGAATAGTACTAATGATATGGTGCATAGGCAAAAGTAACTAACTTTGTAGGGAAGCCAGAAGAATCACTCGTGTGTGTGTGTGTGTGTGTGTGTGTGTGTGTGTGTGTGTGTGTGTGTGTGGTGTGTATGTATACACCAGAACTAGAAACTCTGATAGAATTAGATGGTATAATAAACAAGTATACAAAGGAGAAAGCATCCTGACCAAATTAGATTTATCCCAAGCATGCAACATCATATTAACATTAGATAATTGACCACTGTCATTTATGATTTTAATGAAATGAAAACACTTTCTAAAAAATTCAGAAATACCATCTAATAAAATTCAGTTTTCCACACATGGAACTAGAAGGATGCACTAATTCTGCCTCGCTGAACCCCAGGTTAGACCTCTGCCCTACAGGAAGTGAGGTTTATTTGTTTTGTATTTTGTTTCGGTTTTTAAAATTTTTTTTCTTTTTTCTTTTTCTTCTTTTTCCACCTTTTAAAATTTATTTTTCTATTATCAGCTTGATACAGTATAAATTCTTATCCTATTGTGAAATGTTTCATTGAGGTTTGCCCAGTAATTGAGTAAAACCAAAACTTATTATAAGCCACAGTCATCCTAGGGTCCACCCTGCTATATAGCCTCCCTGGTTCTGTGGGTTGCAGTCTGATTGTTCTTTGCTTTATATCTAGAATCCACTTATGAGTGAGTACACACCATGTTTTCCTGCTGGGTTTGGGTTACCTCACTCAGGATGATTTTTTTCTAGTTCCATCCATTTGCCTGCAAATTCATGTTGTCATTGTTTTTCTCTGCTCAGTACTCCTCCATTGTATATATGAACCACATTTTATTTATCCATTCTTCGGTTGACGGGCATCTAGGTTGTTTCCAGGTTCTGGCTATTACAAATAGTGCTGCTATGAACATAGCTGAGCATGTATCTGCTGTGGGATGTATGGCAAATGTGTTGCTAATTAATCAATAAAACACTGATTGGCCGTTGGCTAGGCAGGAAGTATAGGCGGGGCAAGGAGGAGAATAAAGCTGGGAAGTGGAAGGCTGAGTCAGAGAGACACTGCCAGCCGCCACGATGAGAAACAGCTTGTGAAGATGCCGGTAAGCCATGAGCCATGTGGCAAGGCATAGATTAATGGAAATGGATTAATTTAAGCTATAGGAACAGTTAGCAAGAAGCCTGCCACGGCCATACAGTTTGAAAGCAACATAAGTCTCTGTGTTTACTTGGTCGGGTCTGAGAGGCTGTGGGACTGGCAGGTGAGAGAGATTAGTCCTGACTGTGGACCAGGCAGGAAAACTCCAGCTACAAATGGCGTCCAACGTGGTGGCAAGAGTTTCCACCTAAAACCTGAAAAAAGATTCTAAAACGGAGCTAAAAACAGTTCCTAATTGTCTCTCTCAAATGAGCGGCAGCTGCCAGTTTGAGCTACTTGTGGGTTCCTATCGTGTGCGCTCGACCTGCCGTATAGCGGGAATGAGGCCTCTGCAAGTGGCACATTAAGCTGCATGGTGGATTTAGACTTTGACAGTACAAAACAAAAAAAGAGGTTTCTGGACTACATGCTGCTTGGATAAAAGCATAGACCCACGATAGCTCCCAGAGCTGGTGGTAAATGTAACCATGTTGGGAAGCTGAGGTGGGCAGAGCCAGCAGCCACAGCTGCTGCAGTTTAAGGCAATAGATTCACAATAAGACAGATTCAGGTGTAATAGTTTACAATGTTTGTAAAAGATACGTAGGCTTGAAAGAGACAAAAAAGGTGATATATAGAGTTATAGAAACAAATACATAGTTTTAAAAAAAATAAAGTCATTAAAGAGACAGTAAAATTAATATAAAAAATAAGCCACGTGAAGATGAATATTACACAAAGAATCTGGATTGTGTTGTCTTTGGGATTCTTAACTGCAGAGAGATATTTGATTATAAAGGAAGCTGAGTTAAACCAATATGCATATTTTAAAGATATCTTGACTTCAAAATTTGGATGTAAGGATATGTTACTTTGGAAAAGAGTCTCTGCTTTTGTTCCCACAGAAAGCCAGAGGCTATGGATTTGTTCAAGATTAAGATACATCAGGTTTGACCAGCCAAGACCCCCTGAAGGTCTCCAATGACACCATGGCCCAGATGATCCAACATCCAGAATGGTTTGAAGGCATCTGGCTCAGACGATACAGCCTCATGGACTATTCCATAATTCTAAAATTTTCTTTGTTTCCCCATAAGATACAGCGCCCCCTTCCAGCAGGAAGTAGTAAGAGAAGCTACGCCCAAATTCCCAAATTATATGTAATTTTACTTTGTTAAGGTTAAAACCTTCCTTTTTGAAAAAAAAAAGGGGGAAGTGCTGTGGGATGTATGGCAAATGTGTTGCTAATTAATCAATAAAACACTGATTGGCCGTTGGCTAGGCAGGAAGTATAGGCGGGGCAAGGAGGAGAATAAAGCTGGGAAGTGGAAGGCTGAGTCAGAGAGACACTGCCAGCCGCCACGATGAGAAACAGCTTGTGAAGATGCCGGTAAGCCACGAGCCATGTGGCAAGGCATAGATTAATGGAAATGGATTAATTTAAGCTATAGGAACAGTTAGCAAGAAGCCTGCCACGGCCATACAGTTTGAAAGCAACATAAGTCTCTGTGTTTACTTGGTCGGGTCTGAGAGGCTGTGGGACTGGCAGGTGAGAGAGATTAGTCCTGACTGTGGACCAGGCAGGAAAACTCCAGCTACATGTATCTTTGTGGTATGGTTGAGTATTCCTTGGGTATATGCCCAAGAGTGGTATGGCTGGGTCTTGAGGTAGATTGATTCCCAATTTTCTGAGAAACCGCAGTACTGATTACCACAGTGTCTTTTTCTTTTTTAAAGATTTATTTATTTATTTATTTTGTTTATTGTGTTCTGCCTGCATGTGTCCCTGCATGCCAGAAGAGAGCACCATATCTCATTACAGATGGATGTGAGCCACCATGTGGTTGCTGGGAAGTGAACTTGGGACCTCTGGAAGAACAGCCAGTGCTCTTAACCTGTGAGCCATCTCTCTAGCCCTAGTTGTTTTTTTTTTGTTTGTTTGTTTGTTTTTTTGTTTTTTTGTTTTTTGCTTTTTTTTTGAGACAAGGTTTCTCTGTATAACTTTTCGCCCTTCCTGGAACTTACTCTGTAGTCCAGGCTGGAACTCAACTCACAGAGATCCACCTGCCTCTGCCTCTCTGAGTGCTGATATTAAAGGCATGCGCTACCACTGGCCAGACCTAGTTTTCTTTTTATTGAAAAGTTTGTAGCAATTTGTTATAGCCACCAGAGAAAATTTAATAAAATAGAGATGGATCATAACTTAATTATTTTAGCTTTAGGATGGTATGAAAAGGTTGACAAGATGGCTCTGGAGACAAAGGCACTTGGAAGCCAAGGCTGATGACATACATCGTAAAAGGAAGGACCTCTAAAAGTTGTCCCCTGACCCTAACATGCACACCACGGTACATGCATGCATGCCCTCCCAATCAATATTTCCTCTTTCAAAGATGGTATGGCAGCAGTATTCACTCAACAGAAGTTGAACTTGGAATTTGAATTTTTTTTTTTCTGACCAGCAATTTACCTTCTTGAGGTTCTAGGCAACAGCATAGAGCTGAAATTTCTGGTAACAACCCCAGGGGAGACTGTGGCCACTACAGTGTGCAGTGCTGGTAAGCTGTGGTGTTCAGCATGCTTCGTACTGATGTTCAGGGGCCAAGGCTGGATATTCCCAGATTCTTGGTCTCTTATTCAAGAATGAATCAAAAGCCCACACAGATTACAAGCAGTGAGGAAATTTTCTTTAAAGCAAAGTTGATAGAACAAGAGAAGCAGGTTACATGAGCCAAGATACCCAAGGGTCCTGATTATTGTTTGGGGTTTCTTTTTATGGAATTAAAGAAGAGATTCTGGGCTGGTACAGATTACAGTGAGGGTGGAGTCCCTATTTTGAGATAGATTAGTCATAAAATAAATTTTCTACTTCATATAACCCTCCCCGTAATGAATCTAATTTTATTTATGTTTATTTTATATGTATAAGTGTTGCCAGTGTTTATGTCTGTGCACCATGTCCATGCAGTGCCTGCAAGGACCAGAAGAGGGGTCAGATCCCCTGGAACTGGAGTTACAGACAGCTGTGAGCCACCATGTGGGTGCTAGGAATGGAGCCCAGGTCCTCTAGAAGAATAGCCAGTGCTCTTAACTGCTAAGCCATCTCTCCAGCCCAGTGCATATATTTCAATCAGGTACACCCAATTATGCAAAGGCATGAAGTGGCAAGTAGGAGATTTCCACCTGAAAGTTCTCTTGAGAGCACAAGTTTGCCTCATGTACGTATCCAAAACTAGTGCACCCTGGATCAGTCCCCTATATAAACTGAATACAGAAGAGTAGAATATGTCTAACTCCGATGGTTGGGAAAGCAAGAAGAGACTTATCCCATTGTTGAGAGAGGAGGACATGTGCAGCTTAATGCACAGGGAGGTCCCAGATTCCCAAACAATGCCAGGTGCATTACTCAAAGAGAAGTATGTGTAAAATCCAAGTCAACTCAGGTTGCTAAGCTAGGTATGCTTTTATTTAACTCTTAAATAAAAGATCAAGAACTTGGAATCACTTGGTCCAGACACTAAGAACCAGTAATAGGTAGACACAAAACAGGAATACAACTCTGAAAATTTTTACTACATGTATTTGTTCATTTGAGGGGGACACAAGTGCCACCGTATTCATGTGCACGTTGGGGGATTTGGTTCTCTCCTACCATGTGGATCCTTGGGGTTGAACTTGGGTCTTAGTGCTAGACAGTAAATACACTTACCTTCTCAGCCGTCTTGCAGGCCCAGGGATATAATTTAAGAAGTACACACACACACACACACACACACACACACACACACACACACAATGTATGTAAGAATGGCTGCTGATGTGAGAGGGAGAGAGAGAGAGAGAGAGAGAGAGAGAGAGAGAGAGAGAGAGAGAGAGAGAGAGAGAGAAAACAAAAGAAAGAAAGAAAAATAAATAACAGGACCAGTTTGGGTGACTCAACTTCTGCAATTAATATCCGTACAGAAAGTGAGCTTTTAAAAAGAAAGAAGAAAGATCATAAAAGAAATAATTGGAGGAAAATCTTCTGTGGGTTAGGTCGGAATGAGAACACACTTCAATGGCGTTGGCGGGACTAGAGAAATGGCTCTGTGGTTAAGAGCACGTATTGTCCTTCCAAAGGACTCAAGTTCAATTCCTAGAACCTATGTGGAGGTGGCTCATGACCATCTTTTTTTTTTTTTTTTTTTCCCCCCGCCGCCATCCAGCCCATCTTTAACTCCATCTCCAGAGGACCCAACAGCCTCCTTTAGAACATACACACAGACCCACACAATAACCCTCTCTCGCTAGGTCAAAGTACAGTCCTTTCCCAACGACCTTATTGTAGAACTGGTAGCACTGTAGTAACACGTTAATCATGTCTATCATATCTGCTGGTAGGTAGGCGTGCTGTGTAAGAGGTTCATTCATATTAAAATCCCATCGACTGCAGGAGTGTGACTCTTCGCCTTGGCCCAGATTTCCAAACTTATGCTCTTCCCAAATAATAAACAAGGAAAAGACAAAGAGGAAGCTAGATTTGTGCTGGGATACTTTGAGTGGAGAGAAAGGGAACACATGCTTGCACCTCTTATCTCTAAGACGCACAAGCAGGCAACTAGTTCATACAAGCCTTATGACCCGAGTTGTGGAGATGGGAAAAAAAGGGACCTTGTCATCGAAAGAAAGACACAGCAAGGGAGCAAACAGTTCTTAAAAGCGGACGCCTGCATCCAAGGAAAGTTCCCACAGCCAGGCTTCCTGGCTCTCCTTCTTGCAAGCCTTTTTCTGCAGGTGTTACAGTTTTGTTCATTTGTTTCTTTAGTGTCTGTCCTTCAGCGATCACACACACTGCCATTTCCACCCTTTAGGCACGAGCCCAGTTTTCTCTAAAGAGCATAAGATCTGATTTTTCTCCTTTATATTCGGAACCCAGCAGCTCAGTCAGCGATAGGCATGGGCGGAGACCCCAGCCCCGCCTCTGCCCGCCCTCGCGCCCTCGGGTCCCCGGCTCCCGGGATCTGGAAGGGTTCATACAGCCGGCGTGGATCTCCTCCTCTGGACCGGGAATGTGGAGTCCAGACCCCGTAGAGCGTCCGCTGTCTGCGCATCCAGTCCCCGGCGGTTGAACCCCGAGTCGCCGGCGAACCGAAGCAGCGGCTCATGGACACAGCGGAGTCCCCGGCTCCTGCGGGCACAGGAGGTGACTGATCCGTGGAGTCGCGCGCTGCCGCTCCCTTCGGGCCTGTCTCTTTAACTAGGATCCAGTAGGCTTACTTTTGCTTTTTTTGTTTATTTATTTTCCTGAGCCCCTCAACCAGGGTGGTGCCTGACCTGACTATGGGGTCCAGGCCAGTGTTTCTTTTCTCAGGTTTGAGGACTGGGTATAGGTACTTCCCAAAGCTGTGCTTTTTAAGTAGGGGGTTTCAGAATCCCTTCAAATTAACACCACATCATCAGTCCTAAACTGTTTTCTTTGGTCTCCGGGTATTTGCTGGTGTTCTCCTTACTTTTAACCTTTTCTCATTTTCCTTCTTCAACTCGGGCATATTTTAAAGGATTCTTAAGACTTCCTCATCTTGCACAGGATTTTTCCTCCTGGCTTACAGTAGCTACCTCTGGAAAATCAGCAGATCAAATGCATTTTCTTCTCTTTTGTTCCCCCTCAGAATCATTCAATTTAAAAATGGATAGGAAGATGCTAGAGAGATGGCTCAGTGGTTAAGAGCACTGACTTGTCTTCCAGAGGACCCAGGTTCAATCCCTAGCACCCACATGGCAGCTCACAACTGTCTGTCGCTCCAAGATCTGACACTCTCACACAGGCAAAATATCAATGTACATAAAATAAGAATCGGACATTTGAAACTGAGTCAATTGATTGGTTCTTTGACAGTTTAAATATGGAAACAAATACTTAATGAGCAATTGATTCAAAAGACTAGTAATTAGTATTGACGATGACTTGATTATGAATTGATTTACATATGTGAGTCTTGTGTTTCAAGAATGTTAAGTTCACCAATTGAATGACTGGTAATAAGCCAGCCTGACTCTGGTAAAGACCTAGCATTACCCGTTTAAACATTTAAGCCCCTGACTGAATCTATGTGGCATGTGAAACCAGGAGCTTGAGAAAATGAGATGTCTTTCTTTAGAGCCTGATTGATGCCCTTGACAAAGCACCCTGGAGCTCACCGTTGTAGGGATTTCTGAAAGAGTGGGCACGTTGGTCCATCTCATTGTAAATCAAGGTAGATCAGAAGGCTTAGTATTTTCTGTACTGAAATTCTGATAGAAGAGTCTATGCATGAAAACAATGTTTCAAATTTGCAGTGATATTCCAGGATTGTTTAGTGTTGGGTCACAGTGGCTATAAACAGCTATATTTAGAAAAGCCTTTTTGCTCATCAAGTGTTTTTAGAGTCTTCTAACTCCACAGTAAAATGTCACTTGTGTGTTTTACCCAGAATCTCACTTACACCCCTGTAATGGCAATATGTTTGCCTTTAAGATGATGGCTCTGGAGGAAGTCCAGGAGAGACATCGAGGAGACTTTCAAGAGAACAGCTTTGTGTACTGGTGTCGGCAGCTTCCTTAAACTTGGGTTGCATGATGGCCTATTCCATCCTTGGACCGTTTTTCCCCAAGGAGGTAAAACATTTTGTATCTGCATAGACTAATCTTTAGTAAGCCCTTCAGTTATATAATTTTAGAGGATATAAAATGTAAGATTATGGGAGCAGTTGAGGGCAGGGGCTGGGCAGTCAAGAGTGTGTCCTGCTCTTCCAGATGATCTGAGTTAAGTTCCCAGCCCCCACATCAAGAAGTGCATAACTATCCAACTCTAGCTCCAGAGGACTCGGGTGCCTCTGGCCTCTGTGGACATCGGTTTTCACATGTAAATGTCTCCATACAGACACATATGCATATACACATAATTAAAAATTTCAAAATTGGTAAAATATAAAAACGTGCCTAAAGTATAGACAATATTTGTATGTTTTGTATAATGGTGTGTATACTGTGTATGTGTGTGTGCTTGTGTGTGTGTATGTGTATTAGCCCATGTGTGCACAGAGGTCAGAGGTCAATATCGGGCATCTTCATCAAGACATTATCTCTCACTGTCCTTGGCATGTACCAGTTTAGCTAGACTGACTAGCCAGCAAGACCCTGGGATCCTCCTGCCTCCACCTCGCAGGGCTAGTATTATAGATGTGTGCCCACAAGCTCAGCTTTGTATGTGGGTTCTGGGGATCCAGCTCAGGTCTTCTTGGTCAGACAATAGGCACATTACCTAGACTCATTTCCCCAGCCCTCCTCGCCCACCAAGAGAATATTTCTTAGTGTTTAATATCAGAAAAAAAAGAACATCCTCTTACTGGGTAATTCTCCCCAAATATACTTCCTAAGTATTATTTATTTTACCATGTAGTTGGATTAATCTTTACTTGGCGTCTATAGCTGAAAAAGGAGATTCACTAAATGACCAAGATGTGACCAAAAGGCTAGAACTCTGTCTTCTGGTGTTGGAAATATATATATGAATTAAATTGTTTATAGCCAAGTGTGGTGGCTCATGCCTTTAACCCGAGTACTCAGAAAGCACAGGCAAGCAGCAGATTCTAGGAGTTTTGAGGCCAGCCTGGTCTAAAAGTGAGTTCCAGGCAGACATGGTCATATAGTGAGACTCTGTCTCCAAAGGTGGGGTAGTCCAGCATATTCATTCTGAATTTATTATGCACTCCAGCAGTAATATTTACACGAAGGAAGGATTCTGATTAACGTTGCCAGGCTCCCTCTAAGCTTTGCCATTTACATGGTGTTAGGAACTGTAGCTGGTGGTGCAGATGTTCATCTGGAGTACAGAGTCCATGAATATAATATGGATTGAAGGGAACTAGATTGGGAAAGTTCAGACAATAAGTTCAAATGTTCATTTTGTGCATCTTGCCAAAGTTTTAGGTTCACAGCGCACTGACAACTTCTCAGTTCTCAAACTGCCTCGACAACATGTAGTCCTTCAGAGGGTATGCAACCAGAAAGGCTTTTCTGCTAAAAGCACGATGTGGCTCCGTACCTAAACAACACTCACTGGTCTCCAACACATATTGCCACCTATTCATCCACTTGGTGCCTACAACAATCCCATAAGAGGAGAGAATAGCGAGGGTCCCATCGTGTTACTTTAAGATAGCAGTCTCAGACATGAAGGCCTTTCCTAGTTAGTCCAATTTCACCGGAGGGTCAAGTTCCTCCTCTGGGTTCATCAAGTTGAACATTTGCCCAGGCAAAGAAAAGTCAGGAAGTGCCCCTGTCTTGCTTGTTCATTACGAACCAAAAATATGAGAAAAGGATGGAGAGGAGGAGGAGAATTGATACAGGCTTTGGGTATCCTTTAAAGTAAAGATGGGCAAGAGTGATGATACTGAGGAGGGAAGAATGCTTCACTATCGTTGGGCAGAATCAAGCCAAGGAGAAAGGTGCGGTCCTGAGACTTTTTCAGGTTCAGGAAGGTGTGGTGTGAGAAATGGAAGCTTCTACAGTAAATGACAGAGAAGTGATGATACTGAAGGGGGAAGAATGCTTCACTATCCTTGGGCAGAATCAAGCCAAGGAGAAAGGTGCGGTCCTGAGACTTTTTCAGGTTAAGGGAGGTGTGGTGTGAGAAATGGTAGCTTCTATGGTAATAGAGAGATCGTTGCAGATGTGGTCAGGGGAAGAGCAGAGTGAATGGCATATTCTTACAGAATAGGAGAATGGCATTTTCTTATAAAACAGGACACAGCTCACTGGGGCTTATATTTAGGGCACAGTGAGACCTTGATAGAAGGCTGAGGCTCTGAGGAGCAAGTTGCGGCTGGTATTCAAGAACTCTGGCATGTATACCCAGGACCTGGTCGCTGGGAGAGCATCAGTGTTTGGTCAGATTTGGGTTTTGGGAGAACACGGTGATGGGAGCCTCTAGAGCAGTGGTTCTCAACCTCCCTAATGCTATAACCCTTTAATATAGTTCCTCATGTTATGGTGACTCCCAACCATAAAATTGTTTTCATTGCTACTTTGTAACTGTTATCATGAATCAGAATGTAAATATCTGATGTGCAAGATATCTGGTGTGCCACTCCTGCCAAAGCGGTCGTGACCCACAGGTTGAGAACTGCTGCTCTAAGGTTATAGAAGGTATCTTAATTAGGGTTTCTATTGCTGTGATGAAACACCTTGACCAAAAAGCAAGTTGGGGAGGAAAAGGTTTATTTGGCTTATACTTCCATATCACTGTTTATCACTGAAGGAAGTCAGGAGAGGAACTTAAACAGGACAGAAACCTGGAGGCAGGAGTGGATGCAGGGGCCATGGAGGGGTACTGCGTACTGGCTTGCTCCTTATGGCTTACTTGGCCTGCTTTCTTGTAGAACTTGCTGGGGTGGCCTCACCTACCATGGACTGGGCCCTGCCCCATCAATCACTAATGAAGAAAATGCCCCACAGGTCTTTCTGCCTATAACCTTATCTTATTGAGGAATTTTCAATTGAGGCTCCCTCTTCTCCAGTTGACTCTAGCTTGTGTTGAGTTGGTGTAAAAATAGCCTGGGGCCTATGCTGGGACACTTTGCTTAGCCTTGGTGTAGGGAGGAGGGGACTAGACCTGCCTTGGCTGAGTCTACCAGGCTGGACTGACTCCCCAGGGGAGACCTTGCCTTGGAGGAGGTGGGAATGGGGGGTGGGTTGTGGGGGAGAAGGCTGGGGGGTGGGAGGAGGAAGGACAGTGGAATCCGAGGCTGATATGTAAAATTAAATTAATTATAAAATAAAAATATTAAAAAAAAAAGAAAGAAAAAAGCAGATCCAGATCAGGCAGTTGTAGGTTCT
Organism: Peromyscus eremicus; assembly: GCF_949786415.1. NCBI lineage: Eukaryota > Metazoa > Chordata > Mammalia > Rodentia > Cricetidae > Peromyscus > Peromyscus eremicus. Next base: position 32,777,173 of record NC_081424.1, on the reverse strand, counting down.
ATGTATAGGTTTCTGACAACGCTCAGCCCCGGACGCCGAGTGAATGACATTTCCTATCCGAGTCCACCACACCAATGAAAGGGTGATAAACGGCACGGGGGGTTACTGGCAGAAAAGTCACGAGCCCCCGCCATGACTACCTAGTTACAAAGACCTTTATTTGGGAGAAGAGGGGACCAGGCCTGGGGAGGAGAGAGAGAGAAAGATGGTGGGGGAGGGGGATGGAGAGAGAGCAGAGTGGAGAGAGCAGAGAGAGAGAGGAGGGGGTCTGCGTCTGGCTTTTTAAGTGAGTATGTAGTTGCCAACACACACTGATGATGGAAGATGCAAGAATACACCCCCCACCCCTCAACTCCTGAGCTGTGGGTGTACGGCCATGCAGCTGGAGAAAGGGCAGAAACCCAACACAATGCCTATGCTTAAATCTATTTAAAATATAATAAACTCCATCTGTACCTCCTAAGAGGCTTCAATGTTGGTCCATATTGACTTGTCTTGAAATTCTTTCTCTGTAGTGAAGTAAAGAGTATTGGCCACAGGCTGGGGACACAGCTCAGTTGGTAGAGTGTTTGTCTAGCACACAGAAAGCCCTGTCTTTGATCCCTGGAATCACATATACAAGTGTGATTGTACATGCCTGTAATCTCACAACTCAGGAGATAGAGGCAGGAGGATCAGGAGGAATTCAAAGCTAGCTTCAGCTATATAACAAGTCTTAGGCCACCTGGGGCTACCTTAAACCTGCCTCAAAGAGTCTTAAAAAAATAATAAAATAAAAAGAATTTCAGGTTCAGCTGAGTAGCTGTCTCTGGAAAGAACTTCTCAGGATGCTAGAGGGGGCAGCATAGAGCTCTGTCTCTGGCCACCACCTCACTGGGGCTCACAGGGCAGCCATACTTGCACAGTTTGAAAAGGGGTTTTAGAGTCTGGAGAGATGTCTCAGTGGTTCAGAACACTCACTGCTCTTGCGAAGGACATGAGTTCAGTTCCCAACAGTGGTTCACAACTACCTGAAACTCCAGTCCCAGGGGATCCGTGCCTCCACAAACTCCTGCACGAATGTGGGTGCACATACTTACACTCAGGTACACACACAAAAGTAGATTCAGAATAAGTGCTGTATCATCTGTAGCAAAGTTCAGAGGTCCCTGGTGGGACAGGCTATAAATGTTAATAATTCCAGCATGTGGAGAGTAAAATACCCTCGGGTGTCAGAACAGTGTGGATGGTGGGGAGCATCCTTTGTCTGTGTTGCTCATTAGAAGGAAGAAAAGCTCTTCCCAGATTGAGCATGGCAGGAGCCATGGAGAAGACCGGTTGGGCCTTCATATGATCTACTTGCCAGATCATGGCATTTCCTCTCCTTGAGGTTTTTTTTTTTTTGTTTGTTTGTTTTTGTTTTTGTATATTTTCTTCTAGAACTGACAATTGGCCCGTGATTTGTTTTGTTTCTGTTTTTGGTAGAGGGCAATTCTGTAACTAGAAGTGCTGCTAAAAAGGAAGTCTGTCTACATCAACTGTTTCCTGAGCCCCGTGACAGAGACAGAGTCCAGATTTCCTCTTCTGAAGTATTTTGTATTTTGTTTCTTTATTTTCTGTAATACTGACTTTTATCCAGTTAAAGGGAATTCTTTATAGGTATACTAAGTGAATTATTTCACATCAGTGTCTAGATTTTAGCATCTACTTTCCAGTCTTTCCTTACCCTATTTATTTTTAAATAAAAATTTTAAATATCAGAAATGGGAAGGTTTGAGCAGGGAGGCAGGGTAAGGGCAGGGCAATCAAAATTAGGTACGTATAAAAATGTTACAAGAAATCTGCTACTTGGTAAGTTCGTTTTAGAAAAAGAATGTTTATTATATGGAAGTTGTAGCGCCTCCCCAAATCTTGGAAATTACTATACATACATGGAAGTCACAAGGTGATGCTCCAACCTCCTCTTGTCTTCCCACCAATGCTGTTTAGTTGTTCTAATTTTGTTCCCATTTCTTCTAAGGCAGAAAAAAAGGGGGCCAGCAACACCATGATTGGGATGATCTTCGGATGCTATACTTTATTTGAGTTGGTGGCATCTTTAGTGTTTGGAAAATATGTAAGTATTAGAGCTCACATACATGTTTTAATTTTCAAAAATCATGTGGTGCATTACTATAACTTACTAATCTAGAATGTCTATGGATATGGAAATGATACCATTCCATTTTTATAAGTTAGGCCACAGCTCCACCATTGTGGTTGATTAGTTAGTCCCTTCCATGCTTATAAACTGTTTGTATTACAGTTCTTTTAAATGATTATTTTAATATGATGTTAACTACACATGCTTTCCTGCAATTTTGTATGCTCTGCTATAGTGGATTTGTTTATGTAAATGTAGACATGTTGAAGCAATCCATTTATCTGTCTTCTTTGACTTTATTATAGCTTGTACAAATTGGAGCCAAATTTATGTTTATAGCAGGAATGTTTATCTCAGGAGGAGTTACAATTCTCTTTGGGTAAGTAACTTTCAAATATGTTTGGAAACATGGACAGATTTCATAGTCTATTGGCTAAAATGTTAATGGCTTTGAAGTATTTCTTAAAATTTTATTGTTATTAAATGTGTATGATGGTGGTGCTGTACATGTGAATAGAGGATAACACTGTGACATCGTTTCTTTTGCTTCACCTTTACATGGATTCCAGGTACTGAACTCAGGTTGCCAAGTGTATGCTGTGAGTACCTTATCCACTGAGACATGTCACTAACCCATTAATGGCTCTTCTTTATTTGTTTTTGTTTTTAGAGAGAGTGTTTCCTCTGTGTAGATTTGGCTGTCTGTAGACCAGGCCAACTGGCCTTGAACTCACAGAAATCCACCTGCCTCTGCCTCCTGAGTGCTGGGATTAATGGCATGTACCACCACCGTCTGCAATTGATGGCGCTTTAACCAATCAGTACCAGTCACTCCTATATTGTCAGATGAATGGCATGTGACTAATGGTGGAGGGAGATGGTGAACAGCAAAGAGAAACATCATTGGTCTTAAGAAGAGTTCTCCAAGACTACCTACTAAACAGCCTGCTTTACCAGACATGGTGCTCCCCATCTGTAATCACAGCATTTGGGAGGCAATGCAGGAGGACCTCAAGTTCCAGGCCAGCCAATGCTGTCTCAAAACTGCAATAGAGACCCAGACAGTGGTGTCACATGCCTTTAATCCCAGCACTCAGGAGGCAGAGGCAGAAATCTGTGAGTTTGAGGCCAGCCTTTAATCCCAGCACTCAGGAGGCAGAGGCAGAAATCTGTGAGTTTGAGGCCAGCCTGGTCTACAGAGTGAGTTCCAGGACAGCCAGGACTGTTACACAGAGAAATCCTGTCTCAAAAACAAAAAGAAGAAAAGGAAGAAGAGGAAAAGGAGAAGGAGGAGGAGGAGGAGGAGGAGGAGGAAGAAGAAGAAGAAGAAGAAGAAGAAGAAGAAGAAGAAGAAGAAGAAGAAGAAGAAAAGGCGATAGAGAAAACAGAACCATGGCTCCTGAGTGCATCCACTGGCACTCCTGTGGATGCTCATGATGGGAACATGATAGTCTTCTGAGTCATAGAAACTCTTTGCTTAAACAGGAAAGACAATCTATTTCTTACAGGATCAACTCAAAGACACCTGGCTACAGGTGCTGAAATAGCATTATCAGAAATCATTCTTAGCTTCCTAATTTTCTCTCCTCTTCTGGTGCAATGTTCCTACACAAGCTCCTAGAACCTTCCTTTTCTTTTGCTGTTTTTGAGACAGGGTATAACTACGGTGCTGTGGGATGGTCTGTATGTCAATTGTGTTGCTGATTGGTCAGTAAATAAATCACTGATTGGCCATTGGCTAGGCAGGAAGTATAGGCGGGACAAGGAAAAGAATTCTGGGAAGTGGAAGGCTGAGAGGGAGACACTGCCAGCCGCCACCATGACAAGCCTCATGGGAAGATCCTGGTAAGCCACGAGCCATGTGGCAAGGTATAGATTAATGGAAATGGATTACTTTAAGATATAAGAACAGTTAGCAAGAAGCCTGCCACGGCCATACAGTTTGTAAGCAATATAAGCCTCTGTGTTTATTTGGTTGGGTCTGAGTGGCTGTGGGACTGGCGGGTGAGAGAGATTTGTCCTGACTGTGGGCCAGGCAGGAAAACTCTAGCTACACTACGGAGCCATGAGTGGCCTGGAACTTGCTATGTATACCTGGCTAGCACTGAACTCATAGAAATCTACCTGCCTCTGCCTCTGAATGCTGAGATTAAATGCATGGCCTTGCTCTTTCATCTCAGTATTCTCACTATTTCCTAATAACAGTGTAACAACTGTTTACATAGCATTTACATTGTACCAGGTATCAAAAGTATCCAGAAAGTAACTTAAGGGCTGTAAGCATAGCTCTGCACCAGAGAGAGTACTTGCCCACTACCATGGGTGAAGCCTTGGGTTCAACACAACACCATAATAAAGAAGCAAATAATTAAAAGTAAAGATGCATTTGGTAAGATGAGCATCAGTTATAGCAGACAACATGTTTTATGTCAGGGACTTGAGCATCTTCTGATTTTGATACCTAAGGTAGATCCTGCCATCACAGTGTTCTCTGGATTCAGGGGACCACTTTATTCCAAAGAGGCCTCCTTAGTATTATCATCTCAGAAATAAGTTATAACAACAGAAAGGGATAGCTAAGCTGTCATTATGTGTAGATGTAACCAACCGTCTTATTAAGTAAGAAACACAGAGCCGATTCAGAGAAGAAAGCCAAGAGGTCAGAGCTAAGAGCCTCACCCTTCCTGCTTCAGCAATCCTCTTCAGCCAAGCGAGCTCTCTGAAAAGGAGCTACTTCCTGTGTGTTTGTCTTTATAAAGACTTTTGGTTCTGCCTTCTTATTGGTTGTAAACCCAAACACATGACTGCTTCGTCACTGCCTGTATGTACAGCCCTCTAGGTCCTCTATGGTATTGAGATTAAAGGCGTGTGTCTCTAATGTTGGCTGTATCCTTGAACACACAGAGATCTACCTAGCTCTGTCTACCAAGTGCTGGGATTAAAGGCGTGCGCCACCACCGCCACGCTCTTGCTATGGCTCTAATAGCTCTGACCCCCGGGCAACTTTATTTATTAATATACAATTAAAATCACATTTCAGTACAAGTAAAATAGCACCATAATTATGACTTGAATTATAACAAAAATTAAAAACAGCAATTCCCTATAGAAAGTGTCACAACCCAACTCTTTAAAAGATTTCTAGAGAGACTTTATCTAATCACTTTGGATAGTATGGCTATTTTCAAGAAATAGAGTGAATTAAAAAATTAAAACCAGTTTGACACTTGACAACTGCATTTGTTTTCAGTGTCTTGGACCAACTTCCAGACGGACCCATATTTATTGTCATGTGTTTTCTGGTGAGAATAGTAGATGCCATAGGCTTTGGTGCAGCGATAACAGCATCGTCTTCTATCCTGGCAAAGGCCTTCCCAAATAATGTGGCTACTGTGTCGGTATGTAATTTGAACTTTTTCTTATTTTCCTTCTGATGTGGCCAAAGCATTTGATCTGTTCTTACATGCTTTCCCCAACTCTCTTGTGTATTGTTCCTCCTTTTATTGTGATTTCGATTTCCTGCAGTAAAGTGAGAAATAAAAGCACATCATTGCTGGGTGTGCTGACACACACCTGTAACCCACTACTTGGGAGGTGAAGGCTGGAGCATCAAAGTTTGAGGCCAGCGTGGGTGACACAGTGAGTCACTGTCTGAAAAACAAAAACAAAGAAATGACGACCGCCTGAAATGTTTAATTGTTCTTTATCAATAAAAACTCGGGAGTCAGATGTGGGGTAAGAACCTGAACGATCAGAGAAGCAGCGGCAAAGTGACCAGTGACCTCCTATCTCTTTTGTTCCTCCATCCATAAGGCCAAGACCCTCTCTAAATCCCGCCCTACTACTTCCCATCTCTCTCTCTTTCTTTCTTTTTTTTTTTTTGAGACAGGGTTTCTCTGTGTAGCTTTGCACCTTTCCTGGAACTCACTTGGTAGCCCAGGCTGGCCTCGAACTCACAGAGATCCGCCTGCCTCTGCCTTCCGAGTGCTGGGATTATAGGCATGTGCCACCACCGCCCGGCCCCATCTCTCTTTCTATCCTCAGTCCTCCAAAACCTCTATGGTTAGTTTGAGTCAGCTAGTAGCTAGCTCTACCCTCTGATTCAAAGCAAACTTTGTTGTCAGAATGTAATCAAAATATCACACAACAACTCTCTGTGACAACTCTACCACAGGAGGAGAGGGTTTAAAAAGAAGGTGAGGCTGGGCGGTGGTGGCGCACGCCTTTAATCCCAGCACTTGGGAGGCAGAGCCAGGCGGATCGCTGTGAATTCGAAATCAGCCTGGTCTACAGAGTGAGTTCCAGAACAGGCACCAAAACTACACAGAGAAACCCTGTATGGAAAAACCAAAAAAAAAAAAAAAAAAAAAAAAGAACATGAGGCCTGGAACGGTGGCTCATGGCTTTAATCCCAGTACTCAGGAGGTAGAGGCAGGTGGATCTCTGTGAGTCTGAGGTCAGACTGGTCCACACAATAATGCCAGGCTAGCCAGTGCTACACAGTGAGATCCTGTATCCAAAGAAAAAAACAAAAAGGCAGTGACCTTGAGTGTCTCTTAGGTGCTCTTCCTGGTCTCTGCATGGTCACCTTGATGAGTCAACATGATCCCAATCATTTTTTTTAAATCACCCTTAAAATAATTTTTAAAGATTTGTTTTCTTTTTTTATGTTGATTAGTGTTTTGCCTGCATCTACATGTTATTTATTAAGTGGTGCTGTTTACCTTGCAAGAAAAGCCATGAGGTACAACAAAACCCACTATAAGAGTTCATTAAGGGAAGGGAACAGAAGGGGTATGCCTAGGCCTAGGAATGACCATGGAGGAAGAGAGAGGAGGAGTAGGTGGAACCCAATTTTACAGGATCCCCCTGCACATGCGCATATGTACTTATGTAGCTGTGCCATCCATGTGCATAGATTACATGACCGTGCTGCACACATATTATGTGATCATGAAGAGCACAGATTACGTAGGACATGAGGCCCTAGGATGACTAAGCATCTTGCCTGGGCTACTGGACAGCACATGTGCAGTCATGTAACTGGGGAAGCGGCTAGGAATTCTAACATTCCAGACTCTTTGTTTTTATAAAAAATGGTGGGTGAATGGGAGTGGGGACGCTGTGTCTCCCAAAACTTCTTCCAGCTGACTCAGTGGGCATTGTTTAACTTTTGGGGGTAGGGAAGGGAGCTTTTGGGGTAGCTGGACATCCTGAGGTAACGAATTGTCCTCCATCCATCGCCTTCCGCTGCTTTGGGCTTGGTGACTATTTGGGTCTGACAAGGTGCTGGCGAGGCAGAAGAGGAAGTTTAGAAAAAATTTTACCTGGGGGGGGGGTCCCCAAGGGGTCCCAGGGTGAGGGAGGGGGGGTCCTGGGACCAGTAAAGTTTGAATTATACTTATCTGAAGTGGTTCTGACCTGTCCAGGTAGATTCAAGCTGGCTCTGGAGCTAAGAAGAGTTTTTAAACATATTAAGAAGCAGCCACAGGGAGTTTAAAATCTTGAGCCGGTTGCCGTATTATAATGTTTAATACTCTGCTATCAGAATTTTATTGGTTAGTGTTAGAGAGAGAGAGAGAGAGAGAGAGAGAGAGAGAGAGAGAGAGAGAGAGAGAGAGACATAGAGACATAGAGACAGAGAGAGAGACAGAGAGAGAGAGACAGAGAGAAACCTGGAACATGCTTTTAATTTTCATCTGAGATAAGCCTTATCTGATACAAACCTCAAGGCACCTGTATTTTTTTTTATTAGTTTAACATCCAGAAGACACAGGTGATCAGTTGCTGAGGGCATTTAACAGTAATAGATTGTTATATTAAAGTCTATTTTTTGCAGAGTCCAGACCCTTTTGAGTCTGGGGGTGTAAATACCTCTGGACTGTTACTGTCCCGTACCACCTGGGTATACATGATGGTCCTTGGCCTCCATCTCTATGATGGTCCTGTAACAATGATCTGAGTTGTTAATTGGAAGTTTGAATATGTTATTAGAGACACAGAGAGAAACTGATGAAGCAGAATATGGTCAGTAGAGACAGGAGAGGGAATCAGGAAGGAAAAACTTGTGGGGTGAAACCTCATTCTTCTGGAATTGGTGATGAGGCAGTGGATCCTGGTGTTCTCTGGAACTTGAGAGAACAGGGCCCTGTCTGTGTTACTGTATATTAGGTTTACAGTGCCAGGCATTTTGAGACAAGATGTCACTCTGGCTGGCCTAGAACTCATAGAGATATACCTGCCTCTTCTTCCCAAGTGCTGAAATTAAAGATGTGTGCTGTTATGCCTGATACTCATAATTCTTCAACTATAATACATTGAATTTTCTTTTGTTTTTTTACTTTTAGGGAGGCCTTGAGGTTTTTTCTGGACTGGGGCTGATAGTAGGTCCCCCTTTAGGTGGCTTTTTGTATCAGTCCTTTGGCTATGAGGTGCCTTTTATTCTTCTGGGGTGCATAGTTCTACTGATGATACCACTGAACCTATGTGTTTTGCCCAGTTATGGTAAGTTCAAACTTAATACTCATTCTAGAATTTTAACTTTACTTTTATATATGTCTTTATAAATGATACATTTACCATGTATATTTTGTAACACCTCTTTGTAGTACCCTCAAAAGCTGGTTCTTTTTCCTAAAATGTGGGTAATTAGTTTATGATGATTTTTGCTTACAAAGGTCTAGGAATATAGCTCAATTAGTAGAGTGCTTTTGTAGCATTCATGAAGCCCTAGGTTTGACCTCCAACTTCACATAAGCAGATTATGATGGTGCATGCCTTTAAAGAATCCTCAGCTACATAGTGAGTTTGAGGCTAGCCTGGCATGCATAAGGCCCTTTCTTAAATACATAAAATAAAAAAGCACACCACAAAAATTTCTAGGTTTAGGAGAAACAAATACTTTATTTTGGCTCACGAGCCATTATCATTGGGCTGAACTAAATTTTCACTAGAAATTCTGTGGGCAACACAGTTTGTCTGCAAGGCTGTAAGAACAAGGGAAGATTCCCACAAGTTCTAGATCACCTTCTTTCTTTCTTTCTTTCTTTCTTTCTTTCTTTCTTTCTTTCTTTCTTTCTTTCTTTCTTTCTTTCTCTCTCTGTCTCTCTGTTTCTCTCTCCCTCCCTCCCTCCCTCCCTTCCTTCTTCCTTCCTTCCTTTTTTTTTTCTTTTTAATAAGGTCTCTCTACATAGCTGTGTGTAGATGGACTTTCTTTTGGGTCTCCAGCTCACAAAACACAAAACACAAAACCAAAACCAAAAACAAAAAACCGACATGGAGATGTATTAATTATGAAAGCTCAGCTGATAGCTTAGGCTTGTTTCTAACTAGCTCTTATAACTTAAACTAACCCATTTCTATTCACTTTTTGTCTTATGGCTTTATTACCCCACCTCCATATTGCCCATCCTGTTTGCTCTGAGTCTCTGCCCTTCTTTTTCCCAGTGTCTTCTGTGCCTGGAAATCCTGCCTAGCTGTTCAGCTTTTTATTAAACCAACCACAGAGTGGTGGGGCAAGCGTTGTTCATGCTGTGAGCTTCGTTGTATGACACTGCAGGGAGTCCCTAAGTGCATGTCTTCTGCCAGTGCGGACAGAGGTCAGAAAAGGGGCATCATATCCCCCCAAACTGGAGTTAGAGATGGATGTGAGCTGCCATGTGACTGCTGGGAACTGAACTTGTGTCTTCTGAAAGAGCAGCCAGTATTCTTAACCACTGAGCCTTATACTGTTGACAGATAACGCTTTTTGTATGCACAGGAAATGTAATAGCCTAAAACTAAAATCTTTTATAATTAAAAATTATTTTAATTTTTATTATTATTTGTTGTTGCTTTTTCAATTTTTTTGGTTTTCAAGACAGGTTTTTTGTTTGTTTGTGTGTGTGTGTGTGTGTATCCCTGGATATCCTGAACTCTCTCTTTGTAGACCAAGCTTGCCTCAAACTCAGAGATCTGACTGCCTCTACCTTTATAGTGCTGGAGTTAAAGGCGTGCAGTACCACCACCCTGTTATTGTTCCCATTTTAAATTATGTGGATGGGTGTTAGTATGTGTGTGTAAGTACAGATGCCCACAGAGACCAGAGGCATGGGATCTCCTGGAGCCAGAGCTACAGGTGATTGTGAGACACCATATGTGAGTACTAGAAACTGAAGAGAACTATTCTTTGTTATCGAGTCATCTCTCCAGCCCATCTTTGTAATTTTCAATTCAAATTCAATACAATTCAAAATTCACACCTGGTTGACTCCCGGCTGGCAATATCTCTTTGTGCCACAAGGTGGCACTTGTTTCCTCTCTAAGTTGAGATATTGTTGTCCTTTTATTAAATGGTTGCTGCTTTTTAAGCCACAGCTGTCTGAATTAGCAACTGCAATTCCTCAGCTCCCAGCAGTGGTTAGGCCACAAGGGCTGTAGCCAGAGGGAAATCTGTTCTTCTGGCTCGGCTCCAACTCTCTCAAAGCTATGAAGGGAACTTAACTAAACCTCTCTCCCTCTAAAGAACTCAAGATTCAAAGGTTAAGGTGGAATTCTGCATTTCAGCAGTTGAATAGCAAGTAGTTCACCTCCTCTCCTTGCTCTCATCCTCCAAAAAGCCCTTAACTCCCCCCACCCCTCCTTATAAACCCTTTCTCACCTGGCTCCTCCCTACCACTTCCTGTCAGCTAGTTAATGACACAGCCTCCTGACAGCAGGTGAATTTTATTTAATCAAACACATCTTTGCATTATTAAACAAACATTCCAGAGCATAAACAAAGGTAAGACACCTTGAAGTAATATTCTACAACAACATACTGCAGTTTGGGAGTTGAATTTAGGGTTGTGCTTTTGAGTAACAGACTGATAGTCTTGACTTAATCTCTGTATTCTGAAAACTTCCTGAGAATATTACTGAAAATAGCAGAAGCTTGTACACTTTTTGAATTTTGGGACTTTGCATATGCATGGGTGTTGTGAATAATGATGAATGCCTGCTGTGGGCAAAATGAGGGTCTGTGAGGGCTGATCCCGACCCTCATTGAAGTTCTGTGTTCACATCCAGTGTTGTCTCTGTACAGGATCACAGTAACCAATTCTAACTAAGCTCCTGAAACGCAGGTGACAGGACTCGGCGCCAAGTGCCTGAGCTGTTCTCTTTGTGGAATCCCCAGTGATTTCTCAGACTCCTAAGCATCTTTTAAGAGCCACACAGTCACTACATACTTTTCTACAATGACCTTTTCTTAAATAATATGCCTGAGGTGCCGGAGAAATGACTGCATGGTTTAGAGCAGTTCCTGGTCTTCCTAGGACCCGAGATCAATGTTGAAAACTTCCTAAAGAAGGAATAAAGCAGTCACTATGACCAGAGGCTTGCAGGTAGCCATGCCATGAGAGTACTAATCTTAAATGATAAAAGTAGTTCACACAAGATTCAGTCTCTCAATGTAGTGTTTATTTTGCCCTCAGAAAAATAACCAGGTCTTGTTTTACAAAACAAAGGTGAGTCCCTCCTTAAGAACACACACAGAGCCTTGGTGAAGCTGGGATGGCTCTTTTTCTGCAGCTCTCCATTCCACTGTCCCATCCGGATGGCCTTACTTCCAGATTGTAACTGAAAACCTCACCACACACCCTGACTCCAGTTGCTTCCCTTTGTATTTGAAAACTTAAGGATTTTTAATTGGGTTTTGCTGCTGGGTTTTTTGTTTTTTGTTGTTTGTTTTTTGTTTTTTGTTTTTTTCGAGACAGGGTTTCTCTGTGTAGCTTTGCGCCTTTCCTGGGACTCACTTGGTAGCCCAGGCTGGCCTCGAACTCACAGAGATCCACCTGGCTCTGCCTCCCGAGTGCTGGGATTAAAGGCGTGCGCCACCACCGCCCGGCCCTGCTGCTGGTTTTTTGAGACGAGTCTTATGTAGCCCAGGCTGACTTCACACTCACTGTGTAGTGAAGGATGACCTTGAACTCCTGCTCCTCCTACTTCTACCTCCCAAGTGCTGAGATGCCAGGCATACACTTCCATGCCAGGGTAAAAGTCAGTGTTTTACATAAAATCAGTTGTGGCTCCTAAAGTTGAAGAACTTACAAGCTAATGTGGACATTTAATTCCAGGCAATTCAGAGGTGCAGTTATTTCTATGGCCAGATGGTCTTATCAGATAGCTTTGCCTCTCCAAGTAGGTTAAAGACAAAGGTAAGAGACGTTAATTGGTATGATGTATTTCTGTTCTTTGTCTTTAACCCACAGAGTCGGAGCCAGGTGAACACTCCTTCTGGAGACTTGTCTCATTACCCAAGGTCGGTCTCATATCCTTCGTCATCATCTCCTTCAGCTCCGGCTTCGGTTTCCTTGATCCCATCCTCTCTCTCTTCGTCTTGAAGAAGGTAAGCAGCCTGCTGGAGCACGGCTTTGTACTGGCGGCCATGATTACATATACTTGGGCTCTTGCTTTAGGGAAGACCTTCAGCTGTGAGAAGAAGGTAGCCAGGCAGCTGTGTTCTCTGGTGACCGTGTCCTCCCTCACTGCTGCTCCTTTCAACTAGGGGTGTGACTCTGTGATCTGGGGGTCTGACCCACTAGGAAGAAAGAGAGAACCGTCCTCTAGTGTCTCCTTTTACCCAAGACCTTGCTTATGCCATTCCAGGTCTATGAGGCCATCTCCCATGTTGCTTAACTATGACACATTTTCTCTTCTTCTGTGAGTTGTAATGAGGCATTAGGAGTACTCATTAGGTCTGTTGATGTGAGATATCCTTCTCTCCCCAGTCCCCTCTGGGTCCACTTACCTTTTAGCTATTTGTTATAATAAGAGGACTATGTTCTATACTACAGAATAGGAGAAAGGAACCAAGAGTCTCCATTGCTGAAACATAAATGTTGAGTTCATATTAGCTAATTTGCTTTTCCCTGTGACACACCATCCTCCTGCATGCCTCACCCCCACCAAGACCAAACCTGGGGCTAAGATCCAAGAGCATCACTTAAGCTCTGTGTATGAATCGTTGTATACATAAAATTTGTGCAACACTATGTATGAAAATGCAGTTTGTAGAAATCAAATTATATATTTAATATCAAATGCTACCATATCAAACTTCTAGGATGTCTAATAAGTGGTTGGAAATTTTTTTCCCTCTTAGAAAAAAAAATTTACCCATTCCTGGTACAAAGTAAGACAAAGTTAAGAGGAATGCAATGAAAGCTAATCTTGATGGTTAACTTGATTGGATGGGAAAGTGCCTAGGAAATTAGTAAAGTGTATCTCTGGGTAAGACTTGAGGTTATTTCCAGACAGAACTGACTAAGCATGGAATGTCCTGACTGTGGGCAGTACCATCCCAGAGGCTGGGGCTGGGATGAAAAAAGGGAAGAATGGAGAAAGCCAGTTAACACAGGCATCCTCTCTCTGCTTCCTGGCTGCTTTCATGTGAGCTCTCTGCTCTCCACACCTTCCCCACCAGGATGCTCTGAAGCCAGGAGCCAGAATAAATAACCACCCCCTCCCTTTACGTTGTTCTCTCGGTTGTCTTAGTCACAGCTACAGACAGCCAAACAATACAAATGTGGGTGTAGCTGATAGACTTCTGTTAATAGAGCTGGGGAAGAGAAGGAGGGAAAGGGGCGTGTTTATTTTAAAGAGAGACTTCACATGCTGCTCTAACATGGGATCTCTTTTCCAGTTCAATTTGCCAGCTGGATACGTGGGACTAGTCTTCCTGGGTCTAGATCTGTCCTACACCATTTCGTCACCGCTGCTTGGTCTCCTCTGTGATAGGATGCCTGTATGTATCCTGACTTATATTTGAGTTGCTTTTGCATGTTTAGATCTGTAGCCACTTCTCCAGAATTTTTAAGGTCCCTTGCTTAAAGCAAACACCTTCAGTTGGCCTGGTAGAGAGAGTCCAGTGTCTCCCAGCCTCAGCCATTCCTATCAGCAGACTCAAGTTTAGTATTTCATATAAAGAAGAGTCTGATGCTAAATCTGCTGGAAACTGCTGGACCACTGGATTATTATTTTTATTTTTTAAGACAGACCTCACTATACAGCCCAAGCTGATGTGGACTCATTCCCCTTGCTCAATCTTCCCAGAGTCAGGATCACGGTCTGTTGTTGATATGACAAGCCTGGTTAGTATTATACCGTCTAAAAGTTTCCTTAATGACCCAGACAAAAAATAAAACAGAAACCATGATCTTAATAACAAGGGCAGAGTCTTGGGCTCTTAAGAGTTATTGGACTTGATCAGATTATAAACTGATGGAGGGAAATTGACTTAGAAAGTGGGTATGAAAGAATAGCCCTGCAAGTGTGCATCAACCATTCCGTACCCATCTTGAAATGAATCTCCTCTGTTCTCTTTCAGTTGGGCCTAACCCGTTCAGTCTGCATGACTGATCAGCAGAAATATCACCATTAACTAGACCTCACATTTCCATGGCGGCTTCTGCAGCTTTAGTGCTTAGATTTTTCATTTTTCTCTCATTAGCTTTGCTTATATGTTTATAAGATGTATATATTATGGAGGGTTACTTAGTAACCCAAGTGACAAAGAGCTAACGTTTCCTGTTTTTTAAAGATTTATCTTCATTTTTGTTTGTGTCTGTGTATGTGTATACCACATGTATATGGGTGACCTCAGAGACCAGAGGAGGGCAGTGGATCTCCTGGACCTGGACTTCTAGCGTTTGTGAGCCACCTGACACAGGTGCTGGGAACCAAACTTGGGTTCTTAGAAGAGGACTAGTATGGCCTTAGTATTAGTTAATATTTAAAACAGTGATTTTGACTTAGGAAAATATTGAGAGAACTCTTAACCACCGAGCCATCTCTCCAGACCCCAAATAGCTAACATCTTAAACAATGTTTGGAGCTAAGTGTTAAGACATAATTTTAAGCCAGGTATGGTGGCAAATGTTAGTTACCCTAGCACCTGCAAGGCTATAGGACTAAGAGATCATTAGTTCAGTACCAGCCAGGGCTATATAGCAAGACCTTGCTCCTTGCTTTAAAAAGAAAGACATAGGCTGAGTTAAGCAGTTTAGAAGGGATAATTTTTATTAGATACCATCTTAGACTGGTTAGACTGCCATAACAAAATATCAAAGACCTGGAGCACACATAAACAAGGGATACTTAGTTCTCACAGTTTTGCAAGATCCAGGCTCTTGCTTGGTGTTGAGGGCCACTTCTGACTCACAGCAACCCCACGTGGAAGAGTGGGAAATGCTCTCAGAGACTTCTCCTGGGAGGGTGTGGATCCCAGTCATGAGGGTTCCTCCTTCACTACCACATCACCTCTCCAAAGCTGACCTCCACGCACCATCGGATCAGGCACTAGAATAGCATATGAACCTGGGACTTGGTGGGGAGGGATAGTCCGTTCATTCACTCTGCCATAGGTACTTTTAAATAATGTGTTTTGCCTGGGTATTATGACAGATTAGCAAGTTGCTTGGGGTGACTCCTTTTTAAATTCTTACATGTTTGGAATAGTTCATGATGTACAAAGATTCTGTAACGTACCCCCTTCCCGGGGAAACTCTCTGCTCATCCCACCATCTTGCAAAATATCCTCCTTGCCTTTACATTTTTCATCTGCCCATTTTCTCTTAAACGTAAAGTTTCATTTGCTTCAGTGTGTTTGGGTTTTTGGATGTCATTACTCTAATGATTTTTTTAATTATTGTTTGATTACAGAAGGTCCTTTTGTTTAAGCTTTGAACGCTTTCTCTTTACCAGAATCTCAGGAAATGGTTTCTGATTTTTGGAAACTTAATCACAGCTGGGTGCTACATGCTCTTAGGACCTGTCCCCATTTTGCACATTAAAAGGTAACTTGTCTTGTTCCATATTTTTTGGAGAAATAGTAATTATTTAATTCTTTTAAATGACTTAGTACTTCAATCATTGCTATTTAAACATTGACTTTGACTTAGGATTGTATTGAACTGTTTGTGTGACTGACAATGCTTTATTTACTAGAAGCTCACAGTAGTTTACAAATCTTAACACATTAAATCTTTATCAAATGAGAAAAACATTGATTCTTATCTATAAGGTTCTTTTTTGTTTTATTTTATAAATATTTTTATTTTATAATTAATTTAATTTCACATATAAGCCACAGATTCTCCTATCCTCCCTCCTCCCACCTCCTAGCCTTCCCCCACTCCCTATCAACCCCCATTCCCACCCCCTCCAAGGCACAGTCTCCCCTGGGGATTTAGCCCACCTGGTATATTCAGATGAGGCAGGTCCAGTCCCCTCCTCCCTACACCAAGTCTGAGCAAAGTGTCTCAGCATAGGACCTCAGTTCCAAAAAGCCAGCTCATGCACCAAGGACAGGTCCTGGCTCCACTGCCTGGGGGCCTCCTAAATAGTTCAAGCTGATCAACTGTCTCACTTATCCAGAGGGCCTGGTCCAGTTCCATGAGGGCTCCTCAGCTATTGGTTCACAGTTCATGTGTTTCCACTGGTTTGACTATTTGTCCCTGTGCTTTTTCCATCACGGTCTCGATATCTCTTGCTCATATAATCCCTCCTCTCTCTTGCTGGTTGGACTCCTGGAGTTTTTTGTTTTGTTCTGTTACCTGAGGCTGGCTTTGAACTCATGATCCTCCTGACTCCACCTCTCAAGTGCTAAGATTGCACCACATTACCAGGTCTTCTCCTGTGTTTCAACTGCACAGTTATTTGGAATTATTTTCAAAATAACATTTATTACTAACAACCTTTGCTTGATACTTAAGAGAATACAATTGTGTTTTTCTGAGTCTTCCTTCTCATACACTGAGAGGGTAACCAAGTCTTTTATTGTTTCTGGGTCATCTATAGCATGTTGGCTCATTAAAGCTTATTTGCTATAATTTATTTACTGAAACAAAGTGAGCTTCTTGACTGCTTCACATGTTTCTGGGATAAAATAGCATCATGGGCCGAGGGCGATTCGGAGTCTTTTGGTTCTGGGTTTGGATTTTGGCTCTGTCACTAGCAGTGGAACTTAGATGAATCACTTAACTTGCAAGAGCCTAAGCTTTCTTGTCTATAAAAAGAAGCTAGGGCCAGCCACATGGTCAGCACACTATGATACTTGCTGCCAAGCCTGGAAACTTGAGTTAAAACTCCAGGATTTAACTCCTCGAGCTACATGGTGGAAGGAGAGAACTGATTTATTCGTGCTGTTCACTCATCTCCCCCCACCCATACGACAGTGGCAAACCTCCCCTCCAAAATAAATAAATGTGATTTTAAAAGGAACTAAAGCTAATATATATATATTATATTATATTAGCTAATATATATTATATAAAGCATATATATATATATATATATATATATATATATATATATATATATATATATGACAAGCCAGGCCCTTAATCCCAGCACTCCAGAGACAGAGGCAGATGGAGCTCTGTGAGCTCGAGGCCACGCTGGTACAAAACAAAACAAAACAAAACAAAATAAAACAAACAACAAAAAAGAATTACACGCATAATGTCTGACAGGTATTTAATTGGAGTCCAACATAGAATATCTGTTGGTTTCTAGTCTCTTCTTTTGCCCCCTCCCCTCTTTGTCATTGTTTAATTGAATTTCAAGATGAAATGATTACATGAACAACAGCATTGATGTTGAGAGGGTTTTGTTACGGTGGGAGGGCCGGCTGGTTGCAGGTGTGTAATATGTATGAGTAAACACGTGCGTGTGAAACGTGGGGGCAAAAGTGGTTCCAGATGACACAGGAGATGCTTTTGCTGCAGAGGTGGAAGGTGCTAACACGAACTCTCGCCGAATGGAATGGGACAAGATGGAAATGGGAGCGGAACAAGTGAACTATCTGTGAAGATAACTTCTCTGCCACCCTGCCCTTGGTTTTAAGTTTGTGTCTCTTAAAATACTAACTAATGCTTTCATTTCCTCCCAATTCTTCTACAGTCAGCTCTGGCTCATGGTGCTGGTGTTAGTCGTACATGGCGTCTTTGCTGGAATGAGTATCATCCCAACTTTCCCAGAGTTACTCAGTTGTGCCCAGTAAGTTTCTGCGTGGTTTGAGGAGCTCTATAGTGATGGGTGTGGTGGTGAGGGTAGGGGGGTGGGCTAAGGGGATGAGGGGTGAGGGTGGAGGGATAGGCAATCAGTCTCACCTCACTTGCTCAGTCCCATAGTTGTTGGATATTTGCCCAATAATATATCTTCTTGATTTCATGGCATATAAATATTGCAATATAAATCATATAAGTAGTAATGGAACCATACTGAAAATAACATGGTGCATGGTGACATTATATGCTAAAAGGTAGAAAAGGTATAGTTGGTTAAAATCGGTTAAAGGGAGATATTTGGCTTGTTGTATGTCTCAGGTGGTGTGTGTGTGTGTGTGTGTATGTGTGTGTGTGTGTGTGTGTGTGTGTGTGTGTGTGTGTGTGTGTGAATAGTTTTAGAAGTCCAGAACCAAATGGAGAAGTTTCAGAGGTGCCCCTGTGCATGGAGGAGATTCATACAAGAGCATAACATGACCAGCCATCTGTCACTTGACCATTGTCCCTTTGCGTATGGCATGTTCATGAACACTAAGGTCTTGACTGTGCTGGGGTTTCTCATTGACACTCAGAGGACAAAGAGCTGGATCTGTTTTCTTAGAGCAGCCTTTCTTCTCTTCATCCTATTTTAAGAATTTCTTTGTTAATTATGTACTTAATTAGCATTTAATGCAAATGAGCTATGATTCTTGCTATTATACAGACAGATGTAGTAAAATTAGGTTATTTTATGAAAATGCCTTCAAATTTGATTTACATATTTTATTTATTTGTTTTTAATTTTTGAGATTATAATTACATTTTACCCTTCCTTTACTCTCTCCAAACCTTTCCATATACCCCTCTACACTCTCCAAATTCATGCTCTCTTTCTTCATTGTTGTTGCATGCATATATGCATTTGTATAAATATATATAATCCTAAATATACCCAGTTCAGTCAGTATAATGTTTCATGTCTGTATGTTTTCAGGGCTGACCATTTGGCACTGGACAAACAATTGGTGTACTCTTCCCTGGGGAAGAGCACCTCTCCCATTCCCAGCCTTCTTCAATTGCCTATAATCTTTGTGTAGGGTTGATATTTGTTTTGTGCTGGTGTTCGAGCCCAAGACCTTGGGCATGACAGGCTCACACTCTACCACTGAGCTACATCTCCAGCTCACAGATTAGTTTCTATTTTAAAAATGGAATGCTCTTATATTTAGTTTCTTCAGATTATATGTGGTTTATCTTAATGTATCTGTCACACACTTTTCCCACACAAGTTCTCCTTTTCATGATGGATCTGTCCATGTTTCTCTGCAGTGAAAATGGGTTTGAAGAGGGAATAAGTATGCTGGGACTCGTATCTGGTCTTTCTGGCGCCGTGTGGTCAGTTGGGTAAGTGAATTCATTTGTACCTGAGAGATGGAAAGTGCTCTCTCCATGTTACAGATGGAAAATTGGAACATCAAAAAGGTCCATGAGATTATCTAAGGCAAAAGCTCATCTAGGGCAGAGCAAGATTTCTAATTCACAACCTGTGGCTCCAAAATTTAGTATGTCAGCAGACGTCATACCCAACTAAGATACCTTCATGGACCTTGCTTTGAGCAATACTTAAAAATTCCTTTAACTGAAGCATATCTCAGACTTTTAAAATGCATTCCTTTATTGATTCACTTGCTCGCTTGTTTATACTTCCTAATAGATCAGACAATGCACTGTATAGCAGCGATATAATGCATACAAAGTCAATAACTATGCACTGAACTGATTCAGTTAATAAGAATAGAAAGAATAGTGGGCCAGTGAGATGGCTGAGCAGGTAAAGTACTTGCCACACAAGCCTGGAGACCTGAGTTCAAACCTATGTAAAGATGGAAAGAAAAAGGGAACCTGTTCCACAGGCTTGTCCTCTGACTTTCTTATGGTATTGTTGCGTGCACCACTAACCACAAAATAGAAAGATTCTTTTAAACACGTGCTACTGTTTTTATTGTTATGTAGGTCACCAACTTCACAGCTGTAATTCCACGTTTACAACTCTCTAATAATCATAATTCTTTCTTTCTCTTCTTCTCTCTCCCATCTCAGCACTGGCTCTGGGGATCAAACTCCACCCTCCACACGGTGGGCAAGTGCTCTACCAATGAGCCACACCCAGGCCTAGAACTCTTACTTATGCCTGAGAATCTCCCTTTATTGCTTTAGTTTAAGGAAGACCAGTGACTGGGGTGTCACGCATCTTTATAAAGTAGTTCTTACACTATTAGATACTTACCCATTCTTCTTTCCATGGTCAGTGCTTTCATGGGACCAGTGCTGGGCGGATTTCTGTATGAGAAAATTGGTTTCGAGTGGGCAGCAGCTATACAAGGCCTATGGGCTCTGATAAGTGTGAGTAATCTTGGATTTGTGTGGGGTTTCTTCCATTTCTTTACACTTTGGAGACACTTGTCTTGGAGGATTTGCTTTAACAGTGCATGCATTTTGTTGTGTTAAAGGGACTTGCGATGGGCTTATTTTATCTCTGGGAGCACTCAAAGGCGAGAAGAAGGTATGATCAGCTTTCCAGACTCCTTTCCCCTTAAAAGAAGCTAGCTCATGAGGGTAGAAAAGAAATATTATTTCCCATCCTTTCTTGCTCTTAGATTTCTGCGATCCTAAGACTCCTTGCTTGATAGGCATGTCCAAAGAGGTGCTTGGGTGGAGATGTAGATACTTAATGTTTAGGTTTCTTTTTCCAGGGGTGGGATAGGGTTCAAGATGGTTTCTTGTGTAGTCCTGGCTGTCCTAGAACTTACTCTGTAGACCAGGTTGGGCAAACTCAAAGATCTGCCTACCACTGCCCGCTGAGTGCTGGTATCAAAGGCATGAACCACCATGCCTAGCTATGTTCAATTTTCTTAAGACAATCAGTACTGTTTTCTTTCTTTTCTTTTTTTTCCCCTCCACACTGTAGATCTAAAGCTCAGAGCATCACCGGCACAGAGGAGGAACAAGCTGCTCTCTTGTCCTATGAAACCTAGGCTCGCAAGCTCAGGATTGGTGCAGATAGGTGCCTCAAGCTGTGACAGCAGCAGAGGTCCATGCTGCCTGGACTCGAACCCTGGAAGTGTCAAGCTGCTTTTAGACGATCCTGCACCGGGCTGCACTTACTGTAGTTCGGAACATCTATGAGAAAGGGAAAACCAGCAGAAGCTGGTGTTTCTAAATGACCCGCCTTGCCCCTGAGGGTTCTGTTACTGACTCTCTTTGTCTTTCTTATTCCTGTGTTCGCTTTTCATTCTAAGTTCATCAATTCTCTGAATGTACCTCTTAAAATTAATATGTGAAGAAATGAAACTACTTCATACACATTGAACATACTGAGATTTTTATACCCATTAAAAAGGCAAAATTCCTGCCTGCCACATAAAAACTCCAGAGTGTTCCTTGGCTTTCAGGTTTTCTAAAAAATGTTTCTGTGGAAGATGCAAAAGAAAAATTAATAATGATACATATAATTTTCATTTTGTGACATTTTCAGTTATGATTTGTATTTATCATTATTTGGCATAACATTATTCATTTCCAATCTCAGTATTTCTTTGTTTCAGTCCCACAATTTATGTTTGTTTATTGTGTTTAGTACTTTTCATACTCTTGGAAGATGGGTTCCATTGGGGATACTCCTCTATGTAAAATCCTTACTGCGGCCTGAAGTGAGAACGTCAACTTTGTACCTCCTGATTCATTTTCTTATTGTAGTAGTTACATTTCTTTTCTAATAGAATAAACGATTTTGTCTAGCTACCCATTGTATTCATTCAAAACACTCTTTTAAAACAAGGTCTCAAATATCCCAGGCTGGCCTGGAAGCCACTGTATAGCTGAGGACAACTTTGAACTCCTGATCTGCCTGACTCTTTTGTCCCAGGTGCTGGGATTAATATGCATGCATCACCACACAGAGTACTGAGTGTTGAATTCAGGTCCTTGAGCATGCTGAACTATGTCACTAATCCTCAAAATGCCCTTTGAATTCTTTTCAGGATCAACCCTGCATAGATAGGTACCAGGGACATAATCTATGCCTTTATGCAACATACACCAGTAGAAAGGGAAAACAGTACATAAATACCAGGATTTATTTCTTGTAATAATGCTCAGTAAAAAACAAATCATGGTATAAGAGAGCAACTGCCTGGTATTGATTATGTGTGGGGACTAATTTGCACAAGCCCTCTCCATGGAAGTGATACCTCTGAGCAGAGATCTGAAGGGAGAATGAGACGCTCATGGCAACAGCCCGTTGACAATATAGACGATGAGAACATGGCCCACTGACTGGAGTCTGGTATGCAGGAGGTGGGGCCAGATGAGATAGCCAGGTTCGCAAAGAGGGCTTCTAGAATGGATGCCCTGTTTGTTGAGTTGTCTTGAGTCTGTGTGCATAGTGGGTGAGGATGCTGGCAAACAAGGATGGAGATAGAAGGAAAACTCTGAGTGGAAATAATGGTTTAGACCATGGAGGTAGCCTTAGAGATCAAGTGAAAAGAAGATATTCAGAAATAGAAATGACAGGATTGCTGCTGTGGGGGAGGGGAGCAGATTCAAGGATGACTCCTAGGTTTGGTCTTATAGTGGGATGGATGGCTGCATCTCTTAGTGAGATGGGGAAGGAATGGAGCAAAGCATCCTAGGAGGTCCAATTAAAACCACGATGAGCAGCTGGTGGTGGCGGATGTCTTTAGTCCCAACACTAAGGAGGCTGTGGTAGGTTTATCTCTGAGCTCCAGACCAGCCTGGTCTACAGAGTGAGTTCCAGGACAACCAGGGCTGCACAGAGAAACCATCTCAAAAACAAAACAAAAACCAAAAACAAAACAAATCAAGGAGCATGTTCCAAAATAACCAAGTTTTACTAAATACAATCAGCTAAGAAGAGGGAGGTACCTTCATTTACCTACAAAGGGAATGATCCAAAGGCTAGTCCCATAAAAATCATCTTGACTGAGAATGTTGCCATGTGTCCTAATTTATGAAATAAAAGCATAGTCCAGAAGCAATAGATTTTGAGAGAAAATAAAATGTCTGCATTATTAACCAAGAACATCAAAGCCCCATCTTTTGGGCTGCTTGAAATGAGCTTACTGGAAATCACTTGTAACTTTAAAAAAAGATTTATTTTTACTTATGTATATGCATGTGTGTGTGAATGTGGGTGTCATCTGTGGGGGTGCCCAGGGAGGCTAGAAGAGGTAGTTGCATCTCTTGGAGTTGGTGTTACAGGTAGTTTAGAGCCTCCCAATGTGGGTGCAGGGAACAAAAGCCAGGTCCTTTGCCAGAGTAGCAAGAGCCATTCTGTCCTACTGTTTAACAGGGGACAGTCCATCCCAGGAGGGGAAGCACAGCAGAGTGTCTTAGTCATGGGTTTTGCTGCTGAGATGAAACGCCAAGACCAAAAGCAACTTGGGGAGGAAAGAGTTTATTTTGCTTACTATTCTATATCACAGTACATCATCAATGGCAATAAGGGTAGGAACTCCGACAATGCAGGAACCTGGAGACAGGAGCTGATGGAGGACCTTGGAGGAGTGTTGCTTACTGGCTTGCTCTTTGTGGCTTGCCTACCCTGCTTTCTTATAGAACCTGGGACCACCAGCCCAGTCACTACACAATCCACAATGGGCTTGAGTTTCTCTCCATTTAATTTTGTGTTGGCTGTTGGCTTACTGTATGTTGCTTTTATTATGTTTAGGTATGTTCCTTGTATCCCTGATCTCTCCAAGACCTTTATCGTGAAGAGGTGTTGGATTTTGTCAAAGGCTTTTTCAGCATCTAATGAGATGATCATATTTTTTTTCAGTTTGTTTATGTGGTGTATTGCAGCAGTCCGCTGGCTCAAACGCCATTACAAGATGGCGCTGGTTTCCTGTTTATCCCGAATACTAACGTGTCGCTCTCCCGCCCGATAGTACTGACCAATCAGCTTACCGCCCAAGCTCCGCCCCCAGAACCTGCATATAAGCCAGCTTGCCCCGGCGCCCGGGGCCCTCCTCCCGTACCAGCTCTCCCGAGAAGCCATAACCGAGCAGCGTTCAATAAAACCGTGATAGAGGAAGAATCTTGGAGTCGTGTCTTGCTTCCCCGCTGGTCGGGGCGCGCCGCAACTGGTGCCGAAACCCGGGAAACTTCGGACCTTGCGAACGACTCGGAGGAGGGCCGAAGATTCAGAACCTCACACGGGAACGGTGAGTACTCATAAGGTATGACTGACGCCTATGACACCAATCTTGCCTTTTTGCTGGACTTTTTCCCGTTGATATTTTTTGTGTGGGTTATCTTGGTGATTGGGTGCTGCTTTTGGCTGCGCTGCCACCGCGCGGAGGAAACTTGTTTGTGTTGCTGCGAGCGAAACGAAAGTAAAGCTCCTTAGTGGGGACAGTCTTTCGTTAGCTCGTTGTTTTCTTTGAGTAAACCTGGTGTAGAGAAATCAGTTTCGAAGATGGGGAACTTTGACTCACATATTGAGTTTTTTGTCAAACCTGTGAAGGAATTACTGGGTGCAAGGGATATTAATGTTTCCTCCGGTTCTATAAAAAGGGCGCTTAAAGAGATAGATCAACATGCGCCATGGTTCGCGGTATCCGGTGATCTCACGATGAGTTCCTGGGAAAAGCTAGGAAAAGATTTAGAAAAACACAAACAAGATCTAGGAAAAGCCACCTTGCCTTTTTGGAGATTGGTGAAATCTTGTCTGGATGAGGAAAAGGCACAGGAAGCAGTAGCAAAGGGGAGAAAGGCTATGGCAGAATGGCAGGATAGTCAGTCCGAAACCGGTAAGGAAACAGAAGCTAGCAAAGAAAATTCTAAACATAAAGAAAATAAAAGAGAAAAGAAAAAACAAAAATTACAACATACAGAAAGGGAACCTTCAGCACCAGCGTACCTATGGTCGGAGCTGGCCGCTATTAATTTGTCTGATTCTGACTCAGAGTTAGATACTGAGGATGAGATAGACCTAGAAAGGGAGGCTGCGGGGTATGAGCGTGAGAGCTATGGCCCAGGGCCCGGAGCCGAGCTATCACGACCACCGCCCTTCGCTCCTAACTCACAAGTGAGTACAGGAAGCTGCGCAGGAAGTCATCGCATTCCTCCCAAAACCTGGACTAAACTAGCAAATGCTTTCCCGGTGTTCGAGGACCCAAACACACAGGTCAGGTCTCATGAGCCTGTATCTTACAAGATGTTAAAAGATCTAGTACAAGCAGTTCAGACCTATGGCCCAACTGCCCATTATCCTCTGTCTATTTTAGACAGAATAGCTAAGGATGTTTTGACTCCGGCAGACTATCAGGAAGTTGGAAGGGCAGCTTTACCCCCTGGTACTTATCTAGAATGGAGGTCTCTGGTCACAGACCATGCCCAAATTCAGGCCCGGCGTAATGCACAAAATGGCCAGCCAGCCTGGACGGCGGATATGTTGTTGGGTCAAGGACAATGGGTAAATAACCAGATAAACTTCCCCATTGAAATTTACAATCAAGTGAAAGAGATACACGTATCCGCCTGGAAAAAACTGGTCAGAAAAGGAGAAGTGAGTGGAAACCTTACTAAGATCATTCAAGGACCAAATGAGCCTTTTGCTGATTTCGTAGCCCGGATGCTTGATGCTGCGGGAAAAATTTTTGGGGATATGGAAACAGCTCTCCCCTTAACGCAGCAACTTATTTATGAACAATGTACAAAGGAGTGCAGACGGGCTATCACGCCCTGGAAACAGAAGGGGCTTGAGGCTTGGTTGAAAGCATGTAGGGAGATAGGGGGCCCTCTCACCAATGCTGGCCTCGCTGCAGCAGTTATGACAGCTGTCAACCGAGGAAGTGGCTCTAAAGGAAAATGTTATAATTGCGGAAAGCCAGGACATCTAAAGAAAGAGTGTCGGTCTCCTTCAGGAGGAAACCAACAGAGGATGCCAGGCACCTGTCCCCGATGCAAAAAGGGAAAACATTGGGCAAATGAATGTAGATCAGTGAAAGATGTTAATGGGCAGCCCCTCCAGCCGATGTTCCCTGCGGTCTCAAAAAACGGATCACGGGGCCCGCGACCCCGGGGCCCGAAAGTGTTCGGGGCTATTCAGAACGAGGCATCGGGGGAATTCCCCCCGCCTCCCTCCAATCAGGGCAAAGAGCCACGTCAGCAGCCGCAGGGTTGGACTTGTGTGCCGCCTCCTCAATGGTACTGACTCCTTCTATGGGGGTGCAGGCCATTGATACTGATCTTATGAATCCATTAAATAAAAATGAGGTGGGCCTTATAATTGGGAGATCAGGTAGTTCCATTAGAGGATTGATGGTTTTGCCAGGTGTTATTGACCCTGATTACCAGGGGAAAATCAAGATTATGTGCTGGTCTCCCAAGGGATTGTTTTCAATTGCTCCAGGAGACCGCATAGCTCAGATGTTAGTTCTCCCCTCTCATCATTCTAGATTTCCAGCTTCTGATAGGGAACGAGGCCTTAATGGGTTTGGATCTACAGGGAAAAATGCCTTCATGCTTGCCATGGGTTTGGATCAGAGACCTATGTTAGAATTGATAATAGAGGGAAGGCGATTCCTTGGATTATTGGATACAGGAGCTGACCGGAGTGTCATAAGACAGGAAGAGTGGCCCTCAAAGTGGCCACTTACTATCGCCTCCCAATCCCTTCAAGGCTTAGGGTACCAAGAAACACCTAGCATGAGTGCTAAAGAACTTACTTGGCGCTCAGAAGAACAAGACGGAAAATTTCAACCTTTTGTCGTATCCCTCCCCATTAATCTATGGGGGAGGGATGTGCAGCAACAGATGCATTTGCAGCTTACCAATGAGTATTCCCCTGCATCACAAGCTATCATGAGGAAACAGGGATATTTTCCAGGAAAGGGGTTGGGAAGGAACCTTCAGGGAAGAAGTAGTCCAGTTCAGCCGTCATCCCATAGGTATAGAGAAGGGTTGGGTTTTTCATAGGGGCCTCTGAGGATAAGCAACCATTAAAGATACCCTGGCAAGTTGATACACCCGTTTGGACACCTCAGTGGCCCTTGTCAAAAGAGAAGCTCCAAGCGGCAAAACAATTAGTTGCAGAGCAGCTTCAGTTACATCATATTGAGCCTTCCACGTCACCGTGGAATTCTCCCATCTTTATTATTAAAAAGAAATCAGGAAAATGGAGATTGTTACATGATCTACGCTCCATAAATGCACAGATGGTTATTATGGGACCCGTACAACGAGGTCTCCCTATGCTTACAGCATTACCAAAAGGATGGCCTGTGATAACAATAGACATAAAGGATTGCTTTTTTTCTATTCCCATTCATGAAGAGGATAGACCTAGATTTGCTTTTACAGTTCCAGCCGTTAATCATGAAGCTCCTGATGAACGCTTTCAATGGCGAGTTTTACCACAAGGCATGGCTAATAGCCCGACTATGTGCCAACTTTATGTTGGCCGCGCCATTGACCCTATTCGAAGTCAGTTTCCCAATTTGAAAATTATACACTATATGGATGATCTTCTTATAACTGGAGAAAAGGTTGAGCAAGTCGAAGAATGCTTGCAAAGCCTTTTGAAAGCTTTAGCAAATGCAGAGCTTTATATTAGCCCTGAGAAGTTACAAAAGGGCATACTTGTTGATTTTCTTGGTACCCGTATTTCCCCAGATGAGATTATGCCCCAGAATATTACCTTACAAACTTCATGCCTTCATACATTGAATGATTTTCAAAAATTTTTAGGAAATGTTAATTGGCTAATGGGATATTTGAAAATTCCAAAAGGAGACCTTATGCCCCTATATAAGATATTGGAAGGTAATCCTGATTTGACCTCTCCCCGACAATTGACATTGGAAGCTCAAAATTCTATCCAAAAGATACAAGAAGCGTTAAAAACAGCTCAATTAAAGAGATTAGACTATACACAGTCATTCCAGTTAGTAATCCTCCCCACAAAGGTTGTCCCTCTAGGAGTGGTTTGGCAGAATGGACCTCTTTGGTGGCTGCATGGACAAGGATTGGGATCTAAAAATGTCCACTATTATCCCGATTTAGTGGCAAGGCAGGCGTTAAATGGTCTAAAGTGGTGCCTTGAGTTTTTCGGCGAGCCACCAGCAACATTGATAGTGCCCTACACCAAAGAACAAATTGAGATTTTAACAGGTGCGACCTCATGGTGGGCTATTCTTGTGGTTAGTTTTGCAGGATATATTGATAACCATTACCCTAAACATCCTCTGTTAACATTTGCCTCGGAGGATACTGTTTATTTTCCTCGAATCACATCTCAAAATCCCATCATGAATGCCCCTGTAATTTATACTGATGGCTCAAAGACCGGCAAGGGTGCCATGTCCATCGATGGTCAGACCTACAGTTTCCAGTTTCCTACCACCTCCCCTCAGGTAGCAGAATGTCTTATTATACAAAAGGTTTTTGAGAAATATCCTAATATTTCTTTTAATTTGGTCTCTGATTCCCTATATGTTGTCAATTTACTTAAAAATTTGGAAATTGCTGCCTATATACAACCTTCTAGTATGGTGGCGCCGCTATTAAGACAGATTCAAGCCTTGATGTTACTTCGCTCTCAACCTTTTTATGTGACTCATATTCGAGCACATAGCGGGCTTCCAGGGCCAATGTCAGCCGGGAATACGTTGGCAGATGAGGCCACCCGCATAGCCATAGCTGCTTGGATTATGAGTACACCTTGTGAACAGGCACAAAAGTTCCATGATAATTTTCATGTATCTGCTAACACCTTGCGCCTGAAGTTCAATATCTCCAGGGAACAAGCTCGTAATATTGTCAAAAAATGCCAACAATGTGTTGCCTTTCACCATCCACCGCATATAGGAGTTCTCCCCAAAGGGCTGAAACCCCTAGCCTCGTGGCAAATGGATGTTACCCACATCTCAGAGTTTGGGAAACAAAAATATGTTCACGTTTCAGTGGATACCTTTTCTGGCATTATTTTTGCCACTGCCATGACTGGTGAAACGACACGCCATGTCATTGCCCATTGTCTAGCTGCATGGGCCAGCTGGGGTAAGCCTTTGTTCTTGAGAACGGATAATGGTCCGGCTTACACTTCTTCCTCATTCCATTCCTTTTGTGCAACAATGGATGTTCAACACTCCACTGGCCTCCCTTATAATCCACAGGGACAAGGCATAGTGGAACGTGCAAATCGTACTATTAAAGAACTGCTTCAAAAACAAAAAGGGGGAATAGGGCGCACCCCTGGCGAGTGCCTCTCCTTGGCTCTTTTCACTCTTAATTTTTTAACTTTGGATGAAGCATCTAAGACCTCTGCTGATCGCCATGTGGGCGCAACACCAGTCCTTCGGGAGATGGTGTTATGGAAGGATGTGCTAACAAATAAATGGATGGGCCCTGACCCCGTATTACGTAGGTCAAGGGGATCTCTTTGTGTTTTCCCACAGAATGCAAGAGACCCGATTTGGGTGCCGACAAGACTAACACGAGGGGTACAACAACATGAGGAAGATGGAGAAGATGATGCTGACCTTCCTGACGATCAGCCTCTCCCTGAATCTGGCCTGGACTCAGGATGACATATTCTGGGCTTTCCTTCGAGCCTGGCCTGTGCCCGCTCCTGTGTTTTTAACGGATACTCTCTTTCCACAATTTCATTCCACCATCTGCAGGCTGGAGGATGAAGTTTGTTATCCTACCACCTATCAAACTTCAAGCTATAATAGCACTGATTTTATTTTCCAGTTCAAAAACAGTGCTTAAACAGTAAACCTTTTAAACCAGCCAAGAATAAGTTAGGATCCCTGTTTCAGGCATATAACAACAAAAGTCTGGCAGGGTACCCCTGGGATATGAGAGAGAATTTGAAATGTTACAATTGAATTTCACCGCCTCTATTGCTGCCCTAAATCAGACGCGTGCTCATTTGACCACCTTGGGAGAATTTACTGATTTTTTGGTCACAGCTGCATCTTATGTGAAGGAATGGGCTGGGGTGTGGGCGATGGGAACAGTGGGCTTGATTGGTCTAGTCATACTGGGTTGGATCCTCTGTAGGTTGATAAAGCGCAATCGTACAGAGCGTACACTTATGCTATGGCCGCCCTGGATGCTGGCGGTTCCCCAAGTATCTGGTTGGCCCAGCTGAGGGAACTGTAGGCTGTCCTTGCACTCGGAGGGCTCTGCCCATTGCACCCGATTAGGAAGCCTATGATACTGCTCCTGCACACGGAGAGCTCTGCTCATTGCACCCGTTTAGAGAGTATCATTGTTCCTCCTACTCAGCACTCGCCCATCGAGCAGGAAGCTCATCATGAGGAGACTCCTAGCTCTGGGTTGCCAAAAACAAAAAGGGGGAACTGCAGCAGTCCGCTGGCTCAAACGCCATTACAAGATGGCGCTGGTTTCCTGTTTATCCCGAATACTAACGTGTCGCTCTCCCGCCCGATAGTACTGACCAATCAGCTTACCGCCCAAGCTCCGCCCCCAGAACCTGCATATAAGCCAGCTTGCCCCGGCGCCCGGGGCCCTCCTCCCGTACCAGCTCTCCCGAGAAGCCATAACCGAGCAGCGTTCAATAAAACCGTGATAGAGGAAGAATCTTGGAGTCGTGTCTTGCTTCCCCGCTGGTCGGGGCGCGCCGCAGTGTATTAAATTGACAGATTTTCATATGTTGAACCATCCCTGCATCTCTGGGATGAAGCCTACTTAATCATGGTGGATGATTTTTTTGATGTGTTCTTGGATTTGGTTTGCTAGTATTTTATTGAGTATTTTTGTCCCTGTGCTTTTTCTAATCATGGTCTCAATATCTCTTGCTCATACAATCCTTCCTTTCTCTCAAAGATTGGGATCCCAGAGCTCCACCTGGGGCTTGGCTGTGGATCTCTGCATCCGCTTCCATCAGACACTGGATGAGAGTTCTATCATGACAGCCAGGGTGTTTGGCCATCGGATCACCAGAGCAGGTCAGCTCAGGCACTCTCTCGACCATTGCCAGTAGTCTATAGTGGAGGTATCTTTGTGGATTTCTGGGGACCTCTCTAGCACTCTGCTTCTTCCTATTCCCCTGGGGTCTTCATTCATCATGGTATCTTCCTCCCCATTCTCCCACTCTGCTCCTGATCCAGCTGGGACCTCCTGCTCTCCTAAGCTCTCTTTCCCCTGACCCTTACCCTCCATTATCCCCCACGCCCACCCCACCCCCAGTTTGCTCATGTAGATCTCATCCATTTCTCTGTCATTGAGCTATCCCTGTGTCTTTCTTAGGGTCCTCTTTACTAGGTAGCCTCCCTGGAATTGTGAGTTGCAGTCTGGTTATTTTTTGCTTTACATCTAGTATCCACTTATGAGTGAGTAAATACCATGTTTGTCTTTCTGAGTCTGGGCTACCTCACTCAGGATGATTTTTTCTAGTTCCACCCATTTGCCTGCAAATTTCATGATGTCATTATTTTTCTCTACTGAGTAGTACTCCATTGTGTATATGCACCACATTTTATTTATCTATTCTTCAGTTGAAGGATATCTAGATTGTTTCCAGGTTCTGGCTATTACAAATAATGCTGCTATGAACATAGTTAAGCGTGTGTCCTTGTGGTATGATTGAGCATTTCTTGGGTATATGCCCAAGAGTGGTATAGCTGGGTCTTGAGGGAGGTTGATTCCCAATTTTCTAAGAAAGTGCCATATTGATTTCCAAAGTGGCTGTACAAGTTTGCATTCCCACCAACAAGGGAGGAGTGTTCCTCTTGCTCCACATCCTCTCCAACATAAGCTGTCTTCAGTGTTTTTGATCTTAGCCATTCTGACAGGTGTAAGATGATATCTCATAGTTATTTTGATTTGCATTTCCCTAATGACTAAGGATGTTGAGCAATTCCTTAAATGTCTTTCAGCTATTTGAGTTTCTTCTGTTGAGAATTCTCTGTTTAGCTCTATAGTCCATTTTTAAATTGGACTCTTGGGTATTTTGATGTCTAATTTCTTGAGTTCTTTATATGTTTTGGATATTAGCCCTCTGTCAGATGTGGGGTTGGTGAAGATCTTTTCCCATTTTGTAGGCTATCATTTTGTCTTGTTGACCATGTCCTTTGCCCTACAAAAGAGAAGCTTCTTCTTGTAACAGATGTAGAACGTCACAAATACCCACAAATGGTCAAGATGCAGAGAACAATTGGCCCTTGAGTGGCTGCCCCAACTGATGCGTCTACATCACAACTCCCATGCTGGAGCCTCAGGGAGAGTCACAGAAAAGGGGGCGGAAAGAGGACAAGAACCAGAGGACCAGGATGTCTGCTGTGAGAGGCTATCTTTTATATATGACAAGGAAGTTGTAACCATAAAGTCTCAACACCGTGGTCACCTAAATTAGACCAGCAAAATGATAACACCAGTTGACATGCCAGTGTGTACGAGATAACAAAGACATCTAGACAACAAAGCCTAGATGAAAAGCTGCAGGTAATGAATGACTGCTAAGAGGAGAATCAGTCTTCCCTAGGGATGAAGCCCTTAGTTGGTTATTAATACCAGGTGGTTAGGCCAAACACACATACATATGACAACACTAAATGGACTCAGTATTGTACATACATGTGTGTGTGTGTGTGTGTGAGTGTGTGTGTGTGTGTGTGTGTGTGTGTGCACATATATGTAACAATAATGATTGAAGAAGAAGAGGCTATGAATATGAAAGGGAATCTGAGGGAGACATGGAAGGAGTAAGAGAAAGAAGAATGAGGGATGGAAATGGTGCAAATAATGAAAGCGTAAAGGAAAGAAATAAGGAAGGAAAGGAAGAAGAGCTGAAGAGATCGCTCAGAGGTTAAGAAAGTTGACGGCTCTTCCTGAGGACCTGGGTTCAATTCCCATACCCCATATGGTGGCTCATAACTGTCTGTAATTCCAGTTCTAAGGTATCTAACAACCTTTTCTGGCTTCTATGGGCACTGCCACACACATGGTACAAAGACAAACATGCAGGCAAAACACCTATACACATCAAATAAAAATAAATAAACCTCATTTTAAAAAAAGAAATAAAGAAAGAGAGCATAGAGAAATTTATTAGGTGGGAGATATGTTAGAACAAAGATGTTTATAATTTTATTTTGAGGTCTGGGGATGTAGATCAGTTGATCGTCTCCTTGCCTATAATACCTGATGCCCTGGGTTTGATTCCCAGCATTTCATAAAACCATATGCAGTGGCACACACCTGTAATCCTATTATTTGGGAGGTGGATCAGGAATTCAAGTTCATTCTTGGCTACATGGAGAATTTGAGTTGAGGCCAGCCGGGCTATATGAGACTGATTTGTGTGTGTGTGTGTGTGTGTGTGTGTGTGTGTGTGTGTGTGTGTGTATGTGTGTATTACTTGCATATGGAATACAATGTAATGGTTAAACATTTCTCTATTTCTTCTGAAAGTTTATCCAGGGGTTACCAACCTATCTTTTTGCTCCTGGGAGAGTTCCCACCCTTGGATTAGAGATTATGTCAAAGGACAACATCACAGTTTAATTAATTGGTCACCTTGATTAGCAACTCCAGAATGGAATTTGATTAGTTTCATTAAGCAACTCTAGAATGGAGCACCACTCCACCAATACAATGGTTGTTCTGAGAATCACAAAGATAGGAGCTGGTCTCTGAGTTAGAAAGAGCCTTTAATGGCAGTTCTCAGAAGGCAGAGACAATTATCTCTGTGACCTCAACTAGGATGTACCATGGGCACATGAACATTGTTCTCAGCTCATGCTACAATCCAAACACTTGGGAGGCTAAGGCAGAAGAATTGCCATGCATTTAAAGCCAGCTTGGTCTGTAGTGCGAGATGCTGTGTTAACACTTTCCCCTACCCCTGAAAGTCTTAACCAGTTTCCAGTGTAACAGCCTTGTTTTCTCTAACCCTGTGTCTTCAGGTGGCTGTGTCATCAGATGGAGTCAGAATCTTGACATAGTTTCCTCAGCATTGTGACTGATCAGTGTGTAAGATGCGTAACCTTGATGATCAAGACATCTCCCCAAAATACTTTAGAGATTAGATGTCGGAGTGAGTAGAATAAGAGCTGAAAACCACCACCCTGGTGGCTATGGATCACGAGCCAGGAATTCAGAGAAGGGAACAGTGACCAGAACTGGAGAGGTCAGAGCGTTGAGTCAGGAGGGCAAGACTTAATGAAGACTCCTAGTTCAAAGCCATACTGATAATGCTAAAATACAGCAAGAAGAATGGTTTTACTAAAGTACAGGAAGGGTAAAAATGGGACCTCTGATTTCATTGGCTGGATAAACACGTGGAAAGAATCTTAAATAATGAAAGCGGGGCTCAAAGGGACTTGAATGGTTTACAGTACTGTATGAGGTCAGGGAAGGAGGAAAGCAATCAGAGAGGTTGATGGAGAGACCCTGTAAGAATAAAGGAAATGTGCTGATGCACTAGTGGCAAACCTGTTAGGGGATCCACCAAGGCTTTCTTCCTGGAATTGGGGTCTACTCCACAGGCGACAATTCCTGTCTGGTACCATAAACCTGTTCAGAAGCCGATGCCTGGGGCTGGAGAGATGGCTCAGAGGTTAAGAGCACTGACTGCTCTTCCAGAGGGCCTGAGTTCAATTCCCAGCAACCACATGGTGGCTCACAACCATCTGTAATGAGATCTGGTGCCCTCTTCTGGCCTGCCGTCATACATGCTGTATACGTAATACATAAATAAATCTTTAAGAAAAAGAAAAAGAAGCCCATGCCTGGAGAAGTAATAGTTCCTAGTGAGAAAAGAACAGCTGTTGCTAAGTGGAAATGATGTACTGATTAAATTGGCTCTAAATAACTGTTTATCCCCATAGATTGGTGCTACTGCCAGCTTTGGTTGGAGAAACTTCTTTTTAGAGTAAGCAGCAGTAACAGTAGAGACTTATGATTGATTAAAATGCTAATAATAAGTGACTGTTGAATTTTTAGCCAGAAGTGGGGCATCTGTACAACTCCACCCACAGCTCAGAGAAGGTGAAGAGGATGTAAACGTAGGAGCATGCAGTGAACCATTGTGGAACACTGTCTCCAGTTGAGACATGACTGCTGTACTCTTTTGTTAGTTTGGTTTTGGGACGGGGTTTCTCTGTGTAGCCCTGGCTGTCCTGGAACTCACTCTGTAGACCAGGCTGGCCTCAAACTCACAGAGATCCTTCTGCCCCTGCCTCTCAAGTACTGGGATTAAAGGTGCACCCCTATGCCCGGCTTGAACTCTTAAAGTCACAGGAGATATGATTGGGCCCATCGAGGCTGTCATGGAAGAAACTGAGACTCACAAGAGTCCCTTTTTCCCCAGGATCTATAGGCAGCTAATAGTTACAGGGGAGAAAGACACACCCCCCCCAATGGTGTAGGTAAGGTACCCATGCTCCTGAAAAACAAAAAAGAAAACAAAACAACCAAAAACAATGAAATTCACTGGATCAAATAACAAAAGAGTCTGGTAAGTTGGGTCGGTGGGTAAAAGAGCCTGTGCCAAGCTTGGCAACCTGAGTTTGATCCCTGGGAGCCACACGGTAGAAGGACAGCGAAGACTCCAAAAGTTGACCTCTGACCTTCGTGTAAGCACTGCGGCATACACTTACACACACATAAAAAAGAAATCAGCTGAACAAGTGCTCTTGTGGTGTGGTTGAGCATTCCTTGGGTATAAGCCCAAGAGTGGTATAGCTGGATCTTGGGGGAGATGGATTCCCAATTTTCTAAGAAAGCGCCATATTGATTTCCAAAGTGGTTGTACAAGCTTGCATTCCCACCAGCAGTGGAGGAGAGTTCCCCTAGCTTCACATCCTCTCCAGCATAAGGTGTCTTCAGTGTTTTTTATCTCAGCCATTCTGACAGGCGTAAGGTGGTATCTCAGAGTTGTTTTGATTTGCATTTCCCTGATGATTAGGGATGTTGAGCAATTCCTTAAATGTCTTTCAGCCATTTGAGTTTCCTCTGTTGAGAATTCTCTGTTTAGTTCTATAGCCCATTTCTTAATTGGACTGTTGGGCATTTTGATGTCTAATTTCTTGAGTTCCTTATATATTCTGGAGAACAGCATTGTTTGTAATAGCCAGAACATGGAAACAACCTAGATGCCCTTCAACTGAAGAATGGATAAACAAAATGTGGTACATATACACAATGGAATACTACTCAGCAGAGAAAAACAATGACATCATGAGGTTTGCAGGCAAATGGATGGATCTAGAAAAAATCATCCTGAGTGAGGTAACCCAGACTCAGAAAGACAAACATGGTATGTACTCACTCATAGCAGGATACTAGATGTGGAACAAGGATGACTGGACTGCTACTCACATCACCATGGAGGCTACCTGAAAAACAGGACCCCAAGAAAGACACGGGGATCGCCCAATGACAGAGAAATGGAATGAGATCTACATGAATAGCCTGGACATGAGTGGGGGTAGTGAAGGGCGAGGGTCGAGGGAAAGAGAGCTTGGGGGAGTGGGAGATCCCAGCTGGATCAACAACAGAGAGGGAGAACAAGGAATAGGAGACCATGGTAAATGAAGACCACATGAGAATAGGAAGAAGCAAAGTGCTAGAGAGGCCCATAGAAATCCACAAAGATACCCCCACAACAGACTGCTGGCAATGGTTGAGAGACAGCCGGAACTGACCTACTCTGGTGATGGGATGGCCAAACACCCTAATTGTCGTGCTAGAAACCTCATCCAACTACTGAGGGATCTGGATGCAGAGATCCATGACTAGGCCCCGGGTGGATCTCTGGGAGTCCAATTAGCGAGAATGAGGAGGGTTTATATGAGCGAGAATTGTTGAGACCAAGGTTGGATAAAGCACAGGGACAAATAGCCAAACGAACCGAAACACATGAAATATGAACCAATGGCTGAGGGGTCACCAACTGGATCAGGCCCTCTGAGTGGGTGAGACAGTTGATTGGCCTGATCTGTTTGGGAGGCATCCAGGCAGTGGGACCGGGTCCTGTGCTCATTGCATGAGTCGGCTGTTTGAAACCTGGGGCCTATGCAGGATCGCTTGGCTTTGCCTGGGAGGAGGGGACTGGACCTACCTGGACTGAGTCCACCAGGTTGATCTCAGTCTGTGGGGAAGGCTTTGCCCTGGAGGAGATTGGAATGGGGGGCGGGCTGGGGGGAAGGTGCAGGGGGCGGGAGGGGGAAGAACAAGGGAATCTGTGGCTGATATGTAGAACTGAATTGTATTGCAAAATAAAAATTAAAAAAAAAAGAAATCAGGAAAGAATGAAAACAGAAGATGTGAAAGGAAATGATGAGCTGAAGGTAATTAGATGAGAAAATGAAAGGGATCAGTGGAAGTGGGAGGGAGACAGGAGGGGGTAACGGGGAGGGTGATCATATGATCTAAATACATGCATGTATGTGTTAGCATGTCACAGTAGCGGGTAACACAGAAGGAGGTAACACAGGGAGGGTGATCACATGATCTAAATATATGCATGTATGTGTTAGCATGTCACAGTGAGGCTCAATATATGTAATTAATATATGCCAATAGAAGCATGAAATATACAAAAAAAGATTAGCAAAAAGAATCATGGGAGTGAATAAGAGATCTCATAATGAATCTGAGAAAGGAAGGCTTGGAGAGTGCCAACAATGATTTTATTCTGAAGTTTCTCCTCCCTTCTTAAAATTTCTCTTAGACACACATACACACATTCACAGAGACATACTCATCTTACACTCACATATACATGGAGAGGGAGACTTGTAAACACACACACACACACACACACACACACACACACACACACACATTTTGATGATGTTGGGAATCAAACCAAATGGCCTCCTGCATACTAAACAGTTCTCCACCACTGAGCAATATCTCTAGCTCTTCATTTAAAAGAACATCTACATTTATTTTAGCACAAAACTTAAAACCTTAAATTTCCCAACATTATGATAATCCAAACTGTCCTTGAGATTATGTGTAAAATGTTATTTCAAGTAATCTCTGTGGACAGTCCTGGCTCCTAATACAGGAAGTAAAGGGATTATTTACTTGCTGGGTAACAAAATATTTATTTTGAGTGTCTATTGGTTTCAACATGATAGATAGTGAAACATTTCTTGGAATGAGAGGGGGAAAATGCAGGGAAATTCCCATACCTTTTCCTCTGATTTTATTAGAAGGTCAGGTGAGGCAAAACAAGTTAGAATTTCAACATGAAATTTATATTTTTGGTTGTGAGCCTAGCCTTTAATGGCTGAGCTATCCCTCCAGCCCTCAACATGAAATTTAAAATGCAGGGTTTTTTTTTTTTAATTTGGAAGCGATCCTTAGATATTACTTCTGGAGTGGATTTATGGATATCATTTCAGGGTATAAAGACAGAAGGCCCTGAGAGAAGATATACCCAGTGGAAAAGTTTGAAAGACGCAGGAGGGCTTTGAAACATAGAATCAAGCCAAAGGGCAAAGAGACACACATTTCCAAAATTTGTAAGTTTCCCTAAATCAGATGAACATCTGAAAGAACCCTTGAAGGAAAAACCAGTATTAGTAATTCTGTAATCAGATTTAAATCTTAAAAGAAAATCTTTCTACCTTAAATCAACTCTTATGCAAATGAAAGAATTCAATTTAAAACCAGGTCAAAAATAAGCAGTTAGCAAAATAGGAATCAGGGCTCTTGTGTAGTGCACAATTCCACATGAGCAGCTGAACTGAAAGCTGGCCTCTGTCCTTAGGGAACTTATAAAGATGTTATGGCTACAAATAACAAAAACTTGGCTGGAAGTGGTGACATACACCTGTAATCCCAGTACTCAGGGAATGGAGGCAGGAGACTCAGGAGTTCAAGGTCATCCTTGGCTATATAGTGAGCTAAACTGTGGAAAATGAGACCCAGTCTCAACCAACTAACCAAACCAAAACAAAAAGACTATATAATTTTTGAATTATCTAATAATCTGTAAGATGGAAACAAGATTGAAGTTTCTTTGGTTTTGTTTTTAATTTTAAAAAGGAGGGAGGACAGGGGAATCTGTGGTTGATATGTAGAATGAATAGAAAATCTCTTAATAATAAAAAAAAAGAAGGAAAGGAAGAGAGACTAAGAAGGAGAGGGACATGTGGGATCAACAGACTGTTGACCTCCATGTAGAAGTCCTGGCTTCTTCTCCAATAATAGGAGCACATATATTCCCTCCCTTGGTGGATACACATGTAGAAGATTTCAGGAGCACACAGGCCCTCTTGGGATTTCCCTAAAACCATTTGCAAGAATGTAAGTTTGTTAATTCAAAACAAATGTCATATAAGCAAATGAGTTATTTGCATAAATATTTCTATGTGACCTGCAAAAAAAACCCCAACTTATTAGTGTGTGTGTGTGTGTGTGTGTGTGTGTGTGTGTGTGTGTGAGAGAGAGAGAGAGAGAGAGAGAGAGAGAGAGAGAGAGAGAGAGAGAGAGAGAGAGAGAGAGACAGAGAGAGAGAGAGAGAGAGAGAGAGAGAGAGAGAAAGAGAGAGAGAGAGAACGAATGTGTGTGTGTTCTGTGTATGTAAGTGCTACTATGCTCAAGACATGGCCCATGTAGGCCAAAGGACAACTTCATGGAGTTAGCTGTCTCCTACTTTTTTCTGGGCCCTGGAGATGACATTCAGGCTCTCAGACTTCCTGAGCAAGCAAGCACTTTTACTATTGAATTATCACCTGACCCTGTTTGTTTTTAAGATACGATTTTATGTAACCCAGAACGGCTTGAACAGCTGATTCACCTTCCTCTACTCAAGTGCTGTGATTGCAGGTGAGCACCACCACACCTGGCTGAAGTTGGTGTTTTAAACTGCAGAATGCTCACGAAGAGACTTATAACCCATCTGAATATGAGGAAGAATGTTCTAAATATGCATATTCAAATATCACTGGTGTGCTAGGCGGTTGAGCAGGATGCCTATAACATAGGAAACATCAAATCTAGTTTGGTTATTTTGCACATTGTCATGAGCTGTTGCTGGCCATGACACAAATACAGCTTATAGCAACTGATAATTCAGATGTCAACCCACCAGAAGATTCAATGATTCTCTGATGGAGGAGAATCCCATTCATGCAAGGCTTGCAGGACCACCAACTCTGGAAACTGTTGCTCCTATTTGTAATTTCACATGTGCAGAAACAGCTGTGGTATCTCCCCAATACCTGCACTAATTTCATATGAAGTGTATATGTAATCTCATGATTGCTTCTCAATCTTATGGGCACATATATCTATAGATGGTCAGGAAGATGACTTCTCATTAAGCTGTATAATTTTGATCTATGGGAAATATACTAGGATATGCTTCATAACTAGACCTATTGTCCCACGAGGACTGTAAGGCATTTAAAAGCCTGCTTTGTTCCTTCAACTCAAACAAACATAGAAAACAACAATTTCTCCCCAGTCTATGACAAGATGTATATATATACATCTCCCTATTTGAAACCTCAGAGCAGTTTCAAACTAGACTGAATGTTTTGGTAAATGGATCATAAGTTAAGATATGCACACGGTTAGAACAGCAGGTGTCTAACCAAGGTTATTAATGCAAAGCAACCTAAAAAACTCTTTGCTTGCCAAGTCTGGCTGATGAAGACCTATCCCCCAGCATCTTGTCTCACCAGGCACTGTGTCCCCCAGCTTCAGCTCACAATTTGTACACAAGGGACTTTGAAGTTGGGTGTTGCCATGGTTACTCACCCCCCTCAGATACAACCCTTGTAGTTTTTATTTTATTACAAACAACTTTGCTGTTGAATGTGTATGTAAGCTATAGAGAGTTGGAGCAGAGGAGGTTAGAGGAAATTGGAACTAAAGAGAATTGGAAATAGAGAAAATTGGAACTAAAGATTTAGAACTAGAGAACTAGAGAAAATTAGAGCAAGAGATTTAAGAGAAGAATAAAGAGCATGACCCAAACAGCACGTGTGTGAACTTATTATAGATAACAACTGTGGGAGCTCCTTTTCAGGTTCCTCCTGGCTTTACCCAGCAGGTCTGCATAGAGAGGATGATTGGACCAAGGGCCTGAGTGCAGGTGTCTGAGATGGTCTGCACTTGGCTGTGCTGGGGGCAGGGGTGCGGGGGAGGTCTTTTGCTCCACCCCTTGGTGTTTCTATAAATGCCTTAGGGCAGAGACACTCAGGGCTCATTGGAATAGGTTCCAGGCCCTCTAGAGGCTATCCTTTATTTTCTATCTGTTTATCTCCATAATCTAAATCCTTCTATCTAATATTTCCTGCTGCTCGCACTCAAGAAAACTCTGGGGGAACTGTGGGGTTGGTGGCTAAACGCCCCACAA
Organism: Peromyscus eremicus; assembly: GCF_949786415.1. Classification (NCBI taxonomy): domain Eukaryota; kingdom Metazoa; phylum Chordata; class Mammalia; order Rodentia; family Cricetidae; genus Peromyscus; species Peromyscus eremicus. The sequence continues at coordinate 32,735,670 of NC_081424.1, read as the reverse complement.
AAAAACCCTTTTTCTAACTCCTCACCCTTGAGAATCATTCCCTGAGTGACCCTGGGTAGTAGCTTGGGAGCTGAACTTCCAGGCTACCAAATCACATAGACATTCTGTTTTTCCTACCTTAATCTCTTTGAGAAGACAAGATGTGCATCAACAAATTATGCATCAGTAAACCATTTAAATTAAAGGCCACTACAACATCAAGTTATGGGAGATAGTCAACACGAAAAAAGTTGTAAGGGTTCAGAGGGGCTGTCAAGATGACTATGACAGAGGATAAAGGCACTTGAGGTACAAACCCTGGCGGCCTGAGCTCAATCCTCCAAACCTACTAAAGGTGAATGTGTAGAACCAACTCCACAAAGCTTTCCTCTCACTTCTTCGTGCATGCTCTGACATGGACACCTTAAGCATATAATTAAACATATGCATACATTACAATGAAAAGTGATGTTTTTACAGAAAATATTTCAGGCCGGGCAGTCATCACACATGCCTTTAATCCCAGTGCTTGGGAGGCAAAGGCAAGTGGATCTCTATGAGTTTGTGGCCAGCCTTATCTACAGAGTGAGTTCCAGGGCAGCCAGGGCTACACAGAGAAACCCTGCCTCAAAAAAAATATTTCAGAAAAAAAGAGTTTGAAAATACCACTTCTGACTGGGGTGGGTTTGGGATAACTGTAAAGAGAACCTGGAATGCACACAAGTCAGGCCAGGGACCTTCCATGGAGAATGGGCTTAAAATCACCCATGTAGAGCGATGTGGGTAGTGCTCCCTGGATATAGTATGCTGTGATATCACTGAAGAGAACATATGCTAAGCAAGCCATAGAAATGAATTCTGGACATTCTTGTACATAAGTCGAAAAAGTCAGCATTCCCCCAATTTTAAACGTGTTATCATCTTAAGATTTTTGTGTGTGTTAACTATGCACCACTCATTATTTTCTTTGTGAGAGTAGGTGAGTGAGTGAGTGAGTGAGTGAGTGTGTGTGTGTGTGTGTGTGTGTGTGTGTGTGTGTGTGTGTTGTATATGAGCATGGGTGTGGGTGGCTGATGTGTACACCAGACTTGCTGGCCCCAAACTTGCTGTTTCCACTTTCCGTTCTTCACAGGAGTGACAGGTTACAGGTCTGTGTTAGAGCATCTGGCTTACATGGGTTCTGGACATCCAAACTCAACTCCTCATGCTAACATGTGTGCAGCTTTACACACTGAGCCGTTCTCTGAAGTCCTTAGTATTTTCTAACAGCGGCGGCGGCGGCGGCGGCGGCGGCGGCATTTAGGTTGCCTTATCCTAAACTCCACTGTCTATAAGTTTGATAAATACATCTAAGTTTTTCTCTAATAAACACGACAATTATCTTGTAACTTAATAAATATTTAGCTGAATACCTTGAAATACCAACTTGCTTATTCCTCAGGGATCATGGAGTGCAGAATGAACTGGAAGTTTTCTGTTCCTTCCATTCTTAGGTAGACTCTTCAAGGTCAAGGTGATTGTATGCGGAGTGGGGACTTATGGTGATCATGAAGGTGGAGTCCTCATCAATGGAATTGTCACCTTTACAATAGAGACCTCAGAGGGTTCCCTTATTCCTTCCATCAAACAAGAACACAGCAAGGCAACGGTGGTTCATGAAATCAGCGAATGAAGTCTCACAAAAATCACGAACTTCTGCTACATTGGTCTCAGACTTCCCAACTTCTAGAACTATGAGAGACAAATTTCTATTGATTATTAACGCTTTAGTATTTTGTTGCGGCAGCCTAAATAAAGTAAAGTAGCACATTTGTGGAACTGATGCTTGAAATAACAGAAACTCTGGGTGTTTTGAAGTCTGGGTGACATGGGAGCTATGTTTTGGAGGGAAATTTTCTGGTGATATGTGTAGAAGGAACAATAGTCTCCAGAGGGGGAAATAGGAGATTGACAGCTAACGTAGCATGATGAATTAGGAGGAAATGTTTAAGAGAAATCTTACATATTAGATACAGGAATAGAGGGACAACAGGATGACACATGACTATTTAAGTCAGTAGCTGAAATGAGGACATTACTAATATACATATATAATACATTTAAATTATGCAGCTTGTTTAAAGACACAAAGAAATGACATCCTGAAGGTGGACTTTTGGGTCATGGAATAGAAGAGGACTTCACTAAAGTCAGCAGATTTTATAAAGATGAAGACAGTACTTGATGCTGAAGTCTTAAATCCTCTGATTTCTGCATGTAACTTCTTCCCAATTAGGCATGTACCAGAGATGCCTAGACATTCAACCCAAGGGTACTTGTCATCAATGATGGTGCCAAAATCTAAGACTTATGTGGTGTCCAGCTAAACTTTCAATGTTTCGGACTATGGTGTAGATATTTTAAGAGAGAAACATCAGCCATTATTCTGGCTAATATCTGCCAATGATGCAAAACTTGTGCCTGTTCATGCCTCAGCTTGTATGCTTCTTTCATGAATGAGTGAGCCCAACATTTTTATATACCTGTGAGCCCAAGGTAATTGCTGTTTTCTTTTGTAATTTTGTAAACTCAGTCAAAACAGGAGCTTCTAATATGTAAAAGGGGTTTAAATGGAATTACCTTCTAATGGAGAATAAAATAATGCCTTTCCCAGACGCCATAGATTATTCAATGATAGCCCAGTGACAAGTTTGGATTTCCTCTTTGTGAATTGTTGGTCAATGGGGATGGCTCTTGGTTGCCTTCCAGAATGTGATGGCAAGACCCATATTGCTGATGATACCACATACTTAAGTCATAGGACATGGAGAATTAGGGTGGGACTAACCTAGTATCTTTGTCTCTAATGGCTAGCTTATACGGTGCCAGAATATACTACAGGGAGACAAAAGTGTTTAACAATCTTATTCAGCTGTGAGACCTGTGAACTATAGTAGGACCTGGCCTGGCAAGATATGCCACCAGTAAAATAATGGCATAAATGTTATGGGAGAAACCAAACACTTCCTGGTTGGATTTAAAGCCTAGTTCATAAGACAGAACTCTTGCCTGGTACTGTTAACTGGGCCCAAATCCCATGGCTGATGTATTAGTAACTTTTCTATTGCTGGGATAAAACACCTCAACCAAGGCAATTTACAAAAATAAGGACAGGTTTATTTAGCTTGTGGTGTCAGAGAGATAAGAGTCCGTCACGCCAGAGAAACATGGCAGCAAGCAACAGGCATAGTGCCTCGAAGGGTTTGCTGAGCGCTCAATCTTGAACTTCAAGCATAAACCAGAAATGGTGTGAGTCTTTTACCCTCAAACCCCACTACTAGTTGCTGTGGGGTGTTCTGGATGGCAAATATGTTAATAAATAAAACACTGATTGGCCAGTAGCCAGACAGGAAGTATAGGCAGGACTAACAGAGAGGAGAATTAAGGGAACAGGAAGGGAAGGAACAGATTGCCTGCAGCCACTGCCAGGACAAGAAAGATATAAGGTACCAGTAAGCCATGAGCCACGTGGCAAAGTATAGATTAATAAAAATGGGCTAAATGTAAGAGTAAGAGCTAGACAATGATAGGCCTGAGCTAATGGCCAAACAGTTTAAATAATATAAGCGTCTGTATGTTTATTTTATAAGTGGGCTCCAGGACTGGCGGGGCTTTGCAGGAGCTGCAGAGAAACTCTCCAGCTACAACTAGTGACATACTTCTTCCAACAAGGTCATACCTCCAAAGCCTCACCAAACAAGCACTACTAACTAGGGACCAAGTATGACATGAGCCTCTGGGAGGGGGGCTTTCTCATTCAAGTCACCATACCTAGCTAGGTTATAGACCCTAGAAAGAGAATTCAATACTATTATTCTTCTAAATGGACATAATAATCAACTGTGCCCTAAGTTCTTACCTATAGGTTAGTACATCTCTCAACCTTCATCTGAGAAGCTTCTTCTTCATTTTCGCTTTCCTTCCTTCCTTATTCCTTCCTTTCATTTTTTTTTATAGTAGATGGTGATTAATACAGTGACCTACAACTGGTTGACACGCAGAGAATGAGAGAGAGAGAGAGAGAGAGAGAGAGAGAGAGAGAGAGAGAGAGAGAGAGAGAGAGAGAGAGAGGAGTGCTCACTTCTAAATGAGACATCTATATCACTCACCTCCCCAGAGCTATGGGATGATTGTGTAAGAGGGGATGGAAAGAGCATAAAAGCCAGAAGTAGTGAACATCACTACAGTAAGTAGTGTTGGCTGGACATGAAAAGACATGTTATAGGCTTGCATGAAATTCTCAAGTGATTAAAAAAATGTAAGCGACGGAGAAATGGCTTAATAGGAGCACTTGTTCTTTCAGAGGACGTGGGTTTAGTTTCCAGTATCCTCATGTCGGCTCATAACAACCTGAAACTTCAGTTCCAGGGGATCTATCACTTTCTTCTGAACTTCCTGGGCTCCGGTCACAGACATGGTACAATACACACATAGAGGCAAAACACCTACACAAGTAAAATAAAGTAAGTTTAGAAAAAAAGCCTGGAGCTTTTCTTATACTGTTTTTTTCACTGTTACAGCCATGAGTATAAACCCCCCAGTAATTGTTGATGTGAGAGCTGTCTTTTGAACACCCCAATATTGACTCTAATATTGGAAATGATGGTGTACTAGTAAAATATATTTTATTTAAAAATGCACCAAATAAGAATTTGACCAGTGTGTTTTGGGTGCACTCATCTGGCTGGTTCAGTAATATCTCTTTTAGAGATGAGTTGGCTTCTGAGCAATGTCAACAGTTGCTGGAAAACCACATGCATGCAATTACGTACTTCTGGCTTCCAGTCTTGCACAACTGCTTTTCTCAATGCTGTGTTGCATAATATATTCATAGGGAGACAAATGTAGCTGGGTGTAGGCAGGACTTTAGTCTGAATATTTTTCCATTGATATATGGCAGAAGAACCTTTTGTTTTTCAAAGATCACTAAATTTTAGCTATGGTTCCATTATATTTTCCTAAATGTGTTGTGAGTTTTGCCCTCTTTGCCCAGGCTGTGGGTGCACTGGATACGTTTATTGCTGCTGTATATGAGCATGCTGTTATATTGCCAAACAAAACAGAAACACCTGTTTCGGCAGAAGAGGCTTTGCTCCTGATGAACAAGAACATAGATGTTTTGGAGAAAGCAATCAAGCTGGCAGCTGAGCAGGTATTACTCTTTTGTTCATGTCTGGGATGGTATATAAATTTGTAACTAGACAAGGACATGGGTATTTAGAAATTATGAGAAACGTTTTCTTTCCATACTTACTTTGAGCAGGGTGCACATATCATCGTGACCCCAGAAGATGGAATCTATGGTTGGGTTTTCACCAGGGAGACCATTTACCCCTACCTGGAAGATATACCGAACCCTGAAGTGAACTGGATTCCCTGTAGAGACCCTAAGAGGTAAGATTATACCAAAGGGTAACGACTCTTTCAACAAAGAGGTTCTGATGAGGTAGAATAGCAAAGTCACCATGCTTGATTTGCCATTTTTTGAATGGTTAGACAGTCAGTGGCATTGGACTTTAAAGTTTCACAGTGTACTACTCAACGTGTCTTCCATCTGGTGAATGACTTCAGATAATAATGCTTGATTTGTTACTTGCTGCAGTTCTTGTTAAAATCTAGCATATGAACACACTGTTTCCAACAAGTATGTTCAACTGAGTTTCAGCCAAGCGAGAATGTTGTCTCTGGAACCTGTTCCTTCAAGTCTAAGTCAGTCAGTTGACCCAGGAGCACCTGCCTCCTTCATGAGAATAGTGAAAAGATCAATGAGCCTGTGTTTCTAAAGCTGTGCTGTCACCAGGATTTCACAGTAGTCCATGGGGCTTCAGACAGGACGCTCTCTTTCTGAGTCCCCATCTTACTACCTCCCAGCTGAGTGGTACAGGGTACATAGCACAAATGCTTGTCATTCTGTCCCTTTCTTTACCTATAAAACAAAGGCAATGAAATCGCATCTCTATTTCCCTTATGGAGGAGAGGAGAGTGCCAAATGAAATTGTGTGTGTGAAATCTTAGCCTGCAGCTTCCCCTTGAACGTCTCATGTCACGTGACATCTTGACAGGAGAAACTGGGAACTACTCTGAACTCTTGTCCTTAGAGAGATCTTTAGCACTTATTAATAGCTGTGGTTTAGGCACAACTTTCTTGAGAATATGTGTGTGTGTGTGTGTGTGTGTGTGTGTGTGTGTGTTATGTGTAATTACATACGCTTTTAAAAGAACGATGAAATAGATTATTTTAGGCATAATTATTTACCTTGTAGCATAGTTCACAGGTAGTTTCTTTAAGTGGAGAAATTTGAAAAGTGCTTTTAGTTGCTAATTTTATATCTGCACGCACCTGCTCAGACTCATATTTATTGCCTACAAGAAGGAGCTTTTTAAATAATTCTTGCCACATGACATCACCTGGAAAATAAGTACAGTGCTCCCATACTTGAGCCCTGATATGTAAATCAAGCCTCAATCAGAGACTTCCGCCTTTGGGAAAGTGTTTTTAAATGTTACCTGGCCTGTGTGTCCAGAAAGCATTGGAATAGTGACTCAGTGTCATCTTGTCAAGGGCTTTCCCTAGGTCAGGAAGCAATTGTTACTTGCTGTACTTCTAGAGGCTTATATTGAAATATGCTTCATGGGATAGTGCCACTAGAGCTTACTCTCCTGGGAGAAGATGCTCATAAATCTGGTAGTTATGCTTATGTGAATTCTGCTAAGTTGGGATAGTAAATGGCTCATTTTAACACTAATGATTTCAACGATAGATATTCAGTTTTGTGAGATAAAATGGGGAAATCAAGCTGCATCTAGCACTATATCCCAGCACTCAGGAATCTGAGGTGGGAGGAATTGCTTCATGAGGTTAAAGGCATCCTGGGCTACATTGTAAAACTCTATTGAGAACAAAGCAAAACAACAATAATAAAATGGAACTATTGAGGAGATGGCTCAGTGGATAAAGCACTTACCAATTAAATGTGAGAACTTGATCCCCAGAACCTATGTGAAATCCAGCAGACATGAGGGCCACCTGTCCACCTGTCGGCCAATACTTGGGAGGCAGAATGGGGGAATCCCAGGAAACCTTAGCTAGTTACACTAGTAGAGACTGACAAACTGTGTTTGCTGAAGATTCTGTGAGAATGATCAGGGAAGACATACAGCATCGATTTTGGACATCCACCTGGACACCCACACATACGTACATGCACCTTCCCACATGTGTGCACTTACACACAATTGAGCACACATGCACACATACACAAGCATGCGCATGTCACTGTTCTACTCGTCTCCTCACAATTACAGAAATCTATAAGAGGTGTCGGCTACGCATTGTGCTTTTACTGAATTCCGAGAGCTGTATCTGGTGTGCTATGTGTATTAAATCTCTCACTAATGACAGTAGGTGTCACTATCTGCATATTAACTATGAGAAGAAAGGGAGAGTTAAGGCTGCATAATTAGTAATTAGGTTAAGTGGAATTAAAGAAAGCCATTTGCGGGCTGGGGAGTGGGCTCAGCCCATAAAGTGCATGCCAAGATAGTGTGAAAGCCTGAATTTGATCCCCAGAACCTACTTAAAAAATTGGGAAGAGTAACACACACTTGAAATTTTGGCAATGGCAAGTTGGGAAGCAGAATCATTCAAATTCCTAGAATTTGCTGGCCAGTCAGCTTAGCTTTCTTACTTGGTGAAATCCTGGGCCAAAGAGAGACACTGTGTGAGAAGAGGCAGGGACGGGGAAAGTGACTGAGGAATGGTGTGGTGATAGTGTGTTCCCCAATATATTGTGCACCCTAATAAACTTATCTGGGGTCAGAGAACAGAACAGCCACTAGATATAGAGGCCAGAAAATGGTGGCACATACATCTTTAATCTTAGCATTCAGGAGGCAGAAATCCATCTGGATCTCTGTGAGTTCAAAGCCACACTGGAAACAGCCAGGCATGGTGACACATGCCTTTAATCCCAGGAAGTGATGACAGGAAGCAGAAAGGTATATAAGGCATGAGAACCAGGAACTAGAGCCTGGTTAAACTTTTAGGCTTCTAGCAGCAGTTCAGCTGAGATCTATTTGGATGAGGACTCAGAGGCTTCTGGTTTGAGGAAACAGGATCTGCAGAAAAGCTGGCGAGGTGAGGTAGCTGTGGCTGGTTCTGTTTCTCTGATCTTTCAGCATTCACCCCAATACCTAGCTCCAGGTTTGTTTTTACTAATAAGACACTTAAGATTCATGCTATAGAATGGCATCCAGGGTGGTCTTCTGATTCCACACATGTACATATGTGCACCCACACCCACAAGTGCACCTACACCTACACCCACACACATGAACAAATGCATATATATATATATATATATATATATATATATATCACAGCCATTTGCACAGTATACTACATTATACTGAAAATTATAATGACTAACAAATATATTTATTCATGAAAGGTAGTCTGTGAAATCCTCCTCCTTATGACTTTGGCCTCTGATCTGTCTTGTTGAGTACATTTTTATTCACAGCATATATCCCTCACACGAGAGACATTCAAATAATTGAAGCCCTATGTATGTCACCTCACCACATTCCCTTCCTATTTCTAGGATAAACACAAAGACTATTTCATGATGTGTGCTATTCTCCATGAGAACCTTCTAAGATAGAAAGAAAGCTGATTTGTTGGATGGGAAAATTGAGCCATGCCCATGTACTGTCTATTTGTTTACATCCCCACTGCACAATGCTGCATTTGCTCCCCGTAGAAGATGACCTGCACAGGACCAACCATTTTCTGCCACTTGGTACTTTGTTTTCAACCACAGTTTATAGCCACAAGTTTGTAATATTCTAGCTGGGGTTACAGATGAGGCCCTTCTCATAAAGGGTTTTGCTGCATTTCAAACCCGTGCACAGCTTCTCTTCCCCCTCTAAGAAAGAGTATTATTTTCCCTTCAGTCTTCTCTAGGCTTCCATCCTGGGCCACCTGGAACTTTAGAGGACACTAGTAACCATAAAGACAAACACTATGTTGCACATAACAACTTTTATTTTTCTTTTGTGCTCATGTATATACATGTGGGTAAGTCATCTCTGTGTGTGTGTATATACATGTGGGTATATACATGTCATCTCTGTGTGTGTGTGTGCACATGTGAGCACGCAGTGTGTATTTGGAGGTCAGAGGACAATGTTGGATGTAGGTAGTGTGCAGTTACTGTCTACTACTGTTTAAGATAGGGTCTCTCATTGGCCTGGAACTCTGCCACATAGGGCAGACGAGCTGGCTCCCAAGCTTCCACAGGTCTGTCAGTCTCCGTCTCCCATCTTTCTATTGCTAAGATTACAGGCGTATGATGCTGTGCCTGGCATTTACACAGGTTCCGGGATCTGAACTCAGGTCCTCACACTTGGAAGTGTTTTCCTGACTAAACCATCTCCCCAGTCTGCATGTGAGTTTTAAATTCTTTTCTCCTGATTCTTGACCTAGAGCTGTGGCATTATAGGAAATGGCAAACTATAGTATCACTTTTTTGATATTTTGTTGAATTAGGTTTGGCTACACACCAGTGCAGGAGAGACTCAGCTGCCTTGCCAAGGATAACTCTATCTATGTTGTGGCAAATATTGGGGACAAGAAGCCATGTAATGCTACTGACCCTCAATGTCCTCTGGATGGCCGTTATCAATATAACACCAATGTGGTATTTGATTCTGAGGGTAGGCTAACAGCCCGATACCATAAGGTAAGAATTACCTATGCCTTTGCTAAACTTGGTTTATTTCTGTTGTCTGTGATATATATATTTGTTTTTTTTAATACTAGAGATGTAACTGGTACAGAAACACCTCATAATCATTACCATTTCTAGTTGAAAAGACAATTTCATTTATTTGTATACCAGTTAAGGATTCTCTGTGTGAATTAATCATAAAGTAGAATATAGCAAAATGTCAAAATGGATGTGATAATAGACTCACAAAGACTGAATATCTTTTGAGAAAGAAGGGGAAATGTTGCTTCATATTTGAGTTAGTATCAGAGGGTTTGGGGTATGTAATTTGTTATTCTTTAATACCAAGTTACTGTTTATTTCAACATAACTTTTTGACTACTATGCAACAAAAACTCCAACAGAAACTGGTTCTTAAAAAAAAGGAATTATCCTTGTTTGTATAACTGAAAAGAATACTTATCACAGAAAAGGTAGATCTCATTCCAGGAGTAGTCAGTCCATTTCTCAGAGATATGATTCACCCCTCTAGGTCTTACTAACAGCTTTTGCTCAGGATATATGTCCTTTTAGCAGCCACGTGGCCATAACAGCACAACACAAAATTTTTATCTTTATGAACAAAGTCCACAGAAACATGCATTTCTGTTACGTAGACACTCTGCAATGGTCTCCTCACTCTTTCATTCCAGCTGATCACAGGCCCATCCTGACCCATTGACTATTCTATGCAGGACACAATATCACAAAGGAGGTGGGTGGAGGAGCAAGAGAGTCTCAGGAACACGGGCATGTGGGGTAGCTGATGCCAGGCTGCACTAACTCATGCATCAGACCAAGTGAAGACTCAGCTGAATAAGTGCTCTGCTCCTGAGCAGGAGTTAATTAGTCAGGGTTCAGGAGAGACCATACTAATGGAAGATGCATTCGGGTGCCTGACAAGAATAATGATGATGTAACCCTGTCTCAAAAAACCAATAATAATAATAGTAATAATAATAATAATAATAATAATAATAATAATAATAATAATGATGTGACAAATACCGGGAACAAAGAGCTGTGAAACTTCAGTGATCTTCAGTATTCCCCGACACACACCCCTGCCCCCATGGCTGCCATCAATACAATGCTTACAACTTGGAATCAACAATCAGACAGAAAAAAAATAAGATTACTAATAGCTTAGTAAGTATCAAGACTTAGCAACTCCAAAGTAGAAAACAACTTTAAGTCAACTTCATTTAATTGATGTAAATGCCACAGTAAACGTGATGAAGTTTGTTGTATTCACACATGCTACACCTCGCACAGGGAGTGCTTGCTGTTCATGTTTAAAGAACACAGTGGAAACAGTTTTAAAATTATGAGACTCCAAGAGTTCATCTGGTCTGTGGGCTAGATAGATGGTTCAGCTCAAGAGTACACACTGCTTTTACAGAGGTCCTTAGTTCAATTCCCAGCATCCATCTTGGGTAACCCACAGCTGCTTGTCACTTCAGTTCTGGAGGACCTAAAGCCTCTTCTGATCCGTTGGTACCCACACTCACATGTACGTGCTTTCACATAGATACTGCCAAATCATTAAAAATAATGTGAACATTTTTCATTCTGCAGTTTTAAAGGTAGAAATATCACATCTTAGATGTCATTTGATTTTATTTGTTCACTGATGCTTAAAAATAATGCGTTTTGATTAATGTCACGGTGTGGAAACTCACAGAGAGATGGAATGATTGGCACGATGTTTGCAAATCTTTGCAAACCATACGCACACCGACACACATGGAAGAAAAGATTTTGTGGGTATTGACCACCTCTATCGGCAAACTCGTTCTTCACTAGTTTCTCCCTTCTCTGCTTGTCTTGGACAGTACAATCTTTTCGAACCAGAGATTCAGTTTGATTTCCCCAAAGATTCAGAGTTGGTGACCTTTGACACTCCCTTCGGGAGGTTTGGTGTCTTCACTTGCTTTGACATTTTTTCTTACGACCCTGCTGTGGTGACGGTGAAGGACTTTCAAGTTGACAGTGTTCTCTACCCTGCGGCATGGTACAACACTCTGCCTCTCCTTTCAGCCGTCCCATTCCATTCAGCTTGGGCCAGAGCCATGGGAGTCAACCTGCTCGCTGCAAACACCCACAACACCACAATGCACATGACAGGTAACTGGCCAGTCATCCAGCCATCAAGTGGCAATGACAGTCTTGGGGAAGGACTCCTCATTGATTTTTCAAACCAGACTTTTCTTTCTAACTTCACTACCATAAAATTAATAATACTATGGGATTTCTTCTTAAGGTTTGATTTATTTATTTACATGTTTATCGTCTGGGGACAGGAAATCAATTGTTTTATTTTTGAGACTGGATCTTTCTGTACAGCCCAGGCAGGCCTTAAGTTTATGATCCTTCTGCTTCAGCCTCCCGATGGCTGGGATTACAAACATTCGCTGCCGTGCCTGGCTAGTAGCATAGGCTTCTGCTTGAGGAGCTTTATTACGGTAAGGAAAGGAAGCAAATATTATCTCGATCTTCAAGAGGGAAAATTGAAGTTATAAAGAGGTCAAGTCATGTAGTTGGTGGTGGCTGGAGAGATGGCTCAGCTAAAAGAGGTTAGGCTCACAACCAAAGTTACTAAAGAAAAAAAACACAACAAAAAAACAACAAACAGGTCAATGCTAGACCTAAGGGAAGTCCCAGCCAACCACCTATTAGTAGTACTGCTATAAATCTTGAAATGACAGAATAACTAAGCCAAATTGGTTTTAGAGTTTACTCTTGGTAGTATCCTCACTAAGAGTAATACTTGACTCCCTCTTGACTGATTTCCACTATGGCAAATTATGGTAAACTTCAAACCCGAATCCATTAATTAGATCACCAGAGAGCTGAAATTATTCTTCACATTTCAGAGAATTTCTCATTTTCTTGTTAAATTGGTTTAAAGAAGAAACTTTCTGTTTTTTGTTTTTTGTTTTCTTTTTTTTTTCCCCCCGAGACAGAGTTTCTCTGTGTAGTTTTGGTGCCTGTCCTGGATCTCACTCTATAGACTAGGCTGGCCTTGAACTCAGAGATCCGCCTGTCTCTGTCTCCTAGTGCTGGGATTAAAGGCATGTGCCACCACCACCCAGCAGAGAAACATTTTTTTAAAAAAGATTTAAAAAGTAAAATCTTTAAATGATCATTTCAGTACCTTATGCAGAAAGCAGAGTCAGACTGAATTTCCAATAACGTCTTCTAAAAATGCATTGTGCTTTAATAACATTCCGTTTAGTTTCTCACGGGAATGTTCTCTTTGTCACCAGTAAAAGTTTGGAAGCAATACTTGTGTTTCTCTATGTTGGCCACAGGGAGTGGGATCTACAGCCCAGAGGCTGTTGGCGTGTACCACTACGACATGGAGACAGACAGCGGTCAGCTACTGTTATCAGAACTGAAGTCTCGGCCCCGCCAGTCCACCCCCGCTGCAGAAGTAGACTGGAGTGCTTATGCCAGAAGTATCAAGCCATTCTCATCAGAGCAGGCAGACTTCCCAGGGATGCTTTATTTTGATGAGTTCAGCTTCACCGAGCTTTCTGGAAGCACTGGAAATGTCACAGTTTGCCAAAAGGACCTGTGTTGTTACCTGACTTACAAGATGTCAGAGAAACGAATGGATGAGGCCTACGTCCTGGGTGCCTTTGATGGACTGCACACAGTGGAAGGCCAATACTACTTACAGGTAGAATGCTTGAATGTGTTAGGATGACCGGATGACTATGTTTTATTCTAAGTCGTTGGTTTTTATTACTGTGGTTAAGACCTTGAATAAAAGTAACTTAAAGGGGAAAGGACTTAATTGGCTTACTGTGGAGATCACCAAGTCCATCACCGAGGGAAGTCAGGGCAGGAACTCAAGGCAGGAACTAAAACAGAGCCCATGGAGGAATGTTGCTTACTGGCTTGTTCCCTGTGGGCTTGTTCAGCCTTTTTTCTCATACAACCCAAGAGCCCCCGCCCAGGGGTGGCATCACCCATAGTGGGCTGGGCCCTCCCGCATAAATAATCATTAGTGGAGAAAATGCCCCCTCAGACTTGCCCTACAGACAATCTGATGGAGGCATGTCCTCAATGGAAGTTCCTCGTTCCAGCTGACCCTACCTGTGTCAAGTCCACAAATAATTAAATATGAAATAATCAGCCCAGGTATCATAGCTTTTCCTTCAAAATTGAATTAAATTCAGTTAGTTTGTATCCAGACATATGTAAATATGTAGTGTCGCATTTATCAGATTTATTTGCAGCCACGGAACATTTAATTTGCTCTTCTTCTTCTTCTTTTTTTTGGCCAGAACAAATTCTTTTTCTTGGCTACAAGGTGAAAGGCATAAAGCAGATTGAGGAGTTCTCTGCAGGCAAGTTCAGGTTTAAAAGGCTGCGATGTCTATGCATCCTCTTGTTACTTTAGAGAAATGTTTTGCAAACTATCTTCAACGGGGGTCTAAATTAATTTGTGACCCAGTGTAGCATCTGGCTGCATAACCGAGTTAAAGGAAAAATTTAACCAAAGCAAATGACTTAGAATATAATCCAAATTAGAATTATCTAGAGCACTGACCTTTAAAATTCGATCACATTTGCCTTTATTAAAAGTGTAATAATTGCAGGGTGGTGGTGGCAAACATCTTAATTCCATCACTTGGGAAGCAAAGGCAGGTAAATCTCTGAGTCTGAAGCCAGCCTGGTCGACAGAATGAGTTCCAGTTCAGCCACGGCTACACAGAGAAACCCTGTCTTGAAAAACAAAAACAAAAAAAAACCCAACCAAACAAACAAACAAAAAAGAGTAATAATCTTGTCCCACTAAATTTGACATAAAATTTAACAAGTTGTGATAGTTTAAATGGAAACTCTATTATTTGAAACTGAATTATGACTATTTTTTCCTTTCCCCCCTTTACACAGATATGCACATTGCTGAAGTGTCAAACCACAAACTTAAAAACTTGTGGGGAACCTGTGGGGTCAGCTTTCACCAAGTTTGAAGAATTCTCTCTCAGTGGCACCTTTGGGACGAACTACGTTTTTCCTCAGCTTGTCCTAAGTGGGAGTCAGCTGGCCCTGGAAAGATATTATGAAGTAGGAAGCCTCCAAGTGGACAAATTTCTTTGAGTAGATGAAGTAGAGGAACATAATCATGATGTTTGAAATAAAGGGCTGGGCAGTGGTGGTTCATGCCTTTAATTCCAGCACTCAGGAGGCAGAGGCAGGCCAGCCTTTGCGAGTTAGGGGGCAGCATGGTCTACAGAGTGAGTTCCAGGACAGCCAGGGCTACACAGACTCTGTCTCAAAAAACAAAACAAAACTGAAAAAGAAAAAGAAAAAGAAAGAAAGAAAGGAAGGAAGAGAGAAAGAGAGAGAGGGAGGGAGGGAGGGAGGAAGGAAGGAAGGAAGGAAGGAAGGAAGGAAGGAAGGAAGGAAGGGTCAAGGGGCAGTACTGAACTATTGCCCTCTGCAGTCTATGAGAGATACTGTGAAACAGAGCAAGCTGTAGTTGCCGACTGTATTTATCCTGTAATAGACAACTTGGGATGAATTGTTCTGTAAAAATGCGAAGGGAATTAGAATACAGATTGCTAATAGCCCTTTGTATAATGTAGAAGATTCAAATTAAGCATAGTTCATTAAATAGCACAAAGCTGGGCCTGGTGGAGCCGCCTGCGTTCTAAACTACTTAGGAGACTGAGGTAAAATGGACAAAAGTCCAAGGCCTGCAGAGGCTACAAAGTGCATCGAAGGCCAGTCTGAACTGACAATTTTGTGAGATCTAGTCTCAAAATAAAAATTTAAAAATGTAATCCCAGTACTCTGGAGGCAGAGGCAGGTGGGTCACTGTGAGTTTGAGGCCAACTTGGTAGGCACAGCTAGTTTCAGGACAGTCAGGACTACACAGAGAGACCCTGTCTCAAAAAAACCATATATGTGTATATACACACATATATACACACACACACACAGAGCTATATGTGTAAACACACACACACACACACACACACACACACACACACACACACACACACACACACACGAGCTGGCTGAAGGGATGGCTTGGCTGTTAAGAGCATTTTCTAGTCTTCGAGAGGATCAAGATTGACTCCCAGCATGCACATGACCAGTTACAACTCTGTCAGTAACTCCTTTTCTAGAAACTGATGCCCTCTTCTGACCTTCTCAGACATTGCATGCATATGGTGCAAATACATATGTGCAGGCAAAACATTTGTATACATAAAATAAAAATTAAGCTGGAAACATGGCTTAGTGGTTTAAAGCACTTGTTGCTCTTGCAGAGAACCTGGGTTTGATTCTTAATATCCACATGGTGGCTCATGCTAATCAGTAAATCCAGTTCTAAGGGATCTGTGTTCAACAGTCTCTTCTGACCTCCACAGGCACCAAGCATGCACATAGTGAGCAGACGTGCATGCTGGTCAAACACTCACACACAAGACCAATAAGTGTGTTGAAAAAGTAATAGTGTGTTTTAAAGAGGTCAGAATACAGATCACGGGTAGAGGCTTTGTCTAGCATGCACAATACCCTGAGTTCAGTTAGGTTAGGAACACTGCATATGGAGCTTACTTCATGGGAGTGTTGAGAAGTTGTTTTCATGCTAACAATAGTTGTGTAGTGGTTCATGAGTTTTAAAAGAGATTATTTGCTACATTTTCAACCCATCCCTCTATAATTAGACCAAAGTCAGAAAGCTGAGTCTTCTGCCACCAAACCGTGTGTGCTTTATACCACCCAATGCTGCTTTTGGAAGGATGTTTCTAAAAGGAGATGTTGGTGGAAACTGAGCTTGGTATTGGAGTTAATCCTTTGCTATCTTTCCTCAGGTTTCAAGAGATGGACGTCTCAGAAGCCGAGGTGGAGTCCCTTTGCCTGTCTTAGTGATGGCCCTATATGGAAGAATGTTCGAGAAGGACCCTCCACGCTTAGGGCAGGGACCTGGGAAATTACAAAGGAACCCCTTCACTGGGGACTGTCAGGATTAGCTTGGCAAAGAGAGGGGGCATAAATGAAAGAGGGGGCAAGCATCTGTAGTATTTGATTAGAAGATACAATGTAAGCTGTTGAAAGGGCAAACCAAATGAAGAAACAAAAGAATAAAATAAAAAGCAGTTGGTATGCTATGGCTTGGATATGGTTCGTTCCCTCCAAAATGCACTATCAAATTTAATTTCTATCATGAAGTATTAAGAGAGTGGGCCACTTCATTCAGCCACAGTTTTTAGAAGTGAGCTTTTAGGGAAAGATGAAGATTATCTAAATAACTAGGGTGGAGACTCATGGTTGAATAGTGTGGCTTTATAAATGTGAAGGTGTGTGTGGGGTGTGTGTGTGTGTAGCACACAGCAGCACTGTTTCCTATCATGTGATGTCTTACACTACTTTGAGACTCTGTTGCTAAAAAGAATATTACCAGATGAGGACCCTTGTCTTTGAACTAGAACTGTGAGCCAATGTCAATCTATTTTCTTTGTAATGTACCCAATATACAATACTGTGCTATTAGCAAATGAAAACAGGCTACCATAGATCGGGGATGCACATACTTGGGATAGCATAAATGTGTTAGTTGGAGTGGCATCCAGCTTTTATGAATATGAATATGTCCAGATATATGTAAATATGTAATGTAGAATGTGTATTTAAGGGAGAGCAGGGCTTCTTTCCCAGGAACTGCTCTGTTGAATCCAAACAATGATTCCATCAGGTGAAGGTCACTTTCATGGATTAACTCAATTAGACATGGATGCTCAGTTGGCTGATTAAACATTTCTGAGTATGTGATGGGAGTATTTCTGATAGATTACAATTGGTGGGCTGACCCTGGGTGAGGAAAGGCCCAGGCAAGCAGGCATGGAGAACAGGAGAGACACACACTGATGGACTAAAGGCTACAAGCTCTGTGAAGCTGGATTACGGTTCAAAATGCCCGAGAACGCCACCTTTGGTCTCTGGGAACAGATCTCACCAGCTGAGAATAAACCTGGAGATTGATGGTCTGAGCCCGAGGCTGGCAGATGGATCAAATTCTGGAGCTATCTGTCAGTTACTTACTACTCTAGAGGCCGAAGATGCTGAAGTTCCAAGCACATGCTCTGTCCTCCCACCTGGTTCGTTAGTACTCAGAAGGCCTTGAATGTACGAAGGCAGATTTCTGCCTGAACTGATGGTAGTGTTACAGTTGCCTCCCACTCTCCCAGTACCCTTGGGAGGTGCCCCTAAATAAAACAATCATTCTGGGGGTGGGGGCTCTGCTCTGGAAGCTAAGACAGTCTTCTTACTCCATAGACTGCAAAACCAAATGTGGCCAGCAGAGGCCCCTGATGCGCAAAGAAGTAAAGCAGCTGCCAGGCAAAAGGATCCTAGCAGACATTAGACCACACAGACCCTGCCGCAGCATGAACCAAAGGAAAAACAAGAATCCACATGTTCAGTGGAGCCTGCCCTGCCTCTGTGCCCGTGACTGGCATCTCCAACTTTCCACAGATGACAAAGCTGCGTCATCACCTCATCTTCTCATGTGTTTCATTTTTACTTTCTACATGGTTACCAGGATTTCTACTAGATTGCCGATTTTTAAAATGTTTTTATGTTTTTGTTATTTTCCTTCATACAATCATCTAATTTTGTCTATGTGTTTTTCCACTATTGGGCAATATATTTTCTTTGCCTCAGCTTTAGCTATGTTTTGTGTATGTGTGTGTGTGTGTGTGTGTGTGTGTGTCCTTCCGTCTCCTATCCCTACATTTAATATTATCTCGGTTTTATTTTATTGGTTTCTTAAAAGAGACTCTCATGGCTGGGCATGATGGCTGTCTTAGGATTTCTATTGCTGTGAAGAGAGACCATGACCATGGCAACTCCTATAAAGGAAAACATTTCCTTGGGGCTGGCTTACAGTTCAGAGGTTTAGTCCATTGTCATCACAGTGGGGAGCATGGTGGCATGCAGGCAGACATGGTCCTGCAGAGTAGCTGAGAGTTCCACATCTGGATATCTGGACCTGCAGGCAGCAGGAAAGAAGAGACAGTGAGCCACTAGGCCTGGCTTGAGCTTCTGAGACTTCAAAGCCCACCTCTGTTACACACTTCCTCCAACAATGCCACACCTACTCCAACAATGTGACACCTCCTAATAGTGCCACTCCCTGTGAGTCTACGGGTGCCATCCATGTTCATTCAAACCGCCACAGTGGTGTATATCTTTAACGCCAGTATATCAAGGTAGAGGTGGGTAGATCTCTGAGTTTGAGGTTAGCCTGGCCTATATAGAAAGTTCTAGGCCAGACAAGGCTACATAGTGAGATTTGTCTCAACAAATAAAGAAGGCACTAGTGATGACTATTCTTGGCTGTTAAATTGATTACATCTGGAATTAACTAAAACACAAATGACTGGTTATACCTGTGAAGGATTTTCATTTTTCTTAATTAAATCATTTGAAGTGGGAAGACTCACTTTTAATCTGGATCTTTGAGGTGGGAAAAATCCACATTTAATTCAGATCTTTTGAAATGAGAAGATCCACCCTTAATCTGGACCACACCTTCTGTGTGAAGCCTATATAAAAGGTGTGGAAGAAGAAAGCTTTTCTTTTTGCCTGTTTGCTCCCACTCTGGCTAGCAAGTTCATTCCTTCACTGTCATTAAAGCCTAACTCTTTGGGATTCCAGGGATTTCAGCATATACTGAAGACCAGCTGAGACATCTAGCCTCATGGACTGAACAACTACTGGATTCTTGAAACTTCTGTTGGTAGACAGTCATTGTTGGACTAGCTGGACCACAGCCTGTAAACTATTCTAATAAATCCCCCCTCTCTCTTTCTCTTTCTGTCTTTGTACACACACACACACACACACACACACACACACACACACGTGAAGGGTTATGTGCATGGTGTGGGTACATATGGAGAAGCCAGAGAATGACATTGGGTGTCCTGCTCTGTCACTCTCCACCTTGTTCACTTGAGACATGGTCTCTCATTGATCCTGAAGCCAGGCTAGATATCTGCAAGCCCCAGAGATCCTTGTCTCTTCTTTCTCCAAGGTTGGGGCTACAGAAGTGTGTGGTGGTATTGTGTTCCCCAAAATATTGTGCACCCTAATAAACTTATCTGGGGTCAGAGACAGAACAGCCACCAGGTGGCACCCACGCCTTTAATCCTAGGACTCCAGAGATAGAAATCCCTTTGGATCTCTGTGAGTTCAAGGCCACATTGGAAACGGCCAGGCATAGTGACACGTGCCTTTAATCCCAGAAAGTGAGCCTTTAATCCCAAGGAGTGATGGCAGAAAGCAGAAAGATATATAAGGCGTGAAGACCAGAAACTAGAAGCATTTTGCCTGGTTAAGCTTTTAGGCTTTGGAGCAGCATAGTTCAGCTGAGAGGCATCCAGTCTGAGGAAACAAGACCAGCTGAGAAGCTGGCCAGGTGAGGGTAGCTGTGGCTTGTTCTGGTTCTCTGATCTTCCAGCTTCACCCCAATACCTGGCTCCGGGTTTGTTTTATTAATAAAGACTCTTTAAGATTCATGCTACAGAAGTACATATGATCATCCTTGGCTTTCACCTGTGTGAAAGTTTGCATGTAATTGGCTCCCATAATCTCATAGGGAATGGCACTATTAGGAGGTGCAGGCTTTGTTGAAGTGGGTACGGCCTTGTTGGAGGAAATGTGTCACTGTGGGGGCAGGGTTTGAGGTTTTCTGTGCTCAGGATACTGCCCAGTATCTCAGTCGACTTCCTGTTGCCTGCAAGATATACTCTCAGCTACTTCTCCAGCACCATGTCTGCCTGCATGCTATCGTGCTCCTGGCCATGATGATAATGGACTGAATCTCTAAAACTGTAAGCCCCCCCAATTAAATGTTTTCCTTGTAAGAGTTATTGTAGTCATGGTGTCTCTTCACAGCAATAGTAACCGTTACTAAGACAGCCTGGGTTCTGGAACTTCAAACTGAAGTCCACATAATAAGCTGGATGTGGTTTTCTGTGCTCCTGCAAACCCAACATGGTGGAGGCTTCAGACCAGAGGAATTTAGGGGCTTGCCTATTAGTCTTGCCTAAAATCTGGAACTCCAAGTTCAAGGAGAAACCCTGCCTCATAGGAATAAGGCAGAGAGTGATTAAGAAGAACATTAGACCCTGCTCCCCTGCCTCTGCAAGCACATGTGTACATACGTACATACATACATACATACATACATACATACCATACACATGGGTGCACACACACACACAAATTCATGAATAGGAGGAGTTGAGAGATACCACCACTAAAGGCATAGAGAATGTAGTTAATAAATTATGGTAGAAACTTCCTTAATCTAAGACATTCAGATACAAGAAACATTTAGGATCCCAAATAGAAGCGGCTAGAGAAGAACATTTCTATGAAATGTCAAGGCAACAAAACTGTAAGAGAGAAATACTCCAACTCACTTTCAAGACTTCCAAAATGTCAGAATAACATAGGATCTTTCATTAGTAACTCTTAAAGCCAGAAAAACATGGGCTGATGTATTTCAAGTTTTGGAAGTAAATAACTGCCAACCAATATCCAGCAAATCCTAAAATTGATAGAAAGGACTTTCATAATGAGCACAAACTAAGGCAGATCATGATCAGCAAGCAAGAGCTATAAACCACTTAAAGGAATACTGATCACAGGAAGAATAACTTAAGTCTCACTTAACGAAAGCATGGAAGGAATACATTTCAGAATAGTAGACGAAGAAAAAGAAATCTAGGGAAAAGTCTACCATGTTCAACACACTAAACCATCAAACCTAGAATATTAATGAGGGAAAGTAAACAACAACCAACCAACAAAATTACAAGAGTTAGTAATTGTCTTTCTATGATAACCTTTTAAATGCTTCAGCACACCAAGGAGGAGACACAAGATATTTCTTTTTGTAGTAGATGACAATTAATACAGAGATCTACAAATGGCCAGTGTGTAGAGGATAAGGCAAGTTGGAGCTCTCAACGCTAAATGGGATATCTATAACCCTCACCACCAAGGCTCAGGGATCATCATACAATACCAGGAGGAAAGACTGCCAGAGCCCAAAGTAGTGGACTTCTATAGCAACACAGTAGTTGCAGGACATGGCAGGGCTATCACACGCTTGGATACATAGCAGCTACATCTATATACTCGTGCAAGATCAGATCAACCAAAATTCCAGCACTGAAGTAGGGCAACCCCTACTTCAGTGAAACCCACCCCTGAGAAATTGATGGCTGCTGGCAGAGCAAGAGTCTGTTTTTTTACAGGGGTGTGATCCTGAAGAGACTACCCATGCTCCAGTTGATGGTTCTACTGCTATGTACATATAGGCGACACCAAGTGACCTCGGGGGTTTAATAACAAAGCACATGAAATCAGGAGGGAAAGTGATGGAGAAGATAGAGGAGGAATTGGAGGAGAGGGGATGGGGGGGGGTGGATTTGGTCAAAAGACATTAGATGAATGTATGGAATTTTCTAACATTAAAAAAAACAGGAGAATCATTTTAAGAAACAGAAAAGATTATATTCAACGTTTTGTTGTCTCCATGTAGAGGACACCTATGGACTAAGAGTCAAAGGACAGGAAGCAATCTATCAAGTGAACAGAAATTGATAAAAAGCTAGCATGGCTCTTATGGGGTCCGACTAAGTAGATGGAAAGTCAAAACTACTTAGAAGAGATTAGGAAAGCCACTACATGTACATAAAGGGTTGTAACAATTGTAAATTGGAAATACCAATTTTCATAAATTAAACACTAATGAACATGAAATGTCAGATAGGTCTACATACAATAATAGTGGGCTATTTTAATATCCTCCTCCCAACTCTAGATAGATATGCAAAGAATCCTTAGAGCTAAAGTACACTGCATATCATGGAGACTTAACAGATAGTTACAGAATATTACAGAATATACACAGACTATTTGTTATGGGCTATTCCTTCCAACAGATACAGACCCATAGAGCCTTCTCTAAAAAAGGAGCACATTTGAAGGGACAATTCAAGTCTTACCAAATACAAAGGAATTGAAACGGTCTCTTGTATCTTATCAGATCACAGTGCAATTGAACTAGAAATTACTACTAAAACAATAGAAACTACACTAGTACATAGAAAGTGAACAATAGACCTTTACAAAAGATTTTTAAGAGTTTTGACATGCTTGAATGTTTTTCTTGCATGCGTGTATGTGTGCCCTGTGCATGTGTGGTGCCTTTGAAGGCCTCAGACACTTGGAACTAGAGTTAGGGATGGCTGTAAGCCACCATGTGGGTGCTGGGAATTGAACCTGGATCCTCTGCAAAAGCAGCAAATGTTCTTAACTGCTGAGCCATCTCTCTAGCCCATGAACAATAAACTGTTAAATGGCCACTGAACACATCAGGGAGGAAAATTTAAAGTTCTGAGACTCAAGCAGGAATTAAATGAAAGCACAACCTACCAGAACTGTTGGAGTACAGGTAAGCAGTGTGAAGAGGAAGGGTTATAGCTATGGATGCTTACATTAAAACAGTCACATCAGGTGGTGGCGGCACATACCTTTAAGCCCAGCACTCCAGAGACAAAGGCAGGGAGATCTCTATGAGTTTGAGGCCTGCCTGCTCTACAGAGCAAGTTCCAGGACAGCCAGAGCTACACAGAGAATCCCCATCTCAAAATAAACAGTCATAAAAATATTATATAGATATCACTGCCCTAAGGGCTAGAAAAATAAGAGTAAGTTAAACCTTAAAGTAGTAGATGGCAAGAAATAGTAAAGATGGGCTCAAAAACGAATGAAATAAAGACTTAAGGAGTAATATTTTCTTAATTAGGGTTTCTGTTGCTATGAAGAGATACCACGACCATGGCAACTCTTATAAAGGAAAACATTTAACTGGGGCTAGCTTATAGTTTAGAGATTTAGTCCATTATCATCATGGTGGGGAGCATGTGGTGTGCAGGCAGATATGGTGCTGGAGAAGGAGCTGAGAGTTCTATCTCTGGATCTGCAGGCAGCAGGAAGAGATTGCCACAGTGGGCATGGCTTAAGCATCTGAGACCTCTAAGTCCACCCCCAATGACATACTATCTCCAGCAAAGTCTCATATACTTCAACAAGGCCACACCTCCAAATAGCGCCACTCCCTCTGGGCCAAGTATTCAATATGGGGGCCATTACTATTCAAATCACCATAAATACATAAATTGGTCAAAGACTGTATTCTTTGTGAGAACAAAATTAATCAATCCCTGGCCAAACTAACCAAAGGAAATAGAGAGAAGATCCAAATTCATCCCGTGAGAGATGAAAAAGGAGAGATTACTACAGAATCCAATGAAATAAAGAGACTCATCGAGAGGTACTTAAAAATATTTCGAAGTGCTGGAAAATATAGATTAAGTGTATAATTTTCTAGGTATATATGAAAAAATTATTAAAGTAAATAAAGAGATATAAAGAACCTAAGCAGATGCATCATAATCAATGAGGTTGATGCAGTAATAAAATACCTCACAACAAAGAAAAGCCCAGGTCCAGATGAATTCCCTGCCAATGCTTCTCAAGGTGTAGAAATAGAAAGACTTATTCTATGGGGCTTGACTTGTGATACTTGATACTAAAATCAAATAAGGACATAATAGGAAAGAAAACTATGGACCGTTTTCTCTGATGAACACATATAAATGTTCTCAATAAAATTCTTAGAAACTAAATGTAAGAACACATCAAGAAACTCATATTACAATAACCAAGTTGGTCTCATTCAGGGGAACGATGTTGGTTCAATTCATATGAATGGTCACAGAAGTGCAATCCAGTACATAAATATAATTAACAACAGAAATCACACAATCATCTGTCAATCAGAGAAGGAAGGCCTTTGACAAAGTTCAACTTCAATTCATGGTAAAAAATCTTAAAGAAACTAGGGATAGAAAGAACATATCTGAACGTAATAAAGGCTGTTTATGACAAACTCATAGCCAGCATTATACTAAATGGGAATAAAACAGAATTTCTTCTAAAATCTGGAGCAAGATAAGTGCCCCTTCTCTAATTATTATTCAATATAGCGCTCAAGTCTTATCTGGATCAATAATAGCAGAGAAAGAAATAAAAAGGATACAAATAGCTAAGGAAGAAATTAAATTATGCCTATTTGCAGATGGAATGGCCATCTACATAAACGAGCATAAGGACTCACCAGAAAACTCATAGACCTGATAAATACTTCCAGCAAAGTAGTGGGATACAAAATCAATACACAAAAGTAAGTAACTTGGGGCTAGAGAGATGCTCAATGGGCAAAATACTTGCTGTGCAAGCATAAGGACCTTAGTTCAGATCCCCAACATGAATATAAAGACCAGGCATGGCAGTGCTTAGTGCTTTGGGGGTGGGGGATGGGCAGAGACAGACAGATCCCAGAGGCTCACTGGCCAGCTAGTCTAGCTGTATTAATAAATGAATAAACAAGAATATCCTCAATTAGACTCCAATAATAGCACAAGAAACTATCCTAATAATGGACAAATGGGACCATCCGAAATTATAAGACTTCTATTTTACATCACAAAGGAAACAATCACTAGGGTGAATAAAACAATTTACAAAAGAATGGAGAGAAAAATCTTTGCATTTGACAGGGAATAAATATCAAGGATATAAAAAGAATTACAAAAATTAAACACCAAAACTCTCCAAATTATCTAATCAATAAATGGGCTCATGAACTGAACAGACAGTTCTCAAAAGAAGAAAACACGGATAGCCAATACATACTTGAAACTTTATTGAACATCTTCATCCATCTGGGAAGTACAGACTAAAAATATTTTGAAGGAATAGTGGTCGAGGTTTTTAATCTTGCTGGGGAGGCAACGGGTTGCTGGGGCTTGTTGGGCAACCAACCAGTTAAGTCAAGACCCAACTACATTACTTTTGAATATGTGCCTAAGGATTCATATCATAGAGATTCATCTTTGTAACTGTTCTATTCACGACATCCAGACAATGGAACTAGCCTAGATGTCATCAACAAACAAAGAGATAAAAAATGTGCTACTAATACAATGGAGTTTTATGCAGCCGTAAAGAAAAATGAAATTATGGCATTTTCAGGAAAATAGATGGATCTGGAAATCATATCTTAATCAAAATTTGGCAGCCTCAGAAAGACAAATACCACATTTTCTTTCATATACATGTCCTAAATTAAAAAGTATTTCTGTGTTTGTGTGTAGTCACAAAACTATAAAAGAAATCATGAAAGGGGGGGGAGAGATCTTAAGGAAGGTGGGGATTAGAAAAATTGATGACATGTAAAAGGAAGGAAGAAAGGGGAACCAACTGGGAAAAGGAAGTGAATCAGCTTGAAGTAGGTAAGAGGGAAAGGGGAGGGGAATGATTGAGGACAAAGTGTAATGCCACATGCACATAAAGATGCCATTATGAAACTTTGTATGTTGATCTGAACAATAAAAAGAATCAGTGGTCTGACATTTGGTATAATATCAAATTCTAGCACTAGGAGGTAGAGGCAAGAGGATAAAGAGCTCAAGGACATTCTTGGCTACATAGAGTGAGGCTAGCCTAGGCTACAAAAGACTTTATCTCAAATACAAGACTAACAAAAGAATTGGTAGGCTGAGTTAAGTAAATGGTTCTCCCCACTGTAGGTAGATGCTGCGGTTTGGGTGTAAAATGCACGGCACCTCAATTTACGTGTTTTAGCTCAGTTCTCAGAAGATGGTAATGTTTGGGGTGGTTGTGTCACCATTAGGAGACAGGACATGGCTGAGTGGGTCACAGGGATAGGGGACTGGGAATGGGTGAGCCTTGAGGGTTATAGGCCCACTCTACTCCTAGCCTGAACAATCCATACTTTCCTGTCTGATGAAATGTGAACAAGTGGCCTCATGGCCTCTGACAGGGGCTGGTTCTATCACCTTGTCTTCTCAGCTTTGATGGACTATAGCCTCAAATAGTGAGCGAAAATACACCTGGTCACAGGCACAGGAAAATCACCGTATCAGTAGATGTCACCCAGCCTCTGGAATGCCTGAATAGAACAAAAAGGCAGAGGTATTGACAACAAGGACTTTCCACTTCTGTGAGCCGGGACACAAGATCTTCTACCGTCTGCTGCTCAGGTCTTCGGATCTGGATTTAAATCAACACCATGAGCATTCCAGTTGTTAGGCCCTCAAGCAATGCCTTTGGCCTTCATCCTCTCCAGCTTTTAGATAGCATCCTTCTCAGTTGCCTTAATTGTGTGAGCCACTATTATTAATTAACCTTCTTCCCTTTCTCTTTCTCTTTCTTCCATACTTCCTTTTTGATTTATTACTCATCCTTCCTTCCCTCATGATCACGAATCCTAACATTCATCATTTATAAATATACAGGGTGAGTTTTGTATATACAAAAATAATTGATATTAAAGAACAAGGGCATGAATCAAGTAACTGTGAATGCTTTGTGGCCATGCAAATGGTTCCATTGTCTTGTTACTGTAGTCTATAAACTAGATACTTGAAATGAAACAATAAACAAACAATCTCCTTCAGAATCCTTTCATTTCCTGAATCTACTGTAGTCTAAATTTACTCAGTCCTCATTCAACTGCCTTGTAGTACTCAGGGATTTATTGTGGCCTGTGCTTGCCCAGAACTTCCTGAGGGCCACCTTACCTTTTCCCTAAAAACCTTTAGCCCATTTTTCCTGGTCCTGGGAGTCCATATCCAGGTTGGTCATTGATTAACTCTGGGAAGAGTTATGGGTCTTTGCTCACCTGAGAGCAGGTCAGTTATTTGGGTTGTGCAATGACAGTTGAGGGTCACTGAGTTCAGAGACACCTCTTATCCCACAAAAAGTGACACTGCATTTCTAGACTTTCTTGGATGTTTCTTTCTACCCACAATAACCTACTTTAGTACCAGGAAGTCAGCAAGAATCTGGGCACTAGAAAATGCTTTTGGACTCCCTGGTGCTGTCTTGCTTAGGTTCTTTCTGCAGGAGCTATATGACCCTCAGCTCCAAAGGTGGCAGGAAACCAAGGCTTGAATTCCTTTGTCCGTGTGAATCATGATCATTTTCCTTCCTTCTGGTCTCATGCGAGTTCCGTCTAAACTACTTCTTTGACTCCCTAGACAGCTGTCTGGAGGCTGTCACGGTGACCTCAGCATCCTCAGTATCCTGCACCTTGTTACATACACAATAATGTAGGCGGACTTCTGCCAGCCTTTTGTTAAAGAGAGCTCCAAACCCAGATCTCACTATCGCTTCTCAGCTCTTGTGTTTGGTTGGTTATTTTAGAAACAGAGTGTCACTTCTCACTATATAGCCCTAGCTATATAGAACTTACCACATAGACCAGCCTGGCCTTGAACTCACAGAAATCAGCCTGCCTCTGCCTCCCACGTGCTGGGATTAAAGGTGTGTGCACTGCTATGCTTTGCCTCATTTCTCAGTTCTTACTCATAAAGACAAAACAGTGAACTGAAATCTCCTCGAAATCACCTTGCCCTTTTTCTTTACTACCCATGCTTTTAATTTTCTTTCACCTCTACACCCCCCACCCTGCCCCAACACACAAACTACAGTCATGCTTTTCACTTTATTTACCATGACTTACAAATGATGAGCTTTGCCAGGACTGGTTCAGTCTACTTGTTTCTCTCTCTGCTCTGGACCCTTCCAGATGCCCTGGCTGTTCCCTTCCTCATCTCTACAATAAAAACCTCCTGCTTAACCATACCATGGAGCAGTCATGTCCTCAGTTTATACACAAACGATAGCCTTGCAGGATTCTGCTCACACACTTGTGTCTCTCTCACCCAGACTCTGTGGAGAACAAAACCATTCCTGGCTTCATCAAATATTTCTGATATTGCAGAGTATAACTTACTAGTTAGAAGATTTTTTTTTTTCCTTGTGAGAAGTAATTCAAGCTGTTAAATGAAAAAATGTAGGGCGTTACTGTTTTGGACTTAGGTCCTGCTCTGGGCTCCAACAAAAGTAGACTAAAAATCTGAGTAAAATCTTCCACACCAACCAAGCCAAATCCATATTGCTTATTTTATCCCCTGAGAAATCGGGATTATTTTAAGATTTTTTTTTTTTTTCGAGACAGGGTTTCTCTGTGTAGCTTTGCGCCTCTCCTGGAACTCACTTGGTAGCCCAGGCTGGCCTTGAACCCACAGAGATCCGCCTGGCTCTGCCTCCCGAGTGCTGGGATTAAAGGCGTGCGCCACCACCGCCCGGCGAGAAATCGGGATTATTAAGGTGACACCACAAAGACCCAATAGGCCAGCTTCTGTTGGCATTCTTGGCAGTGACTAATCCTTTGTTTTAACTCTTACTCCAAGAAGTCATCTGGAACAATCTGATGCTTAGCCAAGCCCTTTCTCCCCCATACTTCTGTCTGCCTGCCCACACCTGATGAGGAAAGTGACTTGGAAAGACTAGCTTTCTGTTCCGTTCCAGCTGCCAGCAGCCTCTCCCTGTTTAGATAAACAGGATTTTGCCTAAGACTCTCACCCATTCTTTAGGATATGTTACTTTCTTCTGAGTGCCTTTCTCTCTTAATCCTCATGCTTAAATCTATGTTAAATCATCTTTATTAAAGCTAGGCCTGGTGGCTCACACCTTTAATCCCAGCACTAGGGAGGGAAAGGCAGGCAGATCTCTGAGTTAGAGGCTAGCCTGGTCTGCAGAGTAAGTTCCAGGACAGCCAGGGTTACATAGAGAAACCTTGTCTTGCAAACAATGGAAAAAACAAAACAGGACAAAAAACCAAACACCACCCACCCCATCTTTATTAGCTTCCTAGCCTCAGCTCACGCAGGTGTTCTTGCTCAGTCCATAAGAAGCTAATTTTTATGGGATGAAGCATTGGTTGACTCCAGAACTGAAAATAAAACCAACAAAGATCTTAAAACAAACTGTCATTTTGTGCTTTGACAAGAACGTATAACTCTTAGGGGCAACCCTGAAAATTGGAGTGCAATGGTGGACCACTTACACAGCCTATGTGAAGCTCTGGGTCTGGTCCCCAGCACCATTATAAAAGTCAACAGTCTATTCTTACATGACAAACAACTTTATGGACCACACTGAAGTTAATCATAGAATTGCTTTGAAGTTATGACTAGCATCTATATATGCTTAGCAGGGATACAGAGGCCTATCTCCAGTCTTTCATCACATACATGTACACACCTGTACACATTGCTCTGCAGGTTCAAAGTGCAGGTGGCAGTGTTAACCCCACTCAGTTCTTGTTCTCTATTTCTTTTCCCTAGTTTATGGTTCTGTTTGCTTACATGGTTAGGAATAGTTCCCGAGATCCTTTTGGGACCTGCTGTCTGAGTTAATGTCATTACTGTTCTCTCAGCAAAGACCAGACAAGAATAAGCCTCTCTCTCTCTCTCCCCCTCTCTTTCTTTCTTTCTTCCTTTCTTTTTTTTTAAAATGGAGTTAAATGCATTACCATGAGTTTAGGTTGTTCTCAAACTTGTGAACCTCTTGACTATGCCTATCAAGTACCTGGATGGTTGGTGTGGGGTGCCACTCCCAGCCTAGTGGGATCTTGTCCCCATTCTAAAGAGTGATGTCCATTTTCTCTTCAGGAAATAATGTGCTGGGGCTGGAGAGGTGGGTCAATGGTTAAGAGCTCTGGCTGTTCTTCCTGGGGACCTGGTACAATTCCCAGCACCCACATGGCAACTCACAACTGTCTGTAACTCCAGTTCCAGAGTACCTGACACCCTCATACACATATACATTGCAGGCAAAACACCATTGTACAGTTGTACAGAAGGAGAAGAAAAGAAGAAGAAGAAGAAGAAGAAGAAGAAGAAGAAGAAGAAGAAGAAGAAGAAGAAGAAGAGAAGAAGAAGAAGGAGGAGGAGGAGGAGCAGGAGGAGGAGGAGGAAGAGGAGGAGGAGGAGGAGCGGGAGGGGGAGGGGAGGAGGAGGGGGAGGGGGAGGAGAAATGTATTTCATCCTTGTAGGTCAGTCTGGTGAAGCCTGTAAGTTTCTACCAAGGCTCTGCATTTATAGTCTTTTTGCTAGAGACAGTCTCTGTGAGCAGAGGAGCTATGCATGTGGAGCAGCTTAGCAGGCTGTGGGAGACCTGATCACTGGGATATCACAGACACTGGGGATCTGAAAACCCAGTAGAGGAGTTGAATAGAAGCTGCTGGCAGATCTCGAATTCACGTCCGGCTCATGACTCCCAAGAACTTCAGTGTTGCCTTTGACGTCTGGTTATGTTATAGGCCAGGAATGTCAGATTGATACACTGGGACACACAGGGCTGTGGGAAGCATTCTCTGGTCCTGTGGTGCAGCCTCAACCTTTCACAAAGTCTCTCCTCAATCTGCTTGGCTTTCTAAGAGCCCCTATTCATTTTCCTTCTGTGCCTCCCTGAGACAAGAACCAGGGAGAGGAGGCAGAGACTAGTACTTCCTCCTGTCAGAGGTTACAGGAGCTGGAATTGTTTGCTCTTCTCCAGGTGGATTAGAATCTAGTGAAACACTTTTCCTTGAAGGTTTTTGTTTTGTTTTGGAGACAGGGTCTTTTTATATAGCCCTGGCTGCTGTGGAACTCACTATGTAGAGTAGGCTGGCCTGGAACTCAGAGATCTACCTGCCTCTGCCTCCCAAGTGCTGCCCCACCACACTTGACCTTTTATTAAGGAGAATAAAAGTGGAAGGTTCTGGACCTTTTGGAAGATGAGCTCACAACACACTCCTCAGCTCCTACTTGCAGGAAGCTCTAGAGGATTTTGATCTGTCTGGTGTGAAAACTTGGTAGGGCTCCTGGAGACAGAACTCACCCTGACAAAAGGATGAGACCCCTTCACTCCCTACAGAATTTTCTCTCTCAAGAGAGTCCGCACCACACTTTTGTCTATTGACCCACCACAGGCAGTGTTGTTCCTGAAGGGTTGGCTCCAGCATCAGGCTCTGCTCCTAAAAGCTTTTGTTTCTTTTGCCTTTCTCTCCAATTCAGAGGGCTACAGACTGTTCTGTGACTTAATTCTCAAGGCGTTCCCGATGAATCAGTTTTTTTTTTTTCTTTCTCTTGTGGTGAGATCCTTGCACACCGTCATACATTTTGAACAGACACCTCAGTGGGAGATTCTTTTTAAAATATTTTGAGCCAGATGTGGTAGTGCACACCTTTGATCACAGCACTTGGGAGGTAGAGGCAGGTGGATCTCCCTGAATTCCAGGCCAGCCAAAGCTTGCTACATGGTGACACCTGCTTTAAAAAAAAAAAAAAAGTAAATATTTTGAACTTTAGTGGGTCTCAGAATGACTCTTTGGTAACTCATTCTGGTTGCAACTTTTACCTCAGAGTGCCCATTTACAAACTGTTACGTAACAACTACTTGCAATACTTGTACTGTCTTCCACCTGCTGCCGGCTCTCAGGACCTCTCAGAAGGAGTGGTCATGGCTAGAGCAGGTACTTGCCATTTTTCTTCTCTCCTCGCAAAATATACAGGTCCCGACCCACTTGGCCAGGGAAACCCCACAGGAGGCCAACACTAGTCTGACTGAACTGGGACTTAACTGTGTGACTGAAAGTCAAGTGGTCACATGGAGATGGTTTAATAACTTCAAAGTTGTCAAGCTAGGGACTCTTTGTGCTACTTAGACAGGCTGATGTTCTACAATGTAGGAGTTCCAAAAAGTCCTGTGTTAAAATCCAGTTCCTCAGGATGTGATGTTGCTCTATTTAGAAGCACGGTTTAAGATGTCATTAGTTCAGACGAGGTCATACTGGAATGGAGTATCTTACAAAAAGAAGAAATTTCGATGCACACACGCTTACCACACATGTTCAGGAAGAAGGTAGTCATGTCCAGGCCGAGGAGAGACAGGAGCATGTCCCTTCTCATGGCCTTGAGTAGAGGTCAACCTTGCTACCAGGAGACAATACACCTGTGTTATTCACACTGCTCAGTTTGTGGTATGTTGCCAGGTGGCAGTCCTAGGTAATGTACACATGATCACTTATTTGTTCTTCACATGTTATCTGAGAGAGAAGGTCTTTTGTTCTCTCAGTATAATGTGAAGGTGCAATGTTTTCTTCCTTCCTTCCTTCCTTCCTTCCTTCCTTCCTTTCTTTCTTTTTTTCTTTCTTGTTTTTGTAGACAGAGTCTCACCATGTAGCTCTGTCTTTACTGGAACTCACTATGTAGACCAGCCTAGTCTTGAACTCTCTGAGATATACCTACCTCTGCCTACTGAGTGCTGAGATTAAAGGTGTGGGTCACTACACTTGGCTTGACAATGTGTTCTTTACCTTTACCCCCAAACAACAAATTGAAGACAATTGTACTTGAGATTCAAGAAAACCCCATGGCAGGCAAACTGTAAATCCTAGAAGCTGCCCAGAGGAGGAAGAGTCAAAGCTAGGCTGTTCGAGTTAGGCTTGGAGGTTGGCCACAAGTTGAGCAAGCAGCCTTGGCTCTGGCCAGCATCTGAAAGAAAGAGCAGAAAGAAGGAAAGGAAGAAAGAAAGAAAGAAAAGAAAGAAGAGAAGGAAAGGAAAGAAGAAAGAAAGGTGGAGGGGGAGAGAGAGAGAGAGAGAGAGAGAGAAGAAAGCCACACCTTTTTGAGTCAGAAAGACAGGCTTGGTGAACAGAACTTCCAGGTGGCTTTGGAGCAACTGCCTTAGGGGACAGGCACTCAGCACTTTATTTCTTGAAGGCAGGTTATTCTTTCTGTCTCTTTAGCTTGGCTTAAAGTGAATCCACCTTCCTGAGGGGTGGTCCTTTGGCTACGTGATGGACACACCCAGTTGGATTAACTCTTAGGTCCTGGGTTGCTTGGAATGTTAGGTATCCACCCAGTCAAAGAAATAGCTTTCCCTAACAGGCTTCCACAGAGCTCTGATCAAAGCTACTGTGACATCCCCCTCTGAAGGGATAATCCTAAAGCTATTTTGGAGATGGGCTGAAATTGAGAGATGGATATAACCCACATTTATCCTGCAACTTTAGATACAGTTCCAAAGCTTTTCACCAAAAGGGACTAACCACAGGGACTGGAGCTCCAGTCCCAGCCACCCTCACGTGTGACTTCCAGGCAATGGGTGGGGCTCGCTTAGAAGAAGATAAGTAACCACGGTTCCCTTCTGGCATTCCTGACTGGAGAACCAAGGACAATTCTGGAACTGTTGCTTTCAGGGACAAAGTTTTCTCACAGTTAACCTTTTAAGTTTATTTTGAAGATTCCAAGGTCTGGGAAACACGTGACCCGTGCTTTCTTTACATAAATAGCAAGCCACGCTTTGGTTTTTCAGCAGTCTTTGGACTTCAGCATGAGTGCGTCTCGGTGGCTGGCTTGTGCTGCGTTTTCTGTCTTCTGTGTCTTAAAAATCAGCTCTCTGGACACTTTTGTTGCAGCTGTTTACGAGCATGCCGTGATCCTGCCTAGTAACACCCTCTCACCCGTGTCTCCCAGTGAGGCACTGGCATTAATGAATCAGAATCTGGATCTTCTGGAAGAAGCGATCGTATCAGCAGCAAAGCAGGTATGGGCGCCCATCTCTCCGGAGTGCCAAGCCCTGAGAAGGATGGGGGTAGGGGAGTGCGTGGGAGGGGTGGGGGTGGTTCTCAGGGACCCGGGTTGTTGTCAGAGTCAGTTACACTTACAATATTGGCATAGCAAGATGCTTTGTTTTATTAGATTCCTTTCACCTCAAAATTATTAAATGCACCATTACATACCCCTAACAACGGGAGGGAGCAAAGTTTGAAAATAACATTTTGCTCATTTTTTAAGCAGGACTTTGAGAAACCGGCCATATATTGACCATTTTTTGTTTTCATTTTCTGCTAAACATGGAGGGTAAAGTATAACCAGGATTGGGACCCCAGTTGCTATTCTTCTTTATTTTATGTGTATGAGTGTTTTTGCCTGTGTGTACCTGTGTTTACCAGATGTGTACCTGGTCCCCACAGAGGGTGGAAGAAAACATTGAATCTTCTGGAACTAGAGTTCCAGGCAGTTTTGAGCAGCCATGTGGGTGCTGGGACTTGAACCTTGGTCCTCTAGAAGGGCAGCCCGTGTTCTTAGCCTTGAACCCTCTCTCTATCCACGCCCCCTCCAGTTGCTATTTTAGACTATACCAGATTCAGTTTATCTTTGTGCTCTGCTTTGTAGGGTTCAGATAAGTTTACAATCTGACAAGATCTGGCGTGTTCAGAGTGTATGGCCACAGAGTTGCAGCTTACAGTCTGAAACAATTAAACCAGTTACAAACCCCATACACTAAGTAACATAGCCACCCATTCATTTTAATTTCAGTATCAAAGTGTCTGTCAATGTCACTGAGTTGGACGAAATGTGAAGTTTAAAGCAAACTATATACAATGTAAGTGTGGTTTAGCCCGACAGGTTTAAGTAAGATACTCATAGGTCAGTTCTAGACCAGGGACATGTGAAGTAGGACAACAGTAATAAATACAAACATGTCAGTGTGGTGGGTGTCTTGGCACACGCTTTTAATCCCAGTGCCCTGAAAGCAGAGGCAGGTAGATCCCTGTGAGTCTCAGGCCAACCAGGGCTATGTACACAGTGAGACCCAATCAATTTTTATATATATTAAAATTTAAAAGATTATTACATGTTGATATTGTATTTCACCTTTAGTCCAACTGTTTCTTTAAAGGCCGTGGCAACCTTTAAGGTGACTCTCCGATCCACCTTAGCTGAGAGATTACTCTAGGCAAGGGATAGCCTAGCTGACCTACGCGTATGAGGTTCTCCCTCCCAAGGAGCAGGAATGACATTTGTGGGTGCTGCGGAGGAGAATCCTGAGGCAAAAACAGGGATTGGGTTATGAATCAATCCAGATTCAGCCAGGCACAACTGACCAAAATTTGAAGAGGGCTTGATTTGGGGGGGGGGGGGCAGGAAGAAATAGGTTTGCAATTAATGGGAGCAGGGTGTTACAGAGCTGTGAATGGCTTAGACAGCTGTTAGTGACCATTAAAAAAAAAGTCACCAATGTGATAATGGCAGGTGTAGAAAATTAAAGCGCTTGGGAAAATCAGATGTATACTTGTAGTCTGAGTGCTTGGGAGGTGGAGGCAGGAGGCTGGGGAGTTTAAGGTTATTCTAAACTATACAGTGAGTGTGAGGGCCAGGCTGGGCTACATGAGATCCTGTCTCAAAACAAAACAAACAAACAAACAAAAAAGCTTGGAAAAAGCAAAATAGAGAAAACAGAAGAATAAGATTAAAAGTGCCCAAATAGTTTAGTTATTTGACTCTCTCTGACTCTCTCCCTTCCTCCCTCCCTCCCTCCCTCCCTCCCTCCCTCCTTCTCCTTCTCTCTCTCTCTCTCTCTCTCTCTCTCTCTCTCTCTCTCTCTCTCTCTGTGAGATGGCATCTCTCTATGTAGTTCTGGCTGTGCTGGAACTCTCTATGTAGTACAGGCTGGCCTCTACTCCTTGAGTTCCTCTACCACGCCCAGCTTGCAACTCCATTTCCAGTTCTCACAGCAGCCCACCTCTGATTGTTTGCCTTTTGAGAAATATTTTATTTATTTGTTTATTTATTTATTCATTCATTCATCCACCCACCCATCCATCCATTTATTCATTCATTTATTTATTTTTTGGTTTTTCGAGACAGGGTTACTCTGTGTAGCTTTGGAGCCTGTCCTTGAACTCACTCTGTAGACCAGGCTGGCCTCGAACTTACAGAGATCTGCCTGTCTCTGCCTCCCGAGTGCTGGGATTAAAGGCGTGCACCACTACCGCCCGGCGAGAAATATCTTAACTCTCCGTTTCTAACAGGGTGCACACATTATTGTGACTCCAGAAGATGGTATATACGGTATGCGTTTCACCAGGGATACTATCTACCCATACTTGGAGGATATCCCAGACCCTCAAGTGAACTGGATCCCCTGTGATAATGCAAACAGGTGAAGAAAACAGTCTATGGAAGGGAGCATGTTGGGGGAGATGTAGGGGGGAGTTGTAGGGAGGGGGAGGGTAGATATGATCAGATTTTACTATATACATATAAGAAATTCTCAAGCCAGGCAGCAGGGGCACACACCTTTAATCCCAACACTCGTGAGGCAGAGCCAGGCAGATCTCTGTGAGTTCGAGGCCAGCCTGGTCTACAGAGTGAGTTCCAGGACAGGCACCAAAACTACACAGAGAAACCCTGTCTCAAAAAACCAAACCAAACCAAACCAAACCAAACCAAACCAAACCAAACAAAACAAAAAGAAATTCTCAAATACACACACACAAAAAATGAAAAATTCAACTATGAACCTCTACTTGCTTTACCTGGAAAAGGGTTGTTGAAAACATGGAACAGGTCCTGTGTAGTCAGCTTGCTGCTGCTGTCTATCACAAAATAGCTGAGACAACCAACTTCAAAGGAGACCCAGTTTCAGAGGTTTTAATCGACGGTCACGTGGCCCAGTTTCTTTAGGCCTATGGTAACATCATGCATCATGGTGGCAAGGCGTGGCGGAGCAGTTAATTCACTTCAGGGTAGTCAGAAAGAAAAAAAAAGAGGAAGGGGCCAGGGTTCTGATACCTATTCATCAATACACCCCAATGACACACCTTCCTTCTCTTAGTTTTAACCTCTTAAAAGTTTCACCATCTTTAAGTACTCCCTTGGACTGGGGACCAAGCCTTCAACATGGACCCACAATCAGCCAAGTTTGGTTTAATTTTCATCTCCTGTGAATATATTTATCAGGAAAATGAACATAAGTTATGAGATCACCAATCAATGCTCTAACGTTTATTTCTATTTCCTAGTACCAAAGGGAATCAGATCCAGTCTGGAGGGATGATAGCCGATAACTTGCTTAAGGTCTTAGAGGCAGTTAGCAGGAGGAACACGACCCAAGATATTAGCATGCCCACATTTGCCTTTCCTCTTCAGAATCAGCTATTTTTCTCATTGCTCCAGGAAAATATCCAGTAAGGAGCAATTTCAGGAAGGAAGGAGTAGCTTATTCTGTATTGCAGTCTGAGTGGGTACAGTCTATTATGGCAGGAAAGACCCCATGGTAAGAAGGGTGAGGCCGTGGCCACATTGCACCTGCAGCCAGGAAGCAGAGAGTGATGAATGCCCCTATTCAGCTAATTTTCTTCTTCTTCTTCTTCTTCTTCTTCTTCTTCTTCTTCTTCTTCTTCTTCTTCTTCTTCTTCTCCTCCTCCTCCTCCTCCTCCTCCTCCTCCTCCTCCTCCTCCTCCTTCTCCTCCTCCTCCTCCTCCTCCTCCTCCTCCTCCTTTTCCTCCTCCCTTTCTCCTCCTCTTCTTCTTTTCTTTTTTTTTTTTTTTGAGGCAGGGTCTCATTATGTAACCTTGGCTGGTCTAGAGTATGCTATATACTCAGGGACCCACCTGCCACTGCCTCTTAAGTGTTGGGATTCAAAGTGAGGACCACCCCAGCTATCTGAGCTGTGATTCTTGGAGGTATCATATAGATGGGTCTCCTAGTATTTAATTTAAATTGCTGGTCTATGTCTTTCAGAGAGTTTAGATCCTCGCCATTCAGAGTTATTATTCAAAGATACGAATTCATTACTGTCTTATTTTTTCTTTTTTTCTTTTCTTTTCTTTTTTTTTTCGAGACAGGGTTTCTCCGCATAGCTTTGCGCCTTTCCTGGATCTCGCTCTGTAGACCAGGCTGGCCTCGAACTCATAAAGATCCACTTGGCTCTGCCTCCCGAGTGCTGGGATTAAAGGTGTGCACTACCATCGCCCGGCTTACTGTCTTATTTTTCTTGTTAAAATGTTTTATACTTTCCACTTTTCCTAATCCTCCTTTGCTTATATACTGTTCTAGTGTGGTTTATTCTTCACTGTAAATTCATATGCAAGCTTATTTTGCTTCAGTGTGTCAAATTCCTTCAAATGTCTTCTTTAGGGCTGCCTTAATGGCTATGACTTCCTTTCAGCTTGGTTATCATGGCAAGGTTTTGTTTCTCTTTCAATTATGAAGCTATGGCTTTGTTAGATATAGTACTCAGGGTTGACAGTTAATTTTCTTTCAAAACTTGAAGTTCATTGCTCCATGCTTTTTTGGTTTTTGGTTTTTGGTGTGTGTGTGTGTGTGTGTGTGTGTGTGTGTGTGTGTTTCATTTTTAGAAATCTACCATTATTCTGATAGATTTGTCTTTACACATGACTTGCTACTTCTCTATGGCTTTCCAAATGTTTTCTTTGTTCCCTATATTTAGTATGTTAACTATACTATTACATAGAGAAGCTCTCTTCTTGTCTTCTGTGTTTGGCATATACATTTGGGTGGCCATCTCTTTCCCTGGCTTTAGATTAAAGATTTATTTATTTTATGTGTGTGAGTGTTGCCTTCCCGTATATATGTGTACCACATGCCTGTCAGCTGCCTGGGAAGGTCAGAAGAAGCATAGCGTGCCCTAGAATTGGAGTTATGGATGGTTGTGAGCTACCATGGAGGTGCTAGGAACTGAACCCAGGTCCTTTACATGTTACAAGTAGTGCTCTTAACCACAGAGCCATCTCTCTAGCTCCTCAGTCATAATTTTATAAATATACTTTTAATACCCTTAACATGTATTTTTACTCCTTTTGTGCCCATGCATAAATTTGGCCTTTTAATGGTGTCCCTTAGATATTGCGTGTTCTGCTTGCATTTTCTTATTTTTTGATTTGTTCGTTCTGGGTGTTTTAAGTCCTCCTCCTGTCTTCAAGCCTTGATATTCTGTCTTCCACTTGATTCAGTCTGCTGCTAGGGCTTCTGTATCCTCCTCTTTTATATCTTGTAGTGCCTTCTTTATTTCATTTAGCTATTCATAATCTCTGTCTTCCGATCAGGAGTCTATGTCCTCTTGAATTCTGTTCTCTGATGTCATTTAGGAGTCTGTTGCTTTAATCCTCTCCAACGTCCTTATAATCATGCCCTTATATTCATTGTCCGGTCTTTCTCTTTGGAGGCCATTTCTGTGGGGTTGGTGATTTTCAGGAGTCATGTTCCTTGCCTTTTCATGCATCCTGTATTTTCCATTTGGCATCTGTGCA
This sequence comes from Peromyscus eremicus, assembly GCF_949786415.1. Lineage (NCBI taxonomy): Eukaryota > Metazoa > Chordata > Mammalia > Rodentia > Cricetidae > Peromyscus > Peromyscus eremicus. The sequence continues at coordinate 32,695,791 of NC_081424.1, read as the reverse complement.
ACTGGGATTAAGTTGTTGGATTAAAAATCAAACAAACAAAACAAAATAAACACAAACTCTCCCTTATTGATTCAATTGAAGTGTTTGTAGAATCCAAGAGTGACCGATTGTAATAGGGTTGAGGTGCCAGACCTCCCCTCTGGCCCGGGGTTAGGGTGTATGGTTTCTTTCTTTCCTCCTCCTTCCTTCCTTCCTTCTTTCTCTCTCCCTCCCCTCTGTCTTTCTTTCTTTCTTTCTTTCTTTCTTTCTTTCTTTCTTTCTTTCTTTCTTTCTTTCTTTCTTTCTTTCTTTTCTCTCTCTCTCTCTCTCTCTCTCTCTCTCTCTCTCTCTCTCTCTCTCTCTCTCTCTTTTGGTTTTTCAAGACAGGATTTTTCTGTGTAGCCCTGGCTGTCTTAGAACTTACTCTGTAGACCAGCCTAGCCTCAAACTCAGAGATAAGCCTGCCTCTGCCTCCTAAGTCCTGGGATCAAGGGCCTGTGCTCTCACTGCCCAGTGGGTGTGTGGTTTAATGCCTAAACCTTCAGCCTCTATGCTCAGGGCACCAGGCACATTTCCCAACACTACTCCAAGAGTGGATTATCAACCCCAGAAACAACCTCAACTGAAGGCAAGGTCTGCTTTGGAATTGGAATTTTTTCTCTTATCTGAGCTCAGGGTACCTGCAATTACCATCATCTAGGTGTGCCTACCCCACTGAATTTCAGTTTATATGATTCTCTTCTCCAGATACCATCTCTCAGTGGGGAACTGGGTTTTGGAGTTTGGATACGTGTGTTTTCTACTTTTCGAATCAATTGGCTGATTGTAGAATTTCTCTCAGGTCTGCTGTCTCCTTGCCCTACCATAATTTGTTGAGTCTCAGACAGTGAGTATTAATTTCTCAGTGTCTGCTTTCACAGTATGTTGGTGTATGATTCAAAATTTTTGGCTTTGGCGTCTGATCATCTTATTTTCCATCTGTTTTTCAGAGTAGGGGATAGAGAGGGTTTTCATTCACTACTTTTGGTCAGTGTTTTAGGGTACAGTCTTACTCTCTTGATACAACTAACATTCTTTAAGGTCTCACTGTGTACCTCTGGCTGGTCTGGAACTTGCTGGAATTTGTAGCAGGCTGTCCTCAAACTCCCAGAGATCTGTAGCCACTTATAAAATAACCACTCATAGGCTTAATATCATTTACCATCTATGTGGCCTATGGCAGGCTTCTTGCTAGCTAGCTCTCATAGTTTATAACTCAACCCATAACTATTAATCTATGTATAGCCATTACATGTTGCTCCTAGGATGGCAGTCTGGCATCTTTTCCACTCTGCCTTTCTCTTTCCTGTCTCTCCCTTTGGATTTCCTGCCTGCTTCTAAGCTGCCTTGCCGTAGGACAAAGCAGTTTATTTATTAACCAATGGCAACAACATATATTCACAGCGTACAGAAAGACATTCCCCCAGCCCCCAGCACTTGTCCTCCCATATTTCTCAACTTTTTGTTCGTTTGTTTTTGAGATTGGGTAGCCCTGGCTCTGGATCTCATTATATAGACCAGGCTGGCTTTGAACTCAGAGAGATCTGACTGCCTCTGCCTCCCCAGTGCTGGAATTAAAGTTGTATGCCACCATACCTGTCTGAACTATCTATCTATCTATCTATCTATCTATCTATCTATCTATCTATCTATCTATCTATCTAAATATCTATCTATCTGAGACAGGGTTTCTCTGTGTAGCCCTGGCTGTCTGAATCCCACTCTATAGAACAGCCTCGAACTCTGCCTCCAGGTGCTGGGATTATAGTCATGCACCACCTCTGAGCCAGTCAACCTTCAACCTTTTTTTTTTTTAAAGACAGAATTTCATGAGTTCTGAAGTGGCTCTGAGTTAATTATGTGGCTGAGAATGATCTTGAACTTCTGTCTCCTGCCTTGACTGTCCTAGCGCAGGAATCACAGGAATTAAAGCATACGTCACCATACTCAGTGTATTCCGTGCTGGGGATAGAATCCTGTATTTCAATCATGCTAGGCAAGCACTCTACCAATTGAGATACATCCCTAACCCTCATCTCTCTGTCTCTGTCTGTCTGTCTCTCTCTGTCTTCCTCTTTCTCTGTCTGTCTGTCTCTCTTTATCTCTCTTTCTTTCTCAAGGCAAATTGAAACTTTTCAGACTTATGGGGACAAGAGAGTGCAGCTTGCCCTACTCTGACATTTTCAGGAACAGTATTTCTGTACTTGCTCTCAAATTTGTAATAACTACTATAACTGCTGATTCTGGGATTAAAGACATATCACCACACCTAGTGCCATTTTCTTATATTTGCTGTTTCTTTGTTGTCATATGTTTCTTTGTTGGTGGTTAAATATTTCAATCTTAAGATTCTTATTTCCCCCAAGGTTTGCTGTATCTCCTCTTCAAAATGGGGGAGGGAGGTGGTCTCTTATACCCTGGTAGTCAATTCTACCAGCAAGAGCAGGTTTTTAAATAGTGGAGCATGCGTACAAAGATTACTTTCTCTTTGTCTGTATCTCCGTGTTCAGAAGCAGGAATTTAGACAAGGACCTCGATATTTAGCGTCCAGAGTCCTTGTTACCCAGTTTGCTTCCCAAGCTGTCTGCAAACTGCACCAAGAGAGGACAGCTTCCTCCTGCAAGGCTAGGGATGGGAGATGGACAGCCACTGCTAATTAGAAACGAATTGATGACATTAACTACCATTTACCTTCTGGGCCGTTGAACGTGTTGACTATAGAATTCCAAAAAGTTAGGACAGATTCTGTCCAGGTAGGGAGTCAGATTCCAGAGTGTTCTCTGTTCTTCTATCTTTCCAGCATTCTCCTGGTTCTAAGTTTTGGTACAGGCATAGTGCTTCTTCTGTTAGGCCTGGTTTCATCAACAGGATGTGGAAGGTTTTGCTTTATAATATCCACGGTATGCTGCAGACATTTTAAAATGAATATACTGCTGGGGGGGGGTGGTGGTGCATGCTTTTAATCCCAGCACTTGGGAGGAAGAGGCAGGCAGATTTCTGTGAGTTCAAGGCCAGCCTGGTCTACAGAGTGAGTTCCAGGAAAGGCTCCAAAGCTACACAGAGAAACGCTGTCTCAAAACAAAACAAAACAAAACAAAACAAAACAAAACAAAACAAAACAAAACAAAACAAAAAAAACCCAAAACCAAAAACCAAACCAAAAAACAAAACCAGAAAAAAATGAATATACCACTGCATGTATAGATTAGATACATATTATGATACATTATAGATTTGATACATATTATGATTCAAAAGTATATATGACTGGACTCTTAACCCTAGAATATTTTTCTACTGCTAAATTCCCACTATTGGTGTCCTTTGAGGTCTCTTGTTTTAATCCCTTTTTCCCCCACCCATTAGTTGAAATCATTGTATATACCAAGCCATCGATTTTTGTTAAAAGCTAATCCAGAGTTTTTAAAAAATTCTCTCCCCATGGACATATACCAGATTTGGCTACACCCCGGTACAGGAAAGACTCAGCTGCTTGGCCAAGAACAATTCCATCTATGTCGTGGCCAACATGGGAGACAAGAAGCCGTGCAATGCTAGCGACCCTCAGTGTCCTCCTGACGGCCGTTTCCAGTACAACACCGACGTGGTGTTCGATTCCCTGGGCAAACTGGTTGCACGATACCATAAGGTAATATTAATTGATTGGTTAATTAAGGGACTATGGAGTAAAAGTGAGGAGAACAATTATTATTTACAGCAATCAACCGCCTTTAGAGGGTGAGTAGTGACAGTTCAGAAAGCAAGTTGTATTTAGATGTAAACAGTTCCTACAAGGAGACCCAAGGCATTCCCAGTGCATTCAGCAACCTAGTTGGTTTTTTTTTGTTTTTGTTTTTACTGTTTGGGGTCCCACCACCCATCTCTAAAATAAATACACAGAGATTTATTCTTACTTATAAATGCCTAGCCTTAGTTTGGATTCTTTCTAGACAGCTTTTCTAACTTAAATTATCCCGTTTCTTTTTACCTATGTTTTGCCTCTGGGCTTTTTAACCTTTCTTTATATATCTTTCTTTCCTTCTTACTCCGTGGCTTGCTGTGTGGCTATGTGGCTGACCCCTGGCATCCTCCTCTTCTTTTCCTTTTCCTGCTCCTAGCTCTCTTCTCTAGCGAGCCTAATTTTTTTCTCCTATTTATTCTCTCTGCCTGCCAGTCCTGCCTATCCTTTCTCTGCCCAGCTATTGGCCGTTCAGCTCTTTATTAGACCAATCAGGTATCTTAGACAGGCAAAGTAACACAGCTTCACAGAGTTAAACAAATGCAACATAAAAGAATGCAATGCATCTTTGCATCATTAAGCAAATATTCCACAGCATAAACAAATGTAACACATCTTAAACTAATGTTTCACAACAGGTGAGAGTCACCTGGAGCTATCTTCATTGAGCTATACTCTGTCATCTTTTGGGTTTTGACTTTAAAAACTCTCCTGAGGTAATGAGTCAAAGGTGAATTAAAAGGACCTTATGGGACAGATTTAGCTCTGAGGAAGGAATGAAGTTCCTTGCACATAGTAAGGTGTTTCGTCAATGGTTGTCTGTTTCACTGTTACTTTGTAAGATTGAAGACCGTCTGTACAGACAAATGCAGCCATATACACCATCTGTACAGACAAGTGCACCAATATACATCTATACTGTGAAGGGAGTTGCTGGCTCCATTCTATTGGAGTGGCTCTGATTGTCTAAGGCACCAGTCTTCCATAGAGACTGTGGTCACAGATGAAATGTGCACTGTTGAATGAATACATTTTTACATGTAGAGTAGCGTCCTGGGAAGCTTCCTAGAATTTTATTGCTCTGCATTGTTTGTTTATTACAGCAAAACCTTTTCATGGGTGAAGAACAATTCAATGCACCCGTGGAGCCTGAGTTTGTGACTTTCAACACCCCTTTTGGAAAGTTTGGCATCTTCACATGCTTCGATATACTCTTCCATGATCCTGCTATCACCCTGGTGACAAAGTACCAGGTGGACACTATACTGTTCCCAACGGCCTGGATGGATGTTCTGCCGCATCTGGCAGCCATTGAATTCCACTCAGCTTGGGCTATGGGAATGGGGGTCAATTTCCTTGCAGCCAATATACATCATCCCTCAAGGAGAATGACAGGTAGGTAATATGTGGTCTTTAAACTTTAGTTAGAAAGAGCATTAAAAAAATAGTTTGTACATCTTTTGTTTTTCAACTCCTATTTTTAAAGCTATAGTAGTCTACCTTTTTTATAGAAAGTACTTATTGAAGATTTATTTATTCATTTATATATATTGGTATTTCACATACATATATGTCCATGCAGCAAATGTGTGCATTACCCTTGGAGGCCATTAGATCCCCTGGAAGTGGAGTTACAAACAGTTGTGTGCCACCATATGGGTGCTGGGAATTGAACCCTGGTCCTGTGGAAGGGCAGCCAGTGCCCTAACTGCTGAGCCATTTCTTCAGCCTAACTCTTAATTTTGAATATTAAGTTGGCGATATGCTGTCCATTCAATTTTTATTGAAACGTAGCTGGGTGTGGTGGTACACTGCTGTAATCTGGGGAGACTAAGGCTGGAAAATAGTAAGTTCATAGCCAGCCTGGACTACATAGAGAGACCCTGTCTTAAAACAAACAAACAAACAAACAAACAAAAACAACACCAAAAATCTCAAAGGAAAGAAAATTATAAACACCAAAATAAAACATGCCTCCATTTAACAGATTTATTTAATATTATTCATCTTGAATATTTATTTAATATTATTCAACTTGAATTTATTTAATATTCTTCAACGTGTACCTTTTCTTCTTTTCAAAATTCAGTTTATGTGAACTTCTATTTTTAAATGTCTTTACTGTCATGTTCCACGTATGGATTTCCTCTCGTCTTTGTCCCCGGTCAGCCTATATTACAGAAATTAGTGAAATATATTGCTTAGAGGGGGTAGAATGATGAATCTTCAATAGAAGTGGCAAACACAAAATCTCTGTATTTTCCTGTTTCCAACTTTATTTGCAGGAAGTGGCATCTACGCCCCAGATTCTCCAAGGGCCTTTCACTACGACAGGAAGACTGAGGAGGGAAAACTCCTTCTCTCACAGCTGGATTCCCACCCACGTCACTCTGCGGTGAACTGGACTTCTTATGCCAGCAGTATAGAAGCACCTTCAACAGGAAACCAGGAATTTCAGAGCATTGCTTTCTTTGATGAGTTTACCTTTGTGGAGCTCAAAGGAATCACAGGAAATTACACTGTTTGCCAGAACAATCTCTGCTGTCATCTAAGCTACCAGATGTCTGAGAAGCGAGCTGATGAAATTTACGCCCTTGGGGCATTTGATGGGTTGCACACCGTGGAAGGGGAGTATTATCTGCAGGTAATGTCAGTGTCAGAAAAGTCTCTAGATCAAATGCACACAGCTGGGAAAAACTGGACTTCAGATAATCAACGGAAGATTGTTTTTAGTATGATATAAATACATCTTGCTTCAGAAAAAAATACATCTCACTTCAGGAAATATTTTAGTTAGGGTTCCTGTCACTGGGATGAAACACCATTATCAAAAGCAAGTTGAGAAGTGTCTTGGGTACTGCTCTATTGCTGTGAAGACACTCCAAGGCAACTCTTACAAAAGAAAGCCTTTAATTGGGTCTTGCATATAGTTTCAGAGGTTTAGTCCATTATCATCATGGCTGGGAGAGTTTCGGAAGGAGTTCAGTCATGGTGCTGGAGAAGTAGCTAAGAGTTCTACATCCAGATTTGCAGGCAGCAGGAAGAGAGAGACACTGGGCCTGGTTTGGGTTTTTGAAACCTCAAAGCCCTCCCCCTCAGTGACACACTTCCTCCAAAAAAAATGCCACATCTCCTAATCTTTTCAAATAGTGTCACTCCCTGGTGACCAAGCATTTAAATCCATGGGCCTATGGGGGCCATTCTTATTCAAACCACCGCAAGGAGGAAAAGTTTATTTTGCTTATACTTGCACATCAGTGTTCATCATCTAAAGAAGTCCAGGTTGGAACCTGGAGAGAGGAGCTGATACAGGGGCAGCGGAGAAGTGGCAACATTAATTTTAAAATTATTCAAATCACAGATAAAGGATAATGTAGTACTTAGGATATATATCCTGCACAGACAAGTTTAGGCATTTTCTGTATGCTCATCCATGCCTGTCTTTCTTTATAAAGAACTTAACACCAAGAATGCACTGAGTGATTAGTATAGATGGAGTTGCCCCTAAGATTGTTTCCAGAGTGGTTTACTGGTTGAGATGTAGGCATCTCCCAGGCCTTAGCAGGAAGGATGCAGGTATTTCCCAGGCCTTAGCAGAAAGGGTGCAGGCATCTCCCAGTCCTTAGCAGGAAGGGTGCAGGCATCTCCCAGTCCTTAGCAGGAAGGATGCAGGCATCTCCCAGCCCTTAGCAGAAAGGGTTCAGGTATCTCCCAGGCCTTAGCTGGAAGGGTGCAGGCATCTCCCAGTCCTTAGCAGTTAGGATGCAGGTATTTCCCAGCCCTTAGCAGGAAGGGTGCAGGCATCTCCCAGTCCTTAGCAGGAAGGATGTAGGTATCTCCCAGCCCTTAACAGGAAGGATGCAGGCATCTCCCAGGCCTTACAGCATGCTCAGATACAGTATGTGTTTTGATTCCTTGGTCTGGCTTTCAGCCTATCTCACTCAAAGTATTGCAGTGCTCTCCTAATAGGGCTACTTGTTGATAGTTTCTGCTGTATCTGATCTATTCCTTGTACTATTACAGAATAAATTACAGCGCTTTTTCTGATTATATGATCTCCTTGCTGAAAAATTCCTCACTAAACTAGTAATTGACAAATCAAATGCTTGAATATCGGAGACCCAGAAAGTCTTGTTATATGGTCCCTGTAGCCTCTACTTACACATGCTCTGGGATTCTGTATATTGAGATGCTTCTAGCATTTACCCCAAATTTCCACCATCTATAGGATCTCTACACGTTTATAAAATTTTACTCCTTTATCGATGGTGGCTCCCACCTGCTCACCTTTCATAGCACTTTCCAGTTGTTATCTTTGCCATAAAGGTTGCTCGCCACATCTGCGGGACCTCGGCCACTTCTCAGCTAGGTTATTAACCTCATTTATACGTTCCAGAACATCCTCTGTTTGGCTTCATCAAAGTCACAACATGCTACATTTATTCACACCCTTGAGACTGACAGTCCTGGAATGCTAGAACTGTGCCTACTGGGTGACATTTTGCTTACTGTGTAAACATTGCAGCCACGCCTGTTCATCTCCACAAACATTTGAGTACTAAGTATGTACTAGATGCATAACAGTGTTGATGATGTAAAAGTGAGTGTCAACCATCCACTTGAGAAATATAGTGCCCAGTGGAGTAGAAAGCCATGTGAGTACATAGCTCCTCAGGGGCTGACATGCGATAGTGCGTAGTGTGTCCATTTGCCTGGAAGAGTTTCAAGTTCCTGAACTTAATCTAATTTGCAGATCCAGGGAAATTTCTAGAGCTGCTGCTTGTGAGAAGAATGGGAGTATGGAGGTATCCTTCATAGACCTAAATATCTACGGTCGATACCTTTGACAGTGCATTACAGGAAGCATTGAGGACTAATATAATTAGGTACATTGGTTGTTCAGCAAAATAAGCCAGATAACTCTGATGAGGAAGAAACATTTTACCAGCTAAAGATGCAGAAGCAGTTTTCTAGAACAGGGCATTTCAACTGACTTTCTTTTCATTTTCCTTCCTCCTTCCTCCCCCTCTCCCTCTCTCCCCTTCTCTTTCTCTCTCTCTCTCTCTCTCTCTCTCTTTCTTCTATCTTCCTTCCTTTCTTCCTTCTTTCCTTCCTTTCCCTTCCTTTTATGATTGTTATAAAAATGGGTTCCTGTTATGTGTCCCTGACTATGTAGTTCAGATTAGTCGTGAACACATGGTTCTGCCTCAGTCTCCAGAGAGCTAAGATTACAGGCATATGTCACCATATCTACCCTATCTGATGACTTCAATTTGTGAAAAAGTAGATAGCTTTAAATTACGTGAACGAAAACATCTTCACACAGCTTTACGGTATAATTAACAAGTGAACATATCATGGCATACATCATGGCACTCTGATACATAGCTACATTGTAGGGTGACTAGATGAAGCTAATTACATATTCATCTTGACTCAGACATCTCCGTTTTCATTTCTCGTCTAGATTTGTACTCTGCTAAAATGTAAAACCACCAATTTACGCACCTGTGGTAGTTCAGTGGACACGGCTTCCACCAGGTTTGAAATGTTCTCTCTCAGTGGCACCTTTGGAACCCAGTATGTCTTCCCAGAGGTGTTGCTGAGTGAAGTCAAGCTTGCTCCTGGGGAGTTTCAGGTAACAATCTTTGATTGATGTAGCCAAGTAATTTAGGAGAAGAGGAGGCATTTTGACATCAAATCTTAACCCAAATTCTTCCAAATATAAATATCCCCATTTGAAAAGGGTAACATTGTCTTGGAGGATCAGGAAAGACTCTGAGCAGACTGGATTTCTTACATGAAGATTAATATAACCTGCATGTCCTTTTTGCCCCTAAAAAGAAAGAAAGAAAGCTCATTGAGGGCACTCTATGGAGGAGGCTGGGCTGTTCAAGGTCTGTTGAGTAAGAAGAAGATTTGTTGACAGGACCCATCTCAATAGAGGGAAGCCCCTTAGGATCTCGGGTTAGTGATGGCCTAGGGCTTAATGCCCAGTAAGATTACTGGAATAAAGGAAGGAGGGAAAAGCTAAAAGAGAGAGAATTCAACAGTGGTTATTCGCAAGAAGGAAAACCCTCCAAAGCCCAGAACTAACGGCTTGCTTCATAACCCAGTATGTCCTCCCAGCCACATTCTTCCCTGACTGTGTAGGTCTCACTTACAGCCTCCTCTCCTCCTGGGAGTGATTGCAGGGAGGGTGTACTGTGGGAGGCCAGGGGCTGTGGGGAGCCCGTGACACTAAGAGACGCGGTCCAAACCCCACCTTGGCCCATTGTTTCTATTTGCCCTGTCTTCATGGGTCTGGAAGGGCAGGACTAGAAACGACTACCTCCTGTTTTACATGCTAATTCCTGGCGTGTTTCCTCAGACAAGTACATTGTCAGGAATCAGTTTTACGCATCAAGTAATAAGTGAACTGGTGTCAGTTCACACTTCAAATTTTCTTACACCCTGCAACGTTTTAAATATTTGAAGAACAAAATTGGGCCATCAGTTTTAGCTATTTCTTTTATTTATTAAAAGTCCTGTGGGATTTTTGCAGCTTCAATAGACCTTGTCTACTTTCCCATGTTTTGATCAGGTGTCAAGTGATGGGCGTTTGTTTAGCCTGAAGCCGACATCTGGACCTGTGTTGACAGTCACTTTGTTTGGGAGGTTGTACGAGAAGGACTGGACTTCGAATGCTTCCTCAGACCTCATAACACACTCGCTGATGATAATAATGCTGATTGTAACACCTATTATACATTACTTATGTTAACAGAATCTTTACATTTTCTATTTTATTTGGAATAATTTAAAATTGGTGGATGAAGAAAAGATCTGTTTGCCAACGATGGCCTCTGGTATAAGTAAATCAAGTGCCTTTTTCTTTAGAGAGGTATGTGCACCCCAGATACATTGCAGGAAAATTAATAGAACTTTGGACATTGGTCTGTCTTGGAACTCAGCTGTTGGATCAAGTGAGTCACACGTGTTTTATTCAGAAGTCATAAAAATTACAGTTAAAAGGCATGTCAAAATATCAAAACATATATTTACAATAGGTTTGAATCTATTGCCACCTCATTATGACAGACACCTTATTCAGTTAAGCTTAAGATTTCCAGTGAGTTTGTTCATTTGTGCTGCTAAGTATTTATCTAAACAATACATTTCCATTCTCTTATGGGCCAAATTCTGTCCCTTTAATTGTAATTATTATTATTATTATTTTCATATTTCGAGATAGGGTTTCTCTGTGTAGCCTTGACTGTCCTGGAACTCACTCTGTAGACCAGGCTGGCCTCAGACTCACAGAGATCCACTTGCTTCTGTCTCCCAAGTGCTGGGATTAAAGGTGTGTGACAACACTACTGCCCTGCAGTCCCTTTAATTCTTAAATTCAAGTCTCAATTCCCATGACCTCAGAGTGTGACTATTTGAGGAAATGGCATACTTAAAAGAGGTAGCAGGAAGTCGTTAGCATGGACTTTAATCCAATATGGCTGATGTCCTTGGAAGAGATTTAGGACAAGCATGGCGTGAAGTCTGTGGGAACACAGAAAAAGATGCCCATCTACAACAAGGAAAGGGGCCACAGGAGAAAGCAAACCTGTTGACGTGTTGAACTTCCAGGCCCCTAGAATCATGGGACAATATTTCTCATTAAGTGCTCCAGTCTTTGGCTCTCCATTACAGAAGTTCAATCAAACAAGAACAAGCCCAACAAAGTTCTCTCCTTGGCCCCAGTTTCAAATCTAAAGGTTTGAACAAAATGGTTTACTTAGTAAGAGTGTCAAGTGAGGCCCTCTCCCCAAGACTCCGACAGACACCCAAAGAAGGTGGTTCATGCATTGACGGTATAGTCACCAGATCATTGAACAGCTTTCTAGAACTAGAAAACCAGAAAGTCCCATTTTTGAAAATCTGTTTAATATAACACTAAATGTTCTCTTTTGTAAAAGCAAAATATTTAGATATTATACCACTTAGTAAGAAAAGGGCAACTTTTAAATTAAAAATAAAATCTCTGAATGGAGGATGACCTATACAGCACTATTGTATTATTGGTATTTTCTAGTACAAAATGTGCTTCTGAAAAAGAGAGCAGGAACTCATAGCAGTGATCCAGTATGGTGATGCTGTGTGTGTGTGTGTGTGTGTGTGTGTGTGTGTGTGTGTGTGTGTGTGAGAGAGAGAGAGAGAGAGAGAGAATGAGAATATGTGTACAATATACAAGAGAATATACGTGTGTGCCTGCTCTTGTTTTTGAGTATGGGTATATGTGTGTAGAGGTCATAGGACAACCTTGGGTTGTCATCCTTACCTTCCACCTTGTTTGAGACAGTGTTACGCTGGTAATTCATTGTTGTTATGCAAGGCTGGCTAGCCACCAAGAGACTCTCCCGTCTCCACCCCCATCTACCCAGAGGAGAACTGGTATTACCGCACACATGATACATTGTCTGGATTTTATGTGGATTCTGGAATTCTGAATATAGGTCATCAGGCTTGCATAGCAGGTGCTTTATCCTCTGAGCCATCTCCCCTCCTGAAAGATACTGATTTCTTGCTCAATGGTGATTAATGCCATGTCACAACTGCAGTTTTACCTTTATAAGAGAGACAAGTTACATTCCTCATCATTAGTTTCATAGCTAGGGTATGAGAGAAGGCAGACTAAAGGCTAAGGAGAAAGTACATGATTAATATTGACATACGCATATGTCCTGGAATAAAGATCAAAGTGAGTTGAGCATGTCTGTGACGTGTCACAGAGAATAAAATCTCGAGATACTGAGAAAAAAAAAATCTTAACATGAAGAACAGAAATGTCTCAGGCCTGAAAGATAAGTTTACAATGATAAAAAAACAATCAGCGATCAAGAGTGAACAGAGTGAGCCTGCGTGTGTGTGTGTCCTGTGTGTCTGTCTGTCCAGTGTGCATGTGCATGCTTAAGTGCAGGCCAGAGATCAATGTTAAGTTATCATCTTTAGTCATTTTCCACCTTGTTTTTTGAGACAAGCTATCCTTTTAGCAAGCAGCTTGCTGAGTCTGTTAGCCTGGCGGGATAGCAAGCCTTGGGGTTTTGTCTGTCTGCCTCTCCAGCGGTGGGATTACAGGCATGCGCCACCGTGCCTGACTTTTCATGTGAATATAGCGCACCTGAGCTCAGGTGCTCATACTTAAGCGGCAAGCTGTTCACTGACAGAGCCATCTCCCCAACGGTAAGAGTGCATTCTTTTCATTTTGTTTTGAAGGTGCTCTTTCTGGTGAAAGGACCGCAGAGATAGCAAACACTCTTATCATCTAGAGCAGGCTATTTAGACGTCAATGTGTTCTGCAAACTCTTGACACCCTGCCAAAGCAAAGAGGGTCCACCTGTCACTATGGTGGTAATTTACGTGATAAATAGTTAATGTTTTGGCAAGTGCATTGTAGACATGTTAATTGGATAAACTTTAAACTGAGTTGTGGAAATATTAGTATCACCGATTATGGTGTTAATTTAATGAAATTTGTGGTAAACCAGCTGACTTCATTCTATATATAGTAAAGTTTTATCTTGTTTTACCAAAACAATTAAATGAGGGTTTATTTGCTGTTACAATGTGAGTGAAAATAAATCAAAGAGCCTGATGTTATGTGTACTTAGTGCTAGGAAAGTAGATATTGTAAAGATTAATTATAAAAACATTGTAGTAAGAAAATAAAATCTGATAGCCTGGAATTAGCTTCCCAAGCATACATGTAACTTAACAGAAAGATGTAAAAATTGCCTTCAGAGATTGCAACTAATATATACAATACTTTTAGTGATGAGGATAATTTTAAGTATTTGGAAATGCTTGAAAACTATAATTACCATTTTTATCTCATCTGCCATTAACTTCTCCTTAATAAGACTTTCCTACTCAAACAAACACAGAAACCCCTACCTGGACAATGGGAAGAGAGTGAGAGACCTTGGAACACTCAGTACTAAAAGGGGATGTCACCATCAAATCCCTCCTCTCAGGGCTCAAGGAACTCTGAAGAAGAAGAGAAGACAAGAGATTGTAAGAGCCAGAGGGCATGGCAGACAACAACAAAAAGCAAGGCCTTCGAAACACAGCAGGACCAATATACATGAGCTTACAGAGACTGCGGCAGCATGCAAAGGGCCTGCAGAGGTCTGTACCAGATGGGATCACAGTGCTGAGGGGAAGTGAACACAATTCTCCTTCCCTAACCCGGAAGCTATCTCCAATTGACAGCCACTTGCAAAGGAAAAATTAGTTTTCTCCAAGGGAGTCCAAACCACACTTAAGGGCAGGCTCCAAGCCCAGCAGTAGATGGCCAACAAAATGCGAACTCAGTGGTATTTTTGGAGGGGTTTTGTCTCATAATGCTTTGTCTGGACATTTTTTTTTTTAAACCTTACAGTTTTTTTTTTTCTTATATATATTATGGTTTCTGACTTTGTGCTTTTATGGGATTTCTGTTTGTGCTTGTGTGGGAGGGTGGAGGGATTCTCCTACTCACCTACCCATAGATGGCTGTGGAGTCAAGTTCTTGTGCACGCAGTAATATTTGTTTCTTTATTCAGCCGTTTGGAGGACCTGGGAGAAAAAAAAATATAGAAAAGGTTGAATCTTTCATTTGATATTTTTCTTCCAAATTCTAGATGGTGGCTAGGAGTTGGAAATTGGAAATCAGATAAGCCCAGAACAAAATTCCTTTACTGATCCGTTGTAATAATTTATCAGATTCTTGGTTCTTTGCTTTGTAAATAAACGGTGAGATTATTTAAAGTTTTGGGAATACACCTGGGACTTCGTGTTCTCGGCTCAGGAATGAGTAGAGGGTCAACAGAAGTACTTCATGGTTCTCTTCTCTGTGCCTCCAGTTTCCCACAATTCCTCCTCCTCTCCTTGCTTGTCCCCTCCCCCTTCCCGCTCCTTCTCTGCATCGTTAATGGCTGCAGCTGCCCAGGCTGTTGCTGCCAGAGGCAGTCTGCCTATGCTCAGCGTTCAGGAGTCTCTAAGACGCAAGAAAGAGATGTGGATGACACACTGTGGGAAACTCACCCTCCTTGGTATTTTCTTTAGACCTTTCCCATCCCACAGAGGAAAAAAAAAAATGCAAAATGGCTGCCTCTGCTCCTACCGAGTCACTTCATTTTGGGCTTTTGGAGTCAAGAAACCCAACTTAAAACCCCAGGCTTCCGAAATCTGTGGAAGTCTGCCCTCTGCAGGTCCATATGAACCAAACAACTGTATTAGAGTCTGCTAGGTTAAATCCACCTTCCAGCTGAATGTGGATGTTCATGTCCGCAATTCCAGAATCCAGGAAGTGGAGGGAGGAAGAAGGATTCAGGGTTATCCTTGGTTAATGAATTCAAGGCCAGCCTGGGCTATATGAGACACTGTCTCAAGCAGACACACAAAGAAACAACAAAATGACAACAAAAAGAGATTAATGGCCAATGTGCAGCTTCTTATTTGTTTTGAGACAGTTTTACTATGCAGCCCAGGCCAGTGTTGAACTCAACATCCTCCTGCCTCCAGCTTCTTAAGTGCTGAAGTAACAGGTGTACACTACCACACACAGCCTCAAGGTGTAATTTCTTTGGGATGGTGCAGAAAGAGGTAACACATAGTCTAAAATAAACAGGCAAGCAGAGTGCCATGTTAAGACATTTCTTCTCCTTCTTCTTGAGACAGGGTTTCTCTGTGTTAATAGCTCTGGCTGTCTTGGAACTCGCTTTGTCAACTCAGCTGGCCTCGAACTTACAGACACCCACCTGCCTCTGCCTCCTGAGTGCTCAGATTAAAGGTGCATGCCACCACTGCCCGACTGTTCTTCTTTTTAAAGTTATTTAGTTTTATGTATTTGTTTTGCCTGCATGTATGTATGTGTACTGTATGCATGCCTGGTGTCTGCGGAGGCCAGAAGCTCCTGGAATTGGAATTGCAGATGATTGTGAGCTGCCAGGAAGATGCTGGGAACCAAATGCTGGTCTTCTGCAAGAGCAGTACATGCTCTTAATTGCTGGACCATCTCTCTGACATGCTACTCTATTTATGATGGCCAAAGAATTGACAGACAATACTCTAAAGCCCCACCCTGGAATGTTCATGGAAAGTCTCTGACTCAGTAGCATCATGATGACTTTAGTCAGCTAATCTATTTCCTGAAAGGAGTTTTAGGAGATTTATAAGATCTGCCAACATTTGGTACATCTCTGGGGCTCTGAATTGAATACACACACACACACACACACACACACACACACACACACATACACATTATCTTCACATATTTCAGCCTCCATGTTATTAATATCCCACAGATATTACTAAGTCATTAACAAATTCCAGGAGCTGTGTTAGGCTCTGTACATATAAAGATTACACACATGCTAAGATATTTAGACATAAATGCTCTAGACATACAATTAGACATAATTGCTTATAATGTAATATTTTGGCTCCAGTTGAGGAAGCCACATAAATATCTAAAGAGTGAATGGGCTCGAGGGCTCCACGTATTTTTCACGGTTAGGCCCAAATGCAAAGAGCATGGCTGTCAGGTTCTATACCTAAATATTCTAGTAATCAAAATGGTTAGTTATGTTGAACTGCATGATAGCTCAATCTTTAAGGAAGTATACAGTTTATTATGATTGGTCAAGAAGCAAATAGACTGCATCATTGCCTTAAGTAGCAGGTCTGTTTTTTTAGTCTATAACCCAAGTCAAAAAGCCCATTTTTTTTCTAGTCCCTCCACTGGGGACTGAGCTATTTCCACTGAACTCACCAGGGATGACTGATACCTACCTGGACGGTTCTAGTCATTTCTACAAGTGGGAGAGATAAAATGACAACACAAACGTGCAATTTAGAGCTAGTTTGCCTTTGATTCCTGGACTTCTACTTAATGATGAAGTCAATTTCTAAGTTGCTGTGAGTGCCAGTCTCATAAAATGTGAATAATGCCTCCAGAACCTCAGGACTGGCATAAAGATAAAGGTGACTCTACAATAGATAAGTTTTGGCACACACTAGGCAAACCCATAAACAGTTGTACTGCTATGCTAACTGAATACTATTTCTGGAAAGCAATGGTTTCATGATATAAAGCTACTTGAAAACCTAATAAAAATGTATCTACCACTTGCTAAGCTAATTTAAAAATTAAAGTAAAGAGAGTTTTGTCTTTTTATGGGAATTTTTTCCCCACAAGGCCACAATGGCCTTCTTGACAGTATGTTTAGAAATAACCACATGTGCATATCCTGTTTGAGGAGGCATTCAGCTGTGGACAGTGCAGGCCCCACTCTGCAGTATCACAGAGTTGAAATTACACCCTTTAACCAAAACCTTTCTCCCACCAGCCCAAAACTGTACTCACTGGGACATTTCTTCATATATTGAACACCTGATGGTTTCTTTATGTTCTTTAATGGCAAATACTTATGAGCATAGTTATCTTCATTTATCTGTTGAAAGTGTAGAGCCTTTTTTGAAAGTTGTTGAAAGCATAGAGCCTGTAGAGTACTCCTTGTGGGGAAAGAAGAGCTCTTAAGTGGAGAGAAGTGTCTTTCTCTAATCCATAGAGAAAGACAGATGGAGAGATCCAGATCAAGCCTTTACCAGAGGCACTGAGCAAAGCTGGGAGATGAGTAAGAAAAAGGAGGAGTCTCTGACATGGGGAATTCTTCAGAAGCCTGAGACATGTCGGCACAGTTTCCAAGAAATAATTAATCATGCTGCCCATGACAAGCTTGCAAAGAGGTTTGGATGCAGTTTCTGTGGAGATGAAATTGTTTGCTTTTTATGCCAGCAGAACAGCTAAGCCCATTTGTAAATGTCAAGTGCAGTTGTGGAGATTGGTATCTATTTCCTTATTTTTGCTTCAATCAATTGGTGTTTTGTTTCATTGTAAGTGGTATTTCCTCCCTACTTATTTATGACATTCTTAGCAGACTGGAGGAAAGGATATTACAGCAAAAAAATAGCTTTGCGTTCCAGTCTTCTTCCTTTGATTGGTGGTAGGCTATCTCACAGTATTTATTCTAAACTCTACTCCAAAGGGAAACACTAATTTTTTTTATAAATAAAGTTTATTGGTGTTCTGCTGTATCTATTAATTTCCTATTGACTATGACTTGCCTTGTGTTACAATGACAAAGTTAAGTAGTTGCCATAGTCCTTGGGTCAAAATTCTTTAGATTTTGACTTCATAAAAACAATTTGCCAACTCATAATGTTTATGGTGAGAACTCTACGAATGCAAACACACACACACACACACACACACACACACACACACACACTGCAGTGTGTTTATGTGTTGTCCAAGTTGTCGTTATCGTAAGAATTTGATTTTGCTTGCAGTGATGACCGGGCACGGCACTTGCTTCCCTCGCACTGAAAACAGCCGATATCTGTACTAGGTTCACTCTGGTCTGTACTTTTGCTTTCACCACCTTTTAAAATAGTTTATAGCATTTGTATATTCTTGTGTGGAGTTAGCATTTTCACATACAGTGCATCAGACCCTAATGTCTAATCTCAGGTTCTTGGTCACTTTTGCAGTGTCAGGTATGGGTCCCATGCTATGGAGAGGGCCTAAAATGCCAATTAAAGAGTGGTTGGTTACTCCTATAACCTTTGTGCCACTATCGCACCAGGATATCCTGCAGGCAGGTTGCTGCTGTAGAGCCTAGGGCTTGTAGCTGGGTTATATTGATTATCACCTTTCTCCCCTGATACCCAGGATCTTCTAGCACCATGAACATTAGTTAGTAGGGTTGAGCGCCATCTCAACGTATCCCTGTTTGATGACATAACTAAGTACTGTCGTTCGTTTTATTACTCTTGACCATCCTGACTGTGGGAAGATGGAATCTCGTGGTAGTTCTAATTTGCATTTCCCTGAAGAACCTCTCACTCTTGACTTGCTTTTGTTCTTTCTATACCCTGAACTTCTCATCCTGTCAAAGTATTGCTTTCTCACCTTCCTTTCCCCGCCACGAGCCCAAACATTTTTATTCTCCCGGACTACTCCCCCCCCCCCCCAATCCCATTGGACACAGGTTAGGAGAAGCTGAAACCTTCAGCCATGGCCCTCCTTACACAGCCACAGCACTTCACTTTGGTGACAGCCAAACATGTCTTCTGACATTATTAAATGCCCTCCATATTCCTCTGACAAATCAGGCACCTCAGTCTAACCTTATGCAGTAGAGATCCTCATTCTTACTCTCCTTAAAGATCTTTTATAGAAGAAAATCTGAATGAAATAAAATAAAGCTACTGAGGATAGCCATCTTCACTTAACTGTTTCTCCCATTCAGTCAGTTTTTACTAAAGTTTTCTACTATTTAAGATTGTGTATGGGACCATAATAACCTTTCTTTTCTTCTCTTTTTTAAAATAACTGTTTCCCCACTTGTTTGGGAGTCAGAGAACTTATAGAGCCTTAGACTGACCTCAAATACTCTATGTAGCCAAGAATGAACTTGAATTTCTGATCTTCCTGCCTCTGCCTCCCAAGTGATGGATTACAGACATGAACAACCATGGAGACTTTTATGAGGTTCTAGAGCTCAGAGCTTCCTGCATGCCAGGCAGGTATTCTACTCCTGAATTACATCTGCAAACACCACAGTGTCTATCTAATTATCTGCTACTAAGCATCCTTAAAAGTTGTCCTCTGGCCGGGCGGTGGTGGTGCACGCCTTTAATCCCAGCACACGGGAGGCAGTGGCAGGCGGATTTCTGTAAGTTCGAGGCCAGCCTGGGCTACCAAGTGAGTCCCAGGAAAGGCGCAAAGCTACACAGAGAAACCCTGTCTCGAAAAACCAAAAAAAAAAAAAAAAAAAAAAAAAGTTGTCCTCTGAAACTAGAGAAATGTCTTTAACAATGTAAGTTTGGACATTGGACAAACAGTAGCTTGATTCTTGATTAAGTTCATAATTGGATGGCTGTACAATATTGGAAAAGCCATTTAAGTTCCCCAGTACTTCTTATAATTTGTAGTGAAGGAATAAAGACAAAGAAATACATTCAAAACTTCCTACTCATACTGAAAAATTAAAATCCATTATAAGTAGCAATAGTGTCTTCAAATTTTGTTCTTATTCCAACATCCTTTTCCTCCACAGACGTATTCTAAGTACATTTAAATTATGTTCTTTCATAAATATAATTAATCCAGTAGTTATTGCCATGATACTTATTAATAAATTATTACCACAAAAACCAGTAACTCAGAATAACAGTGTCTTAGCTATTTTTCTGTTGCTGTGACCAAACACCATAACCAAGGCAACTTATAAAAGAAAGCACTTAATTTGGGACTCACAGTTCCAGAAGATTGGACTCCATGACTGTCATGGCAGGGGAGCATGGCAGCAGGTAGGTGGGCATGATTCTGGAGAAGTAGCTGAGAGCTTACATCCTTACTGAGAATATAGGCAGAGAGAGAGTTAACTGGACATGGCACAGGCCTTTGAAACCTCAAAGCCCCTCCCAGTGACACACCTCCTCCAACAAGGCCACACCTCCTAATCCTTTCCAAACAGTTCCATCAAGTGGGAACCAAGTATTCAAATACATGGATCTATGGGAACCATTTTTATTCAAGTCACCGTAAGAGCAACTTACACCCACATATCTGTGGAGGCTGCTAGGGAGGCTCTGCTGTGTACTGTATCTCTTCAGGTCTCCATCCTCTTTGGACAGTGGGTTAGCTGGGGTGATGGCACAGAAGACATTCAGAAACATATGAGCATCCCTATGGGCTAGGTTTCAAATGGAAAAATCTTTATATCTGTCTACATTCACTTGGCCAGGACAAGTAAAACAGCAAAGCTCAAAATCAAAGGGTGGGGTGGGGAATGGAGAGGTGGTTCAATGGTTCAGAGCACTGGGGTGAGAAGTTAAGAGATCTGTGCTCTTCCAGAAAACCTACATTTCGTTCCTAGCACCCACATAGTGGCTCATAACTATTTTTAACTCCAGTCTTAGGGGATCCAATGCCCTCTTCTGGCTTCCTCAGGCCCTGCAAGCATGTGGTGCACAAACATACATGCACACAACTTCCCATATATAATAAAATTAAATTAAAGGGCAGACATGTGCCTTTTACTCACAATGAAGTCAAGACAGTTAAGAGCCTAAAGAGCTGGGAGTAAAATTCAGTCTATCCCAGCATCCCATTGTAAGGTTACAGTCTCAAATGGATGAGAAGCCTCGCTCCAGCTGTTCATTTAGCTACAGTCAAGGAGCTCTCTGTGTGAGAAAAGGATCAATTTAGAAATTTTATATGTAGGAATGGAAATAAGGTGACAGGTAAATATTTGTGACTATAGAACCTCAAGGACAAGATTATTGTCTAGATATGGTTTATAACATTACTCAAAAAGAAAGAGAGAATAAAATAGCAAATTCCGGAGATGATTAAACAAGGTAGGGATGTTTTTCTAGTGGAAGTCTTTGCCCCTTGCTTTTTGCTTTCTACCTTCATCTGTACTGGATCAGAATATAAAACATTTCCTTTTTAGCTTTAAAGTCATTCAAAGTGTTATTATTTTTACTATTATTATTAATTTGTAATTAATATATCAAAATCGTACTTTTGTGGTAAAATATTTTCTAACTGTAAAGTATTTTAGGTTTCGGTACATTCAAACTAAAAAAAAAAAAAAAATCCACCTGGTGGGTATCTGACATCTGCTTCTGTAATGAATAAGTTTTTAAGTACTCGCTGTTTCCTTTGTATGTGTGTGGCTAATAGAGGAGTCCTTTGCTTTCAGATCAATCAACAATTACGGCAGGTAAAATGGATATGTGATATCATTTATATTCTGTTAATGCTGATGGCTGTGATTATGGGTGGCCCATCCCTGGGTTTATTTTTAAAGTCATGGTAATATTTACCCTGGCTATTTGGCTTGCTCACAGCAAGCTTCCGCGTGGCGGCTTAGCATTCAAGCACCTTCCTGCTGAATTGATAGCTCACAGGTAGCTTGTTTCAGAAAGATTTATTATCAGCTTATCAGTTTCATATTTTAATATTCGTGCCATTCTGTGTGTGTGCTGGCTATCCAGCGTCATAAACCAGTAGTGGGCTCTCTGCAGTAGCAGATAGACAAGAGGCAGATGGGAGCAGCCTGCCCCCAAAGGCAGGATTTCTGCTGTTGGCTCCAGAATGGGTTCTGTTCCTTTTTTCCAGAGAAGATAGATCTGTGGACACTCAACATCTGGAGCGGATCCTAGAGACCCACCCTCTTGAGGTGCGGAACTGTCTTTTATTTGGAGGGAAAGCCAAAGGTAATGTGATCCATCAATTGCTTGGTGTTTACTCAGAAACTAAAATTTAGAATTATCTAGTGCAATGATAAACAATGTTTCTATAATTTAGTTGCATAGCAGCTGCTTTAGTAAAGGAAATATGCTTTAAAAATGATTTTTGACAATATGCTTTACACACAACTTTTCATCTACAGAAACCTGTAGGAAACCTGAGGATTGAAACCCATGGTTGTGCAGCTCCTGGAAATCAATATGCTCCATGTTACAGGCGTTGCTAGCTTGACTTGATTAGGATAATGTCACAGATTGTTTTAGAAGTTTTGAAATTAAAGTGTATTTCATTGTCACCCTATATTAAGTATGATATTAAATTATTAAAGTATGAATTGAGGTATTTATAATATTAATATTATTTTGTGGGAAAATGTTGGCATATTCCAAATTACTTCCAGCGTGCATGCACGCATATGTAAGTGTGTGTTTGTGTGTGTGTGTGTGTGTTTGTGTCTGTGTCTGTGTGTGTCTGTGTGCATACATGCTCTTTATTAGGTCAACTAACTCGAGCATCTTTTCCCCACTAAAGTATCAGGTAAACTCCATTCATGTACCTCACGCCTGCTGGAGTAGCAGAAATCTGTTCACCACAACCTATGGGGGATCATTTTAATTTTTTTTTTTGTCTGTGTTGATGTGTCAAAAAAAAAAAAAAAAAACTAGTGGGTTTTGCCACCCATCCTGCTCTGCATTAGGGGAATGGTTGGCTTCTGGTCACGTTCCTTCTCAAGCATGATGATTTCAGCATTGGAAAAGGCTCTGTCCCCAGCCCCATGCCTCTTTCCTCTTTCCTCCTTTAAAAATAAGATTTTGTCAAAAATACTTTCATCATTTGAATAAAGGATACAGGATGAGACACAGAGCTGTAAAATATTTTAAAATAGAATTATTATTAAATTTATATCTGGTTTCATTTCCAAATTTCCATGGTAGAAAACAAGACCTGAGTTTAAACCAGAAACTTAGCAAAAGTGTGATTTAAATATAAAGGTTAAGGGATAAACATTTTACAAAAAGAAGTATAGATGCAAGAGAAACAAATGACTTAAGTTTGTTAATAATTATTCACCAAGTCATAGATAGTACACTTAATATTATTAGATACGTTTCACTGGGTATGATAGTAAAGCAGTCACAGAAGGAATCATGGAATAGACAAAGAAGAAAGAGTAACTGATTGTCTAGGGAAATCGATTGCTAAATTTGGTATGATTGCTTCTGTTTTTTGCTATGTATTTATTTGTTCAGTTTCAATTTCACCATCCCTGGGAAAACAGTATGGAATACTCAGTAATTATTTTCATGCTTATGTAATTGCATATAAAATACATTTTTATATGTTACATATGTTAAATAGGAATAATTTATATCTATTATATTATTAAATATTAAACATTAAATATATATATAAAATACTGTAAATGAACTTGGCATATGGGGTTTTAAAATACCCTAATACCTAACACTGAGAAAAATCATGTTGCAATGCTTTTTGTTTACCTTAAAAGATAATATTCCATCTTTCTATGCTTTTAGATAAAAAGAATCAGCCCATTATATTTAACACTTTATTGAATATACATCATATATCTAACGATACGTACCTGAAATGAAGTCAGACTATTTCAGTTGTTTTCAATGTTATAAAAACTAGTACACTGAGCATTTACTGAGTCTACAATCTGAGCATTTTAAACTTTAACATAATGCTAATAAAACCGGGTGTCTGGGTGCATTCCTGCAGCCCAAGTTCTTAGGAGGTCAAAGCAGGAGAATGGCAAATTCTAGAATGGACATAGTGAAACCCGTCACAAACAGCATCTCATATGCCAACGTGGTAAAATTTAATTTCTTCACTCCCACTTACCCCTCTTCCTCTCTGGGAGGTATCAAAGTAGTTCAAAAAGTGAGTGCCAGGTAAATATTAAGGTTTCCTTGAGTTAATTGACTTACCCATTCCTTCATTCATTGAGAAAAAGTACAATGTAGCCCAGGTTGGCTTCAAACTCCCTAGGTAGGCTAACCTCCAACCTTTGGCCTTTACTCCCTGAGCCCTTCGATCACAAGCATCCCTAGACTAACAGAAATAGCTACATTTTAAATTTTCAGTGCTCAGAATTAAAATCAGAAGTTCTCAAATGCTAGGCAAGTACTCTAACACTGAAATACACCAATAGCCTCAAAGTTAATATTTTCATTTAAAAATCCTTATGCTATGCAAACATAATTCTTTTTAAATTAAAAAAAAAGTGTAGTCTGTGTGTGCACATGGCATGGTGCTAGTGTGGAGGTCAGAGGTCAGTTCTGTGGAGTCTGTTCTTTCCTTCCACCTTCGAGTGGGTCTAGAGGTTGAACTCAGGTCAGTGTGGTACGAGCTTTACTCACCGAGCCTTCTCTTCAGTCTTGTGATTCTTTTTATTATTATTGTTGTTGTTGTTGTTGTTGTTGTTGAGACAGGGTCTTACTATGTAGCCTTGGCTGACCTGGAGCTTGTGATACAGACCAGGCTGGACTTGAGCTCACAGAGATTCACCTGCCTCTGCCTCCCGATTAAAGGCATGCACCACCACAGACAGTAATTCTTGTTTATTTAAAATCAAACTTAATTGAGAAAACATTACTCTCTGCTGTTGATTTTATTCTTCATGACTTCAGATGTAAGTGCTTCTATAAAATATGTTTTCTACAGAAATGTTTTTTTGTATTGAGTTTTCCTAGATTCTTTTAAGAGGTGATTGTTTCCCCCCACCCCCATCCATATAGACACCATTATGGCTGAATATGGGTCTGCTGAATTGTCATTTCATTTTCTGAGAGTTAAAAATGATTCCCTGCCCGTTGGCTTCCCAAATGTAGATATGTTAGCCACAGCTTGATATTCTTATTCTTATTTCCCCCATCCTCCACTTTTCCTCCCTGCCTGCCTTCTCCTGCCCCTCCCTCCCAGAGCCTTACAGATGCTAAGTGCTAGGAAAGGAGGGTACAGGAGGCTGGGTGGTTGAAAAGAGTGCACGTAGGAGGGAGACAAAGACATTTCATTTCCAGGCACACAGGCTGCCAGGTAGGCTGGGGAAGGTGGAGACAAAGGCTAAAGACCTGTGACTTCAAGACTTGTGGGGTATGCAGCAAAGAAGACTGCTCAGACACGGGTTTAAGCCAAGAGAAAGTCTTTGTTAGTGGGCCAGCGGCTACACTGGATGTTCAGGATCCCAGGGTAGTATGGAGCCTTTCTATGAGCCTTTTTTGAAAGGCTCAACCTTTAAACCCATGTTCAGGTTTGACACACTTCAGTTAACAAGAACAGTTAGCCAGAAGCAGAACTATAGAAGCCAAGAAGCAAGGTCAGTACGTTTAGAGACTTTCCCAGACTTTGATGCATTAGGTCTTTGTTTTCATTTTGGCAGGTGGTACTGCCTACATGCTGAGTTTTGCAGCCTCAATGGTACTTTCATCATGGAGCATGGAGACCTGTTAAGGTCTGGGGACCTGTTACAAGGCCATGTGCAGATAAAGCCTACACATTTGTGGCATTCTATAAGAGATAGTTCCATAGCAGATATACTACTCTTTTCTTTCGGGTTCCCTAGGTGTCTGGTGTCAGTCATTTTGTGCTGACTCATAGCCACACCACACCACACCACATCCAGCGGCTTGTTCATCATGGCTTGCTCAGTCAGCTTTCTTATAGATTCCAGGACCACCAGCCCAGGGACGGCCCCATCCACGATGCGCTGAGCCCTTCCCCATCAATCACTGATTAAGAAAATGCTTTACAGGCTTGTCTACAGCCGGATCTTATGGAGGCATTTTCTTGACTGAGGTTCCCTCTTCTCAGATGAGGGAACTTTAGCTTGTATCACGTTGACATAAAACTGTCCAGCACACGTCCTTAAGGAAGAAAGCGAGAGAGACATGGAGAAGGAGAGTTCAGGAGAGTCCAGCTGTTGTGTTTCTCCTGCAATGTGGTGGGTTCACATCACAGCTGGCAGCACTCTCCTGCAAGGTGGGATCTTACAACATGTCAAAGTTCTGCAGTTAAGGAGCAGGTATCTGTTAACAGTTGTGTAATTGTTAACAATTGTATAATTTGGGAATGTTTGATACTCATTAGGTCTGTAGGACTTTCTTGTCTATCCTGTTTGTCTCCTTTGAATATCACAGATTTGTTGTCCTCAGCAAGCTCATCAGACTCAATTGACGGTCAGTAGTTCTCAGTTATAATGGCTGCATTTGATCTTTGACCCCCCCACCCTCACTCCACCTCACCCATGACTCTGATTCAATGATTGTCTCTTTCTGGGGAAGCTTGGGGCCCCTTTCCTTTCACTTTATGATAGATTCTTCTTATTATTTAATTTCCTGTTTTTTCATGGATGTGTGAGACATGTTTGAGACATGCTTGTAGAGGCCCAAGATTGATGTTCGAAATCATCTTCAATAGCTCTTCCATCTTGTTCAATGAGGCAGAATCTCTCAGTTAAACACAGAGCTCAATGATATGTCTAGTCTTGGTAGGCCTCTTATTTTGGGGGTCCCCTGTCTATACCTTTCTCACCAGTATTTATGTGTATTCCAGGGATCTGAACTCCAGGCTGTGCTTTAAGGACGGAGCTATCTCCCAGGTGCAGTTTATAATGAATTTTTCCACCTGATAACAAAAACAGCAACATTCTCCTCTGCTCCATATCATTTATTAAATATACATAAACCTTCTATAGAGTTCCTTCATAATCTTCACCTTTTACCAAGGACAGTGAACAGGGAACCAATTCATTCTTTCCTAGCTTAGGGTAGGCATGGGACATCATGGTACAACTTCCCTCAACCTCTAATCCCTGAGTGGATCCCATGTCTGCTTGGGTCACAGGATTGGCACTGAGTCCATATTTTGTGTTATTACTATTTTATATTACATTAATATTCTAGGTAAATATACATTGAAATACATGTTCTGCCATATTAATGTTGTTTTCTTGGTTGGGAATCATTCTTGGAAGAACACCAGAAAAAAATAGCATGGAAACCATTTGGGAAATTGTCATTCACGTAGTCTGGCAGATAACGGCTTGGACTAAAATGGCTATCTGTAAGTGGTCTGGGTCTAGACATATTTTCCATGGAGAGCCAAGATAAATTTTTTGTCAGGTAGGTATGTTTAGCCTGAAAAAAAAGAATTACATCAAGATTTTGGAATTCAGGAATGTTATTATTATTATTATTAATTGTGTGTGTGATGGCAAGTATGTACAATTAAGAAGATATGTTTGGGAGTCTTTCTCTCCTTCTACCACATGGAATCAAACTCCATTAACCAGGCTGGCATGGCAAGTATTTTCACCGGTTTATCCTGGATCAAGTACTCTCAAAGTGGACCTCATGTTTCCAAGATGTACAAGGCAGAGAATGAGTAAGATTCAGGCACATGATGTAAAAGAGATGGAGAGCTTGATCTAGACATGTCAAGAGATGATATCTTCCAGCAGGCAGGAAATCCTAAGCCAGAGTTGGGGAGGGAAGACTGGGGTAGATGCATGCATTGAGACTTGTTGGCTTGTAGATTAGTTTAAAATCACAAGATCATGAGAAACTGGGAAGAAGTTGTTGAAAGGAACAGGGGTATGTGAGAGGAGACAGACAAGCAACTGTGACAGAAAGGAGCAACTTATCAGGTTGCAAAACTTGTAAGGGATGGTGACCCGGGAACCACAGAAAGGATCTAGTTGAAGGAGTGACTAAGATACCAGGCAAAATGTGGTCCAAAGACCTACTGCTGAGTTTGGTAATCTAGTAGTAAGTTGGCTAAGAACAACTTTGATAGAGTCTTGATGGAAAATGTCTCATCAGGGCATACTCAAAAGCTGTTTTAACTCTATCCTCAGCCAACTTAAATCTGACCCATAGAGTATAAGCCTTCCAACTCTGTCTTTCTTCAGACAAAGATTGTTTCCAAATCATCATTTGGTTTTCTCTGGCATTTAAACATGGAGGTTTTATGTGCTGATTTTATTTCATTCCAAGTTATATATTTTAGCACAATGTCCAGCTCCAACTAGGTATTAAACATACTTTGGATTGAAGTATTAAACTAACCTTGGAAATAAAACTTCAGAAGCAGATATTCTTCACCAAGAACATGGAAATAGGGT
The DNA here is from genome assembly GCF_949786415.1 of Peromyscus eremicus. Lineage (NCBI taxonomy): Eukaryota > Metazoa > Chordata > Mammalia > Rodentia > Cricetidae > Peromyscus > Peromyscus eremicus. The sequence continues at coordinate 32,667,543 of NC_081424.1, read as the reverse complement.
ATAAAAGGAATGAGTAAGTTGCTGATCACTTAATCGTTTCTCTTCTTCTTTTTAACTCCTCCCAGGTATATATGCCCATAAAAAACGAAAAGAGATGGAACTCTAACCCAACTATGGATTCTGGAGAAAGATTGCTCAGCAGCCTAAGGGAAAAACCAGTCTATGTGTAGTTATTTTTTATTTATTTATTTATTTATTTTATTTTTTTTGGTTTTTCGAGACAGGGTTTCTCTGTATAGCTTTGCGCCTCTCCTGGAACTCACTTGGTAGCCGAGGCTGGCCTCGAACTCACAGAGATCCGCCTGGCTCTGCCTCCCGAGAGAGTGCTGGGATTAAAGGCGTGCGCCACCACCGCCCGCCCGGCCTATGTGTAGTTATTTACAGTGATGCATTTTTGCCACGATATTAATATTTCCCAAATGAACAGCAACTGGTCAAGGGATGTCCGTGCTTCCCTGTATAGCTTAATGTCACTCATAATTCTGGCCACTCTGGTTGGCAATGTGATAGTAATAATTTCTATATCCCATTTCAAGCAACTTCATACACCCACAAATTGGCTCCTTCATTCCATGGCCACTGTGGACTTCCTGCTGGGCTGCCTGGTGATGCCTTACAGCATGGTGAGAACAGTTGAGCACTGTTGGTATTTTGGAGAAATTTTCTGTAAAGTTCACACCAGCACCGATATTATGCTGAGCTCAGCATCCATTTTCCACTTATCCTTCGTTTCCATCGACCGATACTATGCTGTATGCGACCCGACCCGTTAAGATACAAAGCCAAGATCAATACCTTGACTGTTTTTGTGATGATCGTCATTAGTTGGAGTGTTCCTGCTGTTTTTGCCTTCGGAATGATCTTCCTGGAGCTGAACTTCAAGGGAGTTGAAGAACTGTATCACAAACAGGTTGATTGCCTGGGCGGCTGTTCTGCCTTCTTTAGCAAAGTACCTGGAGTGCTGGCCTTCATGACTTCTTTCTATATACCTGGATCTGTCATGTTATTTGTTTACTATAGAATATATTTCATAGCTAAAGGACAAGCAAGGTCAATTAATGGCACAAATCTTCAAATTGGATTGGAAGAGAAACACAGAACGCCACAAAACAAAGAAACAAAAGCCGCCAAGACCTTAGGGATTATGATGGGTGTTTTCCTCATATGCTGGTGCCCCTTCTTTTTCTGCATGGTCCTGGACCCTTTTCTGGGCTATCCTATCCCACCCACTTTGAATGATGCACTGAATTGGCTTGGGTACCTGAATTCTGCCTTCAACCCAATGGTTTATGCCTTTTTCTATCCCTGGTTCAGAAGAGCATTGAAGATGATTATCTTTGGCAAAATTTTCCAGAAAGATTCATCTAGGTCTAAGTTATTTTTGTAGTGCAGTTTGTGAAACCATTATATTTTGTTGTTTTGTAAAACAGTTGGTGGTTATATTTATGAAAATAGTGAACCAACCACAGGCATTAACTTCATGGACTAATTTTTTTTCCAGACAGGGATACTCTGTGTAGTTTTGGTGCCAATCCTGCATCTGTCTCTATAGACCAGGCTGGAATAATTTTTTTTCCAGACAGGGATACTCTGTGTAGTTTTGGTGCCAATCCTGGATCTGTCTCTATAGACCAGGCTGGTCTCGAACTCACAGAGATCTGCCTGTTTCTGCCTCCTGAGTGCTGGGATTAAAGGCGTGTGCCACTGCTACCCAGTAACTTCATGGACTCTTAAAATCAGTTATTTGAGTTAAAATGTATATGATGAATTAAACTTTGGTGTTTGTATATGAGCTGATATTTGGCATGGAGTAGATGTGGTCTTTGACATTTTTGTTATGCAGGCTTAACTGTGGTAAATGCAGTATTAAAGACTTACATGTAAAAGAATTGTCCCTTCCCTTAGAAGACCTTCTGTGAATTGACAGTAGTAGTTTATTCATTCAGCAATTGAATCACAAGACTGAATTTAGGGTACAAATTAAAAGGAATTTGCCATATACACATACACACAGATATACACACGTAAATACATACATATATATGAAAGCAGGGCAAGTAATAGTGGTTTCCAATTAGATAATCTAATAGAAAGTCAGAAAATATTATAAACTATATACATTGATTTGAAATTAAGGCATTTCTCAAATAGATTTTATGGAATTAGCTTCAAGTTAACCATTATTAGAAATATGGATTTATTTAATAACAGTGACATTTTCATGACCAAATTAAAGAAAGGTAGCTAATTAAAAAATAACTAACATGTACATTCCATTGTCTGTTCATACGGATGTATTAAATCCTTCTATCTCCAGACATAGTGGCGTATATCTGTAATCTCAGCACTGGAGAGGCAGAGGCAGAAGGATTGCCTTATATTGAAGGCCAGCCTGGCAAACACAGCAAATTCCAGGGTTACAAAGTAAGACCCTGTCTCAAAACAAACAAACCAGTTGGAAACTACAAAATCCTTCCATCTGTTGTTATACTGCACTCTAGGATTATATTGTCTTATTGGTTTGGCTCTCATACACTTTTAACAACAGTATAGCTGGCCTGTGAAGGTAGTACATTATAATACAAGTTGCCTCTCCTCAGTCTGAAACACCACTTTGAACCTTTCCCTATGAGACTGGTTTGTTAAATTTCAAAAAGGAAACAAATGTTTTTGAAGAATTTTCTACGCTTTACAGTGAGTTTCTGTTGTTTTCTTTATTTATTCCAAGATGTTTCTCAAAGATTATTTCTATGGCTCTAGAAATGAAGACCCAAGGATCCAGAAATAACTGTCTGGATTTATGTACAGTCATGTAGACGTGTGACTAGAAGACAATAAGATGTGATCTAATAGTAATAAACCGGATGAAATTGAAAAAATGTATTTTATTGTAACCATTATTGTATACAATAAAGTTTATATATAATTTCATTTGATTTGTTTGTGTTTCCATAATGGACAAGCATACTATCCTTAATATTGTTTTTTTTTTTTTTTTTTTTTTTGGTTTTTTCGAGACAGGGTTTCTCTGTGTAGCTTTGCGCCTTTCCGGGGACTCACTTGGTAGCCCAGGCTGGCCTCGAACTCACAGAGATCCGCCTGCCTCTGCCTCCCGAGTGCTGGGATTAAAGGCGTGCGCCACCACCGCCCGGCCTTAATATTGTTTTAACTTTTAAATAATTACTATTTTTTTGTTGTTGTTGAGACAGTCTCACTGTGTAGTTTGACTAGCCTAGAATTTGCTATGTAGACCAGGCTGGCCTCAAACTCACAGAGATCTGCCTGCCTCTGCCTGGTAAGTGCTGGGATTTAAAGTATATGCCACTACATCCAGCCATTAAGGTTTTTATATACATATTCCTTACTGTGCTCTTAGTCAGAATTTCTAGAACAATATTGAACAATATTGAATAGAACAATAATGAATAATGACTACTAAGGTTTTTATTAAATCTGTATCAATCTTTGTTTTTCTTCAAACAAGTTCACGACTCACATAATTCTGCATTTTTACTTAGTACTAACCCCTTTAACATTTCTGTTTCTTTGTAGGCTCTGGTTTAATACTCACAAGAGATAGCCAAACAGGAGAAAAGGCCTGCTTTGTCTTTACCACAGTCCCAGCTTTATTGAACCCATATCTTTCCATGCAGAAGACATTTTTTGTGTTTTGGTTGTCTACTCTCCAGCTGGAAACCAGTGAGCTTACAGGAGATTTTCCATTTCAACCGGACAGAATCTTTTCTAACTTCCATGGGGCTCTGGGGCTCCTGGCCTCTGGCCTTTTAACTAAACAGATGAGTGTATGACCTAAGTTAAAATTTTCAGAAGAGTTTTCTCCAGAATTTGAATCTCTATAAATGTGAGCAGGTTGTGATCCTTCATATCATCATTAGCAGGAAAGAGCCAAAGGGATGTGGAGCTTCAGTTCATGCAAGTGGTAAGGTCATAGTCAGACTTCTCCCAATCTGTCCATTTCCAAAATGAGTTGTGCAGCCTTTCTCAGACCCATGAGTCCCAGGTAGGCTTCCGTGAAAAGCTTTTAGTTATATCGATGGAAAAGCTCTTACTGTAGAAGAATACAACTGTTCCAAGGAAACAATTACAAATGCATGAATATTTCTTTCTAAGTCAATTTATGATAAAAAATAATTTCATTTTCCATGTTCCACTAAAACCATCATATACGTTTTCATTCCAGGTCAGGTAGTAATGTGTTAGCAAGGACATTTGTTGGAAATGAATCATTAATAATGGTTCTGTTTTAAGAGGTGAGTGAGCTAGGAGGTTCCATCATGATTTTAAACTGTATGTGGAAATCAACACTCTAGTCTTTGCAAAGTCATACATATTTGCCAGAAAGTGGAACAAACTGGGCAAACTGACCTACTGAGGGTTTTGGCAAGTCACACGTTCTGTTTAACTGTGCCAATGTCACCAGCCGAGAGCTTGGATAGTAAATGTAAAAGATACATGAAGAATGATTTGTTTTTTCTAAAACAGTGGTTTTTATTATTTATCTTAGTTATTTTAAAAAACAAATCTCTCTCTCTCTCTCTCTCTCTCTCTCTCTCTCTCTCTCTCTCTCTGTGTGTGTGTGTGTGTGTGTGTGTGTGTGTGTGTGTGTGCATATGCACATAATTACAGGTCCAAGAAGAGGGATTTCCATCCCCTGCAGCTAGAATTACAGGCAGATTTGAGTTGCCCAACATCATTGCTAGGAACTGAATCTGGGTCCTCTGCAAGAGCCGCACATTTTCTGAAACACTGAGCTCTCTCTCTCCATCACAAATAGTTGGGTCTATAGAAGTATTTTGAAAATATTTGTGTATGTGTGTGTGTGTGTGTCATGGTGTGTCATGTCTGTGTTCATGCATGAGATGCTCAGATGCACAGGTGGAGGACAGAGGAGAACATCAGATGTCCTGCTCTGTCATTCTCCACCCTGTTCCCTTGAGACAGGGCTTCTCTCTTTTTATTTTATTTTATTTATTAATTTTATATACCAACCACAGATTCCCTCCTTCATCCCTCCTCTTGCCCCCTTGCCTCTCTCCCCTCCAAATCACCCCTCCTCCCCTCCTCCAACAGGGTAAGTTCTCCCATGGGGGGATAGCTAAACCTGGTACATTCAGTTGAGGCAGGACCAAGCCACTCCCCGCTGCATCAAGGGTGAGCAAGGTGTCTGACCATAGGTAATGAGGTTCAGGAAGCCAGTTCATGCACCAGGGATTGTAACACAAATTTTAAAATGGTCTTTTAATAGAAAACCCAGAACCAGATATTGGGGTAAATGTTGAAAGTTCAGAGAGACAAAGGAACAAGCCACTGCCATGTCTTACCTCTGGGACTCCTCAGCCTGAAAGAGCCTCAGTTCCTGTCTCCTCATGCCTTATATTCCTTTCTCCTCCTAGCCATCACTTCCTTCCCAGTGCTGGCATTAATGGCATGTGTGCTTCCCAAATACTGGGGTTAAAGGTATGTGCTACCACTGCCTGGCTCTGTTTCTCTCCTAGACTGAGTCAATCTCATGTAGTCTAGGGTGGCTTTGAATTTACAGAGATCCAGACTAATCTCTACCTCCTGAGTGCTAGAATTAAAGGTGTGTGCCACCACTGCCTCACCTCTGTGTTTAATCTAGTGGCTTGTTCTGTTCTCTGATCTTCAGGCAAATTTTATTAGGGTACATAATATATCACCACAAGGGATAGATCCGGATCACACTGTCAGGGGCCCCTCAAACAGACCCAGCTACACAACTGTCTTCCGTATGCAGAGGGTCTAGTACAGTCCCATGTGTGTTCCACAGCTGTTGGTCTAAAGTTCCTGAGTTCCTTTGAGCTTGGTTCAGTTGTCTCTGTAGATTTCCCCATCACGATCTTGACCCCCACCCCTTGCTCATATAATCCCTCCTCCCTCTCCTTGACTGGACTCCCAGAGCTCGGCCTAGTGCTTGGTTGTGGATCTCTGCATTTGCTTCCACCAGTTACTGAATGAAATCTCTATGATGATAATTAGGGTAGTCACCAATTTGATTACCAGGGTAGGCCAGCTGGGGGAGGGATGGAGTGGGAGAGCAATGAAAGAGATATCTTGATAGGGGGAGATATTAAGGGGTAAGGAGAAACCTGGTGCTAAGGAAATTCCCAGGAATCCACAAGGATGACTCTAGCTTAGACTACTAGCAATAGTGGAGAAGGTACCTGAGACAGCGTTTCTCACTGACCCTGGAGATAGACTGGTGACCAGGAAGTCCTAACAATTCTATTTCTGCCCTTTACCACTCTGGGGTTCAGGCACCCAAATGGCTACATCTGGTTATTCCCTGAGTGCTGGTAATTTGAACTCAGGTCCTCATGGTTGTTCAGCAAATGCTTTTACCAAGAGCCATTCCCTCAGCCCCCATTTTATTTGTTTGTTTGCTTGTTTTGAGACAGGGTCTCACTGTGTAACCCTTGCTGCCCTGGAACTTGCTTTGTAGACCAGGCTGTCCTTGAACTCACAGGGATCTGCTTGCTTCTGCCTCCTGAGTGCTGGGTTTAAAGATGTGCATCACCACACCTACCCTTAGTATATTTTAAAATAGACTTTACGCACGAGTCAAGAGAAAGGCATTCAGAAATAAAGATACACCCCAGAGCATGGATGTGCACTTCTCTGAGTCACTCATGATTTTGAAAATTTAGTAAGACCACAACATATAACAAAACAATTCTTTAATAGCTGGAATAGACACTCGAGGAACTTAGACAATCTAGGACTCAGAGTGCTTTTATATTTTTATTTTTTTTTTATTCTTAATTCTACTTGTTTGCTTATTTTTGTGGTATTGGGGGATTCCACCTCAGGCTCTGCACATGCTAAACAAATACTGTAGCATGGAACAACACCGCAGCCATTCTTCTTGCCTTTTAAAGAATCAAAGATACACATGCAATTTTCAGAACATTTGATCATAGCTCACTGGATATGTGCACAGTCGTAAAAACAGACAAAGACTGCAAAATTAACTTTTGACAGATCCTTGCTATTTTTTCTTTCATCTCCTCTTTTGCTAAAATTCCTTCCAAGAGGTTTCATAAATTACCAGCAAATTTATGATTTTCATTCTGTATCATCCTATTGAGTCTGGATCTATATAGAGTCATAGAGCGCTATAGCCCTATGTCTAATTTGTATGTGTCTTTGATTTTTTCCTAAGAGGAAAACATCACTGACTCACTCATGAAAATTATACAGTTCTTGTGATATTTATAAAGGGTAGTGACATAGTAACTTAAAGTTAGTTCACTCACAATGATGCATTAATGTCAGGAAGTCCTCTCAATGGATGTGTAAGTCAAGTACGCAGCAACTGAGATGATCCTTTCTAAATTTTGCTTACTGGTCAGTGGTTTTACAGTGTGGTATGGCCAAGTCATGCTTTTTAACCCTGGCTACCACAGGAGCACTTTAAAATAGTGTGGGCACTCAGACTCACATCAAGAAGATGATCTACCAGAAGGACTTTTCTTACTGTTCTTGGAGCTGTGACAAAATACAGACAGCTATTTGTTCTGTACTTCTGTAAGGACGTGGACTGGAAACTGTGGAAGTGCTTAAGCAAAACACAGAAGCCCATGGCAGAAAGAAACATCCGGAGACCTTGAAAACAGAGAAGTGTGGACTCAAATCCCAGCTTTCCTTCATGATCCCTTTCTTTCTCCCTCTGTGCCTTTGTGTCAGCAGATAGGTCTGTCTGAAACATCTCTTCCCCATATCTACTTTGTAACTGGGTAACATCTAAACACTTGTAAGGAGAATCACCTATATATAGACCCCCAAAGTCAGCGAGCCTCCTTCTCTGAACTCCCAACACATTTCACACAATACTTGTCCGTGCACTCGCTGGTTATGCTATGATACCCTCTGTCCCCCTGGACGTCATAGTCTTACTCCTCTTTACATTCTTGTGATCTTGGCTGTCAAGATTCAGAGGACACTTCCAGAGGGATTGGTTTTAGGATTTTTATTTTAGAAGAAAGAACTGATCCATCTCTTAATCACTGTTCTGTTGCTGTGAAGATACACCACGACCAAGGCAACTCTTACAAAAGAAAGCATTTAATTGGGGGCTCGATTACAGTTTCAGATGTTCAGTCCATTATCATCGTGGTGGAGAGCACAGCATTTGAGAGCTACATCTTCATCCATAAGCAGAAAGAGAGAGAGAGAGAGAGAGAGAGAGAGAGAGAGAGAGAGAGAGAGAACTTATTTTGAAACCTTAAAGCTTACCCCCAGTGAAACTTCCTTCAATAAGGCCACGACTCCTAATCCTTATAATCCTTTCAAATAGTACCACTCCCTGATGACTAAGCAATACATATACTAGCCTATAGAGGGAATTTTTATTTAAACCATCACAATCAGGAACACACAGGGGCAGCAGGAATAAGAGTTCATCACGAAAAGATACACTTTGAAATGAGGAGAGAAAGGGGACCAGAGCAAAGAGAGTTTAGCAGCTCCAAGGCACAGTGGCTCAAAGGTCAGGGCTTTCACATGGCCTTGTGTGTGGGCTTGTTTGCATAGCGGGCATTCTGAGTGTGCTGTCGGTTACATGTAGCTTTACATGTAGCTTCCTGCATTGTGAGGCTCTTGAGTTTCTACCCAGGGATGCGTAGTTTCTATTGTAATGAGCCGTAGGTTACTCCTAGTAACTCTGGGGCATCACTGAACCTGCTCCATTGGTGGGAGCCAGTTTTTGTCTGCCTCAGCAAGAGGTGTTGGGGGCATGTCCCAGCTTTCCTCTCTGCCAACTTGCTTTTCCTTACATGTACGTTTTGTAAGGCTTTGCATCTGGCCTTCTGGACCTCACTGCCTGCTCAATTTTCCTGCCTCACCTAGAGAGAAGTCACTAGATCAGGTAACGAACAAGTAGAGAGTAACAAGTAGATGTGGAAGGAGACACAGCTAATAAACGTTAGAAACAGAGAGGAGGCCAAGTGTGCCAGGCTACAAACCCCACCCTCTTTTGTGTTTCAGAAAGTGGGGCAAACTGCGGGACCATTAAAGGGAACACGTAGCTTTATTCCTAGCAAGGTGTGTCCATGTGAGCTTGATATTTGTAATAATGTGAATGTTTTTTAACTTTTTTTATTTATTTATTTTTAATTTTCCAGAGCTGAGGACCAAACCCAGGGCCTTGTGCTTGCTAGGCAAGCACTCTACCACTGAGCTAAATCCCTAACCCCATTTTATAACTTTAAAAGTGAAGTTATTAAAACATATGTTCTGGGGCTATGGATGCAGCTCAGTGGTAGAGCATCCACTTAACATATATGACTCCCTGGGTTTAATACACAGTGCCATAAAAAGCCCCCGTGCATTCTGAAGCTTCATTAGATTTGGTTTGAGGCCTGCTGTCTAGGTCTGTGTTTGAAGCTGTACCTGTGGTGACATTATTTAGAATGACTGGGTTGATGCTCAGAAATCTGCAGTTTTAACCAGTGATTCAAATCCTTGGGCATGTGCACACATCTTTTCTAGGAACCATACATGTCATTCATGCTTATCTGAGCAGAAGGAATTCTACTCCCGTCCTCCGCAGGTAAAAATAGGAAGGTTGTAACTTGAAGGTCAGCCTGAACTATGAAGCCAGTTCGGAGCCATTGGATGGCCTATCTAGTGAGATTTGGGGGTGGGGATGAGGAAGATGTAGGGAGAAAGAGAAAGAATTCTGAAGTACTCGGTGTATGTAGCAGGGTGAAATGTCAATGGCATAGTAAAGCCTGCAACATACTTGGAAATGAACTTGAACGACTTGGTTGTGATCCTCTGTGGGAAGGCCCTTGCTGCAAAGCCTGCAGCGTAGCTTCTTATGAACACTTGCTCAAGCCAAGGAAAGGGGAACGGTAGTTTAATAGAATGTAATATCTCTAAACCAGCATGAGAAAAAATTATTTTCTGAAGTTATTTATTGAAATATCAAAAATTTCTAAACTCTATGGTCTCTTGGCAGTCTAGCTCAGGACTCCCAATTCTGCCCAGACTGAGGATTGTGTTGACTGTGAAAATCATTTTGTAGTTCAATATAGAATAACACAATTAAAACAATGTAGTGACGTTTCCATGTTGTGAAAATTACTCAGTGGAATAAACTTTTGTCTAAGATTGCATTCTCACTAAATTTCAGGATTACAATGTTCTTCTCTTTTATGAAAACATGACAATAATAAGCAAAGAGCTTTTTAATTTTCAATTTTATTTTCGTTATTTTTAATTATGTGTATGTGTGTTTACCTGAGTACAGTTGCCTGCAGAAGCCAGAGGGTCAAATCTCCCTGGTGCTGGGGATATAGATGGTGGTCAGCTGCTTGATGTGGGTGCTGGGTTCAAATTCAGATCCTCTGGAAGAGCAATATGTGTTCTTAACCAAGGACACATCTCTCCAGCCCCAGAAGAAAGGTTTTTTGAAATGATCTTACTTGACAGATCATTTGTCTTTCAATTAAAAACTGTATGAACTCTCTCAGTCTATTAGTTTAGCCTGTTAATTACCTAATAGAATGAAAAGTGAATATAAAACATACCTGGAAGCAATGTAGTTTGGAAATAAAGTCACAAAGAATGGGGAAAAAAACAACTCTTAGGGACTTACCTGGGAAGAATGTGACCAAGACAATAGCTAAACACAATCAAAAGTATTCCTAAAACTTGCCTGTATAATACCAATGCTCCTTTTGAAAGGAAAGTTTACTTCATTTAGTGTGTGCAATTTAATTATACATTTTAAAATAGATATTATTTATGAGCAAACAAAATGAATATTTATTTGAAGATTTTCTTATGGCAGCCAACTAGGACTGAGGCGTGCGTGATGTCAGCTGAGTAGTTTTTCCAGACTTCTAAAATTGCCCACACGGGTGACCAAGCACCTTTGCATCAGAAAAGGCAGGTGAGGGGCAGTCACTGCTTTGCAGTGTTTGCATCAGCTAAAGTTTTCTTTCTCACTTTTACACCTGGACTTCACTTAAGAGCTTAAGAATTCCCCTAAGCCTTTAAGTTCCTCAAATGAAGTTCTGTGATAAATGTTTTCCCATCTCCATTAAGGGCAACTGCTCTCCTAGGGACTTAGAAGATGAAAATGTTTTCCGTCAAGATGCCACCAAACAGAACTGTTAATGACACCCTCTGGTCTCTATTTACTGGAAAGTTTATCAAATGAGAAGGAAGTGCCACTTAGACTTGTCTCTTTGGACTAAACTGCAGCTTTAGAGTGTGAACCTGTAAATAGAGTGCAGTGGGCATTGGTAAATAGACAACCAACACATTTAATTACTCTTATTAGCAATTCTCTAGACGAGTTTAAACAAGCAGGAGGTTTTGCAGCTAATGACATCATATGCTTGAAAAGGTGAGGATAGCTTCATTTTTAAAATTGCATAAGTTTTTTTAATTGTCTGTTTATTCTCCTGAGTACAGAAAATCGTGGAAAGTTTGGTGAATGAGGAAAAACATGTAGATTGTAAATTGGGTTTTCTTCCATGGTTCATATGACTAGGAACAGTAAAATAAAAACAACAATGTAAAACTGAAACAAAACACCACAATAGTACCTCTTATCACTTTGTGCGTTTGTGTGTGTGTGTGTGTGTGTGTGTGTGTGTGTGTGTGCGCGTACATGTGTACAAGCCAGGTGTTGACATCAGGTACATTTCTCTGTTGCTCCTCACCTTATTTTTGAGACAGGGTTTCCCACTGAACCTGGAACTGACTTTCTTTTGACTAGAGTGGTTGGCTCAAGCCAACACTGGGGTTATAGTATAGGTTTGCTACAGCACTTCCCTATCTGACCATTTCTCCAACTCCCCCATTTATGTAACACATTTCCAGTGTTTTTCATTTGTTAAGTGGATACTGCATTGTTTTCAGAGTTCTCACAAAGATTTATTCATCATCTATTCATTCACGTGGCATGTATTCATTGGACATTTACGTCAGCCATTGTGCTAGCTGTATACTAGAAATATGGAAGAAAGACTGCCAGGCTTGCTCCATCTCTGAAACTTTTGTGGAAGTAAAGTGGAGTGTTCTGGAGGTAAACTAAGGTCAGATTAAACAGATGTTTGAGTAATGCACAGGAGTACGTGGTTCATAGCATATGGTCCACAGTTCAGATTTATCATTCTCACTTGAATTCTAGTTGTTCTCAGCAACTTCACTTCACTATTGTCAATCTAGGCCATAGTTGCAGAGGAGAAATTTTCTGTGGTCTCCCTATCATGTTTGACTCAGATCACAGCATTCCATGTGGCCCTTTCTCTTTACATGGCTGACCTTAGAGGTCATTGTGATCCAACTCTTTGTTGCCTTTTTTAATTTCTCTTTCTGTATGTGTGTGTCTAATATAAATGGATATAAATATAAAATAGATATAAAATAAACCAATGTTTTTGCCTATTGGTTTTAGCGTGTTGATAGATATTACATTTTAGTATGCCCAACAATGAAATCACCTGGTTACCCCACCTCGCTACACTGTTGACCACCACCACACTCCTACAATTGCTCTACCTAGAAATCCGGAGTTGATACTCTTTCCCACACCACACGTCGTATATCACACATGGGTCATGTATTGCAGTCCAAGTGTTCGCTCCTGTGAACTCTGAATAAATCCCACGACTGGCTTGTGTTCTGTAGTTCTTGTTCACTCTGATCCATTCTCCATCATGAAATCACAGATTTATCTGAAATGCAACCTGGTTATCTGCTGCAGAGCCTCCCCTGACTGCATTTCTCTCTTTGTGTTACACCATACTGTCCAGATTTCCTGGCTAACATGAAAATCCTTCGGTTACCTTGCCCACTTTCTGTCTGAACCCCTTGACCTTCTTCATATCACATTTCAGACATATCAGGTTACCTAAATTGCCTGAAAACCCAGCTCTTTTTCAGAACTCCTGGGCTGCGAACAAGCTACTCCCAGTCTTTAGGAAGCTTTTCATCAAATCCACTTGCTTATTCCAGAAGCTTTGCCTTAAGTATAACTCTTTTCTGCACTTGCCTAAACCTGCCCTGCTCAGGCTCAGTGAAGGCCATCTTCATTCCTCTCCCAGGCTAATTCAGGTCCAGACCTATGATTGAATATTATGAGTGACATTGTAATAATTTGTCTTTATAGAAGAAGTAGTTCTTTCCTATTTAAATATTTTGCTTTTGTTTTTAATTGGACTATTTGCTTCCTTGTTATTGTATTACTTATGTATTTTGAACATCATTCACTTATTGGATGGGTAGATTTTTCTCCCTTCTTGTAGACTGTCTTCCACTTTATTGATTGCCTCTCTTGATATATGCATTACAGTTTGGTATAATACCATTTGTATGCTTCTGGTTTTTGCATGTGGTTTAGAGGTCATGTTAAAAAATTGCCCAGGCTAAAGTCATAAGCCTTCCACATTGTGTTTTCTTACTCATTTTTATAAATGTTCTTAATCTTGTTACATAAACTGCCTCTTCTTTTAGTTTGCTAAGAGGTTTTATTTAACTAATCAATTTTAATTTTACCATGTTCCTATGAAATAATCAAATGATTGTTCTTCCTTAATCTGATATTGTGATGTTTAAATTATATCCTAATATCAAACTACTAAACCATGTTTTTGTCCTTGGGATAAGGCAACAAAGACAAAATTTTTTTTCCTACAAATAATTCATGAATTTAGGCACCTTCGCATTTGTGTTTCTGAGTAAAATCAAACTTTAATTTTCCTATTCTCTTGATTATTGTCAGGATTTTGTATTGAGAAATTTATGTTAGCTTCCTAAAGTTAATTGGAAAATGAACAATTTTCTGTATCTTGAATAGTTTGTCTTTATCGATTCAGTAGAACTTGCCATTTATATCATCTGTAAATGACCTGGAGTTTTCATTACGTGAACAAGTTTTTGTAAGGTAATAAAAATAAAAAGGAAAATAAATAAGATAAAAATAATGATGTTAAAAAACATAGGAATAAAACTGTTAAAAGTTGTACAAGAGAGAGAAGGCTCAGTCAGTAAAGTGTCTGCAGTGCAAGCATGAGTTTGGATCTCTGGCATCTACATAGGAGCATGGTCATGCATGTCTGCAACCCGATGTTGGAGGCAGAGGCTGGGTGATCTCCAGTTTGCTGGGCAGTCAGTCTAGTCCATTGGTGAGTCAACTGAGTTAGTGGGAGACCGTATCTCAAAAGATAAGGTGCAGAGTGATAGTAGAAGATACCCAACCTTAAATTCTGCCTTCCACGAGCACACACACATGCACATACACCTCTACACACACATGTGTGCATACACACTACATGTGCACACACAGACACAAAAATGTACAAGTGATGAATATGTGCTTCTAAAACTGAATAAATAAATAAACTTTAAAATATGTATAAGACACTTTCCTTTTCCTCTTCCTGGGACGGTGCTTAGAGGCACTCAGAATGGTCCAGTGTTTGATATACTGTCGTAGGCTTTCCTACAGTGCATCCTCTAACAAAACTAGGCGTTCTTGAACCTCTGGCAACAGGATTGTTTACCTTTATGCCATGAAGGTTGGGAAAGCACCTAAATCTGCATGCGGTGTGTACCCAGCCAGACTCTGAAGGGTTTGTACTGTGAGACCTAAAGTCTTTATCAGATTGTCTAAGACAAAGAACCATGTCAGCAAGGCCTACAGTGGTTCCATGGGTGCCAAGCGTGTCCATGACAGGATCATACGGGCTTTCCTTATTGAGGAGCAGGAAACTGTTGTGATGATTTTGAAGGTCCAAGATCAGAATCAGAAAGCGAAATAAATATGCAGCTTTTTTAAGCAATAAAAGTCAAGTCTTGGTCTTTAAAAATATGTATAAGATATATTTGCTACAACGTGTATAAGACATATATGTAGCAAAGTTTATTGGAAGAGATTTAAAGAAGACCAAGTAAATATGGAATCCTCCATGTCGCTGAAGGGAGAGATTCAATGTTACGCAGATATTATTGCTATTCACTCGAAATCTAACATAGCTTTTGCAGAACCTGGAAAATGGTGAATGTTTAAAAGATAATAAATAGCCAGGTGATTTTAGGAGGAGGAGGAAGAAGAGGAACAAGGGGTCTTTCTCTGCTAAGTAGAAAGACATTGTAAAGCGGTGATAGCTGAGGCAATGTGGCATTTGTCCATTATTAAACAGGATGGTAAATGAAATTAGAGAGCTCAGAAATAAATATGAGCTTTGATATTTGATATACTTTGATATCTGCATGTCAGATC
Source organism: Peromyscus eremicus (assembly GCF_949786415.1). Taxonomy (NCBI): domain Eukaryota; kingdom Metazoa; phylum Chordata; class Mammalia; order Rodentia; family Cricetidae; genus Peromyscus; species Peromyscus eremicus. Next base: position 32,652,266 of record NC_081424.1, on the reverse strand, counting down.
AATGGAGAAAAGTCAGGTGTATTCAACAGATGGAAGTAGATAAAGATGGTTTATTAGAAAAAAATTGAATTGCAGTCTTACTTTACATATATAATACATAATTTCATATGTATAAAGTACAGTTTTCTACATCCTGATTGTTAGAGTATGAATCAGTATAGCTGTTTGGAATACAGCCCCAATTTAGCTTCAGCTGTCAGCTTGATACAGTCCAGAGTCACCTGAGGTAGTCTTAGTGAGGGTGTGGGTGGGATTGCTCAGACCAGGTTGGCCAGTGAGCACATCTGTGGAGAATTGTCTTCACTGTTGATTGGTGTTAGATGGCCCAGCCCACTCTGGGCAGTGCCTTTCCTAGGCAAGTGGGCCTGGATTCTCTAAGAAAGGTAGGTGAGCATGAGCCTGGGAATGAGCCAGTAAGCAGCATCCCTCTGGAGGTTTCTGCCTACAGGTTCCTGCTCCGAGTTCCTGTCCTGACTTACCTCAGTGATGGACTGTAATCTGGAAGGGAAAGCTAAAAGAACCCTTTCCTCCCCAAGTTGTTTTTGGTCACGGTGTTTATCATGGGCACAGAAAACAAACAAGAACAAATGTTATTGGTTTTTATATCGTACAAAGTGAGTGTCTACATCCTTCTTGACTCTGGCAATTGCTTTTCCATGTGTATTTATGAGAAAAATATCATGAGTATATGCTACAGCAGGTTTGCCCAAGAGTATTCCAGAAAGCATTGTTCATATTAGCAAAAGAATCAGAAATAATTCAAATAACCATAATAATAAGAGGACAGAAAAACAGATTTATTATATGGTAGTGAAGTGAATGAATTACAGATACATAAAGCTTAATGGATAAATTAAAAAAAACAAATTTCAACAGACAACAAAAAAATGTTATTCATTTTATAAGGAATTCTAAAAACAAATCAGACTATATATTAATTTAGCTATACCAGTATCTTGGTACTTTATTTACTTACTAAACAATACAAATGATTAATACGATGTCAAAGGGAGTATTTGCTTGAATGATGGGCATATAGACATATAGAAGCTAGTGTTATCCTAGGCCATAACCAGGGGTGTTCATTATTTCACCAACAAATAAGCAATAAAGATGTGTCATGATTAATAGCAATTACTTCGAATTTTATATTCCTATATCCCATTAAAGTGTAAACATTTACATTAGTGATTTACCTTTTTACTCTAGCTTAAGGTACAAAATCGGTCCATATCTCCTTACAGAATTTATATTTACATTTTCCTTTAGTGCCTCTCTTTCATCTATATTCCCTGGGAACTAAATCCAAATATTCACTCTTCCTAGGCTTCCATGAGGTGGTAGTGTTAAAAATAGACAGTCACCTGGACTAAGAATGCAGACCCACCTTCATCTGTGTTTAGATGCACAAACGCCAGGCTATGAGGCTTGGAGTGGGGGCAGTTCTGGTGTCCAAGGGTGTATAAAGAGAAAGAGTGCTGCTGTCCATTACATTTACAGTCAGCACATAAATGTTATTTGTCAATCTTGTCTTGAGTGTGAGAGACGCAGGTTCAGAAGAGTTTTCTAGGGATTAGACACGTATATTATATGGGGCCAATCATATACTGCTTTCAGATTTTGATAATGACTCTGCATCATTGGTCCTTCTTATGCCCTGTCAAGAGCTATCCACTCAAGAAAGGTCTAGTATTCCCTCTAGCAGCTGGGCTAAAATGACACACAGCAGTTCTTTGTTTATGGAAGATACAAGGTCTCTCAGTAAATGCTTGAAATTGCAGATAGAACCCAATCCTATGTATACTATGTTTTTTTCCTGTATATGGATCCCTGTCATAAATTTTACCATAAATTAGTCACAGCAAAAGATTAACAACAACATAATAAAACAGAACACTTATAAAAAAATTCATGTGAATTCCCTTTTAAAATACTTTATATTTTACACACTAAATTACAAGCACACTTTCTAATGATGTGAGATGGTACATGACGAGATGAAAGGAGACAGATAACATGGCCATTGTAGTTCAGCACTGGGCTACTATATAATGGTTATAATGGTTACTTGAACAAAAGCACCAGGATATTTCAGAGTAGATTTGTTAATTGAAATGACTACCAAGGAACTAACAGATGAGTAATATATATAGTGTAGATATATTGGATAGAGGTATAATTCATGGCCTACAAAGAATGGGGAGGGGTAGTGTGAGATTTTTAACATGCTACTTAGAACAGTGGACAGTCTAAACTTTATGAGTTATATACTTCTGAAAATTTCCATTTGATATTTTTAAACCATTGGTAACAGAAACAATGAACACTAAAACTATGAATGGGGGAGTATATTTCAGTGTTTTAGATATATTCCAATATTAGTGAGCTTCAAGAGAGGGGAAGGCACTCATTCCCTGGCTCAATGTAGATTCCTTAGATTCTTTCAAAACAAATTCTAGTTCTATCTTTTCTCTACCACTTCCCTTCTATTGCTGTAATCAGTAGAGATGATAGAGATGATGATGATGATGATGATGATGATGATGATGGTGATGTTGACAATGAAAATAATAACAATGATTTGTAGTGGTGGAGACTGAGTTCAGGCCCTCCTGCACACTAGGCTGACTCTCTATCACTGAACTATATCCTGGCCTTTAAGGATGCTTGCATAATTCTTGACAGAGCCAGGAAAGATATTGGAAACTCTTGAGTAGTAGTATCTTCTGCTAACGATTAGAAATTAACTCCTAACTTCTTTGTAATCATTTGGGTTGATATTTGTAAATGTTTCTTTAAAAGTAGAAAATTTCGTGTTATGTTGTAATACAATTGAATTGCTCTGAATTACATAATGGGTGGCTCTTCTTATTCTCTTTCTTCCTTGTGAAAAGCTATCAAGAAAGGTCAAATCAAAATCATTTATGTATTCTGTTGGGATCAAACAAAATGCAAATGCAGAATTTCTTGATAAAATGTCACTAAGAACTTCCAGGAGACAGAAGACCAGCGAGCCCTTTAAAACCCTTCAAAGCTCAGTTTTCCCACATAGCTATCCAAGTTTCATACATCCAAAGCAGCTACCAAAATAGCTAAGGTCACTGACAACAGGCACCGTTAAAACTCAAGCAGGAACCTGATGTCATATAATGAGCAGCGTTATCCCTCCCTGCATCTGAAATACATTTTCTTCCCTAAGTTATCCAAACAGCGGAAAATGAGCTTTCTTATATGAAAAGAAGACAAACAAAAATATGGGCAACTGTGACTAGATGTGAAGAGATTTAAACAAATGGTATCTGATAAGATATGTGCATAGTCATGAGAGTTACCTAAAGAAATGATAAATGGAGTCAAGATCCTCTAGTCTTAGGAGCACTGAACTGCATGCCCAGACAAAGAGAGGAAAACAGTGGATGGGAAAAACCTCTGTGAGTATAAAATACGATACAAAATATGGACTGTGACCATTCTGGTCAGTCTAAAGTGACAGGGGACACCTACCTATTTTTCTCCTTGAATTACCCATTCCACCCATATCTAATTGGGATTGAGAGCCACTGATAGCCAAAGGAGTCCAGCTTGACTCTTATAGCCTTTGTGTAATAACTGTCTTAGAATATTGGTAGTGCTGTGGGTGATGAAAACTTAGGTAAGCAGAGCCTCCTAAGAGGATGCAGGCATAGGTCAGGGTCACTTAAGCTGTTAAACTTCAAGAAGGACAAGAGTCCCCACCTCTAACACGTATCCAATGCCCTTGAGACTGATTGTTAAATTATAAAGAAGCCCTGTTAACACAGTTCATGTCTTGTAGTTCAACATCAGCATTCAGAGTCAGTAGAGGAGACACACATTTTCTTCCACAAAACAGCTACAATGGCATCTTTTGGAGAACAACAGGTATGTGGAGAAGGGATGTGAAGGGGGAAGATCTGTGTCTCCTCTTCTTTGAGTGTTTGTTAAGTAGTAAAATGTCTACCTTATAATGCAGTAACACTGTTCATACACGTTTTCTTCCCCTTTCCATCTGTTTACATGCAGAGAAAATGTGTAAGTATCTAGATTGTTGAAGATGCAGGGCTTGCTGTGGGTTTGTGCTGAAAGGCAGATCCATTTGGAAACAACAATGTGCTGCCTTTTGACAATGTACCTTGTCTCCTAAGAATATTTAGAACCTTGGAAAAGAGTGGGAGTTCTTCATGAGGACAAGCCGATTTGTTTAGTGCAGGTGTTCCCCTAAATGAAGTAGAGACAGCTCAGGAGCGGAATGTGTGCTCACTGTGAACAAGGCGCTGGATCAAATCCCCACTTCAGATAAAAAAGAGGGGAAAAGCGTAGGAAACACAAAGAAAAATTTATTGGCTTATTTTAAAAATCACTTCACTTTGAAAGTAAAGAGTTATCTGCACGGGGTATCTGTCTGTCTATCTGTCTGTTATCATTTTTCTATCCCATCTATATCTCAACCCCTTCCTATGTTACATTTTTATTTTAATTACTGGACTAAGAAATATAATATGAACACAAATATTTTTAGATGCTAAAAATAAGCTAAAAATAGCTTAAGAACTGATTACACATATGTTAGAAATGTATGGGGAAAGGATTTTAATGAAACTATTCCAAGGCTCAGGGCTCACCATGGAAGAAGAGGATATAGAGAGATTTTAAGAGTCAAAGGTAGCGAATGACTGCAGTGAAGTAGTGTCTTCCAGACATGACAGGGCCATTCCATGCTTGACTTCAAACTTCTTGCATGCACAAGATAAAGTCAGACAAAACCTCAGCATGGATGGAGGAAGGTCATGGAGCCCCATCACCAACCATGGAGCTATTGGCAAGAGATGGCTGCTGGGGGAGGTAGATTTTCTTCAGGAATGTGGTCCCTGAGAGGCTTCCCACACTTTAGTTGATGGCCCTACACCCATGCACATCCTGGCAACACTATGTGGATTCAGTGGGTTAAAAAAAAAAAAACAAGTGAAACTGGGAGGATAAAGTGGTGGTGAGGGAATAGAGGAGTTAGAGGTGAAGGAATGAGAGGTGGATTTGATCAAAACACATTATATTCACATAAGAAATTCTAGAATGAAAAAAAATTGCTCTTTTATGCTGGGCACTCTGGTGCACACTTATCATCCCAACACTTAAGAATAAAAGCAGAGGGATCAAAAGTTCAAGGCCAACCTCCGCCATGTGAGGCCTTACCTCAAAAACTAAAAAACCAAACCAAATCAACTAACCACCACTACCACTTATTGGGAATAGGCCTGTTTTTCTGTAAATACCATCGAGAGTGGCATTAGCTGACAGAGATCTTAAATGTAACTGGTGGTGCTCCTGTTTGTAGCTTCTAAACACCCAGGTCTTGAGTATGAATGGGTCCTTCATCTACTTTAAACCACTGTGAAAACGCATGCTGTCACACACTCCATTGCTTCTCTGCAGGTGGACCTAGTGTCCCAGAGTAGGAAGGAAAAGAGGAACCAAACTGCCTTGGATCCATTTCTTGGGGTCAGTTGCTCCCTTTCTTACAGCTGGTTTTGTTGCTTAAGTTAAAAATAATCACTGCAGAGCCTGATGCTTGGAGTTCCATCCCTAGGACCCACACAGTGGAAGGAGAGACCCAACTCCTGAAAGCTTACTCTGACCTCCACCATTTGATTAGCTGTCCTGGAGGGTGTGATGCTTGCTAATACTTGGAGATTTGCTAAGGAGGATGGCTTTCCCAGATAATTAAGGGTAATTCAATAACTTCCACCTTAAAACAACTTTAGTGAGAAAAAAATCAAAACACAGAGGAAACAATAGAACATGTGAATGAAACTATTTTTACACAATAACCTAAGGTTTATGAGGCAACACAAGCCAAGCAAATCAAGTCTGATGATGGATTCCAGGTTCATCTGAGGAAGAAGTGTATGAATGTTCTAGCAGTTATCTGTTTCTATACACACAAGGACACTCAGTTAGAGTTAAGTCGTCAATAAATTTATTTTATCATCTCCCCTCCTGCTTCCCTTTTCTGTCTCCTCTCCTTCTTCAACTTCTTAATTACAGATCCTGTTAGAATGAAGTAGGAGTGGGTGGTAAAACTTGAGTCATGAAAAGTGTAAATAACTTTAATCTATTCTTTAGAATTCTATAAATCATAAAATTAATGAAAAAAACATGTCATATATATTTATATATTTCAGTATAATTGTCTTCCTTGAGTCTTTTATATTTTTTCTTGAATTGATTTGTAAAAGCAGAAATAAAAATAAAGTCTTTTCTCTGATAAAAGCCCATGTGTTCTTGCTTTTTTGTAGGAAGCCCTTGATTGTTCAGAATATGGAAACGGATCTTGCCCAGAAAATGAAAGGTCTTTAGGGGTCCGAGTTGCCATGTACTCATTTATGGCAGGAGCCATATTTATCACAGTCTTTGGTAATCTGGCCATGATCATTTCCATTTCCTACTTCAAGCAGCTTCACACGCCGACTAACCTCCTCATCCTCTCCATGGCAGTCACCGACTTCCTGTTGGGATTCACCATCATGCCATACAGTATGGTCAGGTCGGTGGAGAACTGCTGGTATTTCGGACTTACTTTTTGCAAGGTCCATTACAGCTTTGACCTGATGCTTAGCATAACGTCCATCTTCCATCTTTGCTCAGTGGCTGTCGATAGGTTTTATGCCATCTGTCACCCTTTGCATTACTGCACCAAAATGACCATTCCAGTTGTTAAGCGGCTGCTGCTTGTCTGCTGGTCCGTCCCTGGAGCATTCGCCTTTGGGGTAGTCTTCTCTGAGGCCTATGCTGATGGCATTGAAGGCTATGACATCTTGGTTGCTTGTTCCAGTTCCTGCCCAGTAATGTTCAACAAGCTATGGGGGACGACTTTGTTTGTGGCCGGTTTTTTTACTCCCAGCTCTATGATGGTGGGGATTTACGGCAAAATTTTTGCAGTATCCAAAAAACATGCTCGTGCAATTGATAACTTGCCGGAAAGTCAAAATAATCAAATGAGGAAAGACAAAAAGGCTGCCAAGACTTTAGGAATCGTGATGGGTGTTTTCTTACTGTGCTGGTTTCCCTGTTTTTTCACCATTCTGTTAGACCCCTTCCTGAACTTCTCTACACCTGCGATTCTGTTTGACGCCTTAACGTGGTTTGGCTATTTTAATTCCACATGTAATCCCTTAATTTATGGTTTCTTCTATCCCTGGTTTCGCAGAGCACTGAAGTACATTTTGCTGGGTAAAATTTTCAGCTCACATTTCCATAATACTAATCTGTTTACTCAAAAAGAAACACAATAGACTTGATCTATACTAGTGTACCACAGACTGGAACTCAAAGAATAAGGAGGTAAGGAGGTTGCTTCAAGGAGCTAATAGGGGACAGAAGACCAGCAAGCGAAGGTCAAGAACATGGCCAGGGCACTGAGGGAGGGGAATAAATAAGACCAAAGTAAATATATGTGAATATATATATACGAAAATGTATAATGTATAATGAATACTGTATAGCAAAGGCTTAACGAATGAAATGTATGTAGGAAAATGAGGATTCTGTATAATGAATTTAAGCTAACTTAAAAATTAGTAACAAAGGGTATGAAAACAACACAGTTTCTACTTCTTAGCACAACAGGATGACTATGATACATTTCAAAATGATCCAAAAAGAATGAAATTATCAATATTTGAAAATGATTCACGGATGAAGTCATGGGGCTGATTATCACTCTGATTTGATTATAGCATTCTGTGTACACGTCCTAAATTACCATAGTGTACTCTAAGATGGGCAGATTGAAGGAAAAAATACAGAAAAGATGAGGTTGCCCAAGGTTGTATGTGTATGTGTGTGTATGGGGGGGGGGGAGAAAGACAGAGACAGAGACAGAGAGAAGAGATTTGGCTACAATAAAAGGCTCTTGGTTTCTAGTATTTAAGGGGAAAAAAAACCCTCTTTGTACCCAAATTCTATCTAGCCATTGTATAGCACTAGGAGAAAAGAAGTAAAATTAGAAAAGGAATAGAAGATGAGGAAAAATGCAGGAATAAAAAGAATATGCAAACACCTTTTGAAAAAAAGACTTTATATGTACAGGTGTTAAGTTTCCATGCATGTCTGTGTATCATGTGTATGCAGTGCCTTTGGAGCCCAGAAGAGGGCATTGGATCCCCTAGAATTGGAGTTACAGATGGTTGTGAGATCCCAAGTGGGTGTTGGGGACTGAACCCAGGTCCTCCAGAAGAGCAGTCAATGCTTTTGACCTCTGAGCATCTCTAGCCCCGCCCCTTTTTTTTCTATTCAGGAGGATCAGAATGCAGCTGAACTTGAGAATTTCTCCTTCCTGTCATTACCATACATTTTGTGCAACAACTTCATTTAATGTTTCTTTCTCAGTCCCTAAGCATATCTATCAGATTTTTGGAATATGAACAAGTAAAAATTATTGCTAACTAAATAATACCAAAACCCCACATTCTGGCAGAAAGCATCAATTTTCTAGCTGAAGGTTAGACTTTTACTAGCTTTTACTGTGGTGAGATCAAATGTATTTTTTAAATAAAGATTTGGAGGGTGGTTGAGATGGCTCAGTGGATGAATGTGCGGGCTACAAAGTCTGGGTTCAATCGCGGCACCCATATGGGGGAAAGGAGAGAACCAGTTCTTGCAAAAAACCATATGGGGGAAAGGAGAGAACTAGTTCTTGCATGAAACTGTCCTTTGACTTCCACACATGGGCCATTGGGTGTGCGCACACACGTGCACACATATGCACACACAAATAAATAGATGAAACACAGAGAGAAGAAAAACTGAAAAACTGTAATAGTGGCACAGATCCCTTGGAAGTTCTCATCAACACATTCTCTTGGTCATGGCCACTGCCTATTCTCCACTTACGACGGCAGAACTCTCTTCTGTGACTTCCTAGGTTTTATGAATAGCTTGTATTGTACTGGATGTGATGATTAATAAATGCAATAGCAAATATCTTATGTTTGGAATCCGTCATTGTTTGATCAATATCTATATGTATTGAGAATGGGAGTGGAGAAGGGAAGCCAAAAATAAATCTCATGATTTAAAGGGAAGATCAGGTACTAGTGACTTTCTATTTGGCGTTTACTGCCTTTTGCTGACTGCAAATTGAGACTCATTAATGGTGGGCTATAGTCTGTGTGTTGTGCCAGCAAGACGGGCTGGCAAATGTTTCTACTTCTCAGAAGGAAAAATGAAATGTAAAGTTTGACACTGTCTGTGTCATACAAATGATAGCCCCCTAAAAGCCTTCTATCTGATTTTAAGGTATGAATGTGATGCCAACATTCCTGAAAAGTTAGCCATCTATTCTTTAAAGTGGGCACCAGGGATCTGAGTGTAGTGCAAGCTGTAAGCAACATTCTCAATGAAAAACCAATTAGAGGGAAATAGATATTAGAATCCCTGAATGAATTTAAGGTAGTATCTTACAATTTTTTTTTAAAGATTTATTTATTATAGATACAGTATTCTGTCTGCATGTGTCCTTGCAGGACAGAAGAGGGCACCAGATCTCATTACAGGTGGTTGTGAGCCACCATATGGTTGCTGGGAGTTGAACTCAGGACCTCTGGAAGAGCAGTCAGTGCTCTTAACTGCTGAGCCATCTCTCCAACCCCATCTTACAAAATTTTAATTTCAGACATTGTGGGAGCCCGTTCTTGGCTTCCTTGTGGCTTTACCCAGCAGGTCCGCATAGAGGATGATTAGGACCACGGGCCTGAGTGCAGGTGTCTGAGATGGTCTGCACTTGGCTGTGCTGGGGGAGGAGGTCTTTTGCTCCACCCCTTGGCATCTCTATAAAAACCCTGGGGCAGAGATAGTCGAGGGCCATTGGAATAGGTTCCAGGCCCTCTCAAGGCTATCCTTTATTTTCTATCTGTTTATCTCCATGATATTCTCCGCAATAAATCCTTCTATCTAATATGTCCTGCTGCTCGCACTCAAGAAAACTCTGGGGAACTGTGGGGTTGGTGGGTAAACGCCCCACAAGACATGTCTGTGTTCACATGGGTTTTAATATATGTATGTAAATCTTGTAATATGGAATATTTTTATTTAATTAATTTATTTTTACCATGGCAATTAACATTATAAATAACACTCAACAAGTTTGCTTTGAACTTAGTTCATTACAGAGATTAAAATGAGAGAATGACTATTAAGTAGTCAGATTAAAAATTAGTCTTGCTCAAATGCAGCTCAAAGATGGCCCTATCACTTTTCTCTAGATTGGAAGCTGCCTCCCATCCTCACTGTCCTTGTGACAAGTTGGCTCCTCACAGCCCAAAGGGAGGAAGTAAAATGGTTAAAAAGACTAAAAGCACAAAATAAAAAATAAGGAAAAAATTTCCAAAAGGAAACGATTTAAACCAGGTACAGTTATGTGAACTAATCTAGTATAACAGAGCCTAAGATGATTTAGTCACTTTGTTTTCATTTTTATTATTCTTTGAGAGTTCATATACAAATACATATTTGGTCATTTCATCCCTTATTACACTCATTTCTTCATACTCCCAATGAAGTCCTTTTCTTCCCAGCAAGTGTTCCTCTATTTTACTGTTATTTTGGATTGTTAATTTGTTCTCTGTCTCTGTCTCTGTCTCTGTCTCTCTGTCTCTGTCTCTGTCTCTCTCTCTCTCTGTCTGTCTCTGTGTGTGTGTGTGTGTGTGTGTGTGTGTGTGCTATCTATGGGGTTTAATTAGGTTCACCTGCAAACGCATGGCTGTAGAGCTATTTACTGGAGCCTGAATAACTTAGTAGTTTCTATAACCCTGAGGAAAATGGTTCCCACCTCCCCCAGTGACCATCAGCTGTCTTTATCTCCTCAGGAACCAGTGGGACCTCATGAACACCTCTCCATCTCTTGATCATTTTTTAAACTGAAATGATCTGATATATTCTCCTTCTCTCTCTCCCCTCATCCCCCTCCCACCAAGTACTTGAGCCAAACTGGTACAAATTATTGAAGTAAAAACAAATACTTCCTTTCCACACCAATATTTTCTCATTCAGAGTGAAAACAAACAATTAAGACAATTATTCTTTGGTTCTATCCTAGGTCTCAGGGCTGTCCAGCCTCTGGGTCCTGGCCCTCCAGGGACTGTCAGGGATGTGCTCCCTCTGATAACATGGGTCTCAAGCTGGACCAGTCATTGGTTGGCCATTCCCACAATTTCTGTGCCACCTGTATCCCAGCATATCTTGTAGGCATGGCAAATTGTAAGTCAAAGGTTATGTGACTGGGTTGGGGTCCCAATGTCTCCACTGGAAATATCACCTGGTCACAGGAGATGGCTGGTTAAGGCTCTATATTTCCGGTTGCCAGGAGTCTTAGCTAGGGTCACCCTCACAGATTCCTGGGAGTTTCCGTTGTACTAGTTTTCTAGCTCACCCCAGGGATACCCCTTATTCCAGTTGTCTTTCCCGGTACTCTCTCCCATCATCTTCCCCCAACCTGATCCTTCCTGTTCCACACCCACCCCCATCCAGACCCCCCACCCCATCCCCTGTCCACCTGTGATGTGTATTCTATTTCTCCTTCACAGTGAGATCCATGTGTTCCCCTGCCTCCGCCGCCCCGCCCCTTGATCCTTCCTTAAGTTAGCTTAAGGTCTATGGATTGTAGCATGGTTATCCTTTACTTTATGGCTAATATCCACTTATAAGTGAGTACACACCACATTTGTCTTTCTGGGTCTGGGTTATCTCAGGATGATCTTTTCTAGTTCCATCCATTTGTCCGCAAATTTCATGATGCCATAGTTTTTAACAGATGAATAATAAATACTCCATTGTATAAATGTACCATACTTTATCCATTCTTCGGTTGATGGATCTAGGTTGTTTCCAGTTTCTGGCTATTATGAATAAGGCTGCTATTAATGTTGAGCAAGTATTCTTGTGGTACGGTAGAGTGTCCTTTGGATATAACCAGGAGTGATAGAGCTGGGTCTTGAGGTAGATCAATTCCTAGTTTTCTGCCATATTGATTTCCAAAGTTGCAAAAAAAAAAAAAATTCCTAATGATATTCTGCTATACTCATAGATTATTGCCAGAGAGGCTTTACCCAGCAACTGATGGAAACATGCAGAGACCCACAGCCAAACATTAGGCAGACCTTGGGGAATCCTATAGAAGAGGCAGAGGAAGGATTATGGGAGCCAGAAGGGACAAGGACACCACAAGAAAACTCATAGAATCAACAAACCTGGGCTCTTAGAGGCTCACAGAGGCTCAATCGCCAATCAGAGAACTTGTATGGGACTGATGTAGGTCCTCCACATACATGTTACAGTTGTGTAGCTTGGTCTTCTTGTGGGTCTCCTAACAGTGGGGGCAGGGGCAGTCTCTGACTCTGTTACCAGCTTTTGGGACCCTTCCCTCTTACTGGGTTGCTTCATCCAGCCTTAGTAGGAGAAGAGGTGCCTAGTCTTACTGCAACTTGACATGCCATGGTTGGCTGATATACATGGGAGGCCTGCCCTTTTCTGAAGAGAAGGGAGGAGGCGTGAATGGGGGTGGGTGGGTGGGAAGGTTGAAGAGAGGAGGGAGAGAGGAGAAACTGTAATTGGGCTGTAATAAATAAATAAATAAATAATAAAAAATACAATTACTCTTGCCTTGGATATCAGTCAGCATTTAGGTTAGTTTCATGTATTTTTAGTATATGGCAGTTTGGGCACATTCTCTTTCTAGAATGAAAGCCAAATAACCAAGACATCAGATCTGAAATTACTGTCCTTCATTTGGAAAAAGCCAACTGAAATTCGCTGGGACACTGAAGTCCACGGACTATTATAATATCCTCAAGGGAAGAAAGTGCAATGGTGATTACATCAGGAATCTGCATGAAGCCTTCTCTCCCCATCCTGGATCTGCCTTCTTCATTGCAGCCCTCTTGAGAGCACAGACAAACTGATATATGAGGGGATGTTAATTCTCTGCACCGAACTTTCCAGAACTTCCTGCATCACACCCACCAAAGACACCAGAAGAAACTCAATGAGGTGAAACTAACATTCTAAGAAACAAAAGGTACTTTATCATAAAAAAAATTGGAAACAAATTGACCATTTTTCACTAACACAAATGTTTGGGGATTAGAATGTGTTACCCATGGGTTGTAACAGAAAAGGTAGAGTTTTGTCTCCCTAACCGGAAAATAATTATTGTGGTGTTCCTGTAAAAGGGTTTAATATTTCCATCAAAATTGGTTTGGTAGGGTTTACAAGTTTCTATGTAACATATAAAATGTTTTTACTAAGTTAAAGAAGTATATAAGGCATGATTCAATAATTGTAAGGTATTTCAATTAAGTTAAGATGCATTTTCTTCTTTGGCATTTTAACAAAAATAACGTTTATTATTCAAATCACTTCCAGATGCCATGCATTATTTTAATATCTTCCCCTGCATGCAGCATTTGCTTAAGATTTTTTGTTGCTGCTTGCTTCCCAGAACTGCTCCCTCATTCCAAACACACGGAATGCCCACACCAGAAACGCCAGATCTCTATGATCTAAAATAGTTCTTGTCCAGTTCGAGGAGTGTACAAACAGCATGCGAACATTGTGAAGATGTGTCTTTGGGGGGGGGAGGTGGCCTGATTTTTTTGTTTCAAGCCCATTTCCAGGAAATGAGAACAAGGCTGGCCGGCAGATTACGTTTATTAGGACAGGCTGAGGCCATAAATACTTTCGCTGCCCAGATAAATCGGTAATGAATGGCAGACAGAAAGGGATGAAGGAGGTTCATTGGAAAAGGGGCCGGGAGAGCTAGAGTTTACTACTGGTCCCAGCGTGCAATCGCAGTGGCCACTTGAAGATCGGAGGTATTTTATATACATGGAACAGCTGGGACCATGCAATGAAGCAAACTTACATTTGGCGTAGTGGGTGTAATAGTGTCTGTAATCCCAGCACCAGGGAGGCTGAAGAAGCTGGGCTGCCGTGAGTACCAAGCCAGCCTTGGTTACAGAGTGAGAGCCTGTCTCAAAAAGCAAAATAGAACAATATAAAAGAAGAAAAATTTGGGGCAAGTAGTTTTGAAACTTTTAGATAGCCAAAATTTTTACCGTTATCTGAGTTTTGCTTTATTTGGTGGGGGGCTGGTAGGAGGGAAGGGTTTGTTTGCTGTTTGCTAAACAACATTTTCTGTTGTGCAATTATCTTAATATTTTCCAAGACAGATTAAAGAATGCCAGGAGACAGAGTGCTTTACTAATTAGGTTTCGATGATGTGTTGGGGCTAACGTCTTACTATTTAATTGAACAAGTGATTCCTGCCCTAAAGATGGCTTTGTTTTGTGTCATCAGAGTTAGCAAATAAATAGAATGCTACCTCACTTCTCTAGAAATTTACATTAAGACAAGGCACAGTGCTAGAAGGAAAAGAGTATTTGAAATCGTCAGAAGAACTGGACTCACCACTCTCTATTTCCTTTGGTTACATCAATAATCTTATAAGATTAATTCCAACGGGGGAAGTTTTTCTAAATAGCTTCTGACCCAAGCCTTTAATTCCAGCACTTGGGAGGCAGGGGGATTTTGGAGTTCAAGGGCAGCCTGGTCTACGTAGTTTCACCACAGCCTGGCTAGAGTAGACATTTTCAAGACAGCGTGGAGATCACTGTTAAAGGTGCAGTGTGAGAGACTGAGGGGAGGGGAGTGTACATCAGAATTTCCATGGGAACAGATATTGAAATACACACTTGATACACCTGCAGGGCCATAGACTGACCTGCCTGCAAGTCAAGGTGGGTTTCTCCCCTTTATCAACCAAAAAAGGTAAATGTGGTCCTTATGGAAGATGTGTTTCCATAGATTCCTTCCTTCCTACTCCATGTCTAACACATTCTCCCATACTCCATTTTAGTAGATATTTCTGTTCTACTAATTTTCAAATAAAACAGCATTTAATGCAAATTATGGGAAAAGTTCACCATACTTCTTATTTGCCTTCTGCCCTGCTCTATGGAAGAGAAGTTCCTCTGCCCATCCTTTGTAATAATCTGTTATCTAAAAATCTGCCTGCTCCTACCTGCTTTTCAAAAAATGTTCAGAAAATACATCCCTGCCCATTGTCAACAGATAAGGCTTATTTATGAACTGGAAGTTGTTGCTGCTTTTTATTTTCGATGTTATGAGTATAAACCCCACACATAGTTACAAAGCAAATTTATAGGAGAAATGTTTCCCTTCTCTTCACCTTAGTTGGAGTCCTGCAATGATTTCTAAACAGTCTTGCCTATTTCAGTCTTAAATGTGTACAGAGAATAAAACAGAAAACACTTAGTCACAAATCTTAATAAATGTACCATATCTTTCCTAGCACATTTCCTGTCATTTCTACTTATAATAGTCTTAGTCTATTTTATGAAACTATGCATGAAGTTATACTGTCACTCTGTTGCTTTTATCTTAGCATGTTTAACAGAAATCAACACAAATCTCTTGAGACAAAATTGTCCTTTAGGTTCAGAATGATTTGAAGTCCTTAAAAACAGAATTTAAACCTGAGAGTTTGTGTTTAAAGATACCTATTTGTCTGTATATTTGTTTGTTTCTGAGACAGAGTCTCTGGAACTCACCGTGTAGCTCAGGCAGGTTTGAGAGTCTGGTGACCTTCCTGACTCAGCCTCTGGAGTGGTGGAGTAAGCTACCACTTTATGCTTCCAGATGACGGTTTAATGGTTTATATAGAACTCAACATTATTTTCTGACCTGTGGAACTAGAAATAAAGAGAGAATCACAGTTAGTGTTAGTTCTAGGTCCTAAAATTGGAGAACCCGTTAAGAGAATAGCGGTGTCTATGTTACTCATTGGCATGTACAAATATTTGTTTTCTGTATTAGAATTTTGGATCATAATTTTTATTTCAAGCAGAGCTTACAACATTTTTGTTTTTAAGGCTAAGGAAATTAAGTTATGCAGTTAAAGTTCAGTGTGATATCATTATGTCTCTTATGTGTCCAGTAAATTTTCAATAGATTTTAATTGCACAATGACATCTTGCATTATATGTCTGACTTTTGGCAAATAAATGTGTCTGCAGACATGCCAGCTTTATCAGCTTGAATAGGGAAATAAAATATCCCAATGGTAAACTGTTTGAAATGTTTACTTACAAATATTTTTCCTTAGCAGTATGTTATTTTTGGTGCCTAAAATAGCTATAGAATTTTTGCACTTGAAGAAATCAAATTCTTGAACAAACACATAGGGAAAAACTTTGTGGTTTGACTTAAGATTTTACATGTTCAGTATTTTGATGGTGAAAGACATGTAAAGTTATTGTAGTTCAAGTTCTGCGAATGAGGTTGCTTATGATAAATGTCAACCAAAAAATTATTCCATTTCATTAACTGGAATAAAACAGTACATAAGGTAACACACGATGAGTGAAGGGAGGGATGGATGGGCAAGAATAAAAACGATCAACACGGGGAAGCATAAACAGTTGAAGTTTTTCATTTTTCTAATGTGGCAACTAACTCAGAAAATAAACACAGTAGGTATAATTTTGAACTTTTGAATTACTGATGTTTAGAGTCAATTGATGGCAGATGAGTTTGAACATTGCTATGCTCCAGACAGGTGAAGTTCACTGCCATCATTTGAAGAAAAGAAGAAACCCTGACTTCCTCCTGGAAAGAAATTCGAAGGACCAATCATCATGGATCTAGCTTACATTCCCGAAGACTTATCCAGCTGCCCCAAATTTGGGAATAAATCCTGTCCGCCCACCGATCGCTCTTTTCGTGTCCGTGTGATAATGTACTCGTTTATGACCGGAGCCATGGTGATCACCATCTTTGGGAACTTGGTGATCATGATTTCCATATCACATTTCAAACAGCTCCACTCTCCCACCAACTTCCTGATCCTCTCCATGGCAACCACGGACTTCCTGCTGGGTTTTGTCATCATGCCTTACAGCATGGTGAGATCAGTGGAGAGCTGCTGGTATTTCGGTGGCGGCTTTTGCAAATTCCACGCAAGCTTCGACATGATGCTGAGCCTGACCTCCATATTCCACCTGTGTTCCATTGCCGTCGACCGATTTTATGCGGTGTGTTATCCGTTGCACTACACCACCACTATGACGGTGTCCATGATCAAGAGGCTGCTGGCTTTTTGCTGGGTGGCCCCTGCTCTTTTTTCTTTTGGCTTAGTTCTATCAGAGGCCAATGTTTCCGGTATGCAGAGCTACGAGATTCTTGTGGCTTGCTTCAATTTCTGTGCACTTACATTCAACAAGTTCTGGGGGACAATACTGTTCACTACCTGCTTCTTCACGCCTGGCTCCATCATGGTTGGTATTTATGGTAAAATTTTTATTGTTTCCAAACGACATGCTCGAGCCCTCAACAATAGGCAGGAGAACACAAAAGGAGAAGTAAGAAAAAACCTGTCTAAGAAAAAGGACAGGAAAGCAGCTAAGACCCTGGGTATCGTCATGGGGGTATTTCTAGCATGTTGGTTGCCTTGCTTTCTGGCTGTTTTGATTGATCCATATTTAGACTACTCCACACCCATCATAGTGCTTGATCTTCTGGTATGGCTTGGGTACTTCAACTCTACTTGCAACCCCCTCATCCATGGCTTTTTCTACCCCTGGTTTCGCAAAGCTCTTGGGCATATAGTGTCAGGAAAAATATTTCGCTCCAATTCAGAAACCACAAATCTCTTTCCTGAAGCACATTAAGGAAACAAACAAACAAACAAACAAACAAACAAACAAACAAACAACACTGTGAATATGAATTGAATACAGAAAGTGACACTATGTTGATCCTTTCAAAACCAGGTATGGTGGTTTGAATGAGAAGGCCCCTATTGGCCCATATCTTTGAATATTTCGTCCCCAGTTGGTGGAACTGTTTGGGAAGGATTAAGAGGTGTGGCCTTGCTGGAGGAGTGTTACTGGGGGTGGGCTTTGAGGTGTTAATAGCCAGCCACTCCCAGTTAGGTCCCTCTGTCTCTGTCTAGAGCTTACACATCAAGATGTAAGCTCTCAGCTACTGGTCCAGTGGCATGTCTACTGGCTACTGCCATACTCACCCTCTGAAACTGTAAGACTCCAATAACCTGTTTCTACTATAAGTTGCCTTGGTCATGGTGTCTCTTCACAGCAATAGAACAGTGACTAAGACACCAGATCACTGCAAACACTGGTCTATCTATGACATTTCAGCAAATGCAGTTCTGTAAGATGCCAAAAACACCTTCCAACAGCTTTAACCATTTAACCGATAAATTCATTGATTAACTGAGTCTGCATCCAGAGTGGAGTTACCTCTGTCTGCTATAAACAACAACAATAAAAAAAAAACTGTGTAGAAGAAATATGAAGTGTAACATGGAATAAATTTATACCCTCAAGACAAGGACTGTCTTCAGAATAAAGAATTTAAAGTGCTAACGGTTTTGGATCCTGTCTAATTGTGCTTTAGGAATTCATGGGAAGATTTGTATGATTTGATGGAGCCTCTAGTGAACTGCTTTATTTGACACAATTCTCTTAAATACCTTAGTTCCCAAGCTAGGTGCTGGTTACCTCTCTGACTTTCTCCACTTACTCCAGACAGATTGCATTCAAGAGCCCTCTTTGCCCAGGGTTTCCATAGTATTCTCCAGTGGGAAACAGCAGGAAGGGGTCAGTGGTTAGAGGAAGGGTGAGATGAGTCAAGCTTTCCACATAGGTATCTTCTGTAAATGTGCCCCAGGGCTGGCTGTAGTTTTCAGGAAAAGGTCATGTGGTGTCCACACAGCCATGTGTGGAAATTCTGCAACTGTACCCTTCCAGTGCCTTTCTGGTGTAGCATGAATGCCAGACTGCCATTGGTTTTAGGTACCAGGTTTTCTCTTGCTGTTTCTGTTAAACCAATGTCCACATTTGGCTTTGTAAATAGTTCCTTTGTTGGAAGTTCCTCACCCTGCTGCGTGGCAGTACTATCTATCCTCTGTTAAACATATCATGAAATGGGGCTTTCCCTTGTTACAAAGAGACCCATCTTAAACAAGTGGGAAGGTGAAGGTCAACACCAAAGATTGCCCTCTGACCTTCACACTGGATTCAGTGGCACAAGCCTGCACCCACAAGCACTCACAAACACACATCTCTCTCTCACCAACACATAACATTTTAAAAATTAAAAACACATTATACATTTATGTGTTCTCAATCTGGAAAGCATGGAAAGATGAGTCTTGTTATCCCAACTGAGCACAAAATCAAATCTTCACATCTCTGGCCATGCCATCATCCCTACTCACAAATGTGTTTGATTTCATGAGTGAATTCCTTAGAAGGCAATAAAGTTAATTTTTAGCAAGTTGGTTTAAATATGAAAAATTTGATTCTATATTTTTTAATGAAATACTTAAGCTGAATTTTAATAATTTTGTGGTCTCTGTGATTAAAGGAAATGATCTGAAACAATGTGCAGAACTGTAATGGAGGCATGCTCCCTAGCAGTTATGAAGCTATTCACATCATGATATACTTGTCCCATTTCATATGCGTCCTCATGAGGGCATGTTGAGAATCAAAGTCAGGGATTCCTGTGTGCAAGGCATATCTCTACACTGAACTGTGACTAGACCTTCCTCTTCCTCTGTTTTTCTTTTCTCCCCCCTTTTTTGAAAAGACACTTGGTTTGTTATATTGCCCAAGTTGACAATTGTGGCAATCCTCCTGTCTCTGCCTCCTGAATACTAGGATTATAGGTGTTTTAAAACTTACAGCTAGATAATGTTTACAAAGTAAATTCCTTTGTGAAGAACTGATGCTGGAATATATTTTCCGTTGCTCACAAGCCAGAGGCCTGCCCACGCTACCTAGCCAGTTTCAGGTCAGCCAGGACTGCACAGCCACACCCTGTTTCAAAGAGCCAAATAGAGGCTGAGAGATGGCCTGGCCCAGAGATTAGGAGTGTGCACTGCTCAAACAGAGGACCTGAGTTCATTTCCCTGTACCCACATCAGTAGGCTTGCTATTATCTATAACTCCAGCTCCGGGAAGATGCCAGTTCTATGGCCTCTGAGAGCAACTGCACTCCTGTACACATACCCCATCCCATCCAGACACATAATTAAATCAAATCTTTAAAAAAGGCAAATAATCTAGCACAAGAGGTAAGGTGAACATTTGCTGGGCTACACTTTCTCCTCCTTCTCTGTCTCCTCCTGTGTTCCTCTGCTCCTTCTTTCCTACTTCCCATTTCCCACTTCCCCCACCTTTGACCTTGTGTAAGACAAATCTGAGTTGTCTCTGAGGCCACAGCCATAAGGTCACAAAGCTAGTTTGCTCTCTGGAGCCCATTCTCTAGTGGCTTCCTGTGATCTCTGCTGGCAGAAGAGCTCAGGTGATGAAAGGGTCAGCTGCAAACTGTGAGGACACAGGAAACGCAGCCTCAAGAGGCACATTTTATGCTTAAATACAGAGGACGGCACAGCCTGCCAGGAGCCACTCCCAGGAGCATGACCCTATGTCCTATGTGTCTATTACAGAGTGGGAAATGAGCGAGGAGTAGAGGACTGAGGGAACACCATGCTCTTTTGCCTGGTAAGAGACTGGCACACTAGTTATTCTTGGCTCAATAACTGTTGCCCTAAGTTACCTATTAGAGAACCAAATCCCAGTAAAAGGAAGGAGATTTGGTTCTCTAATTGTATTATAAAACGGGAAAAAATACAGATTGCTTTTGGGTGGCTTGTTGTTGTTGTTGTTGCTGCTGTTATTGGTCCATAGAGGGAAGCCACACTTGTGTCAAAACAAACCTGGCACATTTCAAAATGATCACTGTAATCCTAGGGAGGCATGGGGAGAACAGATCTCCTGGTACCCCACATGCTCTCCTACCTAAGAAACTAATGCCTGAGTCAGAAGCACTGGGTAAGAAGAAATCAATGTTTTTGCAGATAGTCCCCAACATGGGAAGTTTGAGATCTCTAACACTTAAAATAAAAACAGTATGTCTGGTAAAGCTGATGTGATGTGTCTTCTAGTTTTTTCCCCCCATGTATTTATGTCATTGAGCTGTGGAATACTATCTCTCAATTGAGAGAAATACATAGACATTGCTGTTCTTCAGGCATTTAACATCTGGGGACAGTTACCATATTAAGTCCTTTCTCATTTGTTTATTAGTTTGTTGTGTTTTCAGCTTGGAGCAATATGTTATTTTCTTTCTAGTTTTTCCAGACGGGGTCTTGCTATGTCCCTAGGCTGGCCTCCAGTGTGTCGTCTCCTGCCTCAGCCTCCGGAACGCTGGGGTTACAGGTGTGCACACCATGTCCATCTTGCCTTTCCAGAATCAGTATCCCACAGTCCTCGTGTCTGTTTCATTAGTGGGTAAACTTCTCCCTCAAGGAGCTAACGTTGAGCCAGGAAGTTCCAGTTCTTTCTCCTCTCCAGAATTATTGGCAAATCTTTCTTCCCACTTCCTAAAGAAATAACCAACAATTTTCCATGCTTTCCTGAGTGATGGTGGGAAATACAGTAATTAATTTACCCCTCTGATGCTCAAGTTTGGGGGAAATCTTACAGTTTAAAAGAATATTAACTTCCTATTGTGGAACAGAGACACTATGAAGGATTTCCTATTTTATTGTTTTAAAAATTTCTGTAAAGATTTTTTTTTAATTTGGAGACAATTACCAAAAATGTGGAGGGTGGGGGAGGATCTTTATCATTTCAAGCTTTATAATTATACACAAAAGTTCATCTCCACTCACTTCCCTGACAGTTTCCTATAACAAAGCACTAGTTCAACAGTCAGAGTGGTGCATACAGCTGCTGGTCAGGAGGTTGGGATAGGGATTTAGTGACATTACCTTAGCTATTCTCCCAGGGAACCATTTTAAAACACTGTGTGTGTTTTCCTCTATCATCTGTCTTCAGCTAATGTTCATCTGTTGAACTATCTCCCAAGGACATGTAACTATATTTTATTCTATCTTTTGTCTCAGTGGAACCTTTAACTATTTCCGTAGTGTGTATAACTATGCAACAGGAATGAGATCAGACACTGGGAGCTGGTAGAAATGTTTCATTCCGTGTTTTTAAGAAAACCCTGGCTGGGGTGCAGCTCACACTTAGAGTACTTGCAAATATGCTCACAGCCTTGGCTAGGCTCCTCAGCTCGTCTCTCAAAAACATACTTTACAATCTCGAGGTAAGTTCACTTTTCTGAGGCGTTGTTGTGGTCGGAGGCTCCAAATCAGCCCAAGCAGACACCAGAGCAATTAATGCAGGGCAGCATAAGAGATGTCTGGGAGAGAGGGAGCTGGTGATGGATCAAGGCCGCAGAACAGACTCTGGAGGTGAACTGTGACCCCGGAATGCCAGTTGAGGCAAGTATTTAAGCATAAAAATGATAAGCATTTGTTGCCAAGTCACAGTTACAATTTTGACCAGATTAGGGGCTTCCTGGAAAGTTTCATCGTTGTCAATCAACATACAATGCAAACTTTTCAGTACCACGCATGTGTTCCTTCTGTTGTTAGGAACAGCCAGGATGTTTCTAAAGCGCTACAGATGCACCATGATGATTTCTAGGGTTCATGGAGGGGGTGGGCCAGCTATTGGAAGGTTCTCAGCTCCTCTAGGGCTTGGGAACCTGAATTTTGTTTCAGCCTACAGGTAAAATGGAGTCTGAAGTCAAAAAGGCGGTGCTCAGGCCAAGGTGCCTTGGCCTGCTTCCTTCAGCATTAGCTTGAAAAAAACTGAAACTTAAAATGTTAATAACTGTACAATGACATAATGGAGATTGTAAAGTTTCATTTGGGAAATACAATTTTTATGACTAAGCAGTTGTGGGAAACGCCGGAGGAATTTTGTGGTGATTCTTGGTTATCTCTAAAGTTACTCTTTTTTGTTTGTTTGTTTGTTTGTTTTGTTTTTTTGAGACAGGGTTTCTCTCTGTAACAGGCCTGGCTGTCTTGAAACTGGCTCTGTAGAGACCAGGCTGGCCTCGAACTCACAGAGATCCACCTGCCTCTGCCTCCCAAATGCTGGGATTAAAGGCGTGTGTCACTACTACCTGGCAACATTAATTTATTCAATGAGGTAATCATGTGTTTAAGACTTTATTATTTTTAGTCTCATAGCTTGGGACCAAATCAATACATAATCAAATAATCTGTGCCGTGGATCTGATTATCTGTGTTGGGTGGAGCTTCTTATATTTGACTTCCTACAGCTTAATATCTCAACTTCATTTTAATTACAGTATCAGTTGATACAATTGAAAAAGAAAATGTACTAAACTTACAAATTAAATTTCTATATCCTAAGCCAATAAAATATGCTATAGTGTTAATATTCCAAATAATAGACAGACACAGGAAACAAAGACTTAGGCATCACAGCTAACGATAGAAACGTTGTTTTCAAAGGTTCTATGTTCTTAGTACTGTCTTCTTCATGTCAATCTGGTTCAGGATGCAATTGTGGCATCACTTTCCCAAGGGGTCAGGGAGTATTGGTCTGTTCTCAGGCCAAAGTCCATTTCTCCAGTCTGGTTCTGGATCTCACAAATGCTTCCCATTGGCTACCAGAGAGACGTGTCCAGAGTGGGCACTGGAAAAACAAACCTGTGTCAAAGCCTGGGTGAGTCAGCCCCATTGTTTTCAGCTTATTAATGGTATAAAATGGCAGGTTGAGCAATACACACCTGTGTATCCAATTTGTTATCAATTCGAAACTCGGAATTTATGTCCCCGAGGGTCCTTAGCCACAACTCTAGTTTCTGAATGCAGATGCTAAATGAAACCACAGCCATGAGAGTTATGGAGTCTGTTAGTTATTTCAGTCATTTTTCCTCACTTTGGACCTTATTTATGTACATACGGTCTTGCAATCTAGACTATACTTTTACTCTAAATTCTACAGACTCTGTTCGTCACATGGCAAAGAGAAATGCTTCCCAGTGGCAGAGGCAGCAGCTCACAGGGAAGATTGTTTTATAAAAAAAAACAGGACAGCTGCAGATTATAACCATCATTTAATCTAATTAGCAATTGTACTGCTCATGATCATTCTTGAAGGGATTTTAATATAGAAAATAGATTAATAGAACTGGACAGGAAAAATTCTCGATCAGTTTGTGGAATTAGGACTCTAATAAGATGGCATATGCTTCTACCTGACATATATGGGTATTGGGTAACCCTATCAATCCAGGATTTTTCAGTTGCCTTGCTGCTCAGGGTATGACCTCACACTAACATGGTTCTCTCCTGGGAGGTTGTGATATTTCAAACTTGCAGCCTCATACCTTAGAACCAGAGTTCAAGTTTTAGGAAGATCCACAAGTGATTCCTATGCACATGAGGTTTAGAGAAAACACTTTCCTGGTTCATAGAGACTTCCAACTTGGTTCAGACTTGCAAGCTAGCTAAGATTCAATGGACAATTGCCCTGCTAATGGTTTTGTTGTTCTGTTTCTTTTTTTCTCCACAGAAATAAACACAGCTCTTTTGAAAAGGACTCATACATTTCCCAAGACAAAGACAATGAATGCACCTGACAACTGGAGCCCCCCAGAAGTACAGTTTTGCTTTGCGGTGGCAAACAATTCCTGCCTTAGGAGGGAGAGGCCCACGTTTGTTGTCTATGCCATGTACCTTGTCATGATTGGAGCAATAGTGATGACCATGCTGGGAAACATGGTTGTGATCATTTCTATTGCCCACTTCAAACAGCTCCACTCCCCAACCAACTTCCTTATTCTCTCTATGGCCACCACGGACTTCCTGTTGAGCTGTGTGGTCATGCCTTTCAGTATGGTCAGGTCCGTAGAGTCCTGCTGGTATTTTGGAGACCTCTTTTGCAAAGTTCACAGCAGCTGTGACATTATGCTCTGCACCACCTCCATTTTCCACCTCTGCTTCATCTCAGTTGACCGCTACTATGCTGTGTGTGACCCTTTGCATTATGTCACCAAAATCACCGTCCCTGTCATAGAGGTCTTTCTACTTGTAGTTGGTCCGTTCCCATCTTTTTTGCCTTTGGCCTGGTATTCTCAGAATTAAATTTGATCGGTGCTGAGGATTTTGTTGCAGCCATTGACTGTACAGGTTTGTGTGTGTTGATATTTAACAAGCTCTGGGGGGTGTTAGCTTCTTTCATAGCCTTCTTTCTGCCTGGGACAGTCATGGTGGGGATTTACATACACATTTTCACAGTTGCCCGAAAGCATGCCAGGCAGATTGGCACAGGTCCTGGGACAAAACAGGCCCTCTCAGAAAGCAAGGGGAAGGTCATATCCAAAAAGGAAAGCAAGGCCACCAAGACTTTGAGCATCGTCATGGGAGTGTTTGTGTTGTGCTGGCTGCCATTTTTCATCTTGACAATCACAGACCCTTTCATTGATTTTACAACCCCTGAAGATTTGTATAATGTGTTCCAATGGCTAGCTTACTTTAATTCCACTTTCAATCCCATCATATATGGCATGTTCTATCCTTGGTTTCGCAAAGCCCTGAGGATGATAGTCACAGGAATGATCTTCCGTTCTGACTCTTCTACCTCAAACCTGCATCCTACACATTCTTAGGCAATGCTGGCCTTTAGCCTAGCTTCTTTTAAAGAAATGATCTTGGATGCTTTTTCTCCCTAAGGGAAGAGGAATGGACTGGTTAGATGAGAAAAATTTTCTCAGCAGGCATTATGGCCACCTGAGAAAGCAGTAGACCCAATGCTTTTTGTTGGTTGTTGTTGCTGTGTGTGTGTGTGTGTGTGTGTGTTTGTGTATGTGTGTGCACTAACTGTTAACCAAGTCTTAAGTTAATTACAAAACTGAACTCTTTTCCCTGTCCCATATTTTGGGACATTGTTGTCTCACTGAATGTCATTTCTCCATGTCCTGTTTGTCTTTCCCTTCCTCCTCTCTTGGACATGAATTTCACTAACATCTGTCCCTCATCATCTTATTTCTTCTTTTGTAATTCTTGCAGTAGTATCAGCACTCTTGGTCAAGTGGATTCTCCTTATCTATTCACTTGGCCAGTGCCATCACAGTCTGTTGTAGGATACTTGGGAAAAGGGAGACAGGAAAATCTTCAAGAGCTCAAGGGCCAGCCAGCCCAAAGACACCCATCTTAAACAAGTGGAAAGGTGAAAGTCAACACCAAAGATTGCCCTCTGACCTTCACACTGGATTCAGTAGCACAAGCCTGCACCTACACACACTCACAAATACACTCCCACATCTCTCTCTCTCACAAACATATAATATTAAAAAAATAAATACACATTATACATTTATGTGTTCTCAATCTGGAAAGCATGGAAAGATGAGTCTTGTCATCCCTACTGAGCACAAAATCAACTCTTCACATCTCTGGCCATGTCATCATCCCTACTTACAAATGTGTTTGATTTCATAAGTGAATTCCTCCAAGGAGGCAATAAAGTTGATTTTTAACAATTTGATTCTATATTTTTTTAAAGAAATACTTAAGTTGAATTTTAATAATTTTGTGGTCTCAGTGATTAAAGGAAATGATCTGAAACAATGTCCAGAACTCTAATGGAGGCACACTCCCCAGCAATTATGAAGCTATCCACATCATTATATACTTGTCCCATTTCATATCCGTCCTTGTGAGGGCATGTTGAGAATCAAAGTCAGGGATTCCTGTGTGCAAGACATATCTCTACACTGAACTGTGACTAGACCCTCCTCTTCCTCTGGTTCCCCCACGCTTTTTTTAAAAGACATTTGATTTCTTATATGCCCAAATTGGCAATTGTGTCAATCCCCCTGTCTCTACATCTTGATACTAGGATTATAGGTGTTTAAAACTTACAGCTAGATAATGTTGACACAGTAAATTCAGCTAGATAATGTTGACAAAGTAAATTCCTTTGTAAAGAATTGATGCTGGGATATATTTTCTGTTGCTGACAAGCCAGAGGCCTGCCCAACCTACCTAGCTAGTTTCAGGTCAGCTAGGACTGCACAGCTACACCCTGTTTCAAAAAGCCAAATGGAGGCTGGAGAGATGGTCTGGCCCGGAGATTAGGAGTGTGCACTGCTCAGACAGAGGACCTGAGTTCATTTCCCTGTACCCACATCAGTAGGCTCGCTATTATCTATAACTCCAGCTCCGGGAAGATGCCAAGTCTATGGCCTCTGAGGGCACCTGTGTGGTGATAATTGTGTTCCCCAAAATATTGTGCACCCTAATAAACTTATCTAGGGTCAAAGAACAGAACAGCCACTAGATAGACATAGAGGCCAGAAAATGGTGGCACTCACACCTTTAATCCTAGCATTCCAAAGACAGAGATCTGTCTGGATATCTGTGGATTCAAAGCCACGCTGGAAACAGCCAAGCAGAGTAACACATGCCTTTAATCCCAGGAAGTGATGACAGAAAGCAGAAAGGTATTTAAGGCGTGAGGACCAGGAACTAGAGCTGATTAAACTTTTAGGCTTTTGAGCAACAGTTCAGCTGAGATTCATTCTGGATGAGGACTCGGAGTCTTCCAGTCTGAGGAAACAGGATCAGCTGAAGAACTGGCAGGTTGAGGTGGCTGTGGACTGTTCTGCTTCTCTGATCTTCCAGCATTCATCCCAGTACCTGGCTCCAGGTTTGTTTTTATTAATAACACCCTTTAAAATTGGTGTTACATCCCTGTACTCCTGTGCACATACCCCATCCCATCTAGACACATAATTAAAACAAATCTTTAAAAAAGGCAAATAATCTAGCACAAGAGGTAAGGTGAACATTTGCTGGGCTACACTTTCTCCTCCTTCTCTGTCTCCTCCTGTGTTCCTCTGCTCCTTCTTTCCTACTTCAGACTTCCCACTTCGTCCACCTTTGACCTTGTGTAAGACAAATCTGAGTTGTCTCTGAGGCCACAGCCATAAGGTCACAAAGCTAGTTTGCTCTCTGGAGCCCATTCTCTGGTGGCTTCCTGTGATCTCTGCTGGCAGAAGAGCGCAGGTGATGAAAGGGTCAGCTGCAAACTGTGAGGACACAGGAAACGCAGCCTCAAGAGGCACATTTTATGCTTAAATACAGAGGACGGCACAGCCTGCCAGGAGCCACTCCCAGGAGCATGACCCTATGTCCTATGTGTCTATTACAGAGTGGGAAATGAGCGAGGAGTAGAGGACTGAGGGAACACCATGCTCTTTTGCCTGGTAAGAGACTGGCACACTAGTTATTCTTGGCTCAATAACTGTTGCCCTAAGTTACCTATTAGAGAACCAAATCCCGGTAAAAGGAAGGAGATTTGGTTCTCTAATTGTATTATAAAACGGGAAAAAATACAGATTGCTTTTGGGTGGCTTGTTGTTGTTGTTGTTGCTGCTGTTATTGGTCCATAGAGGGAAGCCACACTTGTGTCAAAACAAACCTGGCACATTTCAAAATGATCACTGTAATCCTAGGGAGGCATGGGGAGAACAGATCTCCTGGTACCCCACATGCTCTCCTACCTAAGAAACTAATGCCTGAGTCAGAAGCACTGGGTAAGAAGAAATCAATGTTTTTGCAGATAGTCCCCAACATGGGAAGTTTGAGATCTCTAACACTTAAAATAAAAAAAGTATGTCTGGTAAAGCTGATGTGATGTGTCTTCTAGCTTCCCCCCCCCCCCATGTATTTATGTCATTGAGCTGTGGAATACTATCTCTCAATTGAGAGAAATACATAGACATTGCTGTTCTTCAGGCATTTAACATCTGGGGACAGTTACCATATTAAGTCCTTTCTCATTTGTTTATTAGTTTGTTGTGTTTTCAGCTTGGAGCAATATGTTATTTTCTTTCTAGTTTTTCCAGACGGGGTCTTGCTATGTCCCTAGGCTGGCCTCCAGTGTGTCGTCTCCTGCCTCAGCCTCCGGAACGCTGGGGTTACAGGTGTGCACACCATGTCCATCTTGCCTTTCCAGAATCAGTATCCCACAGTCCTCGTGTCTGTTTCATTAGTGGGTAAACTTCTCCCTCAAGGAGCTAACGTTGAGCCAGGAAGTTCCAGTTCTTTCTCCTCTCCAGAATTATTGGCAAATCTTTCTTCCCACTTCCTAAAGAAATAACCAACAATTTTCCATGCTTTCCTGAGTGATGGTGGGAAATACAGTAATTAATTTACCCCTCCGATGCTCAAGTTTGGGGGAAATCTTACAGTTTAAAAGAATAATAACTTCCTATTGTGGAACAGAGACGCTATGAAGGATTTCCTATTTTATTGTTTTAAAAATTTCTGTAAAGATTTTTTTTTTAATTTGGAGACAATTACCAAAAATGTGGAGGGTGGGGGACGATCTTTATCATTTCAAGCTTTAAAATTATACACAAAAGTTCATCTCCACTCACTTCCCTGACAGTTTCCTATAACAAAGCACTAGTTCAACAGTCAGAGTGGTGCAAACAGCTGCTGGTCAGGAGGTTGGGATAGGGATTTAGTGACATTACCTTAGCTATTCTCCCAGGGAACCATTTTAAAACACTGTGTGTGTTTTCCTCTATCATCTGTCTTCAGCTAATGTTCATCTGTTGAACTATCTCCCAAGGACATGTAACTATATTTTATTCTATCTTTTGTCTCAGTGGAGCCTTTAACTATTTCCGTAGTGTGTATAACTATGCAACAGGAATGAGATCAGATACTGGGAGCTGGTAGAAATATTTCATTCCGTATTTTTAAGAAAACCCCGGCTGGGGTGCAGCTCACACTTAGAGTACTTGCAAATATGCTCACAGCCTTGGCTAGGCTCCTCAGCTACTCTCTCAAAAACGTACTTTACAACTTCGAGGTAAGTTCACTTTTCTGAGGCATTGCTGTGGTCGGAGGCTCCAATTCAACCCAAGCAGACACCAGAGCAATTAATGCAGGGCAGCATAAGAGATGTCTGGGAGAGAGGGAGCTGGTGATGGATCAGGAGAGAGGGAGCTGGTGATGGATCAGGACCGCAGAACAGACTCTGGAGGTGAACTGCGACCCCGGAATGCCAGTTGAGGCAAGTATTTAAGGATAAAAATGATAAGCATTTGTTGCCAAGTCACAGTTACAATTTTCACCAATCAGGATTTAGAGATTAGGGGCTCCCTTGA
The DNA here is from genome assembly GCF_949786415.1 of Peromyscus eremicus. Taxonomy (NCBI): domain Eukaryota; kingdom Metazoa; phylum Chordata; class Mammalia; order Rodentia; family Cricetidae; genus Peromyscus; species Peromyscus eremicus. The sequence continues at coordinate 32,622,134 of NC_081424.1, read as the reverse complement.
CCGGTACATCATTGTGAATCAACATATAATGCAAACTTTTCAGTGCCACGAATTTGTTCCTTCTGTTGTTAGGAACAGCAAGGATGTTTCTAAAGAACTAAAGATGCATGATGGTGATTTCTAGGGTTCATGGAGGGGGTGGGCCAGCTATTGGAAGGTTCTCAGCTCCTCTAGGGCTTGGGAACCTGAATTTTGTTTCAGCCTACAGGTAAAATGGAGTCTGAAGTCAAAAAGGCGGTGCTCAGGCCAAGGTGCCTTGGCCTGCTTCCTTCAGCATTAGCTTGAAAAAAACTGAAACTTAAAATGTTAATAACTGTACAAAGACATAATGGAGATTGTAAAGTTTCATTTGGGAAATACAATTTTTATGACTAAGCAGTTGTGGGAAACGCCTGAGGAATTTTGTGGTGATTCTTGGTTATCTCTAAAGTTACTCTTTTTTGTTTGTTTGTTTGTTTTGTTTTTTTTTGAGACAGGGTTTCTCTCTGTAACAGGCCTGGCTGTCTTGGAACTGGCTCTGTAGAGACCAGGCTGGCCTCGAACTCACAGAGATCCACCTGCCTCTGCCTCCCAAATGCTGGGATTAAAGGCGTGTGTCACTACTACCTGGCAACATTAATTTATTCAATGAGGTAATCATGTGTTTAAGACTTTATTATTTTTAGTCTCATAGCTTGGGACCAAATCGATACATAATCAAATAATCTGTGCCGTGGATCTGATTATCTGTGTTGGGTGGAGCTTCTTATATTTGACTTCCTACAGCTTAATATCTCAACTTCATTTAATTACAGTATCAGTTGATACAATTGAAAAAGAAAAATTACTAAACTTACAAATTAAATTTCTATATCCTAAGCCAATAAAATATGCTATAGTGTTAATATTCCAAATAATAGACAGACACAGGAAACAAAGACTTAGGCATCACAGCTAACGATAGAAACGTTGTTTTCAAAGGTTCCATGTTCTCAGTACTGTCTTCTTCATGTCAATCTGGTTCAGGATGCAATTGTGGCATCACTTTCCCAAGGGGTCAGGGAGTATTGGTCTGTTCTCAGGCCAAAGTCCATTTCTCCAGTCTGGTTCTGGATCTCACAAATGCTTCCCATTGGCTACCAGAGAGACGTGTCCAGAGTGGGCACTGGAAAAACAAACCTGTATCAAAGCCTGGGTGAGTCAGCCCCATTGTTTTCAGCTTATTAATGGTATAAAATGGCAGGTTGAGCAATACACACCTGTATATCCAATTTGTTATCAATTTGAAACTCGGAATTTATGTCCCCGAGGGTCCTTAGCCACAACTCTAGTTCCTGAGTGCAGATGCTAAAGGAAACCTGAGCCATGAGGGTTATGGAGTTTGTTAGTTATTTCAGTCATTTTCCTCACTTGGGACCTTATTTATGTACATACAGTCTTGCAATCTAGACCACACTTTTACTCTGAATTCTACAGACTCTGTTCATCACATGGCAAAGAGAAATGCTTCCCAGTGGCAGAGGCAGCAGCTCACAGGGAAGATTGTTTTATAAAAGAAACAGGAAAGCTGCAGATTATAACCATCATTTAATCTAATTAGCAATTGTACTGCTCATGATCATTCTTGAAGGGATTTTAATATAGAAAATAGATTAATAGAACTGGACAGGAAAAATTCTCGATCAGTTTGTGGAATTAGGACTCTAATAAGATGGCATATGCTTCTACCTGGCATATATGGGTATTGGGTAACCCTATCAATCCAGGGTTTTTCAATTGCCTTCCTCCTCAGGGTATGGCCTCACACTAACATGGTTCTCTCCTGGGAGCTTTTGATGTTGCAAACTTGCAGCCTCATACCTTAGAACCAGAGTCCAAGTTTTAGGAAGATCCACATGTGATTCCTGTGCACATGAGCTGTAGAGAAAACACTTTCTTGGTTCATAGGGACTTCCAACTTGGTTCAGACTTGCAAGCTAGCTAACATTCAATGGACAATTGCCCTACTAATGGTTTTGTTGTTCTGTTTCTTTTTTTCTCCACAGAAATAAACACAGCTCTTTTGAAAAGGACTCATACATTTCCCAAGACAAAGACAATGAATGCACCTGACAACTGGAGCCCCCCAGAAGTACAGTTTTGCTTTGCGGTGGCAAACAATTCCTGCCTTAGGAGGGAGAGGCCCACGTTTGTTGTCTATGCCATGTACCTTGTCATGATTGGAGCAATAGTGATGACCATGCTGGGAAACATGGTTGTGATCATTTCTATTGCCCACTTCAAACAGCTCCACTCCCCAACCAACTTCCTTATTCTCTCTATGGCCACCACGGACTTCCTGTTGAGCTGTGTGGTCATGCCTTTCAGTATGGTCAGGTCCGTAGAGTCCTGCTGGTATTTTGGAGACCTCTTTTGCAAAGTTCACAGCAGCTGTGACATTATGCTCTGCACCACCTCCATTTTCCACCTCTGCTTCATCTCAGTTGACCGCTACTATGCTGTGTGTGACCCTTTGCATTATGTCACCAAAATCACCGTCCCTGTCATAGAGGTCTTTCTACTTGTCAGTTGGTCCGTTCCCATCGTTTTTGCCTTTGGCCTGGTATTCTCAGAATTAAATTTGATCGGTGCTGAGGATTTTGTTGCAGCCATTGACTGTACAGGTTTGTGTGTGTTGATATTTAATAAGCTCTGGGGGGTGTTAGCTTCTTTCATAGCCTTCTTCTTGCCTGGGACAGTCATGGTGGGGATTTACATACACATTTTCACAGTTGCCCGAAAGCATGCCAGGCAGATTGGCACAGGTCCTGGGACAAAACAGGCCCTCTCAGAAAGCAAGGGGAAGGTCATATCCAAAAAGGAAAGCAAGGCCACCAAGACTTTGAGCATCATCATGGGAGTGTTTGTGTTGTGCTGGATGCCGTTTTTTGTCTTGACAATCATAGACCCTTTCATTGATTTTACAACCCCTGAAGATTTGTATAATGTTTTCCTCTGGCTAGGTTATTTTAATTCCACTTTCAATCCCATCATATATGGCATGTTTTATCCTTGGTTTCGCAAAGCCCTGAGGATGATAGTCACAGGAATGATCTTCCGTTCTGACTCTTCTACCTCAAGCCTGCATCCTGCACATTCTTAGGCAATGTCCCCCCTTTAGCCTAGCTTCTTTTTAAAGAAATGGTCTTGTATGCTCTTTCTTCCCAAGCTAAAGGAGTTGGATAGTTAGATGAGAAAATTTTCCAGCAGACATTATGGCCACCTAAGAAGCAGTAGATCTAATGTGCTTTTTGTTATTGTTGCTAGTGTGTGTATGTGCACCAAAGCTCACAGAGTGGTTCATTTCTGAGCTGCTACATAGGATACTCATTTGAACAAACAAGAAAACTAATTTCCAGCAAATGCTGGTGACTCCTGAAGTATGAAATTCAGGGATTTACTCCTTTTGCTTAGATTTAATGAGAGTGTCCTCACTTGAACTTGGAACATCAGGGAAGGAGACACAGACACTTTCTACAATCACTGACAGCCACGTACCATCTCTAATTATCCAAACCTCTGCTGAGACCATTATTTTTTGTATAGAGGATTGATAAAGAGCATGAGCATACCAGGGGCCCAAAATTAAGGAATATGCAACAAGAGCAGGTAAAACGAAGCAGACAGTTATCGATACCTTCAGATTTAAGTCTCTTTTCAGGAAGAATTGATGAAGGATTCATCATATCTGATAACACTGGACTCTCAGTAAATGAGATAAAGAAGTAACGAAACAGTCTTAGCAAAACTTTTCCTTTTTTCTTTTGATGTACATCTTTGCTGTATATTGGTATACATACATTCTGTGAGCATATGTACTGTGTGTGTGTGTGTGTGTGTGTGTGTGTGTGTGTAATGGTGTAGGAGGCAGGAGTATGTGTTTGTTTGGTGTGTGTGTGTGGTGTGTGTGTGTGTGCATTAACTGTTAACCAAGTGAAGGTTATTTACTAAACTGAACTCTTTTCCCCATCCCATACTTTGGGACATTGTTGTCTCACTGAATGTCATTTCTCCATGTTCTCTTTGTTTCTACCTTCCTCCTCTCTCAGACATGAACTTCACTAACATTGTCCCTTGTCATCTTGTTTCTTCTTTTCTAATTCCTGCAGTGATATCAGCACTCTTTGTCAAGTCGATTCTCCTTATCTATTCACTTGGCCAATGCCATCACAGTGTGTAATAGGATACTTGGGGTTTCCGGTGCTCATGTCTGTAAGTCTTAAGTGAACTCTTTATGAGCCTATTCTCATCTTTGATCTACCCTTAGCCCAGTATTTCCACTGGCCAATTGCTCTTCAGTGAAAAACACCTCTAAAGAAACATTTCTATTCCTAGCTGGGAGCCCCTGGAAATCTCTTGACCTGCATGTACTGTTAAATATCTGAGCTTGCAGAGGAGAGGATTTCATCATCTGAATAGAGTACCTTCAAGTTACAGAGAAGGTTCAGTAAATTACTCTTATTATTACAGGACAATAGTTGAAGTGAAAATTGGGCTTTGAGGTGACTGGCCACAGTTTATTGTCTTGTGGTTGAGGTCATTCAATGCTTTAGATATCCTTCACCCTGAAAGCCAATGCCAGCATCCAGAAGCTGAGGTACTCTTTCTTTTCAAAGAGCCAAAGGCACAGCGGAATTCCTCAGGGCTGTAACTCAATCCAGGTCTTGAAGGTACAAGATGTCCTCTTATCATTAATTGCAGGGACAGTTTAAGACTCCCTTCTTTGGTCGGCCTCCTTCCTTCTGGTAGCTCAACAAGGTCCTTTGCACTACTGAATCTAAGTGACTGAATGGGGGAGGGCAGTCACTCATCACATACTCATTCTTTCCATTGAACCTCAAAATAACACACAATCTGGGACAATATGAGGAACTGGGGCCTTCTAACAGATCAACATTTTCTACAAGAAGCCAACTAAAGGAAAGTTAAGGGGCTGGTAGAAGCCTCTAACAAGGTCAAAATCATTCCTTATGTTAAGGAATTTTATAGTTTAAAATAATGTCCATGAATATTACTAAAGTGTTTTCCAGAATATTCTGGTATACTCTTCCTATGCCTGAAATAGAAGCAGAAATGAAATGTCATACCATGTATCTTCCAATTCTTCTCTTTAGAAGACCCCTCTGGGTTGGATAGAGTAGCCATTATCCCAGAAAGTTGGTGACTTCCATGGATACATGGCTCTGTACCCAAACACATTAAGGTTAATAAACATTATTTAGTCCTACCATTTGCCTGTAGCTTCTCTGAGTGCTTGTGTTTCAGTGGTGAGTGAAATAATTTCCAGTTTTGAGGGACTGCTGCCCTAATGGGGAGGAACAGCCACTTACTAGGACTGAAGGGCCATGGATGCTATGAAAATCCAGACACTGGAATCTTCGAGAGCACAGAGGGAGAAAACAGCCTCATTTGGCTATAGGGGAGACAGTGCCTTTTAAGTCAAGGAGACATATCAAGTTAAGTAAGAGAGGCAGCATCTTCACAAGTGTTGAGATAAATGCTAGGGAAGGTAATGAGAGCCACAGAGAAACACCACTAAGCTATCGAATGATGCTTTGTTTGGGGAAGCAGGATTGTGCAGGAACTCACAAGCACTGAAGTGGGGCTGGAACACGAGCTGGTAAAGACCGTGGTGAGCAGTCGCCTCTGGATAGCTGGTGTTTTGTGGTCTGTGCTCCTACATTTTATGGCAAACCCAGGACCACTGGTGCTCTACAGTGCCAGCTGTCAGGAAGACAAGCTGGATGCGGGACAGAAGTGTGCTGCTCAGCTGAAACCCATTGGCTCCTCCTTCTCTCCAGTACAGTATTAACTTACTGCTAAGTTGCAGAATGATGGCCGCTGTTTTCTTTTGTCCTTTTGAGTCTCGAGAGCATCGTGAATGTGATCTTCTAATTTGGGATCATGTCCAGAATGATATTTGGGAGATGTAGTTTCTAGCTAAAGTTGCACAACATGACTTGCCATAGGACATAAAATTAGAGAAAGGAACACAACTAGGTCAGAACAGAGTCAGTTCAGCCAGCCAGTGAGGACAGGCTGAGCTGCATGGGTGTGGGACGAGGCTTGGGGAGCCCCACGTGCAACCTGCTAAGAAACTACATCTATTTGGTGAGTAGGAAGATTTAAATACGAATCTATTCCAACTACTAAATTTCCACACTCGTCTTCATATCTCATTAAAACATTTAAGTTCTGTGTAACCCAGACTGGCTTAGGTCTCTTAATCCTCCTGCCTCAGCCTCTTGGGTGCTGACACAACAGGTGTCCATCTCTATTCCAAACTAGCTCTGATTCTAGTAGACTGATATATGAATGAAGAGGTAAAAACTAACTTATTCAGTGTAAAGAGAATATATGACCATCCTCTCTCTGGGGCCTATTCTCAGGTTAGGAGGGGTCTCCCACACAACCTGTGCTAGCTGCTTCAATGTGGCTCTGAAGCCCACATGTGGGCCTTGAAATGATCTTCTGGAAAACACACTTGCTTATAGAAGAAGCAAGAAGAGGAGGGAGGATAAGGAAGACAGGGTTCTGGGGCAATCCCTCTAGTGATCTACATTTGGGAGAATCTTTGAATTTCATCTCCTGGAAACAGCTTAGTCTTATTCTCTAGCTTGTCACCCTGCTGCTCTAAGCTATAGGCCAATAGCTCCTTATCCAGAGGTAGAGTCTTATGAGTCCCTCTCTCATTCATGCTGGAATATTGACGGGCTCAGTCTTGGACATATCTGTTGTGTGCAACCTCAGCTCATAAGTGAGTTTATAAGTACAATCAATGTTCAAGTCATGTCTGGAAAAGAGTGTTCACAGCACTCCTTCCCATTCACTGGCTCTTACACTCTCTCCTGACCCCTGCCATCCAAGAGACTTCGTGAACCATGATGGAGCAGATGATATAGGATATTCCATTCAGAGTTGAGCACTCAACAGTCAGTCATGTATTCCCAATGTTGTGATCAGTTGTAACTCTCTGCAGTAACCACTGGCTACTTAAAAAATAAGCTGTTCTGACCAAGTTCAGAGAAACACAAACCTATGAGTATAAACATAAACATTTAGGGTGCAGCTTGACAACATGAGTATTTAGCAAATCAGCAGCAGTAAGTTCTTCCTTAGGACCTATGACCTCTTCTACCATGGACTTTCAGCCAGATTTACAATAGGTATATATTCACATCTATAAAGCAGTCCTCAGATCCCATCAGAAAGTGGCTGATTACCTAACATTCATGCCAATATTGCACCAGCGGGCACATTGTATATAATTAGTTCTAGTGATGGCAAAATATATTGTTGCATGAATTACACTATAGTTTAGTTACTCCATCCTCTACTAGAGACACTCAGGTTATTCCAAGCTTTTACTACTATTCACAGTTTTCCACAGAAATATCTTTAGTATACACAGTTCATATTCATGTGGTTATCTTTCTGAGATGTATCCCTTGAATTGTTATGGCTAGTTCCAAGAATTCATTGTCACTAACCACCCCCACTCCTTGTCCTAGAAAGGATTTAAGAAAGACTTAAACAAATGCCTATAAGAAGAGGACATGGTATATGTTTTTAAAAGAGGAGAAGAAGAAAACCAGGTTGATGTAGATGATGCTAACCATGGCAAGATGAAGGTCTGTCACCAAGAGTAGTTCCACAGAGCTCAGTCAAGTGAAGCTATAGTACAAATCCTAACCACAGGCTTGTGCTCCTCCCCTGTCTCACCAGCATCCTCTTTGTGCCTTTGTACCCTCTTCCAGGGCCCACTGTGCCAGCTCCAAGGACCGTAGATCTTTGCAGCCAATACTGCTCTTGCAGAGCGGCAGCTCAACTTCTAAGCCAGGTTGTGCATCTCATCCTAACTTACTTGGTGCCTGTGAGGTCGGGTAAAAGCTACACCACAGAGTGTTCTTTACAGCATCCTCAACATGTCAGCTTGTCTAGAGCATCCTCCGTCATAGCAGATCCATATTCCCCATGCAGCTGATGGATGCCAGGTACTGGGAGAGACTTTAAGCTCAGTTCCTCCTCTCATCAAGATTGTATTGATGGGGCCCTGGGAAGAGACAGGAATTGACAGTCAAGAATCTTACAGAATGCTATAAATGAAGTACAAAGAATTTGAGTGAAGAGTACTTATGAGTAGGGCATGCAGTCTTTGGGAATCCAGGAATAACTATCTACCAATGCACACAGTATAGAGGAGGTCAGGCAAAATATAGTGGGGGGCATTAGAAAGTGGGGATATTCGAAAGACATCAGAAAGTCCCCATGTTGAAGACATTTACCACCATGCTACAATAAAATGTAAGTTCCTTAAGAATCACCTCAAAAGTAACATAAAGAAGAAACTTAAGCAAATGCCTAAGAGACTACACATTTAGAGAGCATGCAAAATAGCAAGAGAAATGAACTAACAACTGTTGATCACCTACTATGCTCCAGGTCAGTGGTATAATGTGTTTCATTTAATTTTCTAAATGTTTTAATCCCAGCAGATTAGAACCTGTTGCTCCCAGAGAGGTTAAACATCTTCCAGGACCACACAGCTCTAACATTAGAAGTGATATTCAAAGCAGATTTGCCTCTCTGCAGAGCCTATGCTCTGTGTATTCTAATACTTACCAAATTTTCCTGCTTACAGGGTTTAGCAGCTGAGGCACTACTAACGGTGGGTTGTTTTGTAGTCCATAAACACACCTGGATGACTTCTTCATTTGAAGACAGTTGTTTTTACTATTAATTCTGAGAATGTGAATTGTCATTTTATCAGATTACTGTGATTGCTCTTTTAGATCAAAACTGTAATTAGAAACACTCGGCTCTTGGAACACTCAGCCCTAAACCGGGTGTCTCCATCAAGTTCCTCCACTCAGGGCTCTGAAAACCTTGCCGAAGAGGTGTCTGAAAGAGTTTAAGAGCCAGAGGGAATGGAGGACACCAGGAGACAAGGCTCTCTAAATCAACATGATCAAAGCTCATATGAACTCACAGAGACTGAGGCAGCATGCACAGGGCCTGCAGGGTCTCTTTGTATATATTGTGGCTTCTAGTTTAGTGTTTTTATAGGATTATTGAGTGTGAGAATGAGTGAGTCTCTGGGTTTTTTTTTTTGTTTGTTTTTTTGTTTTTTCTCTGTGTGTACCATCTCTTGGATTCTTTTTGTTTGTTTGTCCAATTGTGATGTGTTAGCTTTTGTTTTATCTTATTATATTCTATTATTATGCTTTAGAAGCCTGTTAGTTTTCTAATGAAAGACAGAAAAGGAGGAGAGATAGAGAGGAATTGGGAAGAGTAGAGGGAGGGGAAACTATAATCAAGATATATTATATGAGAAAAAAATCTATTTTTAATAAAAGGGAAAAAAGGAAATTATTTTTAAAACTTCTTATCTGGCTGTTTCTTTTGTGTTTTGTTCATGGTTTCTCTGTGTAGCCCTGGCTGTTCTGGAACTCTCTCTGTAGACCAGGCTGGCCTTGAACTCACAGAGATCCGTCTGCCTCTGCCTCCCAAGTGCTGGGATTAAAGGAGTGCACCACCACGCCTGACTATCTGGCTGTTTCTAATACACTTAGTATGTTCCTTTAGAATCCTTGGCTTTTTCTCTGAAATACCTTTATATAGTCTTTCTGACGTGACCAACAACCTTCAGAACCATTTTCTTAAGAATCTACTGTTTTTTTTTATTTAGATGAAACAGTGTCTTTGAGTCCAGTTCAGACTGACATCAAGTTTATGATCCTTAGCTTCCAGATTGAGGGATTTATTGGTGTACTCTACCACTGCTCAAGTAACAGTTAGTCGGTGTTATTCTTATGTCAGTAGAAATGTATAAAGGAACTCCCAGAGTAGCAAGTGTTTGAAAGGGTTTTAAAACCCCTGACATTTACTAAAGCATATATCTAATAATTATCTACCAGAGTATAACTTGGTGGCTAGTCCCAAACACGGGAGTGAAAAGCAGAATCTAAAACCCCGATGTGTTTAAACTGCATCCCTAATTAATTGCCATATTGAAAAGGTAAGGACACAATGGAGTCTGTGAGTAGCGTGGCCTGCTCCCTTGGCACACATTCACTGTTTGTTTGTACCAACCCACAGGGAGGAACAGGTTCTTCTGAGAATATAAAATCTCCTCTGGCCTCATGCCTGCCACTTTTGCTGATAAAAGAGCTCTGTGCACGTCTGTCCACCTGGAACAGACACTTCTTCTTTTATGGGGTGACTGATTCCTGCCTGAGTAAGTAATTTGGAAACCTACAGTTTAATTTTTTTTACATTTATTATGATTTTGTTTGTTTGTTTGAGACATGTCTGCTATATCCCAGACTAATTTTGAACTTACTGTGGTACTAAGGATGATCCTGGACTCACAATTTTCCTGCCTTCCGCTCCCTTTTGATGAGATTATAGGTGTGCATGACCACACTAAGTTGAGATGGTGCCAGAGATCAAACCCAGAGCTTTGTGCACACTTAGAAAGAACTCTCTACATGATGAGCTACATCCTCAGGTCCTCAGCTCAGTGTGTCAGTACCTGTTTCATATTCTACAGGTTGGTAGAGTGTGAATCAATCAAATATTTTCTCATCTCAGATAGTTTCACTCTATGTGTTTTATTTTTAAAAATGTACAATGCAAAAAAAAACTGCATTAAGGAATTTTTTGTCCTTCTAATTATTTGTCTGCTGATTTCTTATGTGGGGATGAGTTGTTACAATTAAAAACTTGAACCTACTGAATTATTGTCAGTTTACTTAATTATTGAAAGAGAAGGCTAGATATTCTCTCCCAAGAAACAATGTGCTCACAATAGTTAATTTATCTCTTAGTTCAGACTCAAAACTTTAAATCTCACTTGGCAAGTGCCTTATCAAAAAAGGAGAATGCTTTACGATTTTATACGGAATACTATGACACATTTTCCTTTAAGGAAACATTTAGCCTACATCCTCTTTTCTTCTTTTAAGGATATCATCTACAGTAGTTTTAAAAGAGCCAGTCGGATGGACCAGCTAACATAGCTAACTAAGTCCTGCACCTCTAGTCCCATGCTACACTTGATTTTCAGGGTGTATTTGATCCAGTACTCAGGATCAATCAACTCAACCACCCTTTAGTTTTCTCTTCTTGAGATCCTTCTGTGCATGTTTAAGAAACAATAAACATAATAATTTTATTATTTTAGTAGAAAAGGAGATCAGATCCCAGAGAAAGCCGAAGAACAGAATCTGTAAATGAGAGCTGTCCTCCTCCCGAGTGCTGGAGAGCAGCCTGCTGCATTCTGCTTCCAGGTGAATGGGTCTTGCCCTAGGACAATCCACCCTCTGGTCATCCAGGTGGTCATCTACCTGGCCTGCACAGTAGGTGTGCTGATCACAGTCCTGGGGAATTTGTTTGTGGTGTTTGCCGTGTCTTACTTTAAAGTACTCCATACTCCCACCAACTTTCTGCTGCTCTCCCTGGCCCTGGCTGACATGTTGCTGGGTCTGCTGGTACTTCCCCTGAGCACGGTCCGCTCGGTGGAGAGCTGTTGGTTCTTTGGGGACTTCCTCTGCCGTCTGCATACGTACCTGGACACGCTGTTCTGCCTCACCTCCATCTTCCATCTCTGTTTTATTTCCATCGATCGTCATTGTGCCATCTGTGACCCCCTGCTCTATCCCTCCAAGTTCACGGTCAGGATAGCCTTCCGGTACATTGTGGCAGGGTGGGGGATACCAGCCGCCTACACTGCCTTCTTTCTCTACACAGATGTGGTGGAGAGAGGGCTCCGCCAGTGGCTAGAAGAGATGCCCTGTGTGGGCAGCTGTCAGCTGCTGTTCAATAAGTTCTGGGGCTGGTTAAACTTCCCTGCATTCTTTGTTCCCTGCCTCATCATGATCAGTTTGTATGTGAAGATCTTTGTTGTTGCTACTAGGCAGGCACAGCAGATCAGCGCCCTCAGCCAAAGCTTGGCTGGGGCCGCCAAGAGAGAGAGAAAAGCCGCTAAGACGCTGGGCATTGCTGTGGGCATCTACCTTGTGTGCTGGCTCCCCTTCACCGTTGACACACTAGTTGACAGTCTCCTTAACTTTATCACCCCACCCCTGGTCTTCGATATCTTTATCTGGTTTGCTTATTTCAATTCAGCCTGTAACCCCATCATTTACGTCTTCTCCTACCGGTGGTTTAGGAAGGCACTGAAACTCCTCCTGAGCCGGGAGATCCTCTCACCACGGACGCCGACGATTGATTTGTTTCGTGACTGACTCAAGCAGGAGGAAGGAAGGTAGCATTGCCATAGGCTATGGTGTTTCCCTAGTTTGTAGGCAGCCTCCAGGGCTTAAATGGAGAAGAAAAGCGTGTTACTTAGTCAGCAAAGAAGTAAAACACCTTTCTCACCGAGTATTCTCATGGAAGAATGTAGGGAAAGGGCTGAGTAAAGTCATCTGAATACACGGAAGGTAAGCAAGAATCCTGGGAAATGTCCTGCCCCGATATCGTTGCTTCCTAGCAACTAAGAAACAGAGGCTGAAGTTGCCTGGGGTTTGCTTTCTAAGTTCCTCCCTGCGTATGCTATGTGCACGGGTCATAACTCTGACTCTTCCCTTTGCCACACTATTTCCTCTCTAAAACGGCATGAAAACAAGACAGCGTCTAGTCTTACTCTGGGAAACTATGCTTGAGTCATACTTTTATGCCATACTCAACAATCGGAGTACAACACTTAGAATGTGTCTTTCTTTAAATGTTCATGTTAGAATCCTCATCTCCTTAGAACCTGACTATTTAGGGGTTTGGAAGCCATATCTGTCCCTTTCATTGTGGAATCATTTTATATTGTTTAAGGAATATTTTCTTCATTAAAAGAAATAAGAGAAACCTGAAATGTGCAATGTATTCTGTGATAATTGGCCACATCTTGCCTTATTCTTTTAGATCTGCATCACATAAACTAAATCTACTGTGCTCCCACAAGTCCCAGTGCATGATTTTCAGAGGTAAAGCAAGTACCTGAGCCCCATGCACAGAGAGAATGGAAGCAAATATACATTAGCAGTTGTTACCAATAAGAGTACATCCTGGGTAAACTCCACCAATGAAAAGACAAAATGTCCTTATCTACACATTTTATTTGGACACAAAAAGGATTTGAAGTACACACAGATGTCAACATTAGCTGTATTCTGAAGGTTGATATGATTTTTAGTGTTGCCACAATGATAAAAATCCAGAATCACCTGGGAGATGGACTTTCTGGGCATGCCTGTGAGGGATTATCTTCATTACTTTAATGTTAGGAAGATCCATCATACCTGTGAGCAGGACCATTCCCTGTCTGAGGATCCTGGACAGTACAAAGAGAGTAGAGCATTAGCATGCACATATTCATTATTCTCTTCTGACTGTCGGTAGAATATAATCAGGGGCTCCAAGATCTAGATACCTTTGCTTACACCCTCATAACTGACTGGGAGCTAAAACAAGATTTCCTCTCTTTGGTTATATATATTGTCACAAATGAAAAAGAAACTAAGGGGGCTGGAGAGATGACTCATCAGTTAAGAGCACTGACTGCTCTTCTAGAGGAGCTTTGTTCAATTCCCAGCATCCACTCTGCAGCTAATAACAGTCTGTAACTTCAGTTCCAGGGGGATCCAACTCTTTTGTTCTGGACTCTGAAAGCATCAGGCATGTACATGGTGTACAGAGATACATGTAGGCAAAATACTCATATACATAAACAAATATAATTTTAAAAAAAGAGTACATCCTGCTTCTTTTTTTTTTTTTTTAATTTCCTAAAGGCCTCTAGTCGCCCTGCTTTCATATTTTGCATTGGCTGTTTGCAAATGAATAATTGCTTCTTTGTAAAATTTCTTTGTAAATTAATTTGAAGTTTCTGGAGTCCATTCATATTTACAGGCATGGATATATGTTTATGGTTTTGCCAATCTCAATAAACAGACCATGAATGTATGCATGTGTTTTTGAAACAACTTTAATGTTAAAACTCACAAAGAACTAACCACTAAGCGGTTTAAGTAAAAACAATGATTCACTTTCAGATAACAATCTTTAAGGAAGTAAATGTCTATCACATCTTTTGTTTTCTCTTATATGTAGAACCCAGATTTAAAAATCATATATAACTATGCTATGACTACAGGCTCTAAAAGACAAACATCTTTTAGATCTTTTGGACAGTAGAAAACCTCTCCTGAGATCTCAGTATGATGTGCTACTTTGCTGAATTATTACTCGAATCCCTCTGTGCTCCTGTTAAGAGGGAATCAATTGCACTTAAGGCAAGTGCCCCAACTTCTGTGATCTATGAACTTCTGAGTATATGGTAAAGACTGTGGGCTCCTCTTCAGAATACAGTTTTTAAGTGGATGAAATAATTTAAAAGACAGAAATCCAAGGGAAAACAATTACGTTGAAACACACCTTTAAAATATCTTGGAAATAGCCACATCTGTAATGTAACAATATGTGAAAATATCAAACTCTGCCAGCAGGTGTAATGAACTTATTAAAATTCAAAGTAGCGATGCATTAATGAATTTACACAATATCAGCAACAGCTATACTGAGATGTGAGAATACTGATTTCTCTTTGTGACAAATATCAGAGCAATTGCTAAGTTCACTGCGGGTTCTGCCCATATCAAAAAAATGGGACAGATAAAACTTCAGATATGTTCCATCGATAGAAAGGTTTCTTTAAACATGAATTCCAAGCACTCTTTCAAACACAGTAGCTTTGGGTTCAGATGTAAGCAGAAGGCAACAGCAGTGGAACATCACCACTAATGCCTTACACAGTGGTACCTGAGAAGTGCTTTTCTTCATCAAGAGCATCTCACTGGAGAAGAGGTCAAAAGTATAATCGTGGTGGCAGTGGTGGTGATGGTGGTGTGTGTAGGTGCTTTCTTACATATTTTTTGCATGTGTGCGTATACGTTTCACAAAACATCAATATAGTCTAAGGGCTGGAGAGATGGCCCAGTGGTTAAGAGCACTTGTTGCTCTCGCAGTAGACCCAGGTGCAATTCCCAACACCCACATCAGGCAGCTTATAGCTGCTTATAACTCTAGTTCCAAGGCCTCCATGGGCACCTGCACGTATGTGGAATATACACACACATACACATATGATATTTACATAAAAATAGTAGTAAAATAAAATTTCAAAATGTAATCTAAAATTCTAAGGTCCTTGTTTTGTATGACCCTAAACAGTAGTTCATTCTCTATACACATTTCAATTTATTTATATTGCTTTCTTCAGCTAAGTCAAACCCATTGTAGCTCAAACAGCTGGCTGTATGAGTGAATAAGTCACACATTGAAGTGCATATTTATACTAGTATACGTAAGTGTATGTGTGTGTGTATACTCATGAGAGAAGAGACTCATCACCTCAACATCAGGCCTGAACACCAGTGACATGTTATCTCTCAGTGACTCCTCTTTTACACTCTTTTCTAAAAATTTATTTATTTTACATCCTGACTGCAGTTTTTCTTCTCTCTTCTCCTCCAAATCCCTCCCCTCTGCTCCCCCCACCAAATCCATTCCTCCTCCATTTCTGTTCAGAAAAGGGCAGGCCTCCCATGGATATCAACCAAGCACAGCATATCAAGTTGTAGTAAGACTAAACCTTCTCATAGTAAGGCTAGGCAAGGTGACCCAGTATAAGGAATAAGGTCCCAACAGCCAGAAAAAAAAGTCAGAGACAGCCCCTGCTCCAATTGTTAGGAGTCCCACAAGAAGACTAAGCTACATAACTGTCCCATACATGCAGAGTGCCTGGGTCAGTCCCATGCAGGGTTCCTGATAATCATCAGTTCAGTCTCTGTGAGCCCCTATGAGCCCAGGTTAGTTGATTTTGTGAGTTCTCTTGTGATGTCCTTGATTCTTCTGGTTCCTGAATCTCTTCCTCCTTCTCTTCAGCAGGATTCCTAGAGCCCAGCTTAATGACTATCAGAGGATCTTTGTATCTGTTTCCATCAGTTTTTGGGTGAAGCCTCTCTGATGACAATTGGGCTAGGTATGAATCAGAATATTGTTAGGCATAATTGCATTGACAGTTTTTTCTCCAGTTGTGTTTGGTTCTATCCTAGGTCTCTGGGTCATCCAGCCGGTGGGTCCTGGTGCTCCAGGCAGTGTCAGGAGTGGGCTTACTCCTCATGGCACAGGTCTTAGGCTAGACCAATTGTTGCTTGGCCACTCCCTCAATCTCTAGGCCACCCTTACCCCAGCACATCCCATAGGCAGGACAGACTGTAGGCCAAACTCTTCTACACGCTTAACCTTTATTTTACTCTCCTCTCCTACTGTTCTTTCACCCACCATCTGAGCAAATGTCTTAGATTCAATCATGTTGAGTTTGGCTGTATGACTTGTCTTGATCAAAGCCTTATGGGCCATGGCACTTGCCACCCTCAAACTGAAACTTAAAGAATAGTACGTGGTTGAGCTCAGTTTTTACAGTTCTGTCTTCCACCATCAGAACAGATGATCCCAACAGAATCTTCAGCCAGGGCCTCAGAGAAAAAAGACATGAGAAGGAAGAAGGATATACACCTACAACTGAAGCAGGGCTACCCCACTCCTGCTGCAACCAAATAACATAAACAAAAAAAAAGAGGAGATAAAAGATGACCCTAGGCATTATCAAAGGAAGAAGCAACCACATAATGTGCTCCAAGAAGGCCAGGTATTCACCAGAGAGCATAGATATATAATAGGTTTGGTCTGCTTAGAAGGACTAGGCTCAGGACTATCAGAAGTGTCAGGAATAGCAAGTAGTGGGCTGTACAGAATTCTTTTAGCCTTTGCACTTAATTCCATATATAAGCTTGCAAAGACTATGCTACATTTACTATTCAAAGATAAAAATTCCAAGGCAAATGATCCCAGTTTGAGTAAATGAGCTGTCCTACCTGGCCGAAGTCTCCCTGGAGTGAAACAACACAGTTTGAAATTGGAAAGAGAAGGAGAATGGGGAGGGCTATAGTAAAGATGGCAGCAGAGGTCTAGGAAGCTGGTGACACGGACACAAGCTCCTTCGGGCCCACAGAAAATAGTGTGGAGACCTGGGGAGCACTTGCCTCCTAGTTTCTACTTTGAACACAAAGGGGCAGACAAAACAATGCTTGAATTGAATTTCAAGGGTGGTCAATGGAACAGATTGCCATTATTCAACTATGTGGTCAGATCTATCTGTCACTGCTGTGTACTCTACTAACTCAGGCTGCTTCGGTCCAGTGAATTCCTTGCTTTCTTAGAGCATGTCACCAGTACCTTTTCCTCTGACAAGCTTGGGTCCAACATTTCTTCTCTTTCTGTTTTTGTTTCTTAAAATTTTAACCACAATGGTCC
Organism: Peromyscus eremicus; assembly: GCF_949786415.1. NCBI lineage: Eukaryota > Metazoa > Chordata > Mammalia > Rodentia > Cricetidae > Peromyscus > Peromyscus eremicus. The sequence goes on along the minus strand of NC_081424.1, from coordinate 32,604,746 downwards.
GGGCTATAAACTTCAGTCCCAAAGCAGACTTGAACATCATTCCTGTAATTTGAATTGTCATCAACATGAGCTCCCTACAGCTAGCCAATACCAGAACTTCTACTGTGGGCACACAGCAAGGTCCCAGGATTTCAAGTCTGTAGTTCCTATGCTCCTACGGTTAGTTGGCATGGTTTCCATCACTGGAAGCTGCTATGGAAGATTATGAGATGAGAAAAGGGTAGAGTCTCTGTATCTGTAGACCTGGGTCCGAATCCTAGTTGTCCCTAAAGTCTAGGTCATGTGACTTTTACTGTCTAGACTTCAGTGCCCCCTTTTAGGAGTACAAGATAGTAACCATTTTCAAGATTTCACTGAACTCGATTAACTGGCGACCACATGACACATTTAACTATAATGAAAACAAAGACGTGGATGGTTCGGATCTCAGTCTTTTCATCCTTGAGGAAGCATTTGATTTAAAAAGACAAACAAGTCTTTTGAAATAACTTTCCATAATTTTTATTTATTTGCAGTATTATATATACATATATGTGGAGAGAGAGGGAGGAGGAGGAGGAGGAGGAGGAGGAGGAGGAGGAGGAGGAGGAGAGAGAGAGAGAGAGAGAGAGAGAGAGAGAGAGAGAGAGAGAGAGAGAGAAGACAGACAGAGAGAATGCTGGAGCTCCACAGAGCATCCACATTGGAAGGATGAAGAAACTGGAGTCTGATGTCAACAGCGGGTATCAGAAGCATCTTTAGACACAATTCAGATGTAGAAACAGGGCTTCCCTTCCAACTCCTTCATATCTGATCTACCTGCCGGAAGGGGTTACACACTTTGAGGCTGGATTTTTCCCCCCTCAGTTAATCCTTTTGGAAAACTCCCTAAGACATACCCAGAGGTGTGTCTCCCAGGTGATTCTAAAGCCCATCAAGTCGACAAATTGGCAAGTCCTAATGTAGCTTACAGACCTTTATCAGAGACAAACAGGTCTAACATTCGTAAGAAGCAGGAAAATAAGACTGTGACCCATTCTAATACATACAGTTAAGAGGTTGAAGGAAAAATGAAAATAGTGAAGCAGGAGAGGGTTGCCAATGCTGTCCTCCACAGTGACGTTTCCGAGAGAAAAATAGGAAAGCGGAGGCTCTGAGAATGATCAGAACCAGCCTTGCAAAGGTGGGAGGGGTGAGTGATGTATAGATAAGAGAGTATCTGTAGTTAATAGATAAGAGTGATATATAGAAACAGTAGCATCTACAGTTAGTATATGGGTAGATGGATAGGTGCATTACAGAAACAGGCCCCTGAGACAGTAGTTACACTGGACAGAGAACTCCCTTTACTGTTAGCTGATGTTCTGATCCTAGTTAATGCTATAAGCAGTAGGACCCCAATCCCGTATTTCCTATTTTTATTGATGATACAACATCACTTTTTGATGTTTTTCCTGATTGCTGGGCTTTCTCTTGTAGTGGAGTTGATTATACAGACTTGTAGCAGAACTTTTATTTTTCCAGTTTTTAAAAGTAAGCAGGCATGTTTACAGAATCAGAAACAGCAAGGTTGGGATCGTTATTTTGGTACAGTTCACTTCTATATTTTTCTATATTTTGGGGAAAGGGTTAATATTTTTTTGAAAATAAATTATTACATCATTTCCTCTCTTCCCTTTCCTCCTTCCTTCTTGCTCTCATATCTTGCTCTCATATCTGTCTGACTGTCTGTCTATACATTACATATATCAAACCTGCTCAGTCCATGTCCTGTTACTTGTACGTATATGGTTTCAGGACTGACCATTTTGTGTTGAATAACCAACTGGGGGCCTCTTCCCAGGGAAGACTATTTCTCTTGCCATCAATGCTCCATAATTGCCTGTAGTTCTTTGACTAAGGTTGAGGCCCCATGAGATTTCCCCTTCCATGTTAGCATGTCTTTCAGTGTTATCCTTATTAGTTAGGCAGCCATGCTCATGAGACTTGTGTAGCTTCTCTGTCCTTTCCACAAGACATAATCTCACAGAGAACTTCCTGTCTCTCCGACTCTTACAATCTTCCTGCCCCTTCTTTTGCTATGACCCCTGAGCCTTGGGTGCAAGAGCTGTGTCCTGGGTGTATCAGTTCACACTGAACACCACTACTTCTCTATTTTTCAAGGCAACTTAGATATGGTTCCTTGTTGTAAAGAGCAAATAAAATTCCAAGAGACCATAGCAAGTTTTATCCTCGGTCAAGGCTATAGTAGGGTTCAACCTTAACTCTTTCCTACCATTTAATCCCCTTTTACCTCTTCCAGGTTGTAATAGAACTTGACTCTTTTTATCTTCTTTATCAGACTGATGGCCTGTGCCATCAGATGGGAGGAGACACATGGCTAGGAAGACTGGAAAAAATGTGGTTAGAGTGTTTGAGATGGGCTAGAATTTCATTCTAAACACTATGGGACTCGGGCTTGAAGCTTCACATTATGAACCCGTAGAGATCATGGAGACCAATGTCAAATGTTGGGGCTAGTCAAGGGTCTAGTGTCCATCTGCCTTCTGGTAGAGCAAATGTCAACCACAGTACCCCTGCCCTCCACAGTGTAGCTCCGCTCTCTCATGTCTGTACCTAGGAACAAGTATGATTTGATGGGAGTCATTTTGGAAACAAGAAGAATCCCAGCATCTTGACTCGGACATGCTTGAATCACCAAACCTAAGGCCACAATCACCATATTTCAACGACATTGTTATCGAAACGACTGCTGGGCTGTCATTCTCAAAATCCTTCACACCGTCACCTGCCATTCATTAAATAAAGCAAGGTGGCGAGGGGGTTCCACGTGCTGGCCCTGGCCACTAGGTGGAGCAGTCCGCTTGGCTTCTCGCTAACAGACCCCAGTGTGTCCTTTTCAGGCTGAAGCAAGAAGGAAACTTCTGATGGAGAGAATGAGTGGTGAAATCCAAGGGATCCACAGTCATGGTGTGAGGGCAGCTGCCCAGGAGAGCGCTCCAGCATCATAGGGCTTCATGTGAGCCAGAAATAAATCTTTCTATGCTAGGCTGTGGAGGTACTTGTTTCTTACGTCAGCAATGTCTCACCTATGTCTGATGGGGGTCATTGTATCCCAGGCCTGTAGCTGGTTTCAGGGCTTTGGGAAAACTCTGCAATAGGAGGGCTGAAGATCGTGAATACATTATGTGTGTTTCTTTTTCTTTTTCTTTTTCTTTTTTTTTTTTTTTGGTTTTTCGAGACAGGGTTTCTCTGTGTAGCTTTGTGCCTTTCCTGGAACTCGCTTGTTTGTGTGTGTTTCGTGGGAAGGGGAGTGGAGGAGACGTATGTTCAATGGTGTACAAATTATTTCGTTGGCAGGATAAACTTACATGTTTTCTTAAGTGTAGAATTTATTAATGGTATTCCTTTGTGGTATTTCTTCTTGTTTTTAATTCATTATTTAATTTCTCATTAAGTATTTGTTATATATCATAATAGTTCCATAAAGACATTCCATTCAAATACATCATGTACTCCAACCATATTCATCTTCCCATACCCTTCCCTTTACATCCTCTTCACACTAGTACTTTGATCTCATTTTGATTTTCATGTTGTATATATGTAGTTATGTGCACACTATATGTATGTGTATGATTTTTCTATGTCTATGTAAAATTTAGGATCCACAAATGAGAGAAAATACATGATATTTGTCTTTCTGAGCTTGAGTTGTTTCACTTAACATGATTGCCTTTAGTTGTATACATTTTTCTTCAGATGATCCAATTCTTCTTTATGGCGGAATAAAATTCCATTGGGCATATGTTAATATTTTCTTTATTCATTCATTTGTTGGCAGATAGGCTGATTCCATGACTTGGCTATTATTGTAAACAAAGCTACAATAAATATGGATGTGTGATTTCACTGTGGTGTTCTGATTCAAAGTGCTTCAGGTGTACACCCACAAGTGGTATGGTGAAGTCATATGGGAGATTTGTTCTCTCTCTCTCTCTCTCTCTCTCTCTCTCTCTCTCTCTCTCTCTCTCCTTCTTCAGAAACCGCCACTTTAATTTCCAGTATGGCTAGACTAGTTAGTATTCCTGAAGCATTGTGTAAAGGGTTCCCCTTTCTCCACATTCTCACCAACAGCAGCTAATGCTGTTTATGTTCTTAGTTTTCATTATTATGGGTGGGGTAAGATAGAACGAATCTCAATGTAACTTAAACTTGAATTTCAATGATGGATAAGGATGTTGAACTGTTTTTACCATTTATTGACCATTTGCACTTCATCTTTTGAGAACCAACTGTCTCTCTCATTAGCCTATTTCTTAGCTGGTTTGTCTGTTTTTTGTCTGTTTGTTTTAGTTATTTAGGTTATTTCTTTTTTTAATATAGTCCAGGTGTCAATTCCTGTATCAGATGTAGAGCTAGCAATGATTTTTCTCCTGTTCTGTAGACTGCTACATTTTTATTTAATTCAGAGAAAAGAATCTGAGCATATTTATTTAAAAAATATTTGCAATGAACAACACTGCTTTATACCAGAGTCTCGGCTCACAAAAGTGGGGATGCTATTACCTGTTTCCCGGGCATTCAGCATGGATTTCACTATGTGTAGGCATAAAGTTCATGTTTGGTTTAAAAAAAAAAGTAAAACAATGACTATTTGAATGCTTGATGTTAATTTATATTCTACATGGCTACTAAAACACACAAATTCTTCATTGTAATTAAACTTTATTGAAGAAAACTAGAGACTTCACTTGAAAGAGATTCTCCTTAATGAACGAGAAATATTCCATGCACCTAAACAGACCAGTGTGACACAGGATTCCATGTGTCCCATGTATCCAGTTTCCAGCCGAAGGAACAGCCACATAATCACAGTGCCTCCACTCTGGGAAGTCTAGTGGCTTCTGTTTCCTATTTTGGGGGAGGAAATCATGGAGTCAGAGGACAGTAACTTGGCTGACAATCACTACAGCCTGATGAAGGTGATGTTACTTGCAAACTGTTCCCCTACATACTGGGATCTCTCACAAGACTGAGTCGATTATATTTGCCAACGAATCTTCTTTTGTAAGTTGTATTTGAAAGATCAAAGGAAAGCAGAAACTGGGGGAAGCTTATTCATGCATGAAATGAAATGTTTTGCAGGCTACTGTCAGCCTGGAAGCTTTGTAAAGAAAAGAGGATAGCGTCAGAGGGGATCTTCGATGTCTTCAGAGAATATACGAGGACCAAGGGAAAAATCCATGGATTAAAAGAAGAAATAGATGGAGGAAATTAAATGCAAGGAGTGTAGTGTGCTCAGCTCTGAAGTAGTATGCTAATAAAAACTTAACATTTATTGGTCCAGTTAATATTTTCAGAGAAATGGCAGCAAGATGCACATCCGTGCAAAACTAGAAAACGCTAACTCATCCTTTGTAGTGTGCCCAGCCACTATTCTTTTCCATGAAGGGTCTTCTTAGACTCTTTAAAGACTCAATTCATCAGGAATTTAAGGATACCTGTGAGTTCCTCTCTGCCTTTGCTTATATTTGCTCAGAGAACAAGTTCATACTGGCTGAGCTGTTCTTGAACACCTGGCCACTCATAATAACCTTAATAGCTTTCTTAAACCATGGGTAAAATAAAGCATAGATCAAAGGATTCATGGCTGAGTTGTAATAAGCACACCAAACACAAATCTCATAAATGTAGGCAGGGGTGATGAATCCCATAAAAGCATCGATTAATGAATCAATGCTATATGGCAACCATGAGATCATGAAGGCTACCACAGTGATTCCCAGGGTTTTGGCTGCTTTTCTCTCCCTCTTTGCCACTCTGGCTTTGTAGTTCTCTGAAGATGACTCTGTTTTGCTGCCAATATTTTCTATCTTTTTAGCCTGTTGCCTAGCTACCAGAAAAATATTACCGTACAGAATGATCATAACAAGACTTGGTATAAAGAAGGAAAGAAAATCTATCAGCACCCAGTTCTGATTCACAACTACCTGACATCCTCCTACACAGTTGAGGGCATTGGATAATTCTTCTAGGCCATCATCATAGACCCCTGTGTAGAACACAGCACCGCTGTACACCAGGGGCAGAATCCAGGAGATGCTGATGCAAATTCCTGACACAGACACCGTGAACTTGGTGGGATAGACCAGAGGGTCAGTGACAGCGATGTACCTGTCGATGGAGATGAAGCACAGGTGGAAGAGAGAAGAGTAACAAAATGCCACATCACAGCAGGTGTGGAACGTGCAGAAGCTCCTTCCGAAGTACCAGCAGCTCTCGATGGACCTGACCATGCTGAAGGGCATCACAGAGACTCCCACCCAGAAGTCAGCACAAGCCAGAGAGGCGATGAGGAAATTGGTGGGAGAGTGCAGCTGCTTGAAATGGAGGATGGATATCATTACCAGGAGGTTTCCAAACACTGCCAGCACAGCCCCAATGCCAAAGACTGCATACAGGATGACGCGGGACCCAGGCGAGTAGGGAGTTTTCACACAGGACCCATTTACATTCTCATAGCAGAGCTGTAGGACTGCTGGTGGAGAGGAGTTACTACCCATGCTGCTGCTGTTTGCGTGGGCAGAAGGTCTGCATTTGATTCCCAAGATTCAGGGGTTCTAATTTTCAATACTGTAAGGGGAAGAAGTCCGTATCAATCCAGTAAGATGACAGAGGATATTATGAGATGTTAAGCCTAATATAATTTTTCACTTTTAAACCTTCTGACAATTTCTAAACATTCTTTGGAACAAAATAAAACCCGATAAATACTGTATGGTCCAACATTACTAAAACTGAATTTCAACTAACAAATGATTCTTTTTCTTAGTTGGTTGTTTTCTTTGATTCCTTAATATGTTTTTATATTTTATTTTTACCTCAGTGTTCCTCTGGCAGCAGCATAACTGTCGATGCGGCTGTGGAACTGGTGGCTCACCTATGGATTTACTTCCATGTTTCATGTCTTAAACTACTGCCTAAAGGATGCAGGCCTTCAGCTAAATAGACATCACCAATGGGAAAACGACTTGACAGAATCCCAGTAGGGCAAGGTGTGAACCAATAAGATTATATTCAACAGTGATTACTAGGAAAGTTGGCCTACAAAACAAGTCTTTCCTACATTAATTACTATGAAGTATTCTAGGCAAATAATTCTTTTTCCTTTGTTTACAGACTTGAACCATGCCCCCCTTCTCAGTCATGACTTGGTCACCTTCCTGGGGTTTTAAAGAGATACGATGGTGCTACAAGGTTTAAAGGTCAATTTGGCTCTCTCCAGCCTGTTAAGAGTCATTTATGCATCTCCCATGGCTACCAAGCAGCAAGATAACAAGCTGTGGGGAAATACTACATTGAAGAGAGACATATTACAAGGAGGCCTTAAAGAACTACATGGATTAAATGCAACAGCTTTTTTCTGAGACTACAGAGAAAATTAATTCGGCTCTTAAACCTTTGCTACCCAGGGACCTGTGTGCAAAGTTTCTCCATCCACTCAACAGATCTGCAGTGAGCACTCTATGTACTTTCCTCTGTGGTTACTAAAGACTGCCCCTTTTGCCCATGCTTCCAGGGAGATTTCATTTTACAAAGAATAATGCACGGGAGTGAGAACTCTGAAATGGATTTTGCGTTCATCGTCTCAACCCTGGCGGAAGGAACAGGGCAGACCAAGGGAAAAATATTTTTCAGTCTTCTGGATGAAGAGTTCAAGTCTCTGGCAGTACAGAGCTGGAGACATGCAGACATTTATAAGCTTGCATGGTACATTATGAAGAGTGAGAGATAGTTCTTATTCATCTTATTGGCTATCTGATCACAAATAAATAAAATCAATACTCTTTTTCAGATATCTTTCAGGTTTCTCCTAACATTTTCTTGGTGTCTTTGTAAAATGATTTCAATTGCTTATGTTACAAAATCCTATGCCCGGTTTTCCCCATCTATCTTCTATAGACATAAGAAACAATTCTATATGTTGTGTGGCACCAAGTATCATTCCTATGTACAACCAGTAATAGCTAACCTCATCCCCTGGTTGAGAATGTCTCTAAATGTTGCTATATAATCTCAGGAAGCAAACATTCCCCTTCCTCCCATTGAGACCTGTGTTCCAGTAAAGAAAAACCTTTCCATTGGCATCCTTGCCATTGGGTAGAGAAATAACTTTATAGTTCCTTCTATCATTCTGAGATTTATTCATTAGTTTATTCAGAACATAGTGGATGTCTGTAACTGGGTATAAAGAAATGAATAAATGCCTGTCATCTCTATGATCATAAAGCCTGAGGTCTTGAAGATGAAGCAACACTGAATCATAAGTGGAGAGCTGGGCCTGTGAGGATAGAACCAGAAGGGAAAAGATAATGCTCCTGATAGTATGGTAAGCATAAGAACAGACAGATCCAGGCCTAGGGATCCTAGAATATGGTTATGTAGAGATGCTTCAGCATTTGTAGAATTCTAACTATTCTATATTAATATCATCTAAGCTCAACAGAGGAGTCGAGGCTAACTTGTGCCTTCATGTTTGAGTAAGCAGCTCTTCTCCCAGCATGGAGGCAGGATGTAGTTGGAGGCCTGCTTCAAGGCCTCTAAAATTCTTGCACAAATCTGACTTTCCTAATGTTGTCCTCCCCAAGCCATCTTTAGTAAATAGTTTGGCGGCGTTAGGAAGAAGTCCTGATTCCCACGGGTTTAGGACTCTAAGGCCAAGGACAGGATTCTTAGGCAAACTTTTGGTTCTTACATCAGACGAAGTTTTCCTTCCCATTTCTGCACCTGAGCTTTAGTTGGGTCCTCCAAGACATTTCTAATGAGACCATCCCCCCAGTGACTGAATGTGTGAAATAGTCCTCATTATGACCAAAGTCAGAGAAGGATGCGATAATGATGGCCTGTGGTCATGCGGAGCACAAACTCTGAAGGGTGTTAATGAGAGGAAGCGTTTTATTCCTGTCTCTATGGATTAGAGGCTGGAGGTAACCAAACACCAGGCAGGTTGAAGTACTAATCTGTCACTGAAGAACACTGGGCATTGTGTACGTGCAGCCAGTTTGTCTGGTAATGGTCCCAGAAGGTCACTGGCTTAGTGCATTATTGAATCAACTTGATTCTCTCCATCACTACCAAGGGTTGACAGGTGTTTCTCCAGGTGTACGTTAACTGCTTGTGGGTGCTCGGAGTAGAGTGGGAAGTTATAATAAACCATTTTTTCCCCTTCAAGTGCAGTTTAGCAAGTGTTTCCTTCCCTCATCTGCTAGTCAGACCTCAGGTGCCACACACACATGCTTGTCTAGTCACTGTGAGCACTGAAAGCTTCAGTTTTAGGACTTGAACCGAGGCTTCAATCCACATCTGCTTGAGTATGTCTGCCCTCAAAAGGCCTGATTTTAGGCAAAGAATAGAAAAATTCTTCATATGCAAAAATAAATAATTTTTTTTTTAAAGGACAGGGTTTCTTTGAGTAGTCCTGGCTGGCCTAGAACTCACAGAGATCCACTTGCTCTACCTCTGCCTCCCGAGTGCTGGGGAGGCATGCGCTACCACATGTGGCAAGAATGTCAATACCAGTTTAGTCCCAATATTATTTCTGAGCTTGAAATGTCTGTACTAGAAGTAGTGTTTACTACTTCCCCTCATTTTGCAGTGTTTGAAAAATGCATACAACGTACAGTTATGTGACCATATACATAATATCTAAAGTGAGTCCCTCCCTTTCCCGACTCCTGTCCTCACTATGTAGCCCTGGATACACTGAAATTCACTGCGTAGACTAAACTGGCCTCAAACTCACAGAGACCTGTCTATCTCTGCCTATTGAGTGCTGAGATTAAAGCATGCATCATCACATCCAAGAGCGCGCGCGTACACACACACACACACACACACACACACACACACACACACACACACATACACACACGCATAGATCGATAGACATTGATTGATTGCCTTCTAATCATCAGGCTTTATGTGGAGAACAAACTCTTCCCTGCTTGATCTTCATTCATGGTGATATCTGAGAGGTCTATACTCTTAATATGATCTCAAGCAAATCAAGGACATTTTAAAAGTAACCCCCACCCCTCAAAGTAATGAAAAGAGAAGGGGAAAAAGAAGCCAGTGAATCTTGTACGGCATTTTCTGTGCTTCTGCCTCTGAGCCAAATCACACTGGTCTCATGGCATAAACATGAACTATTCAGTAAGGTCTGCCACAGGCAATCCACTACCTTGTTACTGGGGGCATGATTATTTTTATTTGAACCCTTCATATTTACTCCTCAGACCTTGTAGAATGTAACCTGCACAGTTGACTCACTGTTAAATGAGGAACCTGGGGAAAGGGACAAGCCTGGATGCTCCTCCTTTCTAGGGCATATGGAGCTCATGGAGCATTGCCTTCTAGAGAGTGGCAGCATAAGGCTTCTCCCTCTCACTCCACTTTTCCTGCTACCAGTGTGCTCAATTCCAACTTAATTTGCTCAAAATGAATAAAGAGTGGGTCATCAAGGCCATTGAATAAAGAACCCTAAAAGAGAAGGAAGCTTGAATCATCTTATTCATATATTCTTCAGTAGAGTGATGGGCAGAATGTCCTCCAGCACACAAGTCCATATGGTTTTTTTTTTATGTTCAGACTCTAAATGAGAACATGAAGAGGTCTGCTGGAGTGTTCCACCCATGCCAGAGATCTACTGTGAACATACATTCTCCAGAGAAGTTGCACATGAATGGCAGATCCCATCAAGAACACTATTAGACACAAAGAAAATCATTGCTCTGCTCTCCATAGTCTCTTTTACTTTCTTTTTTATATTGGGGTGTAAATGGGTTGTACAAAAAAAGGGAAAGGGGAAGAAAGAATGAAAAGCAATATAAATGAATGGACTTTATCTCTCCCACTGTTGATCACCATAAGTTGGGAACCAGGGCAGAAAAACAACAGTGTTAAGTAGGTATGCTATTACAATTATGAAAACAATTAGAATGGACTTTGGAATGGGCTTTTGAAACTAGAAATTGAGTACCAAGCTATAGAAACTTCCCATGTAGTCATAAAAACTGGGGAAAAAGATTGACTGGAACAACCTTCCACTTATGAATAGATGTAATGGTAATGACATTTTACATCTGCAATGTATCAAGTTCAAACTGTCCCATAACTAGAGATGTGTGCACACTTCCTAATTAGAAGGAGGGCAGACTAGCTCTGAAGACTCAAAGACCATTCTGTGTGGTTTTCCTGAATATTGGGAAAATGTCCGACTGCATACCAAGATATCTCATTGAATTTTAAAAATCAAAACCAGTGAACTATGGTATAATATTACTGAAGTCATTTTAAAATTCCACCTGTTTGATCACCACATGATAAAAATAAGTGATTTGTTGATGTAGTCATCCTTAAAGTGTAACAGCTTTGTTTCTGGGTCAGTGTTCAGATTTGATGTTCGTACACGAAGATACCCTAGTGGCAAGATGTAGGCAAGGACTTACCTGAAAGCATACACTTCTGAGATGCCTCCCCCTTAACACTGTTCACTCAATTTCTGCATTACAAAGAAGCTTGGAGTCCACAGAGGGAGGATCTGGGTGAGTGCATCAAAGTCTTGCATGGGGACTCACAGTAGTAGATATTTATAAAGTAAATTACTCTTGTAATTATCTGGCTAAGCATCTCAACCTTTAGTATTGGCAGCAGTGGAAATGTTACGCTCCATCTGAAGATTTCCTATCAAGCCTCTTGAGCACATAGTTTCACTGATGTTATTTCTAAAATCCTCTTAGAATACCCCTTCCCCAATATATGTAAGTAAGGGAAAGCATGTGGAAGCAAACTGATTGAAAAACCAAAGAAAGGGTCACAGTCTAACACACAGAGCAGGAAGCAGCTGCAGGACTAACAGCTAGCTTCTTCTCGCCTCTCAGTGGAACCAGAGAAAAAGTCTATGTCCTAGAAAGAGCCTACAGAGAAAACAATGGAGTGAATATAATAAAATCAATCCTATAGAAGGTTTCATCTGGATTAAAGAAATGTTCAAACATCAAAAGAAGGATTAACATCATGTCTTCTTTTTTCATTAGTAGAAGATAAAATAAGGAGATTAGAAATTACTTATTGTGGGGGTTGTATCACTAACAGAGGTTTTTATTTGATCAACACGTGCTTTGTAGATGTGTAGAAATAGCACAGTGAATCTCGAATAGACATAACAAATATATGTCAATAAAATCATTAATCTGTCTACCAGAATAAAGACAACAAATAAGCAGGCATTAATCTCAGATAACTATGAAATGAAATCACATAGCCTTCTTAGAAAAGGAACCAGAAGGAGCTGACTTAGGACTAAATAATGATGAAATTCATCTTCATTATACTGTCTATTAGAAGACAATAAAGAAATACTTTCTGACCAGGGAGAGAGCCAGTAGACAGGAACACTTGCTCTGAGAACATGAGTACCTGAGTTCAAATCTCCAGAACCCATGTAAAAGGCTTTTAACACGGACATGTATGCCTTTAACACCAGTGCTGGGAAGCGATGACAGGTGAATCCTAAGAACAGGCTCCCCAGCAAGATCAACCCAAATAATGAGCTTCCAGCTCAGAGAGAGATCTTAAGGAAGTACTGAGAGTGACAGAGGATAATACTGGATACACTTTTCTGACCTCTGCATGTGTGCACCTGCATACCCCCATGCCTGCATCACACACATACACACAGATACACACAGATATAATACACACAAACACACACAGATACAATGCATACACACAGACACAACACACACAGATACAGCACACACACAGACACAACACACACACACACACACTTTGAAAAATAGATATGCTTTCAAAATTCTGAGAGATTTGGTATAATAGAAATACCATAAATATTTCACAATTAAAGAGTAAATACAGTTGTAATATTTTACGTATTTTATTAGAGCAGAGAATAGATAGCCATGGATCCGTAGAACCAGGTTGGTATAATTTTATGAGGACTGCCAAGGAAATGCTTAGAAATGAGAGGTTGTGCTGTGACCAGATGAGGAGCATTGGCTTTTCCTAAAGAACCACCCTTGGTCCTGTGAATATTCAAAAACAGCAGACATGTGACTGGAACCCTATACACCTTCCCAAGACAGAATCACAATGTCATAACCGAATCCTACATGAGAAGGATGCTTCATATCATTCTAAATGGGCTTTCGTGTCTAATATTTTGTGTTTGCCATAATGGTATGGTGGTTGACAAGAAAAAAGAATGTGGGAAGAAGTCTTGATTTGCAAATGTCCTTGCCCCCCTTGAATGAACCACAAACAATCTATACTTACGAGTTTAAGAAAATTCATGTCTATGACTTTTCACACTCACATGTCAGAAAGTTAGTAAGCAGTATATCTATAACAATGTCTAGCAGCCACCTGGATGCATAGGGATCCATACTGAGCTATAGTCATTTACTGTGACCATGCATGTTCTTGTAAATACTTCTGGATTTAAAAGAAGGATATTAAAATATTACTAAATTTAGAGGAAAAAATATGTTTGCTCAGCAAAAATCCATTGACTAATCATTACATTCCGTACACAGTGGAAGATCCCTGTCAGAAGCATGCAAATGAACAAGGAGAGGGAAGTAAATATGTGAGGTTCATTAGAAGGCGAAGTGTAACTTGATAAACAGGATAAGCAACCTGGGTCCTCAAGCCTCCGCTACTGTACAAGAAGGCTCTCAGGATCGATTTTGTCTTAAATTTTCATGAATAGAACACTTGCCAAGGTGTTGTTAAATATATAGGCCACAGAAGGTACATGCAATTCACAAACATGATCACATTGTTCTTCCTGATAGCAGACTACTGCCCATGGCGAGTAACTTACGATTTGTTATCTCAGCTAATCTGAGGGTGAATAAATGAATTTGAATGTGCTAGTCTGGTTGGGGAGAGACTTAAAGATTCCGAAAGATCAAACGGTATAAAATGTCATAATCATAGTTTTGTTTCATGTATGGACAGAACTTGTGTTAATAACTAAAACAGTTTATCTGATATGTTTTCTTCCTTCCTTCCTTCCTTCCTTCCTTCCTTCCTTCCTTCCTTCCTTCCTTTTTCTTTCTTTCTTTTTGCCTTAGAGAAAAACATCTTGTACAACACAGGTACTTTTGAACTAAGAAGTATGGATGAGAATATTGGTAGATTAGGCATTTGTATTACTATAAATTAATTACTCCTTCCAATGTCTACATTATCTGTGAATCTCACTTATACTTTACATCATGACAATTATTTTGTCATGCTATAATATAGGTAAATACATTGTACTTCAAAGAGCTCTAAGCAAATTGACGACTGTGGCTGGGACTCTGTCCTTGGTGAGTAGATAACATTTAGGAGTAATCTCATGTCCTTTGACTCTGGGGAAGTGAACACTCATTTCGAGGTTGTTTATATGTGAATGGATGTTATTACCTATGATGTTAGTTTTCTTTATCATTGCCAACCACTCAACTAACATCGTTGATACTATGTTTCGTGACTGAAATTGTACTTTGTGACACATGATTCTGAACAACACAGTGCACCCCTGTGTTCATCTGACACCTATGCTTTTCTTTCACATTTATATTATATTTTTTAAAAACACAGAAGAATGAAGATATGTCATATCCAGGGACTGCACTAATAGAAATGGGGAAATGCCGTAGTTTAAAATGTATGTGAATATACATATGACTAACAACAAACAGAGAAAGAGATATGCATAAACATGTGCTTGTGCGTGTGCGCACACACACACAAACACACACACACACACACAATTTTCTCAAGAATACTACAAGGAAAGGTTTAGTAATCCATCAAATAGGGGGAAACTCAGAACAAACCTAAGCAGAACAAAACCACAGTGATAAAAGGCAAAGTGGGCCAGCATCCCCCCATTCCAGGGATTCTGTACTGTTAGAACTTTTACAAATGAATTTCAATGTTGTGCTAATCAGGGAACAATTATAGCTGGATTTACTTGATTGGGTCTCAGCTGAAGCATAATGCTTCACTTTACAGAAGAAGATCTGGGCACTCAGTTTTCCTGGCGATGTTCTGCTGTGACTCTCCTTTCAATGCCTTGCTAAACCGAGAATCTACTCAGGAAACAAGTTGGTGGCTGAGGAATTCTCCCTTAGGATTCTGCCAGTGACAATCAGTCTGATGGCTTTCCGAAACCAAGGGTAAAAGAAAGCATAAATCAAGGGGTTCATGGCTGAGTTGTAGTAGGCGATCCAAACTAGTATTTCATACACATACGTGGGTGTGATGAAGCCCAGGAGAGCATCAATGATGGAGTCAATGAAGTACGGCAGCCAGGAAAAGAGAAAAGCTGCCACTGCGATTCCCAGGGTTTTTGCTGCTTTCCTCTCCCTCTTGGCCACCCTGTCCTTGTAGCTGTCTGATGCCTTGGCCGTCTGGTCACTCATTCTCTCAATCCTCTGAGCCTGCTGCTTAGCAATGAAGAAAATCTTAGTGTAGACAGTTATCATGACAAGTGTGGGGATGAAAAATAACAGAAAATTGATGAAGACCCAACTTTGATTCACTGCGATTTGACAGCCTCCCACACAGGTAAGGGCAGTCACTAGATCCTCCAGCCCAGCCTCATTTGCCCCTGTGTAAAGGAGGGAAAAGCTGTAGATGATGGACAGGAGCCAGGAGAAGGCGATGCATTTGCCAGAAACAGATGCAGTGAACCTGGTAGGGTAGATCAGGGGGTCACTGACAGCAATGTATCTATCCACAGAGATGAAGCACAAGTGAAAGATAGAAGAGTAACAGAATGACCCTTCAAAACAAGAATGAAATTTACAGTAACTGTCCCCAAAGTACCAGCAGCTCTCCACAGACCTCACTGTACTGAAGGGCATCACAGTCAGTCCCACCAAGAAGTCAGCACAGGCCAGGGATGCCACCAGAAAGTTGGCAGGAGAGTGCAGCTGTTTGAAATGAAGAATGGACATCATCACCAGGAGGTTTCCACACACAGCCAGCACAGCCCCAAAGCCAAAAACTGCATAGAGGATGAGGCGAGGGACCGGAGAGTAAGGGTTCCTGATGCAGGATCTGTTCAGGTTCTCATAGCACAGCTGGACAGATGTGGAAGCGACCAGATCTTCACTCATGATTCTTGCTAGATCTCTGAGAAAATTGTCATCCAATGTGTTCATGTATACTATTCCAGTTTTCAAAAAATCCTTGGAAAAAGATATAAAATGTCAATAATTCCTACTAGTTATCCCCCTCATTGTACCTGTAAATCTTTATAGCCATGTTTAAGGATATATTTATACCTTCATTTCATAAAACTAATTCCTTAATCATAAACAAGGTGTCAGTTTCTATCGTCATTATTTTCTTCCTAACATTTGAGTTGTCAATTTTCATTATTACCTACAATGCTATTTCAATTTTCAAATGTGCTTCTGAATTACCTACTTCCTCATATTGGAGAAACTAACGGGGCTTCCATAGTGCTCTGTTGTGAGATGCTTGCTTGTGCTCATCTTTTATTGGCATTACTTACCTAACTTCACAGACCCAAGAATGCCCAGAGCACACCTTCCCTGCAGGAAAGTAGCTTAATGACTTTCAATACCTAAGGCCCTGAAGACCGAATCCCCACAGTGCAAAGAGGAAAGTAAGAGACTTTTCAGCATGTTTATGCCACAACTAAATTCACACCCATCTAATTTGTGATGACATCAGATCTTTTCTGGAGATCGAGACGGGAACAATAGCTACCCTGACCAGATCATTGTTCAGATTTGTAAGCCATACTAATTCTCTTATTAATTATTTGAAATTGCCATTGTGTTTTTACAAGAACTTTTTTATTAACACTTCTCACACTGACTGCCTTTAAAATGTCTTCAGATGATCTTTGGCTTTCCAGCTTTGCTTTTTTTTTTTTTCATTAAAGACACAAGGTGCTAAATTAATTAGTACTAATAGTTACATATCTTAAGACTTGGACTTAGAATAATGAGAAAGTAGAATATAAATAAAAAAGAAATAAAAATAGTCACTCTTGTTTTATTCATTTTGTAAATAGGAAATGTTGAAAATAATGTATATTTATTTTCATCTTATGCATGTGAGCATTGTGCCTGAATGTGTATATGTGCACCATGTGTGTTCCTGGTGCCTGTAGAGGCCAGAGAGGTCATCATATTGCCTGGAACTAGAATGACAGATGTTTTGAGCCACTGTGTAGGTACTTGGCACTGAATGGGGGTCCTCTGCAAGAGCAGCAAATGCTCTTAACTCCTAAGCCATTTCTCTAGCTCTGGAGTGTATACTGAAAATAAATTAGATAGAATGTAGACATTTTAACATGGCTCCCCTTTTAAGGTTTACATATAATAACTTTATTTATATGTAACATGCACCTAAATGTTTATATCTTAGTGAAAAATCTGAGGAAGATACAAACATAACTTTAGTAGTGGTTTTCTTAACAGGTGGCTATGGTAGAAAGGTCACATTGTTGCAGCCCATATTTCACACTGATCGGCACATGATAGTTGTGTGACTAGCTCTCACACAGGTTCAATTCCATTTATTATATATGAGCATTCTCTGGACAATGACAAGTCTTCTCCTCCACTTTTAAAAAATAATTTTCCATTAATTCTTTGATAATCTTACATCATGTATTTGTCTTATGAACATATTCACCCTCTCCCAGATTCATCACCCCATTTTTCCCCAACCTTGTGTCTCTCTTTTTTTTTAACCAATCTATCCAGCCCAATTAGTACTGAATATGGCTCAATTTTATCTCAGACAAATTTACTTGTGCTCATAAAATTCTTGGGTCTTTCCTTTTTAATCTATTATCTATTTGTCTGTCTATCTATCTATCTATCTATCTATCTATCTATCTATCTATCTATCTATCTATCTATCCATCTCCTCCCCCCCTCTAATTTATAATCACCCATTTCATTCTCCTTTCCTGTCTTTCTTTTTTCTAGTTAGACTCTTGTGATGTGTTGTCCAGGCTGATCCCCGAGTCCCAGGCTCCCAGGCTAGTCCTATTGCCTCGTTCTCTCCAGTGCTGGGATTGGAAGTATATGGCACTATACCCAGCTTCCATCTTAGTCTTTGCTGAGATTTTCCTCATCAATGACGTCTGGTCATTTTCCAAAATCATCGTTGAAATTGAGATACGGCAAATACTATAAAAACTGTCACATCAAATTTTCTTTAACTGAACTTAAAACAAATTCACTCATCAGCACATCTGAGTACATCCAATGCCCCTTTGTTGAATCAACATAGAATATTGTAATTTTAGAATACTTGCTAATTTTATAGTAGGAGAAAAGACACGTTGTGAATTAAATTAACAGAACTGTGAAAACCAATTCATTTTTCATAGTCATGTCAGTCATTCATGTATTTTTTGAGTGAGTTATCCACATTACTACTGAAGTCATTTTTAACAACTTTTATTACATTTATTTATTTATTTATTCATGTATTTACTTATTTGTCCGTGAGTGCGTGCGTGTGTGTGTGTGTGTGTGTGTGTGTGTGTGTGTGTGTGTATGTGTGTGTGTACTCACTTAATTTCAGGACAAGTTACTTGTCATGTTGACATTTTCTTTTGTTTTTGTTTGTTTGTTTGTTTGTTTGTTGAGACAGAGTTTTTCTGTGTAGCCTTGGCTGTCACAGAACTTGCTCTATAGACCAAGTTAGCTGGAATTTACAGAGATCCGCCTGCCTCTGCCTCCTGAGTGCTGGGATTGAAGGTGTGTGTCACCACTGCAAGGCTATGTTGACACTTTCTTATGTGTGGTTCCCCAGGAGGGCTCTCCAGTAAAACTGTCACCAGTAACATCTTCTTGGCACTTTCCTTTTCTTCTTGCCTGTTCCAGTGGCTTTTAACATTTCTGTTTCTCCCAGGCTCCTGTCTTTGGGTCTGCTCAGCCTGCTCTTTAGTTTTTGTTGAACTGTGTTAAACAGCACTCTTACCAGGCATGTCCTTCTCTGCACCGCCCAGGACAGACGCTGCTCGTAGGGGAGCAGAGCCTTGTGGTCCTTTCCTTGGAGGTTTCTCTTTTCATGCATCTTGATCTTCTTCCCTATTTGCATTTTCTCAGACCCACTGCACCGTTTATAGTAGATTTCAGCCGCAGGGAATTTTTTTTTTTCTTTCTGTGAACATTCATGAGCTTCTCAACTTTCTGTTTTTTCTGGTAAGCTAACAATATTTGTAGTGTTAGCGGTGTAATTCAATATATTCAGTTAGCAGCGTTATGGCAGCTGCTGGGCGCAACCTCCAAACTACAATGAAGCACCCAGAGATCCAGGAACCAACCTGGTGCTTGCTCAAACAGGGAAGACTTTTAGTTTCCACCAGCAAAAGTGAGCATGGCATATTTGCCTTTCTGTGCCTGGCTTATTTTGCCAAATCTATCATCTTCCAGTTCATTCATTTTCCTGCAAATGATAGGATTTCATTCTTAGTGACTGAGCAATACACCACTGTGGATGTACACCATGTTTAAAAACTACCCGTTTCTTAATGGACACCTTGGTTAGTTCACTATTACAGCTATTGAGAATAGAGCTGTAAAGAACATGGGAAGCCAGGTGTCTGTTTTGTGTGTTGACTTCATTTTCTCAGGCACACTTCTAGGCTCTGTAGAACCAGATCACCCGTTAGTTCCATTCTTCAGTTCTTTGTTTGTTTGTTTTGGTGGGAGGTTGGCTTGCGCAGCATTTGCTGTCTTGTGTACGGCAGTCAGAGGCAGCTGCCAGGAGTCAATCTCTCCTTATACCGAGTAGATCCCAGGCATCACACTCAGGCTGCCAAGCTTGGCAAGTGCTTTTAGTCGATGAGCAGTTCACCGGCCCCATTCATTAGTTTTTAAAGAGATTTCTCACTGATTCCCACAGCTATTTTAGTTTATTTTCTCACCAAGAGTTTGTAAGGACTCCCCCTTTTCTACAGTTTTTCCAGTATTAGTTATTTTATTTTGTTATTATTTTTCTTCCCTTTTTTGTACTAATCATTTTCCCTGGGTAACAGGTTTCTCATTTAGTTGTGGTTTGAACTACCCTGATGGTTCAGAATGTGGAACTTTTCTTGGGTAATTATTAGTCATTTGTATTTAATCTTCTGAGAAGTGTCAGTTCATTTTGGTTCACTTGTCCACTGATTGATTGATTGATTGATTGATTGATTGTTGT
Organism: Peromyscus eremicus; assembly: GCF_949786415.1. Taxonomy (NCBI): domain Eukaryota; kingdom Metazoa; phylum Chordata; class Mammalia; order Rodentia; family Cricetidae; genus Peromyscus; species Peromyscus eremicus. The sequence continues at coordinate 32,584,490 of NC_081424.1, read as the reverse complement.
CATTTGGATTTCTTTTTTTTTTGCAATTTTTAATATTTCTAGATACTAATCCCTTATTGGACAAATAGTTGTGTATGATGTTTCTCCCATGTGTAGGCTGTTGGATCATTCTACTACTTGTTTCCCTTGTATGCAGAAGCCATTTAATTTGATCTCATTATTAATCGATCTCATTATTTGATTCTTTTTTTTTAATTTCCTGGTCTTTAATTAAAAGGTTTAAATCATTTCTTTTCATTTCACTCATTTATTTTTATTATTTATTTGTTTGCTTGCTTTAATATGATCTCACTATGTAGCTCTAGCTGACATAGATCTATGTAGACCTGGCTGGTCTTGAACTCAGATCTGTCTGCCTTTTCCTTTTCAACACTAAGATTCAAAGTGTGTACCACAACATCTGTCTTAAACCATTTCTTTTAAAGATTTATTTCATTTTTAATTTCCATGTGTGTGTTTCCATTTGGGGTCTCTGAAGGCTCAGAAAAGATGGCCTAACGGAGAGAGCTCTGAGACAAAAGAGACATCAAAATCAAGATTACAATGTCTCATTAGCTACACGAAGGGGAAAATTCAATCAATAAAATGAAACTAAAAATTGTGGGATGCAAAGTGCAATTTCTAACTTGATTAACTCCACATATGATTAACTCCAACCCTGATGCAGACAACATGGATGGAAGTTCAGTGGACACAGAACAGTGTTCAAAGCGTCAGAGAACAAGCCAGACAGCTGAGATGGTTCAGAAATTAAATAGGGAAGGGACACACGAAGGTGAGTGGGGTACTCATCAAAGATTCTTCTCAGCAGCATCTGCTCCTGCTGGGACCCATGGAAACTAAGCGGAAAATGATGTTTTAACTGTCCACCTTCAAGTAGCAATTGGGAGAAGTTTACTAAATTGCATTAAAGCACCAGTCAAAAATACTGCACCTATACTTAGCTTGCCCTAAGGAAACCAAGTCTCCTCTGGAAGGAACCACCATTCAGAACCTCTGGAGTTTTCACTGAAATGGTAATGGGTGTAAGGCTGTATTAAAAACTACTAGGGAAGTTACTCATATCCTTGAGGAAATTATAATTAATTTCTTTGGATGCTGCTGTGGGATGTTCTGTATGTTATGTGTGTTGCTTGATTGGGTAATAAATAAAACACTGATTGGCCAGTAGCCAAGCAGGACAAAGAGAAGAAAATTGGGAAAAGAGGACAGCTGAGGAGAGAGACCTGCCAGCTGCTGCCATGACAAGCAAGATGTAAGGTACCAGTAAGCCACGAGCCACGTGGCAACTTATAGTTTAATAGAAATGGGTTAATTTGAGATAGAAAAATTAGATAACAAGAAGCCTGCCATGGCCATACAGTTTATAAGTAATATAAGTGTCTGAGTGATTATTTTATACGTGGGTTGTGGGACTGCAGGGGCTTGGTGGGACCTGGAGAGAAGCTCTCCAGCTACAAATGGCGCCCAATGTGGGGCAAGAGTTTCCACCTAAAACCTGAGAAAAAAGATTCTAAAACAGAGCTAAAAACAGTTCCTAGTTGTCTCTCTCAAGTTAGCAGAAGCCTGCATGTTTGAGCTACTATCTACTATGATGGGTTCCTGGTGTGCACGCTCAACCTACAGTATGGTGGGAATGAGACCTCTACCAGTGGCATATTACGCTGCCTGGTGGATTTAGCCTTTGCTAGTACAAAACAAAAAAAGAGGTTTCTGGGCTACACACTGCTTTGATAGAAGCATAGACCCACTATTTCTGAGAGTTGATGGCTCCCAGAGCTGGCGGAAAACGTACCACCGCCATGTTGGGAAGCTAAAGTGGGCGGAGCCAGCAGCCACAGCACCATTTCAGTCTTAGAATGCTACAGTTTAAAGCAATAGGTTCACAATAAGACTGATTCAGATAAAATAGTTTACAATGTATATAAAAATGTATGTAGGCTTGAAAGAGAGAGAAAAAGGAATATATGCAGTTATATAAACAAATAGATAATTTTAAAAAATAAAGTCTTTAAAGAGATAGTAAAGGTAATATAAAAAACAAGCCACATAAAGATGGCTATCACACAGAGAATCTGGATTATGTTCTCTTTGATATTTGTAACTGAAGAAAAACACTTGATTGTAAAAGCTGTTGAGTTATGCCAAAATGTATATTTTAAAGGTACCTTGAATTCAAAATTTGGATGTAAGGATATGTTGCTTTGGAAAAGAGTCTCTGCTTTTGTTTCTACAAAAAACCAAAGGCTATGGATTTGTTCCAGATTAAGATACATCAGGTTTGACCAGCCAAGACCTCCTGAAAGGTCTCCGATGACACCATGGCCCAAATGATCCAACATCCAGATCAGATTCAAGGCAACTGGCTCAGACGATACACCCTTACGGACTACTCCATAATCCTAAAATTTTCTTTGTGTCCCCATAAGAAACAGCGCCCCCCCTCCAGTAGGAAGTAGTAAGAGAAGCTACACCCAAATTCCCAAATATACCAAGCTGGCTTTGGAGATGGAATTGGCTCATCCCTTCTCTAAACCCAGACATGGTGCTTAAAAAAAAATGGTTAAGAGATTCTTGTGTCCCAAATCAGAAGAGCCCTCTGGTGTGGGACAGAGAAAAACAAATATTTTTATTTAAAACAGGTTGATTATAAATGCGATCTCTTTCTAAAAAAGAAAAGGGGATATGATATAGATATATAGGATATAGAGATGACAGGATAAAAGGGTAGATTAATGAACCAACTTTTAAAGAGTAACAACTTGTTTAAAATGTTTTACATTGGTATAGATTTTAGTTTATGTTTAAAATGTTTTACATTGGTATAGATTTTAGACTATTGATACAAGTTTAAACTTAATTTTGTTATACTATATATATATATATATATATTTCTATTCTCATTTGAGATATTATGTTTATGTAACTTATTTAGATTGTAAAGGATAACTAAGAAATACAGATTAATAATTAGTCTTCTATGATAGTCAAACTTGTAACATGTTAGTTAAGTTTTCTAGGTATATATGGATATATTTCTGATAGATAACCTTCAAATACTTCAAAGACCTACAAAATATGGCATTTAAAATGTTTTAAAAACTTTGACTTTCTGGACAGTGAGACATGTCTGCTCCTGGCAGCACCTATTTACTTCAGAGAAGAGTATGGACATCAAAGACACTGCATATGGAGTTTATCTTCACTTTGACAAAATAGCCATTTGGGCAAGAAACTATTCTTGCCTGGACTGCTTGATTGATTGAACATACAGGACCCATAGAAAGAAGACCACTGAACTTAGCTTGGCAAAATGGTCCTTCAGGTTCCTGCTTCGCAGAGGAAACTGCCAGACATTCTACAGGACACTAAAAAAAAAAAAAAAAAAAAAAAAAAAGACTGAGAGACTCTAGCCCTGTGGGCTGAAGACAGATGCCCCAACTTTACATAGGAACATTAGGTGACTGTCCAGGCTGCCAGCTGTCTCTGTCTACCCTGCAAGACTCCTGAAAGTTGCTTGCATCCTTCTCCCATTTCTGAGGTAATATTATATCCTTCTGAGGTCTTTGATGTAGTTGAAGCTAGATAGTTACAATTTTCCTTAGTTATGATAAAAGATAAATTAGATATAAAACCTTAGACTCACAAATATAAGATAGATAGGATATCTTCTTTAATTTTGCCAAATAAACTAGTCATTATAAATAGACTAGATATTATAACTATAATTCTTTCTTGATAACTATTTTGTTATCTGTAATTTTACTATGCAAAAGTTAAAACCTTCCTTTTAGAAAAAAAGAAAAGGGTAAGTGCTGTGGGATGTTCTGTATGTTATGTGTGTTGCTTGATTGGGTAATAAATAAAACACTGATTGGCCAGTAGCCAAGCAGGACAAAGAGAAGAGAATTGGGAAAAGTGGACGGCTGAGGAGAGAGACCCGCCAGCTTCTGCCATGACAAGCAAGATGTAAGGTACCAGTAAGCCACGAGCCATGTGGCAACTTACAGTTTAATAGAAATGGGTTAATTTAAGATAGAAAAAGTAGATAACAAGAAGCCTACCACAGCCATACAGTTTATAAGTAATATAAGTGTCTGAGTGATTATTTTATACGTGGGTTGTGGGACTGCAGGGGCTTGGTGGGACCTGGAGAGAAGGTCTTCAGCTACAGGATGCCTTTTCTTACCAAAAGAAAATGTTAGTTTAGTTCCTTGAACAAAATATTACTATTATAAGATATAAACACAGGTTTTGGGATACTAGTCACAGAAATGAAAAGTAAGGAAAGGAATAAAAGTTTGAAATTATGACCTGTAGAGATTATGCTTCATTCCTGAGATTTATATTAAAAGATAAGCCATCTAAAATTCATACAATTAAAATTAAACAATGCTCCTAAAATCCTAAACTATATTATTATCTCCAATAATAAAATGGACGATTTGCAATTAAACAGAAGTGAAAATACTATCATTATATTTAGCATGTGTAGGAATGTCCACATATGTGCGCAGGCATGTGATAACCTGTAGGTGCACAGGCATGTGATAACCTGTAGGTGACATTGGAGTCTTCTCCAGTTGCTCTCCCCTTCTTCTTTGAGGCAAGGTCTCTCAGTTGAAACCATACTTGCCAACACTACTATTCTAGCTGCCCACTTGCTCTGGGAATCAACTGTGTCTTCTTTCTGAGCACTGGAATAACAGGTGAGCATTGATGTCTACCAGGCATTTATTAGGGTGCTGAGGATCCAGACTCTCATCCCGACATGTGCACTGCCAGCACTTTGATTACTGGACAACTCCCAACCATGAATATTTTTCCACATTTGATTAATACGTTATCTTTCCAGTGATTTCATTAAATCAAATGAAGGACACAGAGAAGAAACTTCTATTTGTTATAATAACCCCTTGTCTCATTCCATGAGCAAATCCTTGCAGTCCATACCCTCACTTTTCCAAATCAGAAATATTAAAGCTGGGGCAGGAGAAAACTGGGTGTTCCATGACTCAGCATCATATTTCTTTAACACAGACCAACACCTGAAGAAAGAAAGAACTTTTATGCAAGAATTTTGATCACTTTCAATGTGAGGGTCATTAGTAAAATTTCTCACAAGGGGAAAGGCGAGCTCTAATAAAATGAACAAAGCTTCAAATTCTGGGTGAAGTTCTGTTGTGGTAGGTATTATGCTCACCTACATTATATAGAAAGGTCAGCTGTCACTAGCAAATTAGAAGGGGAAAATATGATTGTGGAACAAACAACATACTCACTGGCAAGCTCTTACTTGCCTTACCTCACACCATGGGGATTCAGTCCTAGAGACACACTGCATTTAGCATCATTAGGCTGCTTTCCTGAGGGTTAAAAGTGCTTGGGGGGCGTTACCATAGGTTAGTTAAATAAGAATGAGAATACTAACAAAAGGTGGGATTTAAATGTGTGTCACAGAATAGATTGGTGCTTTGAGATGTGAGGAAATAGATTAAGCTGAGAAAATATTTAAAGTCAACGTAAACAGCATTGATGTAATAAAGAAGGTGGACTGTGAATTATGAAGCAAATAATGTTTGAGAATGAAAATCTGAATTGATGTCTAAGCCTAGTGTAAAGATGTGTAGGTAAAGAGAAAGATGGACAAAATTCATTAATAATTATACATTCTGTATTTTTTCTGAGGATTTTTGGAATAGCGTACATGGCTACAGATGATAACAGTTTTGTCTGGGATCAAGAAATAATCATGAGTGAAGACCTGGTCCCTCTCACACCTGTCCAGCTGTGCTATGAGAACTTGAACGGATCCTGTGTCAGAAACCCTTACTCCCCGGTCCCTCGCCTCATCCTCTATGCAGTCTTTGGCTTTGGGGCTGTGCTGGCTGTGTGTGGAAACCTCCTGGTGATGATGTCCATTCTTCATTTCAAACAGCTGCACTCTCCTGCCAACTTTCTGGTGGCATCCCTGGCCTGTGCTGACTTCTTGGTGGGACTGACTGTGATGCCCTTCAGTACAGTGAGGTCTGTGGAGAGCTGCTGGTACTTTGGGGACAGTTACTGTAAATTACACACTTGTTTTGATGCATCATTCTGTTACTCTTCTATCTTTCACTTGTGCTTCATCTCTGTGGATAGATACATTGCTGTCAGTGACCCCCTGATCTACCCTACCAGGTTCACTGCATCTGTTTCTGGCAAATGCATCGCCTTTTCCTGGCTCCTGTCCATCAGCTACAGCTTTTCCCTCCTTTACACAGGGGCAAATGAGGCTGGGCTGGAGGATCTAGTGACTGCCCTCACCTGTGTGGGAGGCTGTCAACTTGCAGTGAATCAAAGCTGGGTCTTCATCAATTTTCTGTTATTTTTCATCCCCACACTTGTCATGATAACTGTCTACACTAAAATTTTCTTCATTGCTAAGCAACAGGCTCAGAGGATTGAGAGAATGAGTGACCAGACGGCCAAGGCATCAGACAGCTACAAGGACAGGGTGGCCAAGAGGGAGAGGAAAGCAGCAAAAACCCTGGGAATCGCAGTGGCAGCCTTTCTCCTTTCCTGGCTGCCGTACTTCATTGACTCCATCATTGATGCCTTCCTGGGCTTCATCACACCCACGTATGTGTATGAAATACTAGTTTGGATCGCCTACTACAACTCAGCCATGAACCCCTTGATTTATGCTTTCTTTTACCCTTGGTTTCGGAAAGCCATCAGACTGATTGTCACTGGCAGAATCTTGAGGGAGAATTCCTCAGCCACCAACTTGTTTCCTGAGTAGATTCAGTTTAGTTGGGGATTGAAAAAGAGTCACAGCAGAAATTCACCAGAGAACTGAATGCCACATCTTATCTTGTAGAGTCATGGATTATGCTTCAGCTGTGAATGAAACACTTAAATCCAGCTTCTGCCTTTTTCAAGAAATGTAAAATTAGTTTCTATCTGTAATGCAAGTAGATGACCCTGGATCTAACCATTTTCCACTGTGTTTTGTACTGGTTAGTGTTGGTTGGTTTCCTGTAGCTGCTTTTCCCTCCTTCCTAAAATTCTAGTTGTTGTCTTTTGTTAAACTTTTTAAGCCTCAATTTTCAACACATAGTCATTAAATCCCTTGGTAGTATTTTCTACTACAATGTAAATGAAACAAAAAGACCCTTGTGGGCTCTCTCTTCCTCACAGGAGGGGTGTGTTGGGTTCTCTATTCACTGAGGCCCAGATTTGCACTTTTAAAAATGTGACTTTTATGGTCAGGAAAAATAATCCAAGAAGTTGACGTATTAACTAACATCTACTCCATTGTTTACAGAGGAAGGAAAAACGCTGTCACAAAGCTCACAGCTGTTCAGTGACCTGCTTTCTAGGAACAAGCACCCAGAAGAGAAGTCACAGTCCAAAGGCCTTACCAGTTGTTATTTTTAGAAATGAAGGATTTAAAGATGGTTATTCTTTTTTTCAAGGTGATTTATAAATTAGCTGATCCTTCACTTATTTTGTAAAGTTTCTATAGATTTATAGAAGTTTTTAAAAAATATACACAAGAATCAAATTAATAATGTGTTCAGCAGAGGAAAACAGTAAACTAAAGGGCAAAGTATGCATCACCCTGAATCTTGAAAACACATTTTCATAAGGATCCCCGGATGTATTCCTTAAGCTCCACCCCCTAAAAAGTCTGAATTAGTCATAAAAATTATCCTGGATAAAGCCAACTATGTGTTTAACAGGTAACTCTCTCAATAGTAAATTAGAGAGCAGTCTACAGTAGTGAAATAAACAAATTCCATAGTCTAGTCTAGATTACTTTCGTTCAGATAAGACAGTATAAAATTATAAGCCTTGTGCCTGGAGCGACAGCTCTGTAGTTAAGAGCACTGGCTGCTCTTTCAGAGGTCACTCTGTGGCAGCTCACAGCCCTTTGTAACTCTATTTCCCTTCTACAACTTTGGCTTTTGCAGGCACAGCAAGCACGTGGTGCACAGATACATGTGCAAGCAAAACACCCACGCAGGTAGTAGAAAAACAAAGGAAGAGTCTGAGCCTTCTGTATTTGTTAAAGTTATAGATGCATACTGAGATGTTCTTGCTTACTATTATTTTTTCTAATATCTATGTTGACATGCACCATGAATATTAATGATTGCTGTCTTTTATTATCAGATCTATTTTAAACTGGTAAAGCTTTCCCTTAGAGATGATACAGTATCTGATTTTAATTTGAGACAATTTCTCTATTGGTCAGACTAACCTATATTGGATTGTAAATCCAGGCAATCCCCCTGCTTCTGCTTCCTGAACATTGTGATTAGAGGTTTAAGCTGTCACTCCTGCCTTATTTCTTATTTTAATGTGTTTGAGGAAGTCTGTCCTTATGTGAATGAAGGCTTCTCAGACTCCTTGAAGTCCTCTGCCCATAGCTGTTTAGTTCAGATATTAAACATCATCAGTTTCTTTTGACTTCAGCTGTTACAATAAAAGTGACTTATCCTGCAGCCATAGAACAGTGTCCTTTCTTCACTTGAGTGACAGCGTACATAAACAAAAGCTTTACAGTAGTTGATGCATACTGTAAATATCTACATTCAAAAGCAACTCTAATATTTAGTTCAATACACTCAAAGAAGCAATTCCTTTTTTTAAGTAAACCTTTGTGCTATCTCATTTTTATGTCTAGAGTTATCTACAAGGATGAAACCTCATTTGAGAAAATGCTTCCATATGCTCTAGCTGCATGGCATATTTTAATTAGTGATTGATGTGGGATGACCAGCACATTGTGAGTGGTGCCATCCCTGGGCTGGTGATTTGGGTTCTATAAGATAGCAGCCAAAAGACATTTAAGGAATTGCTCAGCATCCTCAATTATCAGGGAGATGCAAATCAAAATGACTCTGAGATACCATCTTATACTTGTCAGAATGGCTAAGATCAAAAGCACTGTAGACAGCTTATGTTGGAGAGGATGTGGAGCAAGGGGAACACTCCTCCACTATTGGTGGGTGCTGTGGGATGGTCTGTATGTCAAATGTGTTGCTGATTGGTCAATAAATAAATCACTGATTGGCCAGTGGCCAGGCAGGAAGTATAGGCAGGACTAACAGAGAGGAGAATTGAGAGAACAGGAAGGCGGAAGAGAGACACTGCCAGCCTCTGCCATGACAAGCAGCATGTGAAGATGCCGGTAAGCCACGAGGCACATGGCAAGGTATAGATTTATAGAAATGGATTAATTTAAGATATAAGAGCAAGAAGCCTGCCAAGGCCATACAGTTTGTAAGCAATATAAGTCTCTGTGTTTACTTGGTTGGGTCTGAGCCACTGTGGGACTGGCGGGTGTCAGAGATTTGTCCTGACTGTGGGCCAGGCAGGAAAACTTTAGCTACATGTGGGAGTGAAAACTGATACAGCCACTTTGGAAATCAGTATGGCAGTTTCTCAGAAAATTGGGAATCAATCTACCTCAAGACCCAGATATACCACTCTTGGGCATATACCCAAGGAATACTACATCATACCACAAGGGCACATACTCAACTATGTTCATAGCAGCATTATTTGTGATAGCCAGAACCTGGAAACAACCTAGATGCCCCTCAACTGAAGAATGGATTAAGAAAACGTACACATACACAATGGAGTACTACTCAGCAGAGAAAAACAATGCCATTATGAAATTTACAGGCAAATGGATAGAACTAGAAAATATCATCCTGAGTGAGGTAACCCAGACTCAGAATGACAAACATGGTATGTACCCACTCATAAGTGGATACTAGAGATAAAGCAAAGGGTAATCAGGCAACAACCCATAACTCCAGAGAAGCTAACTAAAAGGGAAGACCCAAAGAGGGATGCCTGGACTGCCCTGGGAAGGAAAATAGATAAGATCTCCATGAATAAACTGAGGATTAGGGGTGGGCAATAAAGGATAGGTGACAGAGGATGAGAACATAAGGGAATGGAATGGTTGAGCTGGAACAGGGAGGGAGGAGGAATGCAATGATAAAGATACCATGATGGAGAGAGACATCATGGGGATAGAGAGAAGCCTCCAACTACTGGAGAGGTTGCCAGGAGTCCTTAAGGATGACCCAAGTCTGAGCTACTGGCAATAGTGGAGAGGATGCCTGAACTGAACTGGCTTGCCCTAGAGATCTGAGCAGTGAATGCCCTAACTGTCATCACAGAGCTTTTCTCCAGTGACTTATGGAGGCAGATGCAGAGATCCACAGCCAAACACTAGACAGAGCTCCAGGAGTCCAGTCAAGGAGACAGGAGGGATTCTGTGAGCATGTGCATCAGGATCATGATGGGGAACATGTAGGGACAACCAAAACAAACTAGAGGGAACTCATGAAAGTTGCATCATTGGCTGTGGAGCCTACCTAGAACTAGACTGGGCCCTCTGTATGGCAAGACAGTTGTGTAGCATGATCTGCTTGGGAGGCCTCCTGACAGTGGGATCAGAATCCATTTCTGGTGTATGGGTGGGCTTTGTGGAGCCCACTACCTATGATGGGACACCTCGTGCAGCCTTGAGGCAGGGGCAGTGCCTTGGACTTGCCTCTGCTGAATGTGCCTCCCCATGGGAGGACTTGCCTTCTTGTGGGTGAGAGTGGGAGGTGGGTTGGAAGGTAGAGTATGGGGGGCCAGGAGGAGGGAAGAGAGGGATCTTTGATTGGTGTGTAAAATGAATGAAAAATTTTTCTTGCTAGTAAAATAAGAAAGAAAAAAAGATAGCAATCTGAGCAAGCTATTTTGAACTAGACAGTAAGTAGCACTCTTTCATGGTTTCTGCATCAGTTCCTGCCTCTAGGTTCCTGGCCTCTTAGAATTCCTGCCCTTACTTCCCTCAGTGATGGGTTGTTACCTGGTGGTGTAATATAGGCTGAAATAAACCATTTCCTCCAAATTTTCTTTGGTCATGGTGTTTTATCACAGCAGTGGGGATCTCTGCAGGTGTCATAGCAGGCAGGAAAATGAAGAGGTGAGAATAAAACTCGGTTCAGACTGACTTTGTCAACCTGGATCAAACTTCATGAAGTCTAATGCAAAATGGTTTATTGTAAGCATATTTAAACACAATAGTATTTGGAAACAGTTTTCTAGGCAACAATCATTCCAATTGCAAGCACATAATAAAGCTTAAGATGGGACTACAAACTCCATGTGACCATGTAGGTTTATTTTGTGCCTAAAAGGCCTAGTATCTAGTGTGGTTTCTAAACAAGGTAGCCAGAGAACCCAGTAGCAGACACACTGATGCTGTGGGATGGTCTGTATGTCAAGTGTGTTGCTGATTGGTCAATAAATAAAACACTGATTGGCCAGTGGCTAGGCAGGAGTATAGGTGGGACAAGAGGAGAATAAAGCTGGGAAGTGGAAGGCTGAGTCAGAGAGACACTGCCAGCCACCAAGATGACAAACAGCATGTGAAGATGCTGGTAAGCCACGAGCCACGTGGCAAGGTATAGATTTATAGAAATGGATTAATTTAAGCTGTAAGAACAGTTAGCAAGAAGCCTGCCATGACCATACAGTTTGTAAGCAATATAAGTCTCTGTGTCTACTTGGTTGGGTCTGAGCGGCTGTGGGACTGGCAGGTAAGAGAGATTTGCCCTGACTGTGGGCCAGGCAGGAATACTCTAGCTACACACTGATCTGGAACTGGGAGCATGCAACAAGGGGGAACTTAAACCTTCTGAAGCTGGCATGTGAATTTATGGGATATTTATTCTGTGCTGTGGACCTCTTTAATTACAAGGGTTTATATTCTTCAGTACAATCTGGTAGAACAGGTAAGACTGTTCCTTGGTTATTGAGTGCACTTAAGTCAGGAGAGGTCAATTCTCATGGCTTTTGTTTTTATAGACAGATGTGAACATGCACCATCCAGGACTCAGAGAGTAAGTGTTGCTGCTCCTAAATGTGCCTCACTGCCATCATGAAGTAGAACTCGGCCAAGTTGGTTAGAGCCTGAATTATGGAACACATAAATTTCACATAATTACTTCAAGGGAAAATATGATTTTCATCACGAAAATTCTAATTAAAGGGGTATATGTATTTGTACATGTTCATATGCGTGTATTTGTCTATGTGTGTGGGATATATATATGTATATGTATATATATGTGTGTGTGTGTGTGCTTGTGCTATTTTGTTTTTTCCACCAATTTTACCACTCTTTTTAAAAATTATTCATTTATTTAACATCCTGATCACAGTTTCCCCTTCTTCCTCTGTTCAAGTTTCCCCCTCCCCTGCTCCCCTTCTCACCACCCCCCTCCAGTCCACCTCTACTGTTTGTGTTCAGAAAAGGGTAGTCCTTACATGAGTATAAACAAAGCAGGATCTATCAACTTGAAGGAGGACCTCAGTTTTAAGGCTGGCGAAGGCAACCCAGTGTGAGGAATAGGATCCCCAAAACCAGCCAAAGCATTAGGGATAGCCCCTGTTCCCACTGCTAAGGGTCTCACAAGTAGACCAACTAGACAACTGTCACTCAAATATAGACAGTCTATGTTGGTCCCATGCAGGTTCCCTGGTTGTCAGTTCACAGATTCTGTGAGCTCCTAAGGGTCCGGATTAGTTGTTTGTGTGGGTTCCTTTGCCACTACCTGACCCCCATGGCTAGTATAATCTTCCCCCCTCTCTTCATCAGGATTCCGTGAGCTCAGCCCACCTATGCTTTATCTTTCAGATCTATGTATTAGGTCATTCCACTGAGAATTTAGGAATTATGTAGATAAAACTTTGTATTCAGTTGGTATGATGTTAAGTAGTGAACACCGATTTAACCATTTGATTATTAAAATGTGGAATTTTACCATTACTTGTTAGAAAATATCTAGACCTTAGGGCCCCATGTGATCTGACTCCTTCCTCCATACTTCTAATGCTGCCACATGGTCGAGAGCTGATGTCATCTCAAGGCCTTGCTCCACTCTCTGAGTAACAGATTCTGGCTGGTCAACGCCTATGTCTAGCTTTGGTGGTTTTGGAATATGAACTAAGGAATCAAGTGAGTACATCTGGTTGAATGTTTTCCCTACAATAAACTTAAATTTTTATAATGCAAACCCAAATATAGAAATTTAACATGTGTCCAAAAATATTAAATTATCAATTGTTATTTATGTTCAATAACTAAATAAGATATGTCAAAACAGGTGATAGTATACTATGGAATACTGAAATTATTCAGAAAAGGAGCAAGGAACAGAGTTTGACCACCAAATTCTTCCTTACCTCATCTTGTACCATGAAGCCTGACTAGTCAAATGTATCTCTAGTTTCATTTTAGCCTACATTTGGTCTACCCCAAACACAAAATGGATTTATCATTCCCTTTCTCTGTGCTGTTTACTATCCCTCCATCAATTCACCATGGTAGATAAATCCACTAGATAGATTCCACAGCCTATTACTTACTTCATGAATTTAAAAGTTTATTCAAAGTATAATTTAAATTAAAACTTCAAAATCATGTACAATTTAAAGCACCATCTTTCCTGCCCATACTACCCAGTATCAGACCATTGAATGATGTCTCTTATCTCTCAGTCTTTCCGTTCCCTGTTTATAAACCCACTCACTGTCCAGAATTGAGAAAGATGAATCCAAGAGAACACTGATACCAGGAAAATAATATTCCCTATGTGTAGTAGTCATAAAGCATTGATGGAGAAAGCCCACGAAGTGGTGACCAAACAAATGTAAGCTCTGTGATATGGTACACATGGATTCCATTGAGAGACTCTAGCCCTACCAAGACATGTGGGTGAGATCTTTTTCAGTGGATCTCTTTCAATTCCTGCTGGCAGTCTGTCCATGACAGGAAACTTTATGGGATTTTCATAAGGTCATGTTGTTTAAGGACTATGACTTTGAAGAAGGTACTGACAAAGGGGTTCAAGTTTTAGTCTCTACTTAAGGTTCCTCATGTAGCAATATTCCTTAACTTGTACTGTGTTTATTTAGAACAGAAAGAAGATAAAATTGGGCAATTTGAGTGACTGGAAGAAAACTACACAGGCTCTCTCTGCCATGTAACAAAGAAGTGTGAGTTCCACATGATACAGAACACATACAGAAGGCAAAGAGCCTTGACAGAGCATGCATGGATTCCATACAAGAGGTGAATCTGTAGAAAGAGGCCATCTTGATGCAAGCCTTCTGTAATGGGGGATTATTACGATTCCCACAGAGTACTGAAGATGAGACCTCCCTGATTAGAGGCTTGAAACACAAAGATTGAGCCCACCAAAAGAGGGCTAAGAGTGGTTATAAAACTATTTCATTCATTTTAATCAACCCTTTGCTCCTCCTCCTTATGGGATAGAAACAGAAAAATCTGTGGTATAATGAATATGAAGAAAGACATTTATCTTCCTCAAAGCAAATATTATTCTCTGTTGCTTGTATATCGCTGGAGGAAAGGGGGGATAATATTCAGATGTGGACTGAAGTTTTGGAACTGAAATTGAAAGAAATCCAAATTTTCAATGCTCATGTTAACTAACAATTGAGAGTTTACCAAAAAAGGAAAAGGGAAGATTGGCTACAGAACACTTATATACTATGGTTGAGGCATCCACAATTTCATACATTTTCACACACACATCTAAGAATTCCTTAGGCAATTACCAGTATCAATAAGAAATATTTTTGAAATACATGTAGATCATGTAATGAATCAAGCTAAACTGTTACAATTATTCATGAACTCAAAGAATGACCTGGACCCCTTAGTAGACAGTTTGCTGCATGTGTTCAGGGCTCATAACTGTTCACACAAAGCTTGGAACTTTCATCTTTCCTGTGTTTGGTTGCTGCCATCCTCTTATACAGGGGTTCTCAACCTGTGGGTCTTGACCCTTCTGTAAGGATGAACTATTTTTTTCACTGGGGTATATCAGATATCCTGTATATCAGATAATTGCATTATGATTTATGAAAGTAGCAAAATTACACTTAGGAAGTAGCAATGACATAAATTATGGTTGGGGGGGTTGTCTCCATAACAGAAAAAACTGAATTGAAGGGTCACTTCATTAGGAAGATTGGGAACCACTGTATTAGAGTCTAAGCCATAAGGACAGAAAATAAAAACTTTCTCCCTTTCCTCTCACTAAATGTCTTCTTAATTTTGACTGTGATATGACCTCAGACCATCATTACTGTATCCTTCTCTAATGAGGAATGCTTCACACTCTCTATCACTTGGGTGATTACAAGTTAGTGGATTTTTTATAATGTGTTTCAGGAGCCAACAACTTGTAAACTAATGCTCAAGTGAAGAAATGAGACTGAAACCTTTTGTTCACCAAAGAACCAAAAGTTTGTCTGAGAATTGTGCTCTCAGGGTTAGAATCTTAAACCCCAGGGAAGCAAAACTTCTGTCCAACCTTGATCTGACTTTTAGTGAACCAATTTACTAAAAATAAATTTGTAAACAACCATGGAAGTAACATTTCTACAGGAATGTTACAGGCGTTGGGAATATCTCCTAATTATATCTTACCTCAGCATTAAGTTTTCATGGAGTTAGCCTGAAAGCAAAGGTCAAATTAACCTGGATGACTCTATTGAGCTTAGATTGCCTGATTTAAGTGTAGAGTAGTTGCAATATAAAAACTTTGAAGGGAAGTTTTGCCTGTATCTGACCAATCTTGTGTTACTGCACTATAGGGCATTGGCTTTCCCTTTCTAGTGCTTACAGCAACTCTAGTCACTACCACATGATGCAGTTACATCATTTGTTACAGTGTACTCAAATCAAAGTCACTATGTGATATATCTTTTTGTATATTCCTGTTTATGACTGCAGTCTTCACAATAGGCAAGTCTGGAATCAGCCTGCTTACCTAACAATGGAAGAATGAATTAAGGAAATGTTGTATACATATCAAGTGGGGTATTATTCATTTTCAGAAAATAATATTACTTGTGAGTCCATCTCTTGGGAGATGGAGACAGGGGGTATTAGACTTCAAGGTCATCTTCAGTTCCTAAGAGTGTTTGAGGTCAAATTATGCAACATGAAGTTTTGGATCAAGAGCTATAACTACTTAGAATTTGCGGTAGTAAAAGGATGTGCAGCTCTTGTGGAAGACCTGAGTTGAGTTGCCAATACCCACATCGGGCAGCTCCCAACTGCCTGTAACACAGGATCAGGTGGATCTGGCTTCCTTTGGAACCTACAGTCACATGAACAAACCCATGTACAGACACATAGGTAAAGACACCATGTGTGTGCCTGTCACCTACTCCTGGGGAACAAAGACAGGTGGATCTAATGGGTCCACTGACCAGTCTTTCTAGTCCAATAGGGAATGGCCAGCTCCATGTTTAGTTATAGACTCTATCTAAAAAAAAAAGAGGAAGAATAACCCGCTCACCTCATACCTGTAACTTCCACATCACACATACCAACATCAACAGAGACTCCAATTATGATAGATGACCTTTCTTTTTGGTAGGGTCTCACTATGTAGCCCTGGCTGACCTAGAACTTATTCTGTAGATCAGAGCAGTCTTGAATTTGTAGAGATCCCCTTGCCTCTGCCTCCTCAGTGATGGGATTAAGGTGTGTGCCACCATGCTTGGTTGTACTGGGTTATTTGTTAGTGTGTATGTGTGTTTGGTTTTAACTTTATGCATTTCATTTAAAGGTGAGAATTTCTCTCATTTTCCTCTTCCTACCATCTCTGCCATTTTTATCACTGAGAATATTCACTGTTAGACATCAAATCTTAAGAAGAGACTTATGTAAGTTTCTTCTCATTGTTCATATCTCACCCTTTGGAAATTCCTATTGTCATCATTTCTGATGTGCAATTTGGCTTTGTTTCCTGGGAACTTTTTCTCACTTATTACTCAACATTAGGAGTGGAAGTATTGAAAAGTGAGTAATACATGTTAAACCCTCACCAAATTTCAGGGCTTTAACAATGAGGACAGTCCTAGGCACACAGAGCAGGTACTGAAAATGACTGGTTAAATTATAAAGTCACAGCAGAAGATTTGCTGCATATTTTTGGAAGAGTAATTGCTGCTGGATTAAGAATAAGTTTTTCTCAGATTACACTGAGATGTAAGAATCATGACCATAACAATGAAATTTATGGAACACACAAATTTAAATAGAATTCACAACTGCTTTGTAGGTTCAAAGATTAAAGCTGAAATCAAGATGTGACAGGGAATGTTTGACAAGGACACCTTGGATATGCAAATTAATGAGGGTTCTTTTCTTTTTTCAGCACTTAAAAAATTGTCATCTTATGTGATTGATCAAAATTCTGTACTTGTGCCTGAATGAACAGCAAGAAAGAGATGGTGCTAAGAGAAGAATCTTGTCACCCATAGCCCTCTGCTACAAGAACCCAAAGGAGTCCTCTGTGATAACCCATTCACCTGGGACCTTGGTGATTGTCTACACAGTATTTGAACTCAAGGTTGTGTTGACTGTATTTGAAGAGCTCCTGAAGATGAGCCTCACTCTCCATTTCAAATCATGTATTTCATCACTGTATTTCTGGCTTATTCTGATTCTGGGTGGGAGTCTCTGTAATGCTCGTCAGCATGTTCACATCCATTAAGAGCTGTTGGTACTTTTGGAGAAATTTCTCTCCTTTTCTCACCGGCTGTGATGTGGACGTGGCATTTTGTTACTCTTATCTCTTATACCCATGCTTCACCTCTGTCAGCAGGAACATCATTGTAACTGACTCTTGGATCAATCCAACCAAGTTCAAGATGTCTGTGTCAGGGATTTATACCAGCATCTTTGGATTCTGCCCCTGTTGTACACCAGGGCTGTGTTGTACACAGGGCTCTATGGCTGTGGGCTGGGAGAATTAGCCAGTGTTGATAACTGTAAAGAAGGTTGTCAGTATGTTCTAAACTAAGGCTGAGTAGTCACAAGTTTTCTGTTATTTTTCAGACCTGCTTCTATTATGGCAATACTAAATAGTCATATTTTTATAGTGACTATATAGAAAACAAGCTAAAAACAAAAAGATAGAAAACATCAGTTACAAGGACAGTTATTTTAAGGAGATAAAAAGCCAATGTGGCCACAGTAGAGAGAAAAGCTGCCAAAGCTTGTGTCGAAGTGATAACATTTGTGATCCTGTATGACTATGGAGGATCACTTCTTTCACTGATTCTTTGAAGGAGTGCATAACATCTTTCTCCAGTTATAAGACATTTTGCTAGTTTAGCTACTGTAAATCAGTTCAAAATACATTGATTTGAACTTTATTTCCTTCTTTGATTCATGAGAACATCAAAATATCCACTAACTTGACGGGTACCAGTAATCCATTACCTTGTAACTCAGCCCAAATCTGTAATTAAGGAATTTTTTGACAGAGTGTGAGTTTCGTTGTCATTATGACAGTTATTATACTGCCCATAAATATGTTGCTTTAAGTTGAGGAGGGAAATTGATATTTAATTGTATAGCATAGCTTTTATTCTAGTGGGTTCTTGGTTGTATGATCATCTTAAATCACTTGATAGAAATATGGTTTAGTAAATATTAGTGTATGCAATATTTCCTAGGTATGTCAACTCAAATCTGCCTGGATGCCTTCTTTGTCTGTGGCTAATTATTGTCTTCTAAAAGCCTCCCATTTATGCTTTACTATTAGCAACAAATTCAGTTTCTACAATAAGAGACTTATTTTTAAGTCTTAAAATATTTTTATTAGATGTATCCATTTTATATGTGATTGTTTGGCTTTCCTGTAGGTCTGTGCACATCCTGCGATTTTGGTGCCCAGGGATATCAGAAGAAGGTACCAGGTGGCCTGGTACTGACATTAATGAGATTTGTGTATCATCATGTGGGTTATGGGAAATAAACCCCGGTCCTCTGAAAGTTCTTAACCACTGAGCCATCTCTCCAGTCACTAGAGACGGTATTTTGTAGAATTCCTTTTCTTTTTCCCTAGAATTTTGTATGTCTAATGTCATAATATAGAGTAATTTTGTCATGATTTTTTATAAATATTCATATTTCTACCATGTTGATAATAAAAAACCCATAATGTAAAATAATACCTGAAAAAAGAATTATTTAATAATAGATTATTTAAGAAAGGGTAATCGAGTGTAGGGCTATTAAAAAAAATGTTAAGTAACTTATTCTTATCCTCAGGAAATTATAATTAATTCATTTGGATTTTCAAGTATTAGAAGAAAATGTTGGTTTTATTTCTTGGACAAAATAGTATTATTAAATATAAACATAGATTTTGGTATACTTGTTACAAAAATGGAAACTAAGAAGATCAGTAAATGTTTGAAATTATGACCAATAGAAATTGTACACCACCTCTGAGATATATATTAAAAGATGTTGCTGTTCCATCTAAAATCCAAACAATTAAAACTAAATAAATGGTACTGAAGTCATAAAGTACAGGCAAAAATATCTCCAATAATAAAATGAACAGTTGCAATTAGACAGAGCAGTTAAAAACATTATCATTATATTTAGCATGCGTAGGAATGTCCACATGTGTGTGCAGGCATGTGATAACCTGTAGGTGACATTGGGAGTCTTCTCCAGTTGCTCTCCCCTTCTTCTTTGAGGCAAGGTCTCTCGGTTGAACCCATACTTGCCAACACTACTAATCTAGCTGCCCACTGGTTCTCGGAATCAACTGTCTCTTCCTTCTGAGCACGGGAGTTACAGGTGGGCGTCTGTGTCTACCAGGCATTTGTTAGGGTGCTCAGGATCCAGACTCCTATCCCGACACATGCACTGCCAGCACTTTGGTTACTGGGCTACTTCTTGTCTTGAAAGTGTGGTTTTATTTTGAATAGGACCATAACTGTAATCAAAGTGTATTGAACTTCTGTTGTTACACTAGGCAAAAAAGAAATAAACTATTTTATATATGATTATTATTATTGTCATTATTATGAAAAATGTTATTCCATTTTGACTACTATTAAAGTACAGGGAAAATTCATGTTCTTATGTATTGATGAGAGCAAAAATTGGTTAAAAATCTTTAGATAGATTTTAATGTGAACTATGTAAAGTATAATTTATAACTCCCCCCACAAACCAGTACTAACAATGTCCAGATTTTCAACATAAAAGACTTTTCAGAGCTTAGGCAGATTCTATTACAGTGTTTTGTGAGGAGAAACATCTCAAAGTAAAATAAAGTCACACATTAGGACACCACAGTGTGAGGATTCCTTCCACATTTGAATTTTATATTTCTAATGATTCTGTTAAATCAAAGAAGAAAGTCCTGTTTATTATACTAGCCTCTTACCTCATTCCACAAGCAAATCCTTGCAGTCCATACCCCCACTTTTCCAAATCAAAATGGTTAAAGCTGACCCTGGAGAAAAGTAGATGTCCTCATGGCTCTGTATTTTATTTCTCTAACAAGGATGAATGCCAGAAGGAAGAAAGAGATTTTATGCAGGAATTTTGATCATTTTCAATATAAGAGCCATTGATAGCAATTCTCATGAAGAGGAAAGGTCATTTTTAATAATGAACAAAGTTTCCAATTCTGGGTGAAGTTCTGTTACATCAGGTATTATGCTCACATACATTATACAGAAAGGTCAGCTGTCATTAGCAAATGAGAAGGGGTAAACTTGGTTGTGGCACAAACAACATACTCACTGGCAAGTTCTCACTTACCTCACCTTACACCACGGGGATTCCATCGTAGGGACACACTGGACTTGGCATCATTAGGCTGCTTTCTTGAGGGCTAAAAGTGCTGGGGGGCATTACCATGTGTTAGTTAAATAAGGATGAGATTGTGGGATTTAAGTGTGGGTCACAGAATAGACTGCTGCTTTTGAGATGTGAGGAAATAGATTAAGCAGAGAAAAAAACTGAAACGGACTTAAGCAGCTTCATGTAATACAGAAGGTTGACTGTAAATTAGGAAGTAAATAATTTTAGGAAATGAAAATCTATTAGCAATTACTTGTTCTGAATTTTTTTCCTGAGGATTTTTGGAATAGCATACATGGCTACAGATGATGACAGCTTTGTCTGGGATCAAGACAGCATCCTGAGCAGAGAACTGGTCTCTGTCACATCTGTCCAGCTGTGCTATGAGAACTTGAATGGATCCTGCATCAAGAACCCTTACTCCCCAGGCCCTCGCCTCATCCTCTATGCAGTCTTTGGCTTTGGGGCTGTGCTGGCTGTGTGTGGAAACCTCCTGGTGATGATGTCCATTCTTCATTTCAAACAGCTGCACTCTCCTGCCAACTTTCTGGTGGCATCCCTGGCCTGTGCTGACTTCTTGGTGGGACTGACCGTGATGCCCTTCAGTACAGTGAGGTCTGTGGAGAGCTGCTGGTACTTTGGGGACAGTTACTGTAAAGTTCATTCTTATTTTGATGTATCATTCTGTTTTTCTTCTATCTTTCACTTGTGCTTCATCTCTGTGGATAGATATATTGCTGTCAGTGACCCCCTGACCTACCCCACCAGGTTCACTGCATCTGTTTCTGGCAAGTGCATTGCCTTCTCCTGGTTACTCTCCATCATCTATAGCTTTTCTCTTATTTACACAGGGGCCAATGAAGCTGGGCTGGAGGATCTAGTGACTGCCCTCACCTGTGTGGGAGGCTGTCAACTTCCAATGAATCAAATCTGGGTCTTCGTTAATTTTGTACTATTTTTCACCCCCACACTTGTCATGATAACTGTCTACACTAAGATTTTCTTCATTGCTAAGCAGCAGGCTCAGAGGATTGAGAGAATGAGTGACCAGACGGCCAAGGCATCAGACAGCTACAAGGACAGGGTGGCCAAGAGGGAAAGGAAAGCAGCCAAAACCCTGGGAATCGCAGTGGCAGCTTTTCTCTTTTCCTGGTTGCCGTACTACATTGATGCAATCATTGATGCTCTCCTGGGCTTCATCACACCCACGTATGTGTATGAAATACTAGTTTGGATCGCCTACTACAACTCAGCCATGAACCCCTTGATTTATGCTTTCTTTTATCCTTGGTTTCGGAAAGCCATCAGACTGATTGTCACTGGCAGAATCTTGAGGGAGAATTCCTCAGACACCAACTTGTTTCCTGAGTAGATTCTCAGGTTAGTTGGGGATTGAAAAGAGTCTCAACAGAACGTCACCGGGAAAACTGAGTGCCACTTCTGATCTTGTAGAGTTGTGGATTATGCTTCAACTCTGAACGAAACAGTTAAAACCAGCTTCTGTTTTGATCAAGAAATGTAAAATTAGTTTCTGTCTGTAATGGAACTAGATGACCCCGGATCTAACCATTTTCCACTGTGTTTTCTACTCGTTAGTGTTGGTTGGTTTCCTGTAACCCCTTTTCCCCCTTTTCTAAAATTCTAGTTGTTGGCTTTTGTTAAACTCTCAAAGCCTCAATTTTGAATGTATAGTCATTAAATTCCTTAACAGTACTTTCTAATACGATGTAAATGAATCAAAGAGACCTTTACAGGCTATCTCTTCCTCAGAGAAAGAGTAAATATGGTTCTCTATTAACTGGGTCACAGAATTGCACTTTTAAAAATGTGATTTTTTTAAGGTCAGGAAAAATAAACCAAGAAGTTGATGTATTAACTAACATCTACTCCCTTGTTTACAGAGGAAGGAAAAATGGTGTCACAAAGGTCACATCTGTTCAGTGACCTGCTCTCTAGGGAATAAGCACACAGAGGAATGGTCACTGTCTAAAGCCTCACAAGTTGCTATTTGTGTTAATCAAGAATTTAAAGATGATTTTTTCCATGTGATTTATAAATTAGCTGATCCTTCACTTAATTTGCAAGGTTTCTACAGATATATAGAAGTTTTCAAAACTATACACAAGAGTCAAATTAATGTATTCAGAAGAAGAAATAAAGGTCAAACTGTGCAGTCACCTGGAGTCTGAGAAACACTTTTTTTTTTTTTTTGGAAATGGAAAAACATTTTTATAAGGATCCCCGGATATATTTCTAACCCCCCCCCTAAAAAGCCTGATTTTGTCATAAAAATTATCCTGGATAAAGCCAACTAGTTGATTTACAGATGACTCAATAGTAAATTAGAGAGCAGTGTATCATCGTGGAATAAACAAACTCCATACTCTAGTCTAGATTAGTTTTTGTTCAGACAAGACATTATTAAATAAATACTAAGCCTTGGGGCTGGAGCGGCAGCTCTGCAGTTAGGAGCAGTGGCTGCTCTTTCAGAGAACACTCTGTGGCAGCTCACAGCCCTTTGTAACTCTAGTCCTGTCTATAACTTTGGCTTTTGCAGGCACTGCAAGCGCGTGGTGCACAGACATACATGCAAGCAAAGCATTCATGCATGTAATAGAAAAATAAAGGGAACATCTGAGCCTTCTGTATTTGCCCAAGTTATGGATATATACTGAGATGTTCTTGCTTAGTATTTTTTCCAGTTTCTATGTTGACATACTCCATGAATATTTATTATTAATGACTGTTGTCTTTTATTATCAAATCTGTTTTAAACTGGTTAAGCTTTCCCTTAGAGATGATACTATATCTGATTTTTAGTTGAGTAGTTTCTCTGTAGCTCAGACTAACCTATATTGGATTGTAAATCCAGGCAATCCCCCTGCCTCTGCTTCCTGATCATTGTGATTAGAGGCTTAAGCTGTCACTCTTGCCTTATTTCTTATTTTAATGTGTTTGAGGAATTCTGTCCTTGTGTGGTTGGCAGATGATTAAAGGCTCCTCAGATTCCTTGAAGTCCTCTGCTCATAGCTCTTCAGTTGAGATATTAAACATCATCGGTTTCTTTTGACTTCAGCTGTTTCAATGAGAGTGACTTATCCTGCAGCAATGGAACAGTGTCCCTTCTTCACTTGAGTGACAGCGTACATAAACAAAATCTTTACAGTAATTGATGCATACTGTAAATATCCACATTCAAAAGTAACTCTAATACTTACTTCAGTACACTCAAAGAATTAATCCCCTCTTTTTTTTAGTAACCCTTGTGCTATCAAGTTTTTATATCTAGAGTTATCTACAAGGATGGAACCTCATTTGAGAAAATGCTTCCATATGCTCTAGCTGCATGGCATTTTTTAATTAGTGATTGATGTGGGATGGCCCAGCCCATTGCGAGTGGTGCCATCCCTGGGCTGGTGGCCTTGGGTTCTATAAGAAAGCAGGCTGAGCAGGCTATGTTGAGCTGCCAGTAATTAGCAGGTGTCACAGCAGGCAGGGAAATGAAGATGTGAGAATACAACTCGGTTCAGACTGACTTTGTCAACCTGGATCAAACTTCAGGAAGTCTAATGCAAGGTGGTTTATTGTACGCATATTTAAATACGATAGTTTTTGGAAACAGTTTTCTAGGCAACAATCATTCCAATTGCAAGCACATAATAAAGCTTAAGACTGGACTACATAGAGACTCCTTTGCAAACTCCTTGTGACCATGCATGCATATTCTGTGGCTAAAAGTCCTAGAATCTAGTGTGGTTTCTAAATGAGATAACCAGAGAACCCAGTAGCAGACACACTGATCTGGAACTGGGAGCATGGAACAGGGAGGGACTTAAACCTTCTGAAGTTGGCATGTGAATTCATGGGATGCTTATTTTTTTGTTGTGGACCACTTTAATTAGAAGAGCTCAATTCTTGTTCAGCACAATCCGGTAGAACAGGTGAGACTGTGCTTTGGTTACTGAGTGCACTGAGGTCAGAAGAGGTCAAGTCTCATGGCTGTTGTCATCAGTCAGATGTGAACCTGCCCCACCCTGGACTCAGAGAGTAAGTGCTGCTGTTCCTAAGTGTGCTTAGAGCCCAAATATTGAAACACATAAATTTCACATAATTATTTCAAGGGAAAATATGATTTTCATCATGAAAATTCTGATTAAATGTTTGTATTATATATGTACATGTGCTTTTATGTATAAATGTATAAATATATTTGTATTTGTTCATGTGTGTGTGTTTTATATGTCTGCGGCATATATATGTGTATATATATGGGTTTGTGTGCGTATGCATGTGCTATTTTGTTTTTCCATAAATTTGACCATCTCTGCTTTTTTTAAAAAAGTATTCATTTATTTTACATCCTGACCACAATTTCCCCTTCTTCCTCTCTTCAAATTCTCTCCCCGTACCTCCCCTCAGCACCTCTCCCTGAATGTGGTGATATATTGTACACCCCAATAAAACTTATCTGGGGATCCAAGGACATTGCCAGGCACTAGATTAGACGTAGAGGCCAGACAGTGGTGGCACACACCCTTAATCCTTTCACTCGGGAAACAGAGATCCATTTGGATCTCTGGTAGTTCAAGGCCACATTGGGAATAGAGCTAGTTACTAGTTATGGTAGCACACACCTTTCATTCCAACACTTGAGGTCTCATGCCCTTGCTTAGGAAGCACTCATGCCTTTAATTCAAAGAAGTAAGTTGGCAGGGCAGAAAAAGGTCTATAAGGCATGAGGAAACAGGAAATTACTGTCTTGAGAGTGAGTATTTCCTAGAGGTAAGAGCTTGTGGCTGGTTGTTCCGCTCTGATCTTTCAGCTTTCACCCCAATACTTGGCTCCCGGATTTTTGGTTATAAGATCTTTTAAGATTCGTTTTACATCTGGCAACTCAACATTCATGGCATGAATTCACTAAAACGCTGCTTGCCTATGGCCTTACAGGCCCCCAAGTGAGGCCAGAGTCTCCACCCTGTGTGAGCCGGAGGCTCTTCGGCTTCTTCTCTCCTCGTGGGTTGAGGGCTTTCTCTGGATTCCCATCTTGGACTGCTACCACACTAGGTAGATGCCTTGAAACCTACTTGGGCTTCTACTGTTCTACAGAGAAGCAGTCAGCCTTGAACTGTCACTGTCAGAAAATTTGGTGAGTCAATTAAGATATCTTTTTTTTTTTTTTTGAGACAGAGTTTCTGTGTGTAGCTTTGCATCATTCCTGGAACTCACTCTGTATCCCAGACAGGCCTCGAACTTACAGAGATCCACCTGTCTCTGCCTCTCAAGTGCTGGGATTAAAGGTGTGCACCACCACTGTCCGGCTCAATTAAGATATCTTAAAGGGAGAAATTAGTTAAAGGAGAATTTTTTTCCCACATTAAAAAATGGGAAACATTTTTACAACAGGGTCTTTGGTCTCTGTTTGATAACACATTAGGCAATCTGAAAATGGAACAACTGAATGAGAGGATAATCAATATTGATGAGATAGAAGTAATGTCAATTATAAATATTATTTATTTGATAATTTCTATTTTGTCATTTAAAAAGTTGGTTAATGTGAGTGCCAAGATAAAAATTTTTGGAAAATCTTGTTAAAACAAATCATACAGAAATTCAGACCCAGACAAGAGAATTTAAAAGTGAACCAAACTCAGCATTGCATTATATGGTTACAGACAAACAGCCTAAGGCTTCAAACAGCCAAACTTAATCTATCCGGTAACCTTACAGGAACTGCCAAATGCTCAAGGCTGTGTACAAGCTGATGGGACTCCTGTGTAAATGTTAGATTGAAGAGATTCAAGGAAGCTATAGTGTCATATGATATACATTCTCCGTTTGTAAAGCAGATGTTAAACTCATGGTCAACTTGTAGTAGAATTATTCCTCAAGACTGGAAAGATTTGGTTACAGCTGTCCTAGAAGCTGGTCCACAGTTCAAATGAAGGACCTGGTGGAAAAATGAGGCTAAGACAATTGAACAATGGTGTAGGGCTAGAGGTATGGAAGTTTCCCAAGATCAACCTCTTGGAGAAGGTGATTATGCTGATATACAAAGACAATCTTTATATGATGACCACACCCTAATTTTATGCCTTGAATGCTTGGGACAGAATTTAAGAAGTAGGAAAGAAAATTGAGTCATTTACAAAAGTTTTACAGGACCCAAAGGAAACCTTCATGGATTTCTTACAAAGGCTGTCTTCAGCAGTAAATAGAATGATACCAAATTCAGAAGCTAGACAGATAATAATTGAAACTCTGGGTTTTGAAAATGCTAATGGAGCATGCAAAAGGGTAATTAGGCCATTAAAGGCAAGATCAGCACCCTTGATGGGATGGATCTGTGATACAATTAATACTGAATCTCATGACCATGATGATGCTTGGATAGGAGAGTTGATTTCCAGAGGTTTTAAGAAAAGTAGTAATGTCAAATGCTTTAATTTTGGTAAACAAGGTCACCTAAAAAGGGACTATAAACAGGGCATTCCTAGAAAAAAATGTTTTTTCAAGGAATAACCCCAACAGAATGTCCCTCCCTTCTGGATTATGCAGAAGGTATGGTAAAGGCAAACACTGGACTAAGGAATGTTGATCAACAAGGGATAGACAAGGCAATCCTTTGCCTTTGCCTTTGGGAACTCCCTGAGGGTCCAATCTCAGGCCCCCATGACAAATTCAGTTCAGTCCTTTCCTGCCATCATAGAAGAAACTCCTTCTCAGAGCATTTAAAGGACCTAATGTCTATTGTAAAAAACCATACTGCTCTGGATTTTTATAAAATAAAACAAAAATTTAAGAAGAAACCATAAATCAAAATTGATAAAGATTAGATTTGGAAACTCCCCAAAGTTACTGTTAGGGAAGGGTTTTTTTTTTTTTCTTTCAAGATAATGAAGGCTAAGGAATCTGACAACAATGGACAAATGAGACATCTGAAGAAAAAGAACAAATCACCCAGAAAAACATATCCCAAGAAAAAGAGTAAATTGGTCTATTGGTATATCATATTTCTAACAGGATAAAATTTTATAACTCTTCCTAAAGTGAACCATGACCACACCTAACAGTGACTTTGAAGTCTCCCAAGAGATAACCAGGCCCCACAATGACAATTCCATCAGGACGATGATAATACCACTAAGCTGACAAACACGCCCCATCCCAAAGATCAGCTTTGGACTACAAACTGCTCAGGACAATTTCAAGATGGCTAGCTGAGACAATCCATCCTCACAGACTACTCAAGCAAGGACAGGAGACAAGCCCTGCATTTTCCTATTATGCAGAGACTGGACAACAAATGATACAGCTACCTCTCCTAGAACTTGACAATTATTCCCAAATTTTTCTTTTCAGGATCCCCTAAAGATGCCTTTGCCCCCAGATAGCAGGAAGTAATTTAAAGAACATGATACCCACATTCCCAAGAGGTGGGGTGGGTGGTTTTTGGTTGTTCAGTGGGTTATGGATAATTGTCATTGTTTAGGGTGTTTAATTACAAAGGAGACTAGATTCAGGGTTCTTACTTTAAAAAAAAGAAAGAAAAAGGAAAAAGAGTATATCAATAAGAGGTAGATTATTGAATCTACTCTGAAAAAAAGAGATATAGAAATGATGGGATAAAAGGGCAGACTACTGAATCAACTATGAAAAGAAAAAGGGGAGGAATATAGATATGATAAGATAAAAAGGTAGATTATTGAATCTACTTTTAAAAGGCAACTACTAGTTTTAAATATTTTATATTGGATTGGATTTTTGTATATTGTATACAAATTATGTATATTGATACAAATTTGAGATTGATTTTGTTAGAAAATACTGTGCATATATTTCTAATCTTGTTCAAGGTTATTGTTCAACATACAGTTCATTTAACAATGTAATGCAAATTGCTAGTCCTAGAAAATATTACCAACTAATTAGGATATAAGAAATGCAAATTAATAGTTATTACAATCAAATTTGTAGTCATGTTGGGTATATTTTCAAGGTCAAACAGAAATATATTTTACATATGCAGGTCATCTTCAAACACTTCAGAGATCTACAGAATATGGCATTTAAGGTATTTTAATAACATAGACACTTTTTTTTATGACTATGAGACATGTCTGCTCCCAGCAGCATCAATATACTTCAGAGAAAATGATGAGCATCAGAGAAACTCCATATGGAGTTTATGTTCTTTGTTGACTGTTGACAGCATGCTGTCCAAAATGGACAAGCAGGACACAAAAGAAAGGACTGCTGATCCTTGCCAAGACAAGGTAGGAAGGCTCTTTAGAAAATTCTGCTTCACAGAGAAGTCTGTTAGATATGCTAGGCTTGTAGACTGAAGATGGATACCCCAACTTCACAGAGAAATCTTGGGTGACTGTCCAGGTAGTCAGCTGTTTCTGTCATTTCTCACAATTTTTTTTTGGAGTCTCTTGTTTGCCCTTTCTGATTACTCAATTAATATTATTTTCTTCTTGGGTCTCTGAGGGAGTTGAAGATTAGATAGTTATAGTTTTCCTTGTTAACAAATTCAGAAAAGAAAATCACTAAGAGGTGTGTAAGTGTATAAATTTGAAAGACACCAAAAGATAGTTTTTGGTTGGTAATACAAGTTAGGATAGAAAGTGAAATAGGTACATTTTGGACTCACCAAAATAGGCCAAATAATGAAGTTTTTTGTCTGAATCTGTCAAATGTTAATGGATTAGACATTGTTAATGTAATTCTTGACAGTATATATTGTATATACTTATATATATATATACTTATTGTATATATTATATATAGTTTTTCTTATATTAGTTATAACCTTCTTTTATGATTTTAGACAAAAAGGGTGAAATACGATGACATATTGTATACCCTAAATAACTTGCATGAGGATCAGAGGACAATGTCAGCCACTAGATTAGACATAGAGATCAGGCAGTGGTGGCACACACCCTTAATCCTATCACCCGGGAGGCAGAGATCTGTCTGGATCTCTGTGAGTTTAAGGTCACACTGGAAACAGAACCAGACAGTGATGGCATACACCTTTAATTCCAGTACTGGGAAGCACACATGCCTTAAATCCCAGGAAGTGATGTCTGGGTAGAGAAAGGTATATAGGGTGTGAGGAAACAGGAACTCACTCTCTTCAGGCTGAGGATTTTGTAGAGGTAAGGACATGGCTGGCTTGTTCTGTTTCTCTGATCATTCAGCTTTCACTCCAATATCTGGCTGTGGGTCTTTTCTTAGAAGACCTTTTAAGATTTGTATTATACTCCAATCCACTCTTACTATTTCTGTTCAGAAAAGGGCAGTATTCCCATGGGTATAAACAAAGCATAATCTATTAGGTTGAAGTAGGACCTCAGTTTTAAGGCTGTGGAAAGCAACTCAGTGTGAGGAATAGGTTCCCAAAGCCAGCCAAAGCTTCAGGGAGAGCCCCTACTCCCACTGCTAGGGGTCTCTCAAGTAGACCAACTATACAACAGTCACTCAAATGTAAACAGCCTACGTTGGTCCCAGACAGGTTCCCTGGCTGTCAGTTCATGGACTCTGTGAGCTCCTAAGGGCCCATGTTAGTTGTTTCTGTTGGTTCCCATGTGATGACCTGACCCCCATGGCTCATACAATCCTTCCTCCCTCGCATCATCAGGATTCCCTGAGCTCAGCCCACCTCTGCTTTTTATCTTTCAGTTCTCTGTATTAGGTCATTTCAGTGAGAATTTAGGAATTATGTAAGTAAAACTTTGTATTTAGTCAGTATGATATTAAGTATTGTACACTGATTTAACCATTTAATTATTAAAATGTGAAATTGCACCATTACTTAATAAAAAAAAAATCTAGGCCTTGTGGCCCATGTGATCTGACTCCTCCCTCCATACTATGAATGCTGCCACATGGTTGAGAGCTGAGTCCATCTCAAGGCCTTGCTTCACTCTCAGAATAACAGATTCTAGTTGGTCACTGCCTGTGTCTTGCTTTGGCGGTTTTGGAATATGAACTCAGGAATCCAGTGAGTACATCTTGTTGAACATTTTCACTAAAATAAGCTTAAATTTTGATAATACAAACCCAAATATAGAAATTTAAGATGTGTCCAAAAATATCACAGCATCGATTGTTATTTATGTTCAATAACTAAATGAGATATGTCAAAACAAATGATGGTATACTATAGAATACTGAAATTATTCAGAAAAGGAACAAAGAACAGAATTTGACCATCAAATTCTTCCTTACCTCTTCTTGTATCATGAAGCCTGACCAGTCAAATGTATCTCTAGTTTCATTTTAGTCTACATTTGATCTACCCCAGACACAAAATGGCTTTATCATTCCATCTCTCTGCTTTGTTTACTATCCCTCCATCAATTAACCATGGTTGATAAATCCACTAGATAGATTCCATAGCTTATTATTTACTTCATGAATCTAAAAGTTTATTCAAAATATAAATTACATTAAAACTTTAATGTTATGTACAGTTTAGTACATCATCTTTCCTACCCATGCCATCCAGTTTCAGACCATTGAATTGTATCTCTTATTTTTCAGTCTCTCCATTCCCTCTTTATAAACCAAACACTGTCCAGAATCGATAAAGATGAAACCAAGAGAATATTGATATTACAAAATGACATTCTCTGTGTGTAGTCATCGTGTAGCCTTGATGGAGAAAGCCCATGAGGTGGTCGCCAACCAAATGTAAGCTCTGTGATATGGTACACACGGATTCCATTGGGAGACTCCTGCCCTCTTAAGATGTGGGTGAGATGTTTCAGTGGCTCTCTCACAATCCCTGCTGGCAGTCTGTCCATGACAGGAAACTTTATGGGATTTTCCTAAGATGTTGTTTATGGACTATGACTTTGAAGAAGGTACTGACAAAGGGATTAAGTTTTAGTCCCTACTTAAGTCTCCTTATGCAGTAATAGTCCTTAACTTGCCTAACATTTATTTGGAGCAGAAGGAAGTTATAATTGGGAAAGTAATTTGAGTGATTGGGTGAAACCTACACTAGCCCTCTCTGCCATGTAACAAAGAAGTACATTTTTCACATGACAGAACACACATAGAACACAAAGAGCCTTGACAGAGCTTATATGGATTCCCTACAGGAGCTACCTTTTCACTGAGGTTGCATATCAGATATCCTGCATATCAGATGGTTGTATTACAATTCGTGAAAGTATCAAAATTACAGTTATGAAGTAGCAATAAAATACTTTTATGGTTGGAGGGTCCTTACAACATGAGAAACTGAATTAGGAAGATTGAGAATCACTGCATTAGAATCTAACCCACGAAGAAAGGGCATAAAACCTTTCTGCCTGTTTCCTCTCACTAGATGTCTACTTAATTTGGGCTTTATATGACCTCAGACCATCATTACTGTATCCTTCTCTAATGAGGAATGCTTCACATTCTCTATCACTTGGGTGATTACAAGTTAGTGTACTTTTAATAAGGTGTTTCAGGAGCCAACAACTTGTAAACTAATGTTCAAGTGCAGAAATGAGAATGAAAACTGCTGTTCACCAAAGAACCAAAAGTTTGTCTGAGAATCATGCTCTCAGGGTTAGAATCTTAAACCCCAGGGAAACAAAACTTCTGTCCAACCTTGATCTGACTTTTAGTGGACTAACTTACTTAAAATAAATTCGTAAACAACCATGGAAGTAACATTTGTACAGTAATGTCACAGGTGCTGGGAATATTTCCTAATTATATCTTACCTCAGCATTAAGTTTTCACAGAGTTAGCCTAAAAGCAAAAGTCAAATTAACCTGGATGACTCTATTGAGTTTAGATTGTCTAATGTAAGTGCAGAATAGTTACAATATAAAAACATTGAAGTGACGTTTTGCTTTGCCTGTACCTGACCAATATTGTGTTTACTGCACTATAGGGCATTGGCTTTCCCTTTCTAGTGCTTACTGCATCTATGGTCACTACCACATGATGCAGTTACATCATTTGTTACAGTGTACTCAAATCAAAGTCACTATGTGATATATCTATCTGTATACTGTTTATTGCTGCAGTATTCACTGTAGGCTAGTCTGGGATCAGCCTGCTTACCTAACAATAGAAGAATGAATTAAGGAAATGTATAGATATCAAGTGGGGTATTATTTAGTCACAGAAAATAAAATTACTTGTGATTCCATATCTTGGAAAATGGAGACAGGAGTATTAGACTTCAAGGTCATCTTCAGTTCCTAAGAGTATTTGAAGTAAATTATGCAACATGAAGTTTTGAATCATGAGCTATAACTACTTAGAATTTGCGGTAGTAAAAGGATGTGCAGCTCTTGTGGAAGACCTGTTTTGAGTTTCCAGTACCTACATTAGGCAGTTCTCAACTGCCTGTAACACAGGATCAGGTGGATCTGGCTTCCTTTGGAACCTACATTCACATTTACAAAGCCACATACAGACATATAGGTAAAGATACCATATGTGGCAGTGTGTGCCTTTCAACCAGCTCTGTGGGACAAAGACAGGTAGATCTAACTGGTTCACTGGCCAGCCTTTCTCGTTCAGTAGGGAATGACAAGCTCCATGTTTATATACAGACTCTATTTCAAAACTAAGAGGAAGAGTAAGTTGCCTACCATCTATCTGTAACATGCACACCACACATACCAACATAAACAGAGACTCCAATTATGATATATGACCTTTCTTTTTGTAGGGTCTCACTATGTAGCTCGATCTGACTTAGAACTTACTCTGCAGACCAGGGTAATCTTGAATTTGTAGAGATCTACTTGGCTCAGTGATGGGATGAGGTGTGTGCCACCATGCTTGGCTGTATTGTGTTATTCGTTAGTGTGTATGTGTGTTTGGTTTTAACTTTATGCATTTCATTTAAAAGTGAGAATTTCTCTCATTTCCCTCTTCCTACCATCTCTGCCATTTTTAGCACTGAGGGTGTTCTCTGATAAACACCAAATCTTAAGAAGAGACTTATGTAAGTTTCTTCTCATTGTTCATACCTCACCTTTTGGAGATTCCTATTGTCATCATTTCTGATGTGCATTTTGGCTTTGTTTCCTGGGAGTTTTTCCTCACTTATTAATCAACATTAGGGGTGGAGGTAGTGAAAAGTGAGTAATACATGTTAAACCTGTAGGAACAAGGGGCTGGCTAAAGAAACCCACCCTGACCCCGGAGCCCAGAACTAGGGAAAGATGCCTCAGATAAGGCCAGTGAAAGAAACACAGTTTGGCTCAAATTAGAGCCATCTCTGCCCTCGACCAACTGACTTGTGAAACCAACCAATCACAGAGCAGGATGGTGGTACCCTGCCCCTGGGGCCCAGGACCAGGGAAAGAAACACAGCCAGGGTTTGGGACTTGAGCCAGAGAAATGAACACTTTATTTCCAAACCCAGAACCAATGAAAAATGCCCTGACTCTGAAACCAGCACCAAAGAAACACTCTTGGTTCCTAGAATCAGAGTCACTGAAAGAAATGTGCCCTGGCCTTAGAATTAGTGTCAAAAAGCTAAGTGAGATCAGTGAAAGAAAAACATTTTGGCTCAAACCAGAGCCATCTCTGTCCCTGGCCACTGACTTGTGAAACCAACAAATCATAGAGCAGGACAGTAGCACCATGGCCCTGAGGCCAAGGACCAGGGTAAAATATACAGCCTGGGTTTGGGACCTGGGCTAGAGAAATCAACACTTTCTCCCCAAACCCAGAACCAGGGAAACATGCTCTGACTCTGAAACTGGTACCAAAGTAACGATCTTGGTCCCTAGAATCAGTGTCAGTGAAAGAAATGTATCCTGGCCTTAGAAGCAGTGTCAAAAAGCCAAGAAAGGCCAGTGAAAGAAACACAGTTTGGCTCCGAAATCAGGGCCATCTATGCCTTTAGCCCACAAAACTGCCAATACCTGGGCAGAAAAAAACTAACCAATCACTGGTTGACTCTGCCCCCAAGACATCCTGTATGAGCCACTAACCCTGGTCAGTTGTGGGCTGTTCTCTCCACCCTGGTGGAGGCAGTCACTCTCCTGGGCTCCTCCTTCTCAAATAAATCTCTTTCTCAAAAGAGTTTTGGATGTCAAGATCTTCATTCACTCGTGTAGAGAAGAACTGTGCTGAGAAGTCCCTCAGTGGACAGAGCAAGGAGGAGCTGAACAGAAGATCCTTGCTGAGATGTCCCTCAGTGGATAGAGCAAGGAAGAGTTGAAAAAGTAACACTTTTCTCTGCAGTGCGAATCTTAAATGGTCTTATTAATAAAATCAAACCTGAAGCCAGTTATCGAGGTGAATGCTGGAAGATCAGAGAAGCAGAACAAGCCACAGCCACCTCATCTCACCAATTCCTAAGCTGATCTCGTTTTCTCAAACTGGAAGCCTCTGTGTCTTCATCCAAATGGATCTCAGCTGAACTGCAGCTCAAAGCCTGAAAGCTTAACCAGGCTTTAGTTCCTCGTTCTCATGCCTTATATACCTTTCTGCTTCCTGCCATCACTTCCTAGGATTAGATACGTGTGTCACCATGCCTGGCTGTTTCCAGTGTGGCTTTGAACTCACAGAGATCAGGATGGATCTTGGCCTCCAGAATGATAATTAAAGGTGTGTGTGTGTGTGTGTGTGTGTGTGTGTGTGTGTGTGTGTGCCATTTTCTGGCCTCTATGTCTATCTAGTGGCTGTTCTGTCTTCTGACCCCAGTAAGTTTATTAGGATGCACAGTATATTGGGGGGCACAATATTTCACCACATTTCTCTGGAGCTGGAGGAGATTGTTACATTTCTGCAGGGGTTCTGCTTTTTGCAGAGTGAAGCAAAAGAAGCAGCATCTTAGGCTGGAGAAGCAGAGCTCTGATAAGAAGCCCTCTTCAGTGGGGGTTGAGAAAAGCTCAGCTGTGGCAGCTATCCAGGAGAGGAGCAGGGTTACTATATCCTGCAAGGAGACCATCCCCCTTTACACCAGGTGTAGCCTGTCTCTCCCAAACAGTCAGTATACCCTTCCCTGCTGTAGCAATTCCAGGCCTGACTCTCCCGAGCAGTCAGAAAAACTTCTCTTCCAGGGCTGAGCTGTCTCTGTGCAGCTCCAGCCATCTGAGCTGTCCTAAGCAGCTAAAGGTGTTGCCTGAGTCCCCAAGTAGTCAGGATACCTTTCCCCAGAGTTGCAAAACTCACATTTTGGTGCTGAAACCTGGGACCAAACCCACAGAATTGCAACAAATTTATTTACAAAACCCTCACCAAATTTCAGTGCTGTGGGATGTTCTATATGGCAAATGTGTTGCTGATTGGTCAATAAAACACTGATTGGCCGTTGGCTAGGCAGGAAGTATAGGCGGGACAAGGAGGAGAATAAAGCTGGGAAGTGGAAGGCTGAGTCAGAGAGACACTGCCAGCCGCCACGATGAAAAGCCGCATGTGAAGATGCCGGTAAGCCACGAGCCATGTGGCAAGGTATAGACTAATGGAAATGGATTAATTTAAGCTGTAAGAACAGTTAGCAAGAAGCCTGACACGGCCTTACAGTTTGTAACCAATGTAAGTCTCTGTGTTTACTTGGTTGGGTCTGAGTGGCTGTGGGACTGGCGGGTGAGAGAGATTTGCCCTGACCGTGGGCCAGGCAGGAAAACTCTAGCTACATTTCAGGGCTTTGACAATGAGGACAGTCCTAGACACATAGACCAGGTACTGAAAATGACTGGTTAAATTACAGTCACAGCAGATGATTTGCTGCATATTTTTTGATGACTAATTGGAGCTGGATTAAAAAATATTATTTCTCAGATTACACTGAGACATTAGAATCATGATCAACACAATGATATTTATGAAACACACAAATTTAAGTAAAATTCACACCTGCTTTATAGGTTCAAAGATTAAATCTGAAGTCAAGCTGGGACAGGGAATGGGGAAATGTTTGATAATAATGTTTTGGATATGCAAATTAATGAGGATTTTTATTTACCCTTCAGCAAAATAAATCCATCTTATCGGATGGATCAGAATTTGTGCCTGCATAAACAGCAAGAAAGATGGTGCCAGGAAAAGAAATTTGTCACCCATAGCCCTCTGCTACAAGACCCCAAAGGATTCCTCTGTGAAAACCCAGGTCCTTGGTCATTGTCTACATAGTATTTGACCTCTGGGTTGTGCTGGCTGTATTTGAAAACCTCCTGAAGATGAGGCTCACTCTTCATTTCAAGCAATTGAATTTCATCATTGTATTTCTGGCTTACTCTGATTCTGGTTGGAAGTCTCTGTGATGCCCTTCAGCATGGTCACATCCATTGAGAGCTGCTGGCACTTTGGGAGAAACTTCTCTACTCTACTCACCTGCTGTGATGTGGCATTTTGTTGCTCTTCTCTCTTCCACCCATGCTTCGTCTCCATGGACAGGTACATCATTGTCACTGACCCTTTGGTCTATCCAACCAAGTTCACAGTGTCTGCATCAGGAATTTGCCTCAGCATTTCCTGGGTTCTGCCCCAGTGTACAACAGTGCTCTGTTCTACATAGATGTTTATGACCCTGACCTGGAAGATTTATCTAGTGTTGTTAACTACATAGAAGGATATCAGTATGTTCTAAACTAAGGCTGAGTACTCACAGGTTTTCTGTTATTTTTTCAGACCTGCCTTTATTATGGCAATACTATATAGTCATATTTTTATAGTGACTAGAAAACAATCTAAAAAGGAAAAGTAAAAAACATCATTTACAAGGACAGTCATTTTTAAGGATATATAAAGCCAATGTGGCCAAAGGAGACAGAAAAGCTGCCAAACCATGGGTCAAAGCGATAGCATTTGTGATCATCTATGACCATGTATGATCACTTCCTTCACTGATTCTTTTAAGGAGTTCATAACACCTTTCTACAGTTATAAGACATTTTGGTGGTTTAGCTACTATAACTCAGCTCAAAATTCATTGATTTGTGCTTTTTTTTCTCTTTGATTCATGAAAACATCCAGTAACTTGACATGTATCAATAATTTATCACCATGGAATGTGTGGCAATACATTGATTAATAGTTATGGGCTAATTTAAGATATAGAGCTAGCTAGCTAGCTAAAAGCTTGAGCCATGGCCATGCAGTTATAATTAATATAAGCCTCTGTGTGTTT
The DNA here is from genome assembly GCF_949786415.1 of Peromyscus eremicus. Classification (NCBI taxonomy): domain Eukaryota; kingdom Metazoa; phylum Chordata; class Mammalia; order Rodentia; family Cricetidae; genus Peromyscus; species Peromyscus eremicus. The sequence goes on along the minus strand of NC_081424.1, from coordinate 32,546,646 downwards.
ACTTGGGAGATGCAGTGGGAGACATTTGTCCCAACTGCTGGCAGGCCAGGACACAGGAAATCTTCCAGCTACTGGCAGATTTAGCTTTTGCTAATACAGACACCCAAAAAAAGTTTCTGGTCTATATGCTGCTTGTTGGAAGCATTGAATCACTGCTTCCCAGAGTTGGTGGTAGGCGTACCTCATCCATGTTGGGAAGCTGAGATGGGCAGAGTTGGTAGCCAAGGCTGCCTCATTGGTCCTAGTAACACAGTTTAGCAGTTCAAAATCTCTCCTGATCAGAAAAAGATTATAGATACACAGAAGACAGATTCAGATGGATAAACCTCTAAATGGTTTATATTATATATATATAATATATATATATAATATTATATATATATATATATATATATTTGAAAGAGAGTGGAAGGGGAGGATGGACAGTTATATAAAGAAAAATATAATTAAAAAAATAAAGTCTTTAAAGAGACAGTAAAAATAATATAAAAAAATAAGCCATGTAAAGATGGAAATCACACAGAGTCTAGATTATATTGTCTTTGGGATTTTACCTGGAGAGAGACATTTGATTGTAAAGGCTGCTGAGTTAAACCAATATATGTATTTTAAAGGTATCTTGACTTCAAAATTTATGTCCAAGCATATTTTGCTTTGGAAAAGAGGTCCTACTTTTCTTTCCACAGAAGATGAGAAGCTGTGGATTCCTTCCAGATTAATATGGATCAAGGAAGACTCCCGAGAGATCTCCAGTTGATCCAACATCTAGAACAGTTTCAAAGTAACTGACTCCGAGAATACAGCTTCACAGACTACTCCAGTTAGGACTTGATCACAATCCTAAAATTTTCTTTGTGTCCCCATAAGACTAACAGTGCCCTCAGTCAGCAGGAAGTAGCCTAGAAAACTATGGCCACATTCCAAAAAAATGGATTATGGATGTTTGTCTTTGTTTAGACATTGGTTATAAATTGTTATTGATCATAGTCAACCTCTTTCTAAAAGAAAAAAGGGGGATATGATATATAGATATGATGGGATGAAAGGGTAGATTATTGAATCTATTTTTAAAGAGCAACAACTTGTTTGAAATGTTTTACATTGCTATGGATTTTAGTTTATTGATTAAAATTTAAAGTTAATTTTGTTATATAGTATGTAGATTTCTACTCTTGTTTAGGTATTATGCTTATGCAACTCATTTAAAATATAATATATAATTAAAAATACAAATTAATAGTCATCTACAATAGTCAAAATTATAGTCATATTAATTAGGTTTTCTAGATATGCAGGGATATATTTCAGATAGATAGGTAATCTTCAAACACTTCAATGACCTACAGAATATGGAATTTGAAATGTTTTTAAGAACTTAGATTTTTCTGAACAATGAGACACATCTGCTCCTGACATCACCAATTATTTCAGAGAAGATGATGGGCATCAAAGAAACTCCACATGAAGTTTACTTTCTTTATGGCAAAAGTTAGCCATTTGGGCAAGAAACTGCTCTTGCCTAGACTGCTTGATGATATGTTATATAAACTGGACATACAGGACCCATAAGAAAATGACCACTGAATTTTGCCAAAACAAGGCAAGATGGTCCTTCCAGTTCCTACTTCACAGAGGAGACTGCCAGACATTCTGCAGGACACAGGGAGAAGCAGCTGAGAGACTCTAGGCCTATAGGATGAAGATGGATTCCCCAACATTGCAAAGGAACTTTGGATGACTGTCCAGGCAGACAGCTGTCTCTGTCATATCCAGAATTTTGAAAGTTGCTTACAAAGCACTTCCTGTTTACTTAGGTATATTATATCCTTCTGAGGTCTTTGGTAGAGTTCAATACTAGATAGTTATAATTATAGTTTTCCTTGGTTACTATGAAAGATGAATTAGATATGAAAATTTAGACTCATAGAAATAAGATAGATGATAGAGTATTTTCTTTAATTTTGCCGAATATAAATAGACTAGATATTGTAACTGTAACTTTTCTGCTTGATAACTGTTCTATTATATATAATTTTACTATGTTAAAGTTAAAACCTTCCTTTTTGTTTAGACAGAAAAGGGGAAATGCTATGGAATGTCTTTCTGTATGCTGTGAATATATGTTGCTATGATTGGTTAATAAAGAAGCTGCTCTATCCTGTGGTGAGTCAGGTTCTACTCAGGCAGGAAATCCAATAGAGAAAGAGGAAGAACAAAGGCAGAGGCAGAGAGATGCCAGCCGCTGCCCAAGGAGCAACATGCCAGCGGACTGGTAATGCCACAGCAACATGGAAACTTAGAGATTAATAGAAATGGGTTAAATTTTAAGAGCTATCAAGAAGCTTGCCATAGGCCATACAGTTTGTAAATAATATTAAGCCCCTGAGTGATTATTATAGAAGTGGCTGCAGGACTGTGGGTGAGAGATTTGTCCCAACCATGGGGCCAGGCAGGACCAGAGAAACTTCTGGCTACAGACAGCTTACAATTAAACAGAGGTGTGAAAAATATTATCATTGTATTCAGCATGTGTAGGAATGTCTGCATGTGTGCATATACATGTAGAAGCCTGTAGGTGGCACTGGTTGTCTTCTCCAGTTGCTCTCCTTTTCTTCTTTGAGGCAAGGTCTCTCAGTTGAACCCATACTTGCCAACACTACTATTCTAGCTAGCCCACTTGTTCTGGGAATCAACTGTGTCTCCTTCTGAGCACTGAAGTTACAGGTGGGCAGCCATATCTACCAGGCATTTATTAGTTTTCTGAGGATCCAAACTCCTATCCCAACAGGTACAAAGTGCCAGCACTTTGTTTACTGGGTAATCCACTGCCTGGAACGTGTGGTTTTATTTTGAATAGAACAAGAAATGCAATTCAAAATTTATTACCTTTTTGTTGCTAATCTAGGCAAATAAGAAAATAACTGTTCTGTATATTATTATTATTATTATTATTATTATTAAAAATATAATGCTATTTTGACTGCCACTAAACTACAGAGATAGTTCATGTTCATAGGTATTGATGGAAGCAAAATTTTTAAAAAAATCTTTAGGTAGATTTTAATGTGAAGTATTTATTGCATAATGTACAACTCGATACCAAAAAAGCAGTACTAACAATGTCCAGATTTTCAACAGAAAAGGATTTTCAGAGATTAGGCAGATTCAGTAACAGTGTTTTGTAAGGAGAAACATTTCCAAAGTAAAATAGGCATGCACTAGGACAACATACCCTGAAGATTCCTTTCACATTTGAGATTGGTGGCATCTTTCTAATGATTCCATTAAATCAGAGAAGAAATCCTGTTTGTTATACTAGCCACCTTGCTTCATTCCACAAGCAAATCCTTGAAGTCCATTACCCGCTTTACCAAATTAAAAATATTTTCAAGAGAAAAGTAGTTGTTCTTATGGCTCTCCATCTTATTTCTTTAAAAAGGACCAATGCCTGAAGGAAGAAAGAACCTTAATGCAGGAATTTTGGTGACTTTCAATATAAGAGTCACTGATAAAATTTCTCAAGAAGGGGAGAGGTCATTTTTAATAGTTGAACAAAGTTTTAAATTCTGGGTAAAGTTCTGCTAGGGAAGAAATCACAAGTACATCTGTTACACAGAAAGATCGGTTGTTATCACCAGCAAATTAGAAGAGGTAAAATTTGGCTGTGGCACAAACAACATACTCACTGGCAAGCTCTCACTTACCTCACCTTGCACCATGGGGATTCAGTCTTAGGGACACACTGTACTTGGCATCATTAGGTTGCTTTCCTGCGCGTTAAAAGTGCTTGAGGGCATTAATGTAGGTTAGTTAAAGACGATGAAATTGCTAACAAAAGGTGAGATTTAAATGTGTGTCACAGAGTAGATTGGTGCTTTGAGATGTGAGGAAATACATAAAGCAGAGATAATGTTTAATTTAGACTTAAACAGGATTCATGTAATACAGAAGATTGACTGTGAATTAGGAAGCAAATAATTTTAGGAAATGAAAATCCGTTAGCAATTACATATTCTGCATTTTTTGTTCCTGAGGATTTTTGGAATTGCAAGCATGGCTACAGATAATGGTAGTTTTCTCTGGGAACAAGACAGTATCCTGAGCAGAGGACTGGTCTCTGCCACATCTGTCCAGCTGTGCTATGAGAACTTGAACAGATCCTGCATCAGGAACCCTTACTCCCTAGGCCCTCGCCTCATCCTCTATGCAGTCTTTGGCTTTGGGGCTGTGCTGGCTGTGTGTGGAAACCTCCTGGTGATGATGTCCATTCTTCATTTCAAACAGCTGCACTCTCCTGCCAACTTTCTGGTGGCATCCCTGGCCTGTGCTGACTTCTTGGTGGGACTGACTGTGATGCCCTTCAGCACAGTGAGGTCTGTGGAGAGCTGCTGGTACTTTGGGGACAGTTACTGTAAATTACACACTTGTTTTGATGTATCATTTTCTAGTTCTTCTATCTTCCACTTGTGCTTCATCTCTGTGGATAGATATATTGCTGTCAGTGACCCCCTGACCTACCCCACCAGGTTCACTGCATCTGTTTCTGGCAAGTGCATTGCCTTCTCCTGGCTCCTGTCCATCATCTACAGCTTTTCCCTCCTTTACACAGGGGCAAATGAGGCTGGGCTGGAGGATCTAGTGACTGCCCTCACCTGTGTGGGAGGCTGTCAAGTCCCAATGAATCAAAGCTGGGTCTTCATCAATTTTCTGTTATTTTTCATCCCCACACTTGTCATGATAACTGTCTACACTAAGATTTTCTTCATTGCTAAGCAACAGGCTCAGAGGATTGAGAGAATGAGTGACCAGACGGCCAAGGCATCAGACAGCTACAAGGACAGGGTGGCCAAGAGGGAGAGGAAAGCAGCCAAAACCCTGGGAATCGCAGTGGCAGCCTTCCTGCTTTCCTGGCTGCCGTACTTCATTGACTCCATCATTGATGCCTTCCTGGGCTTCATCACACCCACGTATGTGTATGAAATACTAGTTTGGATCGCCTACTACAACTCAGCCATGAACCCCTTGATTTATGCTTTCTTTTATCCTTGGTTTTGGAAAGCCATCAGACTGATTGTCACTGGCAGAATCTTGAGGGAGAATTCCTCAGCCACCAACTTGTTTCTTGTGTAGATTCAGTTTAGTTGGAGATTGAAAAGAGAGTCACAACTAAACATCACCAGGGAACTGAGTGCCACATCTGATATTGAATAGTCATGGATCATGCTTCAGCTCTGAATGAAAAACACTTAATTCCAGCTTCTGTTTTCTTCAAGAAATGTAAAATTAGTTTCTATCTGTAATGGAACTGGATTACCCTGGAGCTAACCATTTTCCACTCTGTTTGGCGCTGGTTAGTGTTGCTTGGTTCTTGTCTCCCCTTTTCCAGCCTTTCTAAAATTCTAATTGTTGGCTTTTGTTAAATTTTTTAGCCTCAATTTCCAACATACAGTCATTAAATACTTAGTAGTATTTTTGTAATACAGTGTGAATGAAACAAAGAGACCCTCCTATCTCTTCCTCAGAGAAGGATTGTTTGTGGTTCTCTATTCACTGAGGCCCAGATTTGCATTTTTAAAAATGTGATTTTTAAAGTTATGAAAAATCAACCAAGAAGTTTATGTATTAACTAATATCTACTCGATTATATACAGAGGAAGGAAAAACGCTGTCACAAATAGTCACATCTGTTCAGTGACCTGCTTTCTAGGAACAAGCACCAGGGGAGAAATCACAGTCCAAAGGCCTTAAAAGTTGTCATTTGTAGAAATCAAGGACTTAGAGAGAGTTATTCTTTTTCAAGGTTATTTATAAATTAGCTGATTCTTCACTTATGTTGTAAAGTTTCTATAGATTTATAGAAGATTTAAAAGAACACACAAGAATCAAATTAATAATGTGTTCAGAAGAAGAAAACACTAAAATAAAGGGCAAACTGTGCAGTCACCCTGAATCTGGAAAACACATTCTTATAAGGATCCCCAGATGTATTTCTAAAGCCCAACAAAAGTCTGATTTTGTCATTAAAATTATTCCAGATAAAGTCAACTAGGTGTTTTACAGACAATTCTCTCAATAGTAAACAAGAGAGCAGTATACAGTAGTAACATAAACAAACTCCATACTCTAATCTAGATTAGTTTTGTGCAGATAAGACGTTATAAAATTCTAAGCCTTGGGGCTGGAGCGGCAGCTCTGCAGTTAGGAGCACTGGCTGCTCTTTCAGAGAACACTCCATGGCAGCTCACAGCCCTTTGTAACTTTAGTCCTGTCTATAACTTTGGCTTTTGCAGGCACTGCAAGCACGTGGTGCACAGACATACATGTAAACAAAACACCCTCACATATAATAGAAAAATAAAGGGAACATCTGAGCCTTCTGTATTTGCCAAAGTTATGGATATATACTGAGATGTTCTTGCTTAGTATTTTTTCTAGTTTCTATGTTGACATACTCCATGAATATTTATTATTAAAGACTGTTATGTTTTATCATCAAATCTGTTTTAAACTGGTTAAGTTTTCCCTTAGTGATGATACTATATCTGATTTTTATTTGAGACAGTTTCTCAATTGGTCAGACTAACATATATTGGATTGTAAATCCAGGCAATCCCCCTGCCTCTGCTTCCTGAACATTGTGACTAGAGGCTTAAACTACCACTCTTGATAGCCTTATTTCTTATATTAATGTGTTTGAAGAAGTCTGTCTTTGTGATTGGCAGGTGAATAAAGGCTCCTCAGACTCCTTGAAGTCCTCTGCCCATAGCTCTTCAGCTCAGATATTAAACATCATCAGTTTCTTCTGACTTTAGGTGTTTCAATGAGAGTGACTTATCCTGCACCCATAGAACAGTGTCCCATCTTCACTTGAGTGACAGCATACATAAACAAAAGCTCTACAGTAATTGATACATACTGCAAATGTATACATTCAAAAGCAACTCTAATATTTACTTCAGTACATTCAAAGAAGCAATTCCTTTTTAAAATTTATTTATTTTTTTTTTTTTTAGTAAACCTTTGTGCTATCAAGTTTTTACGTCTAGAGTTATCTGTAAGGATGGAACCCCATTTGATAAAATGCTTCCCTATGCTCTAGCTGCAGGGCATTTTCTCAATCAGTAATTGCTGGGGGATGGCCCAGCCCATTGCGAGTGGTGCCATCCCTGGGTTGGTGGCCTTGGGTTCTATAAGATAGCAGATTGAGCAAGCTATGTTGAGCTAGACAGTAAGTAGCACTCCTCCGTGACTTCTGCATCAGCTGCTGCCTGCAGGTTCCTGGCCCGTTTGAATCCTTGCCCTCACTTCCCTCAGTAATGGGTTGTTACCTGGTTGTGTAATAAAGGCTGAAATAAACCATTTCCTCCAAATGTTGCTTTGGTCATGGTGTTTTATCACAGCAGAAGTAATCCATGCAGGTCTCATAGCAGACAGGAAAATGAAGAAGTGAAAATAAAAACTCAGTTCAAACTGACTTTGTCAACCTGGATCAAACTTCAGGAAGTCTAATGCAAGGTGGTTTATTGTAAGCATATTTAAACACAATATAATTTGGAAACAGTTTTCCAAGCAACAACCATTTCAATTCCACACACAGTAAAGTTTAAAATTGGACTACATAGAAACTCCTTTGCAAACTCCATGTGACCCTGTAGGTGTACTCTGTGGCTAAAAGGCCTAGAATCCATTGTGATTTCTAAACCAGGTAGCCAGAGAATCCAACAGCAGACACACTGATCTGGAACTGGGAGCATGCAACAGAAAGGGAACTTAAACCTTCTGAAGCTGGCATGTGAATTTATGAGATGTTTATTCTGTGCTGTGGACCGCTTTCACAAGAGTTCAAATCTTCTTCAGTACAATCTGGTAGAACAGGTAAGACTTGGTTATTGAGTGCACTTAGGTCAGAAGAGGTCAAGTCTCATGGCTGTTGTCATCATAGACAGATGTGAACCTGCCCCACCTGGACTCAGAGAGTAAGTGCTGCTGCTCCTAATGTGCCTCCCTCCCGTCATGAAGTAGAACTCGGCCAAGAGTTAGAGCCTGAATTATGGAACATATAAGTTTCACATAATTATTTCAAGGGAAAATATGATTTTCATCAAGAAAATTCTAATTAAAGATTTGTATTATATGTGTACATGTGTTTCTATGTATATATGTGTATACATATTTGTATATGTTCATGTGTGTATTTATATATGTGTGTGGGATATATATGTGCCTATATATGTGTTTGTGTGTGTATGCATGTGCTTTTTTTCTATCAATTTGACCACCTCTGCTTTTTTTTAAAATGTACTCATTTATTTTACATCCTGACCAGTTTCCTCTTCCTCCTCTTTTCTAGTTCTCTTCCCCTACCTTGCCTCTCCACCCTCTCCAATCAAGTCGTACTGTTTCTGTTCAGAAAAGGGTAGACATCACTTGGGTATAAACAAAGCTTGATCTATCAAGTTGAAGGAGGACCTCAGTTTTAAGACTAGGGAAGGCAACCCAGTATGAGGAATAGGTTCCCCAAAGCCAGCCAGAGCTTTAGAGATAGCCCCTGCTCCCACTCCTAGGCCTCTCACAAGTAGACCAACTACATAACTGTCACTCAAATGTAGACAGCCTTTGTTGGTCCCATGTAGGTTCCCTGGTTGTCAGTTCATGGACTCTGGGAGCTCCTAAGGGCCTGGGTTAGTTGTTTCTGTGAGTTCTCTTGCCATGACATGACCCCCATGGCTAGTATAACCTTCCCCCCTCTCAACATCAGGATTCCCCGAGCTCAGCTCACCTCTGCTTTTTATCTTTCAGATCTATGTATTAGGTCATTTCAGTGAGAATTTAGGAATAATGTAAGCAAAACTTTGTATTCAGTTGGTGTGATGGTAAGTAGTGTACACTGATTTAACCACTCAATTATTAAAATGTAGAATTGCACCATTACTTATTAAAAAATATCTAGGCCCTGGGGCTCCATGTGATCTGATTCCTTCCTCCATACTTCTAATGCTGCCACATGGTGAGAGCTGATTTCATCTCAAGGACTTACTCCACTCTCAGAATAACAGATTCTAGTTGGTCACTGCCTGTGTCTTGCTCATGTGGTTTTAGAATATGAGGTCTGAATATGAACTCAGAAATCAAGTGAGTACATCTGGTTGAACGTTTTTTCACTACAATAAACTTAAATTTTGGTAAGGCAAACCCAAATATAGAAATTTAAGATGTGTCCAAAAATATTAAAGCATCAATTGTTATTTATGTTCAATAACTAAATGAAATATGTCAAAACAAGTGGTGTTATACTATGGAATATTGAAATTATTCAGAAAAGGATCAAGGAACAGAGTTTAACCACCATATTCTTCCATACGTCTTCTTGTACCATGAAGCCTGACCAGTCAAATGTGTCTCTAGTTTCATTTTAATGTAATTTTTTCTACCCCAAACACAAAATGGCTTTATCATTCTCTCTTTCTGTTGTGTTTACTGTCCCTCCATCAATTCACCATGGTAGATAAATCCACTAGGTAGATTCCACAGCCTATCACATACTTTATAAATTTAAAGGTTTATTTAGAGTATCATTTAAAATAAAACTTCAAAATCATGTACAATTTAGCACATCATTTTTCCTGCTCATGCTGTCCAGTTCCAGACCATTGAAATGATATCTCTTATTTCTCAGTCTTTCCATTTCCTCTTTATAAACCTACTCACTGTCCAGAATCGAGAAAGATGAAACCAAGAGAATATTGATATTGCAAAATGACATTCTCTGTGTGTAGTAGTCATGTAGCCTTGATGGAGAAAGCCCACGAGGTAGTCACCAAGTAAATGTAAGCTCTGTGATATGGTACACACTGATCCCATTGGGAGAATCATGCCCTACCAAAACATGTAGGTGAGATTTTTTTTTTCAATGGATCTCTCTAATCCCTGCTGGCAGTCTGTCCATGACAGGAAATTTTATGGGATTTTCAAAAGATCATGTTATTTAAGGACTATGACTTTGAAGAAGGTACTGACAAAGGAGTTCAAGTTTTAGTGCCTTCTTAAGTCTCCTTATGTAGTAATATTCCTTAACTTGCCTTGAGTTTATTTAGAGCTGAAGGAAGGTATGATTGGGAAGGTAATTTGAGGGATTTGGAGAAATCTACTCTAGCCCTCTCTGCCATGTAACAAAGAAGTGTGAGTTCTTCATGACATAGAGCACTCATGGAAGGTGATGAGCCTTGACAGAGCTTGTATGGATTCAATACAGGAGATGAATCTGTAGAAGGAGGTCATCTTGGTGCAAGCCTTTTGTAACTGGGGATTATTATGATTCCCACAGAGTACTGAAGATGAGACCTCCCTGATTAGAGGCTTAAAATACAAAGATGGAGCCCACCAAGTGAAGGCTAAGAGTGGACAAATTTTGTTATAAAATTATTTCATTCATTTTAATCCACCCTTTGCTGCTTCTCCTTATGGAACAGAAACAGAAAAGTGTAGTGAATATGAAGAAAGACATTTACCTTCCTCAAACCAAACATGATTCACTATTGCTTTTCTTCCACTGGAGGAAAAGGTGGCAATACTCAGATATGGACTGAGGTTTTGGAACTGAAGTTGTACGAAATCCAAATTTTCAGTGCTCGTGAAATGACTGACAATTGAGGGTTTAGCAAAAGAGGAAAAGAAAGATTGGCTACAGAACACTTATATACTATGGTTGAAGCAAGCATAATTTTATACAGTTTTACACCCAATCTAATAATTCCATAAGCAATTAACAGTATCTATAAGAAATGTTTGTGGTCGGGTGGTAGTGGTACATGCCTTTAATCCCAGCACTCAGGAGACAGAGGCATGTGGATCTCTGTGAGTTTGGGGCCAGCCTGGGCTACAGAGTGAGTTCCAGGAAAGGCTCCAAAGGTACACAGAGAAACCCCGTCTCAAAAAGAAAAAAAAAAAAACAAAAAAAGAAACGTTTGTGAAATATATGTAGATTATGTAATGAATCAAGCTGAACTGGTACAGTTATTCATGAACTCAAAGTATTGCCTGGACCCCTTAGCAGACAATTTGCTGCATGTGTTCAGTGCTCACAGCTATTCATATACACCTTAGTTCTTTGATTTTCCTTATGTTTGGTTGCCTCTTATACAGGGGTTCTCAACCTCTGGGTCTTGGCCCTTCCTTGTAGTTGAACTACTATTTCACTGGGATCATATGTCAGATATCCTGCATATAAGATAATTGTATTATGATTCATGACAGTAGCAAAATTACAATTATGAAGTAGCAATGAAATACTTTTATGGTTGAGGGGTCTCCATAACAGGAAGAACTGAATTAAAGGGTCACTGCACTAGGAATATTGAGAACCATGTGTTAGAGTTCAACCCACAAAGATAGGGCATAAAATCTTTCTCCCTATTACCTCTCACTAAATGTCTTCTTAATTATGACTGTGCTATGACCACAGACCATCATTACTACATCCTCCTCTAAAGAGGAATGGTTCACACTCTCTATCACCTGGGTGATGACAAATTAGTGAACTTTTAATAATGTGTTTTAGGAGCCAACAACCTGTAAAACTAATGCTCAAGTGCAGAAATGAGAGTGAAAACTTATGTTCACCGAAGAACCAAAAGTTTGTCTGAGAATCATGCTCTCAGGGTTAGAATCTTAAACCCCAAGGAAGTAAAACTTCTGTCTAACTTTGATCTGACTTTTAGCAAACCAATTTACTAAAAATAAATTTGTAAACTGTGGAAGTAACATTTGTAAAAGCATGTCACAGACACTAGGAATATCTCCTAATTATATCTTACCTCAACATTAAGTTTTCATGGAGTTAGCCTAAAAGCAAAGGTCAAATTAACCTGGATGACACTGTTGAGTTTATATTGTCTAATGTAAGTGTAGAATACTTACAATATAAAAACATTGAAGTGACATTTTGCATTGCCTGTACTTGAACAATCTTGTGTTTACTGCACTATAGGGCATTGGATTTCCCTTTCTAGTGCTTACAGCAACTCTAGTCACTACCACATGATGCAGTTACATCATTTGTTACAGTGTACCCAAATAAATCAAAGTCAGTGTTGTTATATCTTTCTGTATACTCCTGTTTATGGATGCAGTATTCACAATAGGCTAGTCTGGGATCTGTGGTGATATTGTGTTCCCCAAAATATTGTGCATCCTAATAAAGTTATCTGGGGTCAGAGAACAGAACAGCCCCTAGATACAGAGGCCAGAAAATGGTGGCACACACACCTTTAATCCTAGCATTCCTAAGGCAGAGATCCATCAGGATCTCTGTGAGTTTAAAACCTTTAATCCTAGCATTCCTAAGGCAGAGATCCATCTGGATCTCTGTGAGTTTAAAGCCACACTGGAAAGAGCCAGGCATGGTGACTCACGCCTTTAATCCCAGGAAGAGATGGCAGAAAGCAAAAAGGTATACAAGGCGTGAAAATCAGAAACTAGAAGCTTTTGGCTGGTTAAGCTTTTAGGCTTTTAGCAGCAGTTCAGCAGAGATTCATTTGGATGAGGACTCAGAAGCTTCCAGTCTGAGGAAACAGGATCAGCTGAGGAATTGGCAAGGTGAGGTGGCTGTGAATTGTTTTGCTTCTCTGATCTTCCAGCATTCACCCCAATATCTGGCTTCAGGTTTGACTTTATTAATAAGACCTGTTAAGATTCCTGCTACAGGGATCAGCCTGCTTACTTAACAACAGTGCTGTGTTCTACATAGGGGTCAATGACCCTGGGCTAGAAGAATTATCCAGTGCTGTTAACTACATAGAAGGATGTCAGCCGAAACTAAGGCTGAGTATTCACAGGTTTTCTGTTATTTTTCAGACCTGCCTCTATTATGGTAATACTATACAGTCATATTTTTATAGTGACTAGAAAACAAGCTAAAAAGAAACAGTTAAAAAATATCATTGACAAGGACAGTCATTTGGGTTGGGGGGGGGGTGAGGACAGTGTGGCCAGAGGAGAGAAAAAAGCTGCCAAACCATGGGTCAAAGTGATAACATTTGCGATTATCTATGGCTATGTATGATGATCACTTTCTTCACCGATTCTTTTAAAGAATTCATAACAGTTCTCTCCAGTTATAAGAAATTTTGGTGGTTTAGCTGCTATAACTCAGCTCAGAATCCATTGATGTGTGCTTTATTTTTTTTCTTTCATTCATGAGAACATGAAAACATCCACTAACTCTATAGGTATCAATAATTTATCACCTTATAACTCAGCCCAAATCTATAACTAAGGAATTTCTTTATAGAATGGGAATTTTGTTGTCATTATGAGAGTTATTATACTGCCCATAATATGTTGCTTTAGTTTGATGAGGAGAAATGATATTTATATGTCATAGCATAGCCTTTATTCTAGGAGGTTCTTGGTTTCATGATCATCTTAAATCACATGATAGAAATATGGTTTAGTAAATACTTGTTTATGCATTATTTCTTAGGTACCTTAACTCAAATCTGCCTGGATGCCTACTTTGTGGCTAATTATTGTCTTTGAAAAGCATCTCATCCATGTTTTACTAGAGCAACCAATGCAGTTTCTGCTATAGAGACTTCTTGTAATGTTTTAAAATAATTTTATTAGATGTATTCATTTTATGTGTGAATGTTTTGTCTACCTGTATGTCTGTGTACCACTTGCATATTTGATGCCCTTGGATATCAGAAGAAGGTACGAGATCCCTTGCAACTGGCAGTAATGACAGTTATGAACCACCATGTGGGTTATGGGAACTGAATCCAGGTCCTCTGCAAGATCACAAGTGTTCTTAACCACTGAACTATCTCTCCAGTCCCTAGAGATGGTCTTTTGTGGGATTCTTTCACTCTTTATCTGAAATTTTGTATGTTTAATATCACAATATACAGTAAGTTTTTCATGATTTTCTGTAAACACTCCCATTTCTATAGTTTTGATAATAAAAAACCCAGAATGTAAAATAATACCTGAAAAAATAGATTATTTAAGAAATGGTAATGGAGTGTAGGGCTCTTAAAAATGTTAAGTAACTTATTCTTATCCTCAGGAAATTATAATTAATTCATTTGGATTTTCAAGTATTAGAAGAAAACGTTGGTTTTATTTCTTGGACAAAATAATATTATTAAATATAAACATAGATTTTGATATACTTGTTACAAAAATGGAAACTAAGAAGATGAGTAATTGTTTGAAATTATGACCAATAAAAATTGTACACCACCCCCAAGATGTATATTAAAAGATGATGCTGTTCCATCTAAAATCCAAACAATTGAAACTAAATAAATGCTCCTAAATTCATGAAGTATAGGCAAAAATATCTCCAGTAATAAAATGAACAGTTTGCAATTAAACAGAGGAGTTAAAAACATTATATTTCGCATGCATAGAAATGTCCACATGTGTGCGCAGGCATGTGATAACCTGTAGGTGACATTGGGGTTGTCTCCAGTTGCTCTCCCCTTCTTCTTTGAGGCAGGGTCTCTCGGTTGAATCCATACTTGCCAACACTGCTATTCTAGGTGCCCACTTGTTCTGGGAATCAACTGTGTCTTCCTTCTGAGCACTGGAGTTACAGGTGGGCGTCTATGTCTATCAGGCATTTATTAGGGTGCTGAGGATCCAGACTCCCATCCCGACACGGGCACTGCCAGCACTTTGTTTACTGGGCTACTCCTTGTCTTGAAAGTGTGGTTTTATTTTGAATAGAACCATAACTGTAATCAAAATGTGTTGAACTTCTGTTGTTAAATTAGGCAAAAAAGAAACTATTTTATATATTATTATTATTATTATTATTATTATTATTATTATTATTATTGTCATTATTATGAAGAAGGCAATTCCATTTTGACTACCATTAAACTACAGGGAAGATTCATGTTCATATGTATTGATGAAAGTAAAAACACGTTAAAAAATCTTTAGATAGTTTTTAATGCAAAGTATTTAAAGTATAATTTACAACTCAACCCCAAAACCAGTACTAACAATGCCCAGATTCTCAATAGAAAAGACTTCTCAGAGCTTAAGAAGATTCTGTAATAGTGTTTTGTGAGGAGAAATATTTCCAAAGTAAAATAGAGTCACACATTAGGACACCACAGTCTGAGGATTCCTTCCACATTTGAATTTCACAGTATCTTTCTAATAATTCTGTTAAATCAAAGAAGAAAGTCCTGTTTGTTACCCTAGCCTCCTTACTTTATTCCATGAGCAAATCCTGGCAGTCCATACCCCCAATTTTCCAAAAGTGAACCTGGAGAAAAGTAGTTGTTCTCACAACTGTGTATCTTATTTCTCTAACAAGGATGAATGCCTGAAGGAAGAAAGAGCTTTTATGCAGGAATTTTGATCACTTTTGTTATAAGAGCCATTGATAGCAATTCTCATGAAGGGAAAAGGTCATTTTTAATAAATAAACAAACTTTCCAGTTCTGGGTAAAGTTCTGTTACAGCAGGTATTATGGTCACATACATTATACAGAAAGGTCAGCTGTCACTAGCAAATTAGAAGGGGGAGAATTTGGTTGTGGCATAAACAACATACTCACTGGCAAGTTCTCACTTACCTCACCTTATGCCATGGGGATTCAGTCCTAGGGACACGCTGTATTTGGCATCTCGAGGTATTACCATAGGTTAGTTAAATAAGGATGAAAATGCTAATAAAAGGTAGGACTGAAACTTGTGTCACAGAACTGCTGTTTTTGAGATGTGAGTAAATAGATTAAGCAGAGAAAAAAGCTGAAACAGACTTAATCAGCATTCATGTAATAAAGAAGTTTGACTGTAAATTAGGAAGCAAATAATTTTAGGAAATGAAAATTCATTAGAAATTACATATTCTGTATTTTTTCCTGAGGATTTTTGGAATAGCATACATGGCTACAGATGATGGCAGTTTTCTCAGAGATCTAGCCAGAATCATGAGTGAAGATCTGGTCTCTCCCACATCTGTCCAGCTGTGCTATGAGAACCTGAACAGATCCTGCATCAGGAACCCTTACTCCCCAGTCCCTCGCCTCATCCTCTATGCAGTCTTTGGCTTTGGGGCTGTGCTGGCTGTGTGTGGAAACCTCCTGGTGATGATGTCCATTCTTCATTTCAAACAGCTGCACTCTCCTGCCAACTTTCTGGTGGCATCCCTGGCCTGTGCTGACTTCTTGGTGGGACTGACCGTGATGCCCTTCAGTACAGTGAGGTCTGTGGAGAGCTGCTGGTACTTTGGGGACAGTTACTGTAAAGTTCATTCTTGTTTTGATGTATCATTCTGTTTTTCTTCTATCTTTCACTTGTGCTTCATCTCTGTCGATAGATATATTGCTGTCAGTGACCCCCTGACCTACCCCACCAGGTTCACTGCATCTGTTTCTGGCAAGTGCATTGCCTTCTCCTGGCTCCTGTCCATCAGCTACAGCTTTTCCCTCCTTTACACAGGGGCAAATGAGGCTGGGCTGGAGGATCTAGTGACTGCCCTCACCTGTGTGGGAGGCTGTCAAGTCCCAATGAATCAAAGCTGGGTCTTCATCAATTTTCTGTTATTTTTCATCCCCACACTTGTCATGATAACTGTCTACACTAAGATTTTCTTCATTGCTAAGCAACAGGCTCAGAGGATTGAGAGAATGAGTGACCAGACGGCCAAGGCATCAGACAGCTACAAGGACAGGGTGGCCAAGAGGGAGAGGAAAGCAGCCAAAACCCTGGGAATCGCAGTGGCAGCCTTCCTGCTTTCCTGGCTGCCGTACTTCATTGACTCCATCATTGATGCCTTCCTGGGCTTCATCACACCCACGTATGTGTATGAAATACTAGTTTGGATTGTCTACTTCAACTCAGCCATGAACCCCTTGATTTATGCTTTCTTTTACCCTTGGTTTCGGAAAGCCATCAAACTGATTGTCACTGGCAGAATCTTGAGGGAGAATTCCTCAGCCACCAACTTGTTTCCTGAGTAGATTCAGTTTAGTTGGGGATTGAAAAAGAGTCACAGCAGAAATTCACCAGAGAACTGAATGCCACATCTTATCTTGTAGAGTCATGGATTATGCTTCAGCTGTGAATGAAACACTTAAATCCAGCTTCTGCCTTTTTCAAGAAATGTAAAATTAGTTTCTATCTGTAATGCAAGTAGATGACCCTGGATCTAACCATTTTCCACTGTGTTTTGTACTGGTTAGTGTTGGTTGGTTTCCTGTAGCTGCTTTTCCCTCCTTCCTAAAATTCTAGTTGTTGTCTTTTGTTAAACTTTTTAAGCCTCAATTTTCAACACATAGTCATTAAATCCCTTGGTAGTATTTTCTACTACAATGTAAATGAAACAAAAAGACCCTTGTGGGCTCTCTCTTCCTCACAGGAGGGGTGTGTTGGGTTCTCTATTCACTGAGGCCCAGATTTGCACTTTTAAAAATGTGACTTTTATGGTCAGGAAAAATAATCCAAGAAGTTGACGTATTAACTAACATCCACTCCATTGTTTACAGAGGAAGGAAAAACGCTGTCACAAAGGTCACAGCTGTTCAGTGACCTGCTTTCTAGGAACAAGCACCCAGAAGAGAAGTCACAGTCCAAAGGCCTTACCAGTTGTTATTTTTAGAAATGAAGGATTTAAAGATGGTTATTCTTTTTTTCAAGGTGATTTATAAATTAGCTGATCCTTCACTTATTTTGTAAAGTTTCTATAGATTTATAGAAGTTTTTTAAAAATATACACAAGAATCAAATTAATAATGTGTTCAGCAGAGGAAAACAGTAAACTAAAGGGCAAAGTATGCATCACCCTGAATCTTGAAAACACATTTTCATAAGGATCCCCGGATGTATTCCTTAAGCTCCACCCCCTAAAAAGTCTGAATTAGTCATAAAAATTATCCTGGATAAAGCCAACTATGTGTTTAACAGGTAACTCTCTCAATAGTAAATTAGAGAGCAGTCTACAGTAGTGAAATAAACAAATTCCATAGTCTAGTCTAGATTACTTTCGTTCAGATAAGACAGTATAAAATTATAAGCCTTGTGCCTGGAGCGACAGCTCTGTAGTTAAGAGCACTGGCTGCTCTTTCAGAGGTCACTCTGTGGCAGCTCACAGCCCTTTGTAACTCTATTTCCCTTCTACAACTTTGGCTTTTGCAGGCACAGCAAGCACGTGGTGCACAGATACATGTGCAAGCAAAACACCCACGCAGGTAGTAGAAAAACAAAGGAAGAGTCTGAGCCTTCTGTATTTGTTAAAGTTATAGATGCATACTGAGATGTTCTTGCTTACTATTATTTTTTCTAATATCTATGTTGACATGCACCATGAATATTAATGATTGCTGTCTTTTATTATCAGATCTATTTTAAACTGGTAAAGCTTTCCCTTAGAGATGATACAGTATCTGATTTTAATTTGAGACAATTTCTCTATTGGTCAGACTAACCTATATTGGATTGTAAATCCAGGCAATCCCCCTGCTTCTGCTTCCTGAACATTGTGATTAGAGGTTTAAGCTGTCACTCCTGCCTTATTTCTTATTTTAATGTGTTTGAGGAAGTCTGTCCTTATGTGAATGAAGGCTTCTCAGACTCCTTGAAGTCCTCTGCCCATAGCTGTTTAGTTCAGATATTAAACATCATCAGTTTCTTTTGACTTCAGCTGTTACAATAAAAGTGACTTATCCTGCAGCCATAGAACAGTGTCCTTTCTTCACTTGAGTGACAGCGTACATAAACAAAAGCTTTACAGTAGTTGATGCATACTGTAAATATCTACATTCAAAAGCAACTCTAATATTTAGTTCAATACACTCAAAGAAGCAATTCCTTTTTTTAAGTAAACCTTTGTGCTATCTCGTTTTTATGTCTAGAGTTATCTACAAGGATGAAACCTCATTTGAGAAAATGCTTCCATATGCTCTAGCTGCATGGCATATTTTAATTAGTGATTGATGTGGGATGACCAGCACATTGTGAGTGGTGCCATCCCTGGGCTGGTGATTTGGGTTCTATAAGATAGCAGCCAAAAGACATTTAAGGAATTGCTCAGCATCCTCAATTATCAGGGAGATGCAAATCAAAATGACTCTGAGATACCATCTTATACTTGTCAGAATGGCTAAGATCAAAAGCACTGTAGACAGCTTATGTTGGAGAGGATGTGGAGCAAGGGGAACACTCCTCCACTATTGGTGGGTGCTGTGGGATGGTCTGTATGTCAAATGTGTTGCTGATTGGTCAATAAATAAATCACTGATTGGCCAGTGGCATGGCAGGAAGTATAGGCAGGACTAACAGAGAGGAGAATTGAGAGAACAGGAAGGCGGAAGAGAGACACTGCCAGCCTCTGCCATGACGAGCAGCATGTGAAGATGCCGGTAAGCCACGAGCCACATGGCAAGGTATAGATTTATAGAAATGGATTAATTTAAGATATAAGAGCAAGAAGCCTGCCAAGGCCATACAGTTTGTAAGCAATATAAGTCTCTGTGTTTACTTGGTTGGGTCTGAGCCACTGTGGGACTGGCGGGTGTCAGAGATTTGTCCTGACTGTGGGCCAGGCAGGAAAACTTTAGCTACAGGTGGGAGTGAAAACTGATACAGCCACTTTGGAAATCAGTATGGCAGTTTCTCAGAAAATTGGGAATCAATCTACCTCAAGACCCAGATATACCACTCTTGGGCATATACCCAAGGAATACTACATCATACCACAAGGGCACATACTCAACTATGTTCATAGCAGCATTATTTGTGATAGCCAGAACCTGGAAACAACCTAGATGCCCCTCAACTGAAGAATGGATTAAGAAAACGTACACATACACAATGGAGTACTACTCAGCAGAGAAAAACAATGCCATCATGAAATTTACAGGCAAATGGATGGAACTAGAAAATATCATCCTGAGTGAGGTAACCCAGACTCAGAATGACAAACATGGTATGTACCCACTCATAAGTGGATACTAGAGATAAAGCAAAGGGTAATCAGGCAACAACCCATAACTCCAGAGAAGCTAACTAAAAGGGAAGACCCAAAGAGGGATGCCTGGACTGCCCTGGGAAGGAAAATAGATAAGATCTCCATGAATAAACTGAGGATTAGGGGTGGGCAATAAAGGATAGGTGACAGAGGATGAGAACATAAGGGAATGGAATGGTTGAGCTGCAACAGGGAGGGAGGAGGAATGCAATGATAAAGATACCATGATGGAGAGAGACATCATGGGGATAGAGAGAAGCCTCCAACTACTGGAGAGGTTGCCAGGAGTCCTTAAGGATGACCCAAGTCTGAGCTACTGGCAATAGTGGAGAGGATGCCTGAACTGAACTGGCTTGCCCTAGAGATCAGACCAGTGAATGCCCTAACTGTCATCACAGAGCTTTTCTCCAGTGACTTATGGAGGCAGATGCAGAGATCCACAGCCAAACACTAGACAGAGCTCCAGGAGTCCAGTCAAGGAGACAGGAGGGATTCTGTGAGCATGTGCATCAGGATCATGATGGGGAACATGTAGGGACAACCAAAACAAACTAGAGGGAACTCATGAAAGTTGCATCATTGGCTGTGGAGCCTACCTAGAACTAGACTGGGCCCTCTGTATGGCAAGACAGTTGTGTAGCATGATCTGCTTGGGAGGCCTCCTGACAGTAGGATCAGAATCCATTTCTGGTGTATGGGTGGGCTTTGTGGAGCCCACTACCTATGATGGGACACCTCGTGCAGCCTTGAGGCAGGGGCAGTGCCTTGGACTTGCCTCTGCTGAATGTGCCTCCCCATGGGAGGACTTGCCTTCTTGTGGGTGAGAGTGGGAGGTAGGTTGGAAGGTAGAGTATGGGGGGCCAGGAGGAGGGAAGAGGGGGATCTTTGATTGGTGTGTAAAATGAATGAAAAATTTTTCTTGCTAGTAAAATAAGAAAGAAAAAAAAGATAGCAATCTGAGCAAGCTATTTTGAACTAGACAGTAAGTAGCACTCTTTCATGGTTTCTGCATCAGTTCCTGCCTCTAGGTTCCTGGCCTCTTAGAATTCCTGCCCTTACTTCTCTCAGTGATGGGTTGTTACCTGGTGGTGTAATATAGGCTGAAATAAACCATTTCCTCCAAATTTTCTTTGGTCATGGTGTTTTATCACAGCAGTGGGGATCTCTGCAGTTGTCATAGCAGGCAGGAAAATGAAGAGGTGAGAATAAAACTCGGTTCAGACTGACTTTGTCAACCTGGATCAAACTTCACGAAGTCTAATGCAAAATGGTTTATTGTAAGCATATTTAAACACAATAGTATTTGGAAACAGTTTTCTAGGCAACAATCATTCCAATTGCAAGCACATAATAAAGCTTAAGATGGGACTACAAACTCCATGTGACCATGTAGGTTTATTTTGTGCCTAAAAGGCCTAGTATCTAGTGTGGTTTCTAAACAAGGTAGCCAGAGAACCCAGTAGCAGACACACTGATGCTGTGGGATGGTCTGTATGTCAAGTGTGTTGCTGATTTGTCAATAAATAAAACACTGATTGGCCAGTGGCTAGGCAGGAGTATAGGTGGGACAAGAGGAGAATAAAGCTGGGAAGTGGAAGGCTGAGTCAGAGAGACACTGCCAGCCACCAAGATGACAAATAGCATGTGAAGATGCTGGTAAGCCACGAGCCACGTGGTAAGGTATAGATTTATAGAAATGGATTAATTTAAGCTGTAAGAACAGTTAGCAAGAAGCCTGCCATGACCATACAGTTTGTAAGCAATATAAGTCTCTGTGTCTACTTGGTTGGGTCTGAGCGGCTGTGGGACTGGCAGGTAAGAGAGATTTGCCCTGACTGTGGGCCAGGCAGAAATACTCTAGCTACACACTGATCTGGAACTGGGAGCATGCAACAAGGGGGAACTTAAACCTTCTGAAGCTGGCATGTGAATTTATGGGATATCTATTCTGTGCTGTGGACCTCTTTAATTACAAGGGTTTATATTCTTCAGTACAATCTGGTAGAACAGGTAAGACTGTTCCTTGGTTATTGAGTGCACTTAAGTCAGGAGAGGTCAATTCTCATGGCTATTGTCTTTATAGACAGATGTGAACATGCATCATCCAGGACTCAGAGAGTAAGTGTTGCTGCTCCTAAATGTGCCTCACTGCCATCATGAAGTAGAACTCAGCCAAGTTGGTTAGAGCCTGAATTATGGAACACATAAATTTCACATAATTACTTCAAGGGAAAATATGATTTTCATCACAAAAATTCTAATTAAAGGGGTATATGTATTTGTACATGTTCATATGCGTGTATTTGTCTATGTGTGTGGGATATATATGTATATGTATATATATATGTGTGTGTGTGTGTGTGTGTGTGTGTGTGCATGTGCTATTTTGTTTTTTCCACCAATTTTACCACTCTTTTTAAAAATTATTCATTTATTTAACATCCTGATCACAGTTTCCCCTTCTTCCTCTGTTCAAGTTTCCCCCTCCCCTGCTCCCCTTCTCACCACCCTTCTCCAGTCCACCTCTACTGTTTGTGTTCAGAAAAGGGTAGTCCTTGCATGAGTATAAACAAAGCAGGATCTATCAACTTGAAGGAGGACCTCAGTTTTAAGGCTGGCGAAGGCAACCCAGTGTGAGGAATAGGATCCCCAAAACCAGCCAAAGCATTAGGGATAGCCCCTGTTCCCACTGCTAAGGGTCTCACAAGTAGACCAACTAGACAACTGTCACTCAAATATAGACAGTCTATGTTGGTCCCATGCAGGTTCCCTGGTTGTCAGTTCACAGATTCTGTGAGCTCCTAAGGGTCCGGATTAGTTGTTTGTGTGGGTTCCTTTGCCACTACCTGACCCCCATGGCTAGTATAATCTTCCCCCCTCTCTTCATCAGGATTTCGTGAGCTCAGCCCACCTATGCTTTATCTTTCAGATCTATGTATTAGGTCATTCCAGTGAGAATTTAGGAATTATGTAGATAAAACTTTGTATTCAGTTGGTATGATGTTAAGTAGTGAACACCGATTTAACCATTTGATTATTAAAATGTGGAATTTTACCATTACTTGTTAGAAAATATCTAGACCTTAGGGCCCCATGTGATCTGACTCCTTCCTCCATACTTCTAATGCTGCCACATGGTCGAGAGCTGATGTCATCTCAAGGCCTTGCTCCACTCTCTGAGTAACAGATTCTGGCTGGTCAACGCCTATGTCTAGCTTTGGTGGTTTTGGAATATGAACTAAGGAATCAAGTGAGTACATCTGGTTGAATGTTTTCCCTACAATAAACTTAAATTTTTATAATGCAAACCCAAATATAGAAATTTAACATGTGTCCAAAAATATTAAATTATCAATTGTTATTTATGTTCAATAACTAAATAAGATATGTCAAAACAGGTGATAGTATACTATGGAATACTGAAATTATTCAGAAAAGGAGCAAGGAACAGAGTTTGACCACCAAATTCTTCCTTACCTTATCTTGTACCATGAAGCCTGACTAGTCAAATGTATCTCTAGTTTCATTTTAGCCTACATTTGGTCTACCCCAAACACAAAATGGATTTATCATTCCCTTTCTCTGTGCTGTTTACTATCCCTCCATCAATTCACCATGGTAGATAAATCCACTAGATAGATTCCACAGCCTATTACTTACTTCATGAATTTAAAAGTTTATTCAAAGTATAATTTAAATTAAAACTTCAAAATCATGTACAATTTAAAGCACCATCTTTCCTGCCCATACTACCCAGTATCAGACCATTGAATGATGTCTCTTATCTCTCAGTCTTTCCGTTCCCTGTTTATAAACCCACTCACTGTCCAGAATTGAGAAAGATGAATCCAAGAGAACACTGATACCAGGAAAATAATATTCCCTATGTGTAGTAGTCATAAAGCATTGATGGAGAAAGCCCACGAAGTGGTGACCAAACAAATGTAAGCTCTGTGATATGGTACACATGGATTCCATTGAGAGACTCTAGCCCTACCAAGACATGTGGGTGAGATTTTTTTCAGTGGATCTCTTTCAATTCCTGCTGGCAGTCTGTCCATGACAGGAAACTTTATGGGATTTTCATAAGGTCATGTTGTTTAAGGACTATGACTTTGAAGAAGGTACTGACAAAGGGGTTCAAGTTTTAGTCTCTACTTAAGGTTCCTCATGTAGCAATATTCCTTAACTTGTACTGTGTTTATTTAGAACAGAAAGAAGATAAAATTGGGCAATTTGAGTGACTGGAAGAAAACTACACAGGCTCTCTCTGCCATGTAACAAAGAAGTGTGAGTTCCACATGATACAGAACACATACAGAAGGCAAAGAGCCTTGACAGAGCATGCATGGATTCCATACAAGAGGTGAATCTGTAGAAAGAGGCCATCTTGATGCAAGCCTTCTGTAATGGGGGATTATTACGATTCCCACAGAGTACTGAAGATGAGACCTCCCTGATTAGAGGCTTGAAACACAAAGATTGAGCCCACCAAAAGAGGGCTAAGAGTGGTTATAAAACTATTTCATTCATTTTAATCAACCCTTTGCTCCTCCTCCTTATGGGATAGAAACAGAAAAATCTGTGGTATAATGAATATGAAGAAAGACATTTATCTTCCTCAAAGCAAATATTATTCTCTGTTGCTTGTATATCGCTGGAGGAAAGGGGGGATAATATTCAGATGTGGACTGAAGTTTTGGAACTGAAATTGAAAGAAATCCAAATTTTCAGTGCTCATGTTAACTAACAATTGAGAGTTTACCAAAAAAGAAAAAGGGAAGATTGGCTACAGAACACTTATATACTATGGTTGAGGCATCCACAATTTCATACATTTTCACACACACATCTAAGAATTCCTTAGGCAATTACCAGTATCAATAAGAAATATTTTTGAAATACATGTAGATCATGTAATGAATCAAGCTAAACTGGTACAATTATTCATGAACTCAAAGAATGACCTGGACCCCTTAGTAGACAGTTTGCTGCATGTGTTCAGGGCTCATAACTGTTCACACAAAGCTTGGAACTTTCATCTTTCCTGTGTTTGGTTGCTGCCATCCTCTTATACAGGGGTTCTCAACCTGTGGGTCTTGACCCTTCTGTAAGGATGAACTATTTTTTTCACTGGGGTATATCAGATATCCTGTATATCAGATAATTGCATTATGATTTATGAAAGTAGCAAAATTACACTTAGGAAGTAGCAATGACATAAATTATGGTTGGGGGGGTTGTCTCCATAACAGAAAAAACTGAATTGAAGGGTCACTTCATTAGGAAGATTGGGAACCACTGTGTTAGAGTCTAAGCCATAAGGACAGAAAATAAAAACTTTCTCCCTTTCCTCTCACTAAATGTCTTCTTAATTTTGACTGTGATATGACCTCAGACCATCATTACTGTATCCTTCTCTAATGAGGAATGCTTCACACTCTCTATCACTTGGGTGATTACAAGTTAGTGGATTTTTTATAATGTGTTTCAGGAGCCAACAACTTGTAAACTAATGCTCAAGTGAAGAAATGAGAATGAAACCTTTTGTTCACCAAAGAACCAAAAGTTTGTCTGAGAATTGTGCTCTCAGGGTTAGAATCTTAAACCCCAGGGAAGCAAAACTTCTGTCCAACCTTGATCTGACTTTTAGTGAACCAATTTACTAAAAATAAATTTGTAAACAACCATGGAAGTAACATTTCTACAGGAATGTTACAGGCGTTGGGAATATCTCCTAATTATATCTTACCTCAGCATTAAGTTTTCATGGAGTTAGCCTGAAAGCAAAGGTCAAATTAACCTGGATGACTCTATTGAGCTTAGATTGCCTGATTTAAGTGTAGAGTAGTTGCAATATAAAAACTTTGAAGGGAAGTTTTGCCTGTATCTGACCAATCTTGTGTTACTGCACTATAGGGCATTGGCTTTCCCTTTCTAGTGCTTACAGCAACTCTAGTCACTACCACATGATGCAGTTACATCATTTGTTACAGTGTACTCAAATCAAAGTCACTATGTGATATATCTTTTTGTATATTCCTGTTTATGACTGCAGTCTTCACAATAGGCAAGTCTGGAATCAGCCTGCTTACCTAACAATGGAAGAATGAATTAAGGAAATGTTGTATACATATCAAGTGGGGTATTATTCATTTTCAGAAAATAATATTACTTGTGAGTCCATCTCTTGGGAGATGGAGACAGGGGGTATTAGACTTCAAGGTCATCTTCAGTTCCTAAGAGTGTTTGAGGTCAAATTATGCAACATGAAGTTTTGGATCAAGAGCTATAACTACTTAGAATTTGCGGTAGTAAAAGGATGTGCAGCTCTTGTGGAAGACCTGAGTTGAGTTGCCAATACCCACATCGGGCAGCTCCCAACTGCCTGTAACACAGGATCAGGTGGATCTGGCTTCCTTTGGAACCTACAGTCACATGAACAAACCCATGTACAGACACATAGGTAAAGACACCATGTGTGTGCCTGTCACCTACTCCTGGGGAACAAAGACAGGTGGATCTAATGGGTCCACTGACCAGTCTTTCTAGTCCAATAGGGAATGGCCAGCTCCATGTTTAGTTATAGACTCTATCTAAAAAAAAAAGAGGAAGAATAACCCGCTCACCTCATACCTGTAACTTCCACATCACACATACCAACATCAACAGAGACTCCAATTATGATAGATGACCTTTCTTTTTGGTAGGGTCTCACTATGTAGCCCTGGCTGACCTAGAACTTATTCTGTAGATCAGAGCAGTCTTGAATTTGTAGAGATCCCCTTGCCTCTGCCTCCTCAGTGATGGGATTAAGGTGTGTGCCACCATGCTTGGTTGTACTGGGTTATTTGTTAGTGTGTATGTGTGTTTGGTTTTAACTTTATGCATTTCATTTAAAGGTGAGAATTTCTCTCATTTTCCTCTTCCTACCATCTCTGCCATTTTTATCACTGAGAATATTCACTGTTAGACATCAAATCTTAAGAAGAGACTTATGTAAGTTTCTTCTCATTGTTCATATCTCACCCTTTGGAAATTCCTATTGTCATCATTTCTGATGTGCAATTTGGCTTTGTTTCCTGGGAACTTTTTCTCACTTATTACTCAACATTAGGAGTGGAAGTATTGAAAAGTGAGTAATACATGTTAAACCCTCACCAAATTTCAGGGCTTTAACAATGAGGACAGTCCTAGGCACACAGAGCAGGTACTGAAAATGACTGGTTAAATTATAAAGTCACAGCAGAAGATTTGCTGCATATTTTTGGAAGAGTAATTGCTGCTGGATTAAGAATAAGTTTTTCTCAGATTACACTGAGATGTAAGAATCATGACCATAACAATGAAATTTATGGAACACACAAATTTAAATAGAATTCACAACTGCTTTGTAGGTTCAAAGATTAAAGCTGAAATCAAGATGTGACAGGGAATGTTTGACAAGGACACCTTGGATATGCAAATTAATGAGGGTTCTTTTCTTTTTTCAGCACTTAAAAAATTGTCATCTTATGTGATTGATCAAAATTCTGTACTTGTGCCTGAATGAACAGCAAGAAAGAGATGGTGCTAAGAGAAGAATCTTGTCACCCATAGCCCTCTGCTACAAGAACCCAAAGGAGTCCTCTGTGATAACCCATTCACCTGGGACCTTGGTGATTGTCTACACAGTATTTGAACTCAAGGTTGTGTTGACTGTATTTGAAGAGCTCCTGAAGATGAGCCTCACTCTCCATTTCAAATCATGTATTTCATCACTGTATTTCTGGCTTATTCTGATTCTGGGTGGGAGTCTCTGTAATGCTCGTCAGCATGTTCACATCCATTAAGAGCTGTTGGTACTTTTGGAGAAATTTCTCTCCTTTTCTCACCGGCTGTGATGTGGACGTGACATTTTGTTACTCTTATCTCTTACACCCATGCTTCACCTCTGTCAGCAGGAACATCATTGTAACTGACTCTTGGATCAATCCAACCAAGTTCAAGATGTCTGTGTCAGGGATTTATACCAGCATCTTTGGATTCTGCCCCTGTTGTACACCAGGGCTGTGTTGTACACAGGGCTCTATGGCTGTGGGCTGGGAGAATTAGCCAGTGTTGATAACTGTAAAGAAGGTTGTCAGTATGTTCTAAACTAAGGCTGAGTAGTCACAAGTTTTCTGTTATTTTTCAGACCTGCTTCTATTATGGCAATACTAAATAGTCATATTTTTATAGTGACTATATAGAAAACAAGCTAAAAACAAAAAGATAAAAAACATCAGTTACAAGGACAGTTATTTTAAGGAGATAAAAAGCCAATGTGGCCACAGTAGAGAGAAAAGCTGCCAAAGCTTGTGTCGAAGTGATAACATTTGTGATCCTGTATGACTATGTAGGATCACTTCTTTCACTGATTCTTTGAAGGAGTGCATAACATCTTTCTCCAGTTATAAGACATTTTGCTAGTTTAGCTACTGTAAATCAGTTCAAAATACATTGATTTGAACTTTATTTCCTTCTTTGATTCATGAGAACATCAAAATATCCACTAACTTGACGGGTACCAGTAATCCATTACCTTGTAACTCAGCCCAAATCTGTAATTAAGGAATTTTTTGACAGAGTGTGAGTTTCGTTGTCATTATGACAGTTATTATACTGCCCATAAATATGTTGCTTTAAGTTGAGGAGGGAAATTGATATTTAATTGTATAGCATAGCTTTTGTTCTAGTGGGTTCTTGGTTGTATGATCATCTTAAATCACTTGATAGAAATATGGTTTAGTAAATATTAGTGTATGCAATATTTCCTAGGTATGTCAACTCAAATCTGCCTGGATGCCTTCTTTGTCTGTGGCTAATTATTGTCTTCTAAAAGCCTCCCATTTATGCTTTACTATTAGCAACAAATTCAGTTTCTACAATAAGAGACTTATTTTTAAGTCTTAAAATATTTTTATTAGATGTATCCATTTTATATGTGATTGTTTGGCTTTCCTGTAGGTCTGTGCACATCCTGCGATTTTGGTGCCCAGGGATATCAGAAGAAGGTACCAGGTGGCCTGGTACTGACATTAATGAGATTTGTGTATCATCATGTGGGTTATGGGAAATAAACCCCGGTCCTCTGAAAGTTCTTAACCACTGAGCCATCTCTCCAGTCACTAGAGACGGTATTTTGTAGAATTCCTTTTCTTTTTCCCTAGAATTTTGTATGTCTAATGTCATAATATAGAGTAATTTTGTCATGACTTTTTATAAATATTCATATTTCTACCATGTTGATAATAAAAAACCCATAATGTAAAATAATACCTGAAAAAAGAATTATTTAATAATAGATTATTTAAGAAAGGGTAATCGAGTGTAGGGCTATTAAAAAAAATGTTAAGTAACTTATTCTTATCCTCAGGAAATTATAATTAATTCATTTGGATTTTCAAGTATTAGAAGAAAATGTTGGTTTTATTTCTTGGACAAAATAGTATTATTAAATATAAACATAGATTTTGGTATACTTGTTACAAAAATGGAAACTAAGAAGATCAGTAAATGTTTGAAATTATGACCAATAGAAATTGTACACCACCTCTGAGATATATATTAAAAGATGTTGCTGTTCCATCTAAAATCCAAACAATTAAAACTAAATAAATGGTACTGAAGTCATAAAGTACAGGCAAAAATACCTCCAATAATAAAATGAACAGTTGCAATTAGACAGAGCAGTTAAAAACATTATCATTATATTTAGCATGCGTAGGAATGTCCACATGTGTGTGCAGGCATGTGATAACCTGTAGGTGACATTGGGAGTCTTCTCCAGTTGCTCTCCCCTTCTTCTTTGAGGCAAGGTCTCTCGGTTGAACCCATACTTGCCAACACTACTAATCTAGCTGCCCACTGGTTCTCGGAATCAACTGTCTCTTCCTTCTGAGCACGGGAGTTACAGGTGGGCGTCTGTGTCTACCAGGCATTTGTTAGGGTGCTCAGGATCCAGACTCCTATCCCGACACATGCACTGCCAGCACTTTGGTTACTGGGCTACTTCTTGTCTTGAAAGTGTGGTTTTATTTTGAATAGGACCATAACTGTAATCAAAGTGTATTGAACTTCTGTTGTTACACTAGGCAAAAAAGAAATAAACTATTTTATATATGATTATTATTATTGTCATTATTATGAAAAATGTTATTCCATTTTGACTACTATTAAAGTACAGGGAAAATTCATGTTCTTATGTATTGATGAGAGCAAAAATTGGTTAAAAATCTTTAGATAGATTTTAATGTGAACTATGTAAAGTATAATTTATAACTCCCCCCACAAACCAGTACTAACAATGTCCAGATTTTCAACATAAAAGACTTTTCAGAGCTTAGGCAGATTCTATTACAGTGTTTTGTGAGGAGAAACATCTCAAAGTAAAATAAAGTCACACATTAGGACACCACAGTGTGAGGATTCCTTCCACATTTGAATTTTATATTTCTAATGATTCTGTTAAATCAAAGAAGAAAGTCCTGTTTATTATACTAGCCTCTTACCTCATTCCACAAGCAAATCCTTGCAGTCCATACCCCCACTTTTCCAAATCAAAATGGTTAAAGCTGACCCTGGAGAAAAGTAGATGTCCTCATGGCTCTGTATTTTATTTCTCTAACAAGGATGAATGCCAGAAGGAAGAAAGAGATTTTATGCAGGAATTTTGATCATTTTCAATATAAGAGCCATTGATAGCAATTCTCATGAAGAGGAAAGGTCATTTTTAATAATGAACAAAGTTTCCAATTCTGGGTGAAGTTCTGTTACATCAGGTATTATGCTCACATACATTATACAGAAAGGTCAGCTGTCATTAGCAAATGAGAAGGGGTAAACTTGGTTGTGGCACAAACAACATACTCACTGGCAAGTTCTCACTTACCTCACCTTACACCACGGGGATTCCATCGTAGGGACACACTGGACTTGGCATCATTAGGCTGCTTTCTTGAGGGCTAAACGTGCTGGGGGGCATTACCATGTGTTAGTTAAATAAGGATGAGATTGTGGGATTTAAGTGTGGGTCACAGAATAGACTGCTGCTTTTGAGATGTGAGGAAATAGATTAAGCAGAGAAAAAAACTGAAACGGACTTAAGCAGCTTCATGTAATACAGAAGGTTGACTGTAAATTAGGAAGTAAATAATTTTAGGAAATGAAAATCTATTAGCAATTACTTGTTCTGAATTTTTTTCCTGAGGATTTTTGGAATAGCATACATGGCTACAGATGATGACAGCTTTGTCTGGGATCAAGACAGCATCCTGAGCAGAGAACTGGTCTCTGTCACATCTGTCCAGCTGTGCTATGAGAACTTGAATGGATCCTGCATCAAGAACCCTTACTCCCCAGGCCCTCGCCTCATCCTCTATGCAGTCTTTGGCTTTGGGGCTGTGCTGGCTGTGTGTGGAAACCTCCTGGTGATGATGTCCATTCTTCATTTCAAACAGCTGCACTCTCCTGCCAACTTTCTGGTGGCATCCCTGGCCTGTGCTGACTTCTTGGTGGGACTGACCGTGATGCCCTTCAGTACAGTGAGGTCTGTGGAGAGCTGCTGGTACTTTGGGGACAGTTACTGTAAAGTTCATTCTTATTTTGATGTATCATTCTGTTTTTCTTCTATCTTTCACTTGTGCTTCATCTCTGTGGATAGATATATTGCTGTCAGTGACCCCCTGACCTACCCCACCAGGTTCACTGCATCTGTTTCTGGCAAGTGCATTGCCTTCTCCTGGTTACTCTCCATCATCTATAGCTTTTCTCTTATTTACACAGGGGCCAATGAAGCTGGGATAGAGGATCTAGTGACTGCCCTCACCTGTGTGGGAGGCTGTCAACTTCCAATGAATCAAATCTGGGTCTTCGTTAATTTTGTACTATTTTTCACCCCCACACTTGTCATGATAACTGTCTACACTAAGATTTTCTTCATTGCTAAGCAACAGGCTCAGAGGATTGAGAGAATGAGTGACCAGACGGCCAAGGCATCAGACAGCTACAAGGACAGGGTGGCCAAGAGGGAGAGGAAAGCAGCCAAAACCCTGGGAATCGCAGTGGCAGCCTTCCTGCTTTCCTGGCTGCCGTACTTCATTGACTCCATCATTGATGCCTTCCTGGGCTTCATCACACCCACGTATGTGTATGAAATACTAGTTTGGATCGCCTACTACAACTCAGCCATGAACCCCTTGATTTATGCTTTCTTTTATCCTTGGTTTCGGAAAGCCATCAGACTGATTGTCACTGGCAGAATCTTGAGGGAGAATTCCTCAGACACCAACTTGTTTCCTGAGTAGATTCTCAGGTTAGTTGGGGATTGAAAAGAGTCTCAACAGAACGTCACCGGGAAAACTGAGTGCCACTTCTGATCTTGTAGAGTTGTGGATTATGCTTCAACTCTGAACGAAACAGTTAAAACCAGCTTCTGTTTTGATCAAGAAATGTAAAATTAGTTTCTGTCTGTAATGGAACTAGATGACCCCGGATCTAACCATTTTCCACTGTGTTTTGTACTCGTTAGTGTTGGTTGGTTTCCTGTAACCCCTTCTCCTCCTTTTCTAGAATTCTAGTTGTTGGCTTTTGTTAAACTCTCAAAGCCTCAATTTTGAATGTATAGTCATTAAATTCCTTAACAGTACTTTCTAATACGATGTAAATGAATCAAAGAGACCTTTACAGGCTATCTCTTCCTCAGAGAAAGAGTAAATATGGTTCTCTATTAACTGGGTCACAGATTTGCACTTTTAAAAATGTGATTTTTTAAGGTCAGGAAAAATAAACCAAGAAGTTGATGTATTAACTAACATCTACTCCATTGTTTACAGAGGAAGGAAAAATGGTGTCACAAAGGTCACATCTGTTCAGTGACCTGCTCTCTAGGGAATAAGCACACAGAGGAATGGTCACTGTCTAAAGCCTCACAAGTTGCTATTTGTGTTAATCAAGAATTTAAAGATGATTTTTTCCATGTGATTTATAAATTAGCTGATCCTTCACTTAATTTGCAAGGTTTCTACAGATATATAGAAGTTTTCAAAACTATACATAAGAGTCAAATTAATGTATTCAGAAGAAGAAATAAAGGTCAAACTGTGCAGTCACCTGGAGTCTGAGAAACACTTTTTTTTTTTTTTGGAAATGGAAAAACATTTTTATAAGGATCCCCGGATATATTTCTAACCCCCCCCCCTAAAAAGCCTGATTTTGTCATAAAAATTATCCTGGATAAAGCCAACTAGTTGGTTTACAGATGACTCAATAGTAAATTAGAGAGCAGTGTATCATCGTGGAATAAACAAACTCCATACTCTAGTCTAGATTAGTTTTTGTTCAGACAAGACATTATTAAATAAATACTAAGCCTTGGGGCTGGAGCGGCAGCTCTGCAGTTAGGAGCACTGGCTGCTCTTTCAGAGAACACTCTGTGGCAGCTCACAGCCCTTTGTAACTCTAGTCCTGTCTATAACTTTGGCTTTTGCAGGCACTGCAAGCGCGTGGTGCACAGACATACATGCAAGCAAAGCATTCATGCATGTAATAGAAAAATAAAGGGAACATCTGAGCCTTCTGTATTTGCCCAAGTTATGGATATATACTGAGATGTTCTTGCTTAGTATTTTTTCCAGTTTCTATGTTGACATACTCCATGAATATTTATTATTAATGACTGTTGTCTTTTATTATCAAATCTGTTTTAAACTGGTTAAGCTTTCCCTTAGAGATGATACTATATCTGATTTTTAGTTGAGTAGTTTCTCTGTAGCTCAGACTAACCTATATTGGATTGTAAATCCAGGCAATCCCCCTGCCTCTGCTTCCTGAACATTGTGATTAGAGGCTTAAGCTGCCACTCTTGCCTTATTTCTTATTTTAATGTGTTTGAGGAAGTCTGTCCTTGTGTGGTTGGCAGATGATTAAAGGCTCCTCAGACTCCTTGAAGTCCTCTGCTCATGGCTCTTCAGTTGAGATATTAAACATCATCGGTTTCTTCTGACTTCAGCTGTTTCAATGAGAGTGACTTATCCTGCAGCAATGGAACAGTGTCCCTTCTTCACTTGAGTGACAGCGTACATAAACAAAATCTTTACAGTAATTGATGCATACTGTAAATATCCACATTCAAAAGTATCTCTAATACTTACTTCAGTACACTCAAAGAATTAATCCCCTCTTTTTTTTAGTAACCCTTGTGCTATCAAGTTTTTATATCTAGAGTTATCTACAAGGATGGAACCTCATTTGAGAAAATGCTTCCATATGCTCTAGCTGCATGGCATTTTTTAATTAGTGATTGATGTGGGATGGCCCAGCCCATTGTGAGTGGTGCCATCCCTGGGCTGGTGGCCTTGGGTTCTATAAGAAAGCAGGCTGATCAGGCTATGTTGAGCTGACAGTAATTAGCACTCTGCAGGTGTCTTCTGCATCAGTTCCTGCCTCCAGGTTCCTGGCCTGTTTGAATTCCTGCCCTGACTTCCCTCAGTGATGGGTTGTTAGCTGGTAGTGTAATATAGGCTGAAACAAACCATTTCCTCTAAATTTTCTTTGGTCATGGTATTTTATCACAGCAGTGGGGATCTCTGCAGGTGTCACAGCAGGCAGGGAAATGAAGAGGTGAGAATACAACTCGGTTCAGACTGACTTTGTCAACCTGGATCAAACTTCAGGAAGTCTAATGCAAGGTGGTTCATTGTAAGCATATTTAAATACAGTAGTTTTTGGAAACAGTTTTCTAGGCAACAATCATTCCAATTGCAAGCACATAATAAAGCTTAAGACTGGACTACATAGAGACTCCTTTGCAAACTCCTTGTGACCATGCATGCATATTCTGTGGCTAAAAGTCCTAGAATCTAGTGTGGTTTCTAAATGAGATAACCAGAGAACCCAGTAGCAGACACACTGATCTGGAACTGGGAGCATGGAACAGGGAGGGACTTAAACCTTCTGAAGTTGGCATGTGAATTCATGGGATGCTTATTTTTTTGTTGTGGACCACTTTAATTAGAAGAGCTCAATTCTTGTTCAGCACAATCCAGTAGAACAGGTGAGACTGTGCTTTGGTTACTGAGTGCACTGAGGTCAGAAGAGGTCAAGTCTCATGGCTGTTGTCATCAGTCAGATGTGAACCTGCCCCACCCTGGACTCAGAGAGTAAGTGCTGCTGTTCCTAAGTGTGCTTAGAGCCCAAATTATGAAACACATAAATTTCACATAATTATTTCAAGGGAAAATATGATTTTCATCATGAAAATTCTGATTAAATGTTTGTATTATATATGTACACGTGCTTTTATGTATAAATGTATAAATATATTTGTATTTGTTCATGTGTGTGTGTTTTATATGTCTGTGGCATATATATGTGTATATATATGGGTTTGTGTGCGTATGCATGTGCTATTTTGTTTTTCCATAAATTTGACCATCTCTGCTTTTTTAAAAAGTATTCATTTATTTTACACCCTGACCACAATTTCCCCTTCTTCCTCTCTTCAAATTCTCTCCCCCTACCTCCCCTCAGCACCTCTCCCTGAATGTGGTGATATATTGTACACCCCAATAAAACTTATCTGGGGATCCAAGGACATTGCCAGGTACTAGTTTAGACGTAGAGGCCAGACAGTGGTGGCACACACCCTTAATCCTTTCACTCGGGAAACAGAGATCCATTTGGATCTCTGATAGTTCAAGGCCATATTGGGAATAGAGCTAGTTACTAGTTATGGTAGCACACACCTTTCATTCCAACACTTGAGGTCTCATGCCCTTGCTTAGGAAGCACTCATGCCTTTAATTCAAAGAAGTAAGTTGGCAGGGCAGAAAAAGGTATATAAGGCCTGAGGAAACAGGAAATTACTGTCTTGAGTGTGGGTATTTCCTAGAGGTAAGAGCTTGTGGCTGGTTGTTCTGCTCTGATCTTTCAGCTTTCACCCCAATACTTGGCTCCCGGATTTTTGGTTATAAGATCTTTTAAGATTCGTTTTACATCTGGCAACTCAACATTCATGGCATGAATTCACTAAAACGCTGCTTGCCTATGGCCTTACAGGCCCCCAAGTGAGGCCAGAGTCTCCACCCTATGTGAGCCGGAGGCTCTTCGGCTTCTTCTCTCCTGGTGGGTTGAGGGCTTTCTCTGGATTCCCATCTTGGACTGCTACCACACTAGGTAGATGCCTTGAAACCTACTTGGGCTTCTACTGTTCTACAGAGAAGCAGTCAGCCTCGAACTGTCACTGTCAGAAAATTTGGTGAGTCAATTAAGATATCTTTTTTTTTTTTTTTTTTTTTTTTGAGACAGAGTTTCTGTGTAGCTTTGCATCATTCCTGGAACTCACTCTGTATCCCAGACAGGCCTCGAACTTACAGAGATACACCTGTCTCTGCCTCCCAAGTGCTGGGATTAAAGGCATGCACCACCACTGTCCGGCTCAATTAAGATATCTTAAAGGGAGAAATTAGTTAAAGGAGAATTTTTTTCCCACATTAAAAAATGGGAAACATTTTTACAACAGGGTCTTTGGTCTCTGTTTGATAACACATTAGGCAATCTGAAAATGGAACAACTGAATGAGAGGATAATCAATATTGATGAGATAGAAGTAATGTCAATTATAAATATTATTTATTTGATAATTTCTATTTTATCATTTAAAAAGTTGGTTAATGTGAGTGCCAAGATAAAAATTTAAGAAAATCTTGTTAAAACAAATCATACAGAAATTCAGACCCAGACAAGAGAATTTAAAGGTGAACCAAACTCAGCATTGCATTATATGGTTACAGACAAACAGCCTAAGGCTTCAAACAGCCAAACTTAATCTATCCGGTAACCTTACAGGAACTGCCAAATGCTCAAGGCTGTGTACAAGCTGATTGGACTCCTGTGTAAATGTTAGATTGAAGAATTTCAAGAAAGCTATAGTGTCATATGATATACATTCTCCGTTTGTAAAGCAGATGTTAAACTCATGGTCAACTTGTAGTAGAATTATTCCTCAAGACTGGAAAGATTTGGTTACAGCTGTCCTAGAAGCTGGTCCACAGTTCAAATGAAGGACCTGGTGGAAAAATGAGGCTAAGACAATTGAACAATGGTGTAGGGCTAGAGGTATGGAAGTTTCCCAAGATCAACCTCTTGGAGAAGGTGATTATGCTGATATACAAAGACAATCTTTATATGATGACCACACCCTAATTTTATGCCTTGAATGCTTGGGACAGAATTTAAGAAGTAGGAAAGAAAATTGAGTCATTTACAAAAGTTTTACAGGACCCAAAGGAAACCTTCATGAATTTCTTACAAAGGCTGTCTTCAGCAGTAAATAGAATGATACCAAATTCAGAAGCTAGACAGATAATAATTGAAACTCTGGGTTTTGAAAATGCTAATGGAGCATGCAAAAGGGTAATTAGGCCATTAAAGGCAAGATCAGCACCCTTGATGGAATGGATCTGTGACACAATTAATACTGAATCTCATGACCATGATGATGCTTGGATAGGAGAGTTGATTTCCAGAGGTTTTAAGAAAAGTAGTAATGTCAAATGCTTTAATTTTGGTAAACAAGGTCACCTAAAAAGGGACTATAAACAGGGCATTCCTAGAAAAAAATGTTTTTTCAAGGAGTAACCCCAACAGAATGTCCCTCCCTTCTGGATTATGCAGAAGGTGTGGTAAAGGCAAACACTGGACTAAGGAATGTCGATCAACAAGGGATAGACAAGGCAATCCTTTGCCTTTGCCTTTGGGAACTCCCTGAGGGTCCAATCTCAGGCCCCCATGACAAATTCAGTTCAGTCCTTTCCTGCCATCATAGAAGAAACTCCTTCTCAGAGCATTTAAAGAACCTAATGTCTATTGTAAAAAACCATACTGCTCTGGATTTTTATAAAATAAAACAAAAATTTAAGAAGAAACCATAAATCAAAATTGATAAAGATTAGATTTGGAAACTCCCCAAAGTTACTGTTAGGGAAGGGTTTTTTTTCTTTCAAGATAATGAAGGCTAAGGAATCTGACAACAATGGACAAATGAGACATCTGAAGAAAAAGGACAAATCACCCAGAAAAACATATCCCTAGAAAAAGAGTAAATTGGTCTATTGGTATATCATATTTCTAACAGGATAAAATTTTATAACTCTTCCTAAAGTGAACCATGACCACACCTAACAGTGACTTTGAAGTCTCCCAAGAGATAACCAGGCCCCACAATGACAATTCCATCAGGACGATGATAATACCACTAAGCTGACAAACACGCCCCACCCCAAAGATCAGCTTTGGACTACAAACTGCTCAGGACAATTTCAAGATGGCTAGCTGAGACAATCCATCCTCACAGACTACTCAAGCAAGGACAGGAGACAAGCCCTGCATTTTCCTATTATGCAGAGACTGGACAACAAATGATACAGCTACCTCTCCTAGAACTTGACAATTATTCCCAAATTTTTCTTTTCAGGATCCCCTAAAGATGCCTTTGCCCCCAGATAGCAGGAAGTAATTTAAAGAACATGATACCCACATTCCCAAGAGGTGGGGTGGGTGGTTTTTGGTTGTTCAGTGGGTTATGGATAATTGTCATTGTTTAGGGTGTTTAATTACAAAGGAGATTAGATTCAGGGTTCTTACTTTAAAAAAAGAAAGAAAAAGAAAAAAGAGAATATCAATAAGAGGTAGATTATTGAATCTACTCTGAAAAAAAGAAATATAGAAATGATGGGATAAAAGGGCAGACTACTGAATCAACTATGAAAAGAAAAAGGGGAGGAATATAGATATGATAAGATAAAAAGGTAGATTATTGAATCTACTTTTAAAAGGCAACTACTAGTTTTAAATATTTTATATTGGATTGGATTTTTGTATATTGTATACAAATTATGTATATTGATACAAATTTGAGATTGATTTTGTTAGAAAATACTGTACATATATTTCTAATCTTGTTCAAGGTTATTGTTCAACATACAGTTCATTTAACAATGTAATGCAAATTGCTAGTCCTAGAAAATATTACCAACTAATTAGGATATAAGAAATGCAAATTAATAGTCATTACAATCAAATTTGTAGTCATATTAGGTATATTTTCAAGGTCAAACAGAAATATATTTTACATATGCAGGTCATCTTCAAACACTTCAGAGATCTACAGAATATGGCATTTAAGGTATTTTAATAACATAGACACTTTTTTTATGACTATGAGACATGTCTGCTCCCAGCAGCATCAATATACTTCAGAGAAAATGATGAGCATCAGAGAAACTCCATATGG
Source organism: Peromyscus eremicus (assembly GCF_949786415.1). Classification (NCBI taxonomy): domain Eukaryota; kingdom Metazoa; phylum Chordata; class Mammalia; order Rodentia; family Cricetidae; genus Peromyscus; species Peromyscus eremicus. The sequence continues at coordinate 32,507,347 of NC_081424.1, read as the reverse complement.
AGTTTATGTTCTTTGTTGACTGTTGACGGCATGCTGTCCAAAATGGACAAGCAGGACACAAAAGAAAGGACTGCTGATCCTTGCCAAGACAAGGTAGGAAGGCTCTTTAGAAAATTCTGCTTCACAGAGAAGTCTGTTAGATATGCTAGGCTTGTAGACTGAAGATGGATACCCCAACTTCACAGAGAAATCTTGGGTGACTGTCCAGGTAGTCAGCTGTATCTGTCATTTCTCACAATTTTTTATTTTGGAGTCTCTTGTTTGCCCTTTCTGATTACTCAATTAATATTATTTTCTTCTTGGGTCTCTGAGGGAGTTGAAGATTAGATAGTTATAGTTTTCCTTGTTAACAAATTCAGAAAAGAAAATCACTAAGAGGTGTGTAAGTGTATAAATTTGAAAGACACCAAAAGATAGTTTTTGGTTGGTAATACAAGTTAGGATAGAAAGTGAAATAGGTACATTTTGGACTCACCAAAATAGGCCAAATAATGAAGTTTTTTGTCTGAATCTGTCAAATGTTAATGGATTAGACATTGTTAATGTAATTCTTGACAGTATATATTGTATATACTTATATATATATATACTTATTGTACATATTATATATAGTTTTTCTTATATTAGTTATAACCTTCTTTTATGATTTTAGACAAAAAGGGCAAAATATGATGACATATTGTATACCCTAAATAACTTGCATGAGGATCAGAGGACAATGTCAGCCACTAGATTAGACATAGAGATCAGGCAGTGGTGGCACACACCCTTAATCCTATCACCCGGGAGGCAGAGATCTGTCTGGATCTCTGTGAGTTTAAGGTCACACTGGAAACAGAACCAGACAGTGATGGCATACACCTTTAATTCCAGTACTGGGAAGCACACATGCCTTAAATCCCAGGAAGTGATGTCTGGGTAGAGAAAGGTATATAGGGTGTGAGGAAACAGGAACTCACTCTCTTCAGGCTGAGGATTTTGTAGAGGTAAGGACATGGCTGGCTTGTTCTGTTTCTCTGATCATTCAGCTTTCACTCCAATATCTGGCTGTGGGTCTTTTCTTAGAAGACCTTTTAAGATTCGTATTATACTCCAATCCACTCTTACTATTTCTGTTCAGAAAAGGGCAGTATTCCCATGGGTATAAACAAAGCATGATCTATTAGGTTGAAGTAGGACCTCAGTTTTAAGGCTGTGGAAAGCAACTCAGTGTGAGGAATAGGTTCCCAAAGCCAGCCAAAGCTTCAGGGAGAGCCCCTACTCCCACTGCTAGGGGTCTCTCAAGTAGACCAACTATACAACAGTCACTCAAATGTAAACAGCCTACGTTGGTCCCAGACAGGTTCCCTGGCTGTCAGTTCATGGACTCTGTGAGCTCCTAAGGGCCCATGTTAGTTGTTTCTGTTGGTTCCCATGTGATGACCTGACCCCCATGGCTCATACAATCCTTCCTCCCTCTCATCATCAGGATTCCCTGAGCTCAGCCCACCTCTGCTTTTTATCTTTCAGTTCTCTGTATTAGGTCATTTCAGTGAGAATTTAGGAATTATGTAAGTAAAACTTTGTATTTAGTCAGTATGATATTAAGTATTGTACACTGATTTAACCATTTAATTATTAAAATGTGAAATTGCACCATTACTTAATAAAAAAAAATCTAGGCCTTGTGGCCCATGTGATCTGACTCCTCCCTCCATACTATGAATGCTGCCACATGGTTGAGAGCTGAGTCCATCTCAAGGCCTTGCTTCACTCTCAGAATAACAGATTCTGGTTGGTCACTGCCTGTGTCTTGCTTTGGCGGTTTTGGAATATGAACTCAGGAATCCAGTGAGTACATCTTGTTGAACATTTTCACTAAAATAAGCTTAAATTTTGATAATACAAACCCAAATATAGAAATTTAAGATGTGTCCAAAAATATCACAGCATCGATTGTTATTTATGTTCAATAACTAAATGAGATATGTCAAAACAAATGATGGTATACTATAAAATACTGAAATTATTCAGAAAAGGAACAAAGAACAGAATTTGACCATCAAATTCTTCCTTACCTCTTCTTGTATCATGAAGCCTGACCAGTCAAATGTATCTCTAGTTTCGTTTTAGTCTACATTTGATCTACCCCAGACACAAAATGGCTTTATCATTCCATCTCTCTGCTTTGTTTACTATCCCTCCATCAATTAACCATGGTTGATAAATCCACTAGATAGATTCCATAGCTTATTATTTACTTCATGAATCTAAAAGTTTATTCAAAATATAAATTACATTAAAACTTTAATGTTATGTACAGTTTAGTACATCATCTTTCCTGCCCATGCCATCCAGTTTCAGACCATTGAATTGTATCTCTTATTTTTCAGTCTCTCCATTCCCTCTTTATAAACCAAACACTGTCCAGAATCGATAAAGATGAAACCAAGAGAATATTGATATTACAAAATGACATTCTCTGTGTGTAGTCATCGTGTAGCCTTGATGGAGAAAGCCCATGAGGTGGTCGCCAACCAAATGTAAGCTCTGTGATATGGTACACACGGATTCCATTGGGAGACTCCTGCCCTCTTAAGATGTGGGTGAGATGTTTCAGTGGCTCTCTCACAATCCCTGCTGGCAGTCTGTCCATGACAGGAAACTTTATGGGATTTTCCTAAGATGTTGTTTATGGACTATGACTTTGAAGAAGGTACTGACAAAGGGATTAAGTTTTAGTCCCTACTTAAGTCTCCTTATGCAGTAATAGTCCTTAACTTGCCTAACATTTATTTGGAGCAGAAGGAAGTTATAATTGGGAAAGTAATTTGAGTGATTGGGTGAAACCTACACTAGCCCTCTCTGCCATGTAACAAAGAAGTACATTTTTCACATGACAGAACACACATAGAACACAAAGAGCCTTGACAGAGCTTATATGGATTCCCTACAGAAGCTACCTTTTCACTGAGGTTGCATATCAGATATCCTGCATATCAGATGGTTGTATTACAATTCATGAAAGTATCAAAATTACAGTTATGAAGTAGCAATAAAATACTTTTATGGTTGGAGGGTCCTTACAACATGAGAAACTGAATTAGGAAGATTGAGAATCACTGCATTAGAATCTAACCCACGAAGAAAGGGCATAAAACCTTTCTGCCTGTTTCCTCTCACTAGGTGTCTACTTAATTTGGGCTTGATATGACCTCAGACCATCATTACTGTATCCTTCTCTAATGAGGAATGGTTCACATTCTCTATCACTTGGGTGATTACAAGTTAGTGTACTTTTAATAAGGTGTTTCAGGAGCCAACAACTTGTAAACTAATGTTCAAGTGCAGAAATGAGAATGAAAACTTCTGTTCACCAAAGAACCAAAAGTTTGTCTGAGAATCATGCTCTCAGGGTTAGAATCTTAAACCCCAGGGAAACAAAACTGCTGTCCAACCTTGATCTGACTTTTAGTGGACTAACTTACTTAAAATAAATTCGTAAACAACCATGGAAGTAACATTTGTACAGTAATGTCACAGGTGCTGGGAATATTTCCTAATTATATCTTACCTCAGCATTAAGTTTTCACAGAGTTAGCCTAAAAGCAAAAGTCAAATTAACCTGGATGACTCTATTGAGTTTAGATTGTCTAATGTAAGTGCAGAATAGTTACAATATAAAAACATTGAAGTGACGTTTTGCTTTGCCTGTACCTGACCAATATTGTGTTTACTGCACTATAGGGCATTGGCTTTCCCTTTCTAGTGCTTACTGCATCTATGGTCACTACCACATGATGCAGTTACATCATTTGTTACAGTGTACTCAAATCAAAGTCACTATGTGATATATCTATCTGTATACTGTTTATTGCTGCAGTATTCACTGTAGGCTAGTCTGGGATCAGCCTGCTTACCTAACAATAGAAGAATGAATTAAGGAAATGTATAGATATCAAGTGGGGTATTATTTAGTCACAGAAAATAAAATTACTTGTGATTCCATATCTTGGAAAATGGAGACAGGAGTATTAGACTTCAAGGTCATCTTCAGTTCCTAAGAGTATTTGAAGTAAATTATGCAACATGAAGTTTTGAATCATGAGCTATAACTACTTAGAATTTGCGGTAGTAAAAGGATGTGCAGCTCTTGTGGAAGACCTGTTTTGAGTTTCCAGTACCTACATTAGGCAGTTCTCAACTGCCTGTAACACAGGATCAGGTGGATCTGGCTTCCTTTGGAACCTACATTCACATTTACAAAGCCACATACAGACATATAGGTAAAGATACCATATGTGGCAGTGTGTGCCTTTCAACCAGCTCTGTGGGACAAAGACAGGTAGATCTAACTGGTTCACTGGCCAGCCTTTCTCGTTCAGTAGGGAATGACAAGCTCCATGTTTATATACAGACTCTATTTCAAAACTAAGAGGAAGAGTAAGTTGCCTACCATCTATCTGTAACATGCACACTACACATACCAACATAAACAGAGACTCCAATTATGATATATGACCTTTCTTTTTGTAGGGTCTCACTATGTAGCTCGATCTGACTTAGAACTTACTCTGCAGACCAGGGTAATCTTGAATTTGTAGAGATCTACTTGGCTCAGTGATGGGATGAGGTGTGTGCCACCATGCTTGGCTGTATTGTGTTATTCGTTAGTGTGTATGTGTGTTTGGTTTTAACTTTATGCATTTCATTCAAAAGTGAGAATTTCTCTCATTTCCCTCTTCCTACCATCTCTGCCATTTTTAGCACTGAGGGTGTTCTCTGATAAACACCAAATCTTAAGAAGAGACTTACGTAAGTTTCTTCTCATTGTTCATACCTCACCTTTTGGAGATTCCTATTGTCATCATTTCTGATGTGCATTTTGGCTTTGTTTCCTGGGAGTTTTTCCTCACTTATTAATCAACATTAGGGGTGGAGGTAGTGAAAAGTGAGTAATACATGTTAAACCTGTAGGAACAAGGGGCTGGCTAAAGAAGCCCACCCTGACCCCGGAGCCCAGAACTAGGGAAAGATGCCTCAGATAAGGCCAGTGAAAGAAACACAGTTTGGCTCAAATTAGAGCCATCTCTGCCCTCGACCAACTGACTTGTGAAACCAACCAATCACAGAGCAGGATGGTGGTACCCTGCCCCTGGGGCCCAGGACCAGGGAAAGAAACACAGCCAGGGTTTGGGACTTGAGCCAGAGAAATGAACACTTTATTTCCAAACCCAGAACCAATGAAAAATGCCCTGACTCTGAAACCAACACCAAAGAAACACTCTTGGTTCCTAGAATCAGAGTCACTGAAAGAAATGTGCCCTGGCCTTAGAATTAGTGTCAAAAAGCTAAGTGAGATCAGTGAAAGAAAAACATTTTGGCTCAAACCAGAGCCATCTCTGTCCCTGGCCACTGACTTGTGAAACCAACAAATCATAGAGCAGGACAGTAGCACCATGGCCCTGAGGCCAAGGACCAGGGTAAAATATACAGTCTGGGTTTGGGACCTGGGCTAGAGAAATCAACACTTTCTCCCCAAACCCAGAACCAGGGAAACATGCTCTGATTCTGAAACTGGTACCAAAGTAACGATCTTGGTCCCTAGAATCAGTGTCAGTGAAAGAAATGTATCCTGGCCTTAGAAGCAGTGTCAAAAGCCAAGAAAGGCCAGTGAAAGAAACACAGTTTGGCTCCGAAATCAGGGCCATCTATGCCTTTAGCCCACAAAACTGCCAATACCTGGGCAGAAAAAAACTAACCAATCACTGGTTGACTCTGCCCCCAAGACATCCTGTATGAGCCACTAACCCTGGTCAGTTGTGGGCTGTTCTCTCCACCCTGGTGGAGGCAGTCACTCTCCTGGGCTCCTCCTTCTCAAATAAATCTCTTTCTCAAAAGAGTTTTGGATGTCAAGATCTTCATTCACTCGTGTAGAGAAGAACTGTGCTGAGAAGTCCCTCAGTGGACAGAGCAAGGAGGAGCTGAACAGAAGATCCTTGCTGAGATGTCCCTCAGTGGATAGAGCAAGGAAGAGTTGAAAAAGTAACACTTTTCTCTGCAGTGCGAATCTTAAATGGTCTTATTAATAAAATCAAACCTGAAGCCAGTTATCGAGGTGAATGCTGGAAGATCAGAGAAGCAGAACAAGCCACAGCCACCTCATCTCACCAATTCCTAAGCTGATCTCGTTTTCTCAAACTGGAAGCCTCTGTGTCTTCATCCAAATGGATCTCAGCTGAACTGCAGCTCAAAGCCTGAAAGCTTAACCAGGCTTTAGTTCCTCGTTCTCATGCCTTATATACCTTTCTGCTTCCTGCCATCACTTCCTAGGATTAGATACGTGTGTCACCATGCCTGGCTGTTTCCAGTGTGGCTTTGAACTCACAGAGATCAGGATGGATCTTGGCCTCCAGAATGATAATTAAAGGTGTGTGTGTGTGTGTGTGTGTGTGTGTGTGTGTGTGTGTGTGCCATTTTCTGGCCTCTATGTCTATCTAGTGGCTGTTCTGTCTTCTGACCCCAGTAAGTTTATTAGGATGCACAGTATATTGGGGGACACAATATTTCACCACATTTCTCTGGAGCTGGAGGAGATTGTTACATTTCTGCAGGGGTTCTGCTTTTTGCAGAGTGAAGCAAAAGAAGCAGCATCTTAGGCTGGAGAAGCAGAGCTCTGATAAGAAGCCCTCTTCAGTGGGGGTTGAGAAAAGCTCAGCTGTGGCAGCTATCCAGGAGAGGAGCAGGTTTACTATATCCTGCAAGGAGACCATCCCCCTTTACACCAGGTGTAGCCTGTCTCTCCCAAACAGTCAGTATACCCTTCCCTGCTGTAGCAATTCCAGGCCTGACTCTCCCGAGCAGTCAGAAAAACTTCTCTTCCAGGGCTGAGCTGTCTCTGTGCAGCTCCAGCCATCTGAGCTGTCCTAAGCAGCTAAAGGTGTTGCCTGAGTCCCCAAGTAGTCAGGATACCTTTCCCCAGAGTTGCAAAACTCACATTTTGGTGCTGAAACCTGGGACCAAACCCACAGAATTGCAACAAATTTATTTACAAAACCCTCACCAAATTTCAGTGCTGTGGGATGTTCTATATGGCAAATGTGTTGCTGATTGGTCAATAAAACACTGATTGGCCGTTGGCTAGGCAGGAAGTATAGGCGGGACAAGGAGGAGAATAAAGCTGGGAAGTGGAAGGCTGAGTCAGAGAGACACTGCCAGCCGCCACGATGAAAAGCCGCATGTGAAGATGCCGGTAAGCCACGAGCCATGTGGCAAGGTATAGACTAATGGAAATGGATTAATTTAACCTGTAAGAACAGTTAGCAAGAAGCCTGCCACGGCCATACAGTTTGTAACCAATGTAAGTCTCTGTGTTTACTTGGTTGGGTCTGAGTGGCTGTGGGACTAGCGGGTGAGAGAGATTTGCCCTGACCGTGGGCCAGGCAGGAAAACTCTAGCTACATTTCAGGGCTTTGACAATGAGGACAGTCCTAGACACATAGACCAGGTACTGAAAATGACTGGTTAAATTACAGTCACAGCAGATGATTTGCTGCATATTTTTTGATGACTAATTGGAGCTGGATTAAAAAATATTATTTCTCAGATTACACTGAGACATTAGAATCATGATCAACACAATGATATTTATGAAACACACAAATTTAAGTAAAATTCACACCTGCTTTATAGGTTCAAAGATTAAATCTGAAGTCAAGCTGGGACAGGGAATGGGGAAATGTTTGATAATAATGTTTTGGATATGCAAATTAATGAGGATTTTTATCTACCCTTCAGCAAAATAAATCCATCTTATCGGATGGATCAGAATTTGTGCCTGCATAAACAGCAAGAAAGATGGTGCCAGGAAAAGAAATTTGTCACCCATAGCCCTCTGCTACAAGACCCCAAAGGATTCCTCTGTGAAAACCCAGGTCCTTGGTCATTGTCTACATAGTATTTGACCTCTGGGTTGTATTTGAAAACCTCCTGAAGATGAGGCTCACTCTTCATTTCAAGCAATTGAATTTCATCATTGTATTTCTGGCTTACTCTGATTCTGGTTGGAAGTCTCTGTGATGCCCTTCAGCATGGTCACATCCATTGAGAGCTGCTGGCACTTTGGGAGAAACTTCTCTACTCTACTCACCTGCTGTGATGTGGCATTTTGTTGCTCTTCTCTCTTCCACCCATGCTTCGTCTCCATGGACAGGTACATCATTGTCACTGACCCTTTGGTCTATCCAACCAAGTTCACAGTGTCTGCATCAGGAATTTGCCTCAGCATTTCCTGGGTTCTGCCCCAGTGTACAACAGTGCTCTGTTCCACATAGATGTTTATGACCCTGACCTGGAAGATTTATCTAGTGTTGTTAACTACATAGAAGGATATCAGTATGTTCTAAACTAAGGCTGAGTACTCACAGGTTTTCTGTTATTTTTTCAGACCTGCCTTTATTATGGCAATACTATATAGTCATATTTTTATAGTGACTAGAAAACAATCTAAAAAGGAAAAGTAAAAAACATCATTTACAAGGACAGTCATTTTTAAGGATATATAAAGCCAATGTGGCCAAAGGAGACAGAAAAGCTGCCAAACCATGGGTCAAAGCGATAGCATTTGTGATCATCTATGACCTTGTATGATCACTTCCTTCACTGATTCTTTTAAGGAGTTCATAACACCTTTCTACAGTTATAAGACATTTTGGTGGTTTAGCTACTATAACTCAGCTCAAAATCCATTGATTTGTGCTTTTTTTTCTCTTTGATTCATGAAAACATCCAGTAACTTGACATGTATCAATAATTTATCACCACGGAATGTGTGGCAATACATTGATTAATAGTTATGGGCTAATTTAAGATATAGAGCTAGCTAGCTAGCTAAAAGCTTGAGCCATGGCCATGCAGTTATAATTAATATAAGCCTCTGTGTGTTTACTTGGGAGATGCAGTGGGAGACATTTGTCCCAACTGCCGGCAGGCCAGGACACAGGAAATCTTCCAGCTACTGGCAGATTTAGCTTTTGCTAATACAGACACCCAAAAAAAGTTTCTGGTCTATATGCTGCTTGTTGGAAGCATTGAATCACTGCTTCCCAGAGTTGGTGGTAGGCGTACCTCATCCATGTTGGGAAGCTGAGATGGGCAGAGTTGGTAGCCAAGGCTGCCTCATTGGTCCTAGTCACACAGTTTAGCAGTTCAAAATCTCTCCTGATCAGAAAAAGATTATAGATACACAGAAGACAGATTCAGATGGATAAACCTCTAAATGGTTTATATTATATATATATATATAATATATATTATATATATATATATATATATATATATATATATATATATATATATTTGAAAGAGAGTGGAAAGGGAGGATGGACAGTTATATAAAGAAAAATATAATTAAAAAAATAAAGTCTTTAAAGAGACAGTAAAAATAATATAAAAAAATAAGCCATGTAAAGATGGAAATCACACAGAGTCTAGATTATATTGTCTTTGGGATTTTACCTGGAGAGAGACATTTGATTGTAAAGGCTGCTGAGTTAAACCAATATATGTATTTTAAAGGTATCTTGACTTCAAAATTTATGTCCAAGCATATTTTGCTTTGGAAAAGAGGTCCTACTTTTCTTTCCACAGAAGATGAGAAGCTGTGGATTCCTTCCAGATTAATATGGATCAAGGAAGACTCCCGAGAGATCTCCAGTTGATCCAACATCTAGAACAGTTTCAAAGTAACTGACTCCGAGAATACAGCTTCACAGACTACTCCAGTTAGGACTTGATCACAATCCTAAAATTTTCTTTGTGTCCCCATAAGACTAACAGTGCCCTCAGTCAGCAGGAAGTAGCCTAGAAAACTATGCCCACATTCCAAAAAAATGGATTATGGATGTTTGTCTTTGTTTAGACATTGGTTATAAATTGTTATTGATCATAGTCCATCTCTTTCTAAAAGAAAAAAGGGGGATATGATATATAGATATGATGGGATGAAAGGGTAGATTATTGAATCTATTTTTAAAGAGCAACAACTTGTTTGAAATGTTTTACATTGCTATGGATTTTAGTTTATTGATTAAAATTTAAAGTTAATTTTGTTATATTGTATGTAGATTTCTACTCTTGTTTAGGTATTATGCTTATGCAACTCATTTAAAATATAATATATAATTAAAAATACAAATTAATAGTCATCTACAATAGTCAAAATTATAGTCATATTAATTAGGTTTTCTAGATATGCAGGGATATGTTTCAGATAGATAGGTAATCTTCAAACACTTCAATGACCTACAGAATATGGAATTTGAAATGTTTTTAAGAACTTCGATTTTTCTGAACAATGAGACACATCTGCTCCTGACATCACCAACTATTTCAGAGAAGATGATGGGCATCAAAGAAACTCCACATGAAGTTTACTTTCTTTATGGCAAAAGTTAGCCATTTGGGCAAGAAACTGCTCTTGCCTAGACTGCTTGATGATATGTTATATAAACTGGACATACAGGACCCATAAGAAAATGACCACTGAATTTTGCCAAAACAAGGCAAGATGGTCCTTCCAGTTCCTACTTCACAGAGGAGACTGCCAGACATTCTGCAGGACACAGGGAGAAGCGGCTGAGAGACTCTAGGCCTATAGGATGAAGATGGATTCCCCAACATTGCAAAGGAACTTTGGATGACTGTCCAGGCAGCCAGCTGTCTCTGTCATATCCAGAATTTTGAAAGTTGCTTACAAAGCACTTCCTGTTTACTTAGGTATATTATATCCTTCTGAGGTCTTTGGTAGAGTTCAATACTAGATAGTTATAATTATAGTTTTCCTTGGTTACTATGAAAGATGAATTAGATATGAAAATTTAGACTCATAGAAATAAGATAGATGATAGAGTATTTTCTTTAATTTTGCCGAATATAAATAGACTAGATATTGTAACTGTAACTTTTCTGCTTGATAACTGTTCTATTATATATAATTTTACTATGTTAAAGTTAAAACCTTCCTTTTTGTTTAGACAGAAAAGGGGAAATGCTATGGAATGTCTTTCTGTATGCTGTGAATATATGTTGCTATGATTGGTTAATAAAGAAGCTGCTCTATCCTGTGGTGAGTCAGGTTCTACCCAGGCAGGAAATCCAATAGAGAAAGAGGAAGAACAAAGGCAGAGGCAGAGAGATGCCAGCCCGCTGCCCAAGGAGCAACATGCCAGCGGACTGGTAATGCCACAGCAACATGGCAACTTAGAGATTAATAGAAATGGGTTAAATTTTAAGAGCTATCAAGAAGCTTGCCATAGGTCATACAGTTTGTAAATAATATTAAGCCCCTGAGTGATTATTATAGAAGTGGCTGCAGGACTGTGGGTGATAGATTTGTCCCAACCATGGGGCCAGGCAGGACCAGAGAAACTTCTGGCTACAGACAGCTTACAATTAAACAGAGGTGTGAAAAATATTATCATTGTATTTAGCATGTGTAGGAATGTCTGCATGTGTGCATATACATGTAGAAGCCTGTAGGTGGCACTGGTTGTCTTCTCCAGTTGCTCTCCTTTTCTTCTTTGAGGCAAGGTCTCTCAGTTGAACCCATACTTGCCAACACTACTATTCTAGCTAGCCCACTTGTTCTGGGAATCAACTGTGTCTCCTTCTGAGCACTGAAGTTGCAGGTGGGCAGCCATATCTACCAGGCATTTATTAGTTTTCTGAGGATCCAAACTCTTATCCCAACAGGTACAAAGTGCCAGCACTTTGTTTACTGGGTAATCCACTGCCTGGAAAGTGTGGTTTTATTTTGAATAGAACAAGAAATGCAATTCAAAATTTATTACCTTTTTGTTGCTAATCTAGGCAAATAAGAAAATAACTGTTCTGTATATTATTATTATTATTATTATTATTATTATTAAAAATATAATGCTATTTTGACTGCCACTAAACTACAGAGATAGTTCATGTTCATAGGTATTGATGGAAGCAAAATTTTTTAAAAAATCTTTAGGTAGATTTTAATGTGAAGTATTTATTGCATAATGTACAACTCGATACCAAAAAAGCAGTACTAACAATGTCCAGATTTTCAACAGAAAAGGATTTTCAGAGATTAGGCAGATTCAGTAACAGTGTTTTGTAAGGAGAAACATTTCCAAAGTAAAATAGGCATGCATTAGGACAACATACCCTGAAGATTCCTTTCACATTTGAGATTGGTGGCATCTTTCTAATGATTCCATTAAATCAGAGAAGAAATCCTGTTTGTTATACTAGCCACCTTGCTTCATTCCACAAGCAAATCCTTGAAGTCCTTACCCGCTTTACCAAATCAAAAATATTTTCAAGAGAAAAGTAGTTGTTCTTATGGCTCTCCATCTTATTTCTTTAAAAAGGACCAATGCCTGAAGGAAGAAAGAACCTTAATGCAGGAATTTTGGTGACTTTCAATATAAGAGTCACTGATAAAATTTCTCAAGAAGGGGAGAGGTCATTTTTAATAGTTGAACGAAGTTTTAAATTCTGGGTAAAGTTCTGCTAGGGAAGAAATCACAAGTACATATGTTACACAGAAAGATCGGTTGTTATCACCAGCAAATTAGAAGAGGTAAAATTTGACTGTGGCACAAACAACATACTCACTGGCAAGCTCTCACTTACCTCACCTTGCACCATGGGGATTCAGTCTTAGGGACACACTGTACTTGGCATCATTAGGTTGCTTTCCTGCGCGTTAAAAGTGCTTGAGGGCATTAATGTAGGTTAGTTAAAGACGATGAAATTGCTAACAAAAGGTGAGATTTAAATGTGTGTCACAGAGTAGATTGGTGCTTTGAGATGTGAGGAAATACATAAAGCAGAGATAATGTTTAATTTAGACTTAAACAGGATTCATGTAATACAGAAGATTGACTGTGAATTAGGAAGCAAATAATTTTAGGAAATGAAAATCCATTAGAAATTACATATTCTGCATTTTTTGTTCCTGAGGATTTTTGGAATTGCAAGCATGGCTACAGATAATGGTAGTTTTCTCTGGGAACAAGACAGCATCCTGAGCAGAGGAATGGTCTCTGCCACATCTGTCCAGCTGTGCTATGAGAACTTGAACGGATCCTGCATCAGGAACCCTTACTCCCCAGGCCCTTGCCTCATCCTCTATGCAATCTTTGGCTTTGGGGCTGTGCTGGCTGTGTGTGGAAACCTCCTGGTGATAATGTCCATTCTTCACTTCAGACAGCTACACTCTCCTGCCAACTTTCTGGTGGCATCCCTGGCCTGTGCTGACTTCTTGGTGGGACTGACTGTGATGCCCTTCGGTACAGTGAGGTCTGTGGAGAGCTGCTGGTACTTTGGGGACAGTTACTGTAAAGTTCATTCTTGTTTTGATGTATCATTTTCTAGTTCTTCTATCTTCCACTTGTGCTTCATCTCTGTGGATAGATATATTGCTGTCAGTGACCCCCTGATTTACCCCACCAGGTTCACTGCATCTGTGTCTGGCAAGTGCATCACCTTCTGCTGGCTCCTGTCCATCATCTATAGCTTTTCCCTCCTTTACACAGGGGCAAATGAGGCTGGACTGGAGGATCTAGTGACTGCCCTTACCTGTGTGGGAGGCTGTCAACTTGCAGTGAATCAAAGCTGGGTCTTCATCAATTTTCTGTTATTTTTCACCCCCACACTTGTCATGATAACTGTCTACACTAAGATTTTCTTCATTGCTAAACAACAGGCTCAGAGGATTGAGAGAATGAGTGACCAGACGGCCAAGGCATCAGACAGCTACAAGGACAGGGTGGCCAAGAGGGAGAGGAAAGCAGCCAAAACCCTGGGAATCGCAGTGGCAGCCTTCCTGCTTTCCTGGCTGCCGTACTTCATTGACTCCATCATTGATGCTCTCCTGGGCTTCATCACACCCACGTATGTGTATGAAATACTAGTTTGGATCGTCTACTTCAACTCAGCCATGAACCCCTTGATTTATGCTTTCTTTTACCCTTGGTTTCGGAAAGCCATCAGACTGATTGTCACTGGCAGAATCTTGAGGGAGAATTCCTCAGCCACCAACTTGTTTCCTGAGTAGATTCAGTTTAGTTGGGGATTGAAAAAGAGTCACAGCAGAAATTCACCAGAGAACTGAATGCCACATCTTATCTTGTAGAGTCATGGATTATGCTTCAGCTGTGAATGAAACACTTAAATCCAGCTTCTGCCTTTTTCAAGAAATGTAAAATTAGTTTCTATCTGTAATGCAAGTAGATGACCCTGGATCTAACCATTTTCCACTGTGTTTTGTACTGGTTAGTGTTGGTTGGTTTCCTGTAGCTGCTTTTCCCTCCTTCCTAAAATTCTAGTTGTTGTCTTTTGTTAAACTTTTTAAGCCTCAATTTTCAACACATAGTCATTAAATCCCTTGGTAGTATTTTCTACTACAATGTAAATGAAACAAAAAGACCCTTGTGGGCTCTCTCTTCCTCACAGGAGGGGTGTGTTGGGTTCTCTATTCACTGAGGCCCAGATTTGCACTTTTAAAAATGTGACTTTTATGGTCAGGAAAAATAATCCAAGAAGTTGACGTATTAACTAACATCCACTCCATTGTTTACAGAGGAAGGAAAAACGCTGTCACAAAGGTCACAGCTGTTCAGTGACCTGCTTTCTAGGAACAAGCACCCAGAAGAGAAGTCACAGTCCAAAGGCCTTACCAGTTGTTATTTTAGAAATGAAGGATTTAAAGATGGTTATTCTTTTTTTCAAGGTGATTTATAAATTAGCTGATCCTTCACTTATTTTGTAAAGTTTCTATAGATTTATAGAAGTTTTTAAAAAATATACACAAGAATCAAATTAATAATGTGTTCAGCAGAGGAAAACAGTAAACTAAAGGGCAAAGTATGCATCACCCTGAATCTTGAAAACACATTTTCATAAGGATCCCCGGATGTATTCCTTAAGCTCCACCCCCTAAAAAGTCTGAATTAGTCATAAAAATTATCCTGGATAAAGCCAACTATGTGTTTAACAGGTAACTCTCTCAATAGTAAATTAGAGAGCAGTCTACAGTAGTGAAATAAACAAATTCCATAGTCTAGTCTAGATTACTTTCGTTCAGATAAGACATTATAAAATTATAAGCCTTGTGCCTGGAGCGACAGCTCTGTAGTTAAGAGCACTGGCTGCTCTTTCAGAGGTCACTCTGTGGCAGCTCACAGCCCTTTGTAACTCTATTTCCCTTCTACAACTTTGGCTTTTGCAGGCACAGCAAGCACGTGGTGCACAGATACATGTGCAAGCAAAACACCCACGCAGGTAGTAGAAAAACAAAGGAAGAGTCTGAGCCTTCTGTATTTGTTAAAGTTATAGATGCATACTGAGATGTTCTTGCTTACTATTATTTTTTCTAATATCTATGTTGACATGCACCATGAATATTAATGATTGCTGTCTTTTATTATCAGATCTATTTTAAACTGGTAAAGCTTTCCCTTAGAGATGATACAGTATCTGATTTTAATTTGAGACAATTTCTCTATTGGTCAGACTAACCTATATTGGATTGTAAATCCAGGCAATCCCCCTGCTTCTGCTTCCTGAACATTGTGATTAGAGGTTTAAGCTGTCACTCCTGCCTTATTTCTTATTTTAATGTGTTTGAGGAAGTCTGTCCTTATGTGAATGAAGGCTTCTCAGACTCCTTGAAGTCCTCTGCCCATAGCTGTTTAGTTCAGATATTAAACATCATCAGTTTCTTTTGACTTCAGCTGTTACAATAAAAGTGACTTATCCTGCAGCCATAGAACAGTGTCCTCTCTTCACTTGAGTGACAGCGTACATAAACAAAAGCTTTACAGTAGTTGATGCATACTGTAAATATCTACATTCAAAAGCAACTCTAATATTTAGTTCAATACACTCAAAGAAGCAATTCCTTTTTTTAAGTAAACCTTTGTGCTATCTCGTTTTTATGTCTAGAGTTATCTACAAGGATGAAACCTCATTTGAGAAAATGCTTCCATATGCTCTAGCTGCATGGCATATTTTAATTAGTGATTGATGTGGGATGACCAGCACATTGTGAGTGGTGCCATCCCTGGGCTGGTGATTTGGGTTCTATAAGATAGCAGCCAAAAGACATTTAAGGAATTGCTCAGCATCCTCAATTATCAGGGAGATGCAAATCAAAATGACTCTGAGATACCATCTTATACTTGTCAGAATGGCTAAGATCAAAAGCACTGTAGACAGCTTATGTTGGAGAGGATGTGGAGCAAGGGGAACACTCCTCCACTATTGGTGGGTGCTGTGGGATGGTCTGTATGTCAAATGTGTTGCTGATTGGTCAACAAATAAATCACTGATTGGCCAGTGGCCAGGCAGGAAGTATAGGCAGGACTAACAGAGAGGAGAATTGAGAGAACAGGAAGGCGGAAGAGAGACACTGCCAGCCTCTGCCATGACGAGCAGCATGTGAAGATGCCGGTAAGCCACGAGCCACATGGCAAGGTATAGATTTATAGAAATGGATTAATTTAAGATATAAGAGCAAGAAGCCTGCCAAGGCCATACAGTTTGTAAGCAATATAAGTCTCTGTGTTTACTTGGTTGGGTCTGAGCCACTGTGGGACTGGCGGGTGTCAGAGATTTGTCCTGACTGTGGGCCAGGCAGGAAAACTTTAGCTACAGGTGGGAGTGAAAACTGATACAGCCACTTTGGAAATCAGTATGGCAGTTTCTCAGAAAATTGGGAATCAATCTACCTCAAGACCCAGATATACCACTCTTGGGCATATACCCAAGGAATACTACATCATACCACAAGGGCACATACTCAACGATGTTCATAGCAGCATTATTTGTGATAGCCAGAACCTGGAAACAACCTAGATGCCCCTCAACTGAAGAATGGATTAAGAAAACGTACACATACACAATGGAGTACTACTCAGCAGAGAAAAACAATGCCATCATGAAATTTACAGGCAAATGGATGGAACTAGAAAATATCATCCTGAGTGAGGTAACCCAGACTCAGAATGACAAACATGGTATGTACCCACTCATAAGTGGATACTAGAGATAAAGCAAAGGGTAATCAGGCAACAACCCATAACTCCAGAGAAGCTAACTAAAAGGGAAGACCCAAAGAGGGATGCCTGGACTGCCCTGGGAAGGAAAATAGATAAGATCTCCATGAATAAACTGAGGATTAGGGGTGGGCAATAAAGGATAGGTGACAGAGGATGAGAACATAAGGGAATGGAATGGTTGAGCTGGAACAGGGAGGGAGGAGGAATGCAATGATAAAGATACCATGATGGAGAGAGACATCATGGGGATAGAGAGAAGCCTCCAACTACTGGAGAAGTTGCCAGGAGTCCTTAAGGATGACCCAAGTCTGAGCTACTGGCAATAGTGGAGAGGATGCCTGAACTGAACTGGCTTGCCCTAGAGATCAGACCAGTGAATGCCCTAACTGTCATCACAGAGCTTTTCTCCAGTGACTGATGGAGGCAGATGCAGAGATCCACAGCCAAACACTAGACAGAGCTCCAGGAGTCCAGTCAAGGAGACAGGAGGGATTCTGTGAGCATGTGCATCAGGATCATGATGGGGAACATGTAGGGACAACCAAAACAAACTAGAGGGAACTCATGAAAGTTGCATCATTGGCTGTGGAGCCTACCTAGAACTAGACTGGGCCCTCTGTATGGCAAGACAGTTGTGTAGCATGATCTGCTTGGGAGGCCTCCTGACAGTAGGATCAGAATCCATTTCTGGTGTATGGGTGGGCTTTGTGGAGCCCACTACCTATGAAAGGACACCTCGTGCAGCCTTGAGGCAGGGGCAGTGCCTTGGACTTGCCTCTGCTGAATGTGCCTCCCCATGGGAGGACTTGCCTTCTTGTGGGTGAGAGTGGGAGGTGGGTTGGAAGGTAGAGTATGGGGGGCCAGGAGGAGGGAAGAGGGGGATCTTTGATTGGTGTGTAAAATGAATGAAAAATTTTTCTTGCTAGTAAAATAAGAAAGAAAAAAAAGATAGCAATCTGAGCAAGCTATTTTGAACTAGACAGTAAGTAGCACTCTTTCATGGTTTCTGCATCAGTTCCTGCCTCTAGGTTCCTGGCCTCTTAGAATTCCTGCCCTTACTTCTCTCAGTGATGGGTTGTTACCTGGTGGTGTAATATAGGCTGAAATAAACCATTTCCTCCAAATTTTCTTTGGTCATGGTGTTTTATCACAGCAGTGGGGATCTCTGCAGTTGTCATAGCAGGCAGGAAAATGAAGAGGTGAGAATAAAACTCGGTTCAGACTGACTTTGTCAACCTGGATCAAACTTCACGAAGTCTAATGCAAAATGGTTTATTGTAAGCATATTTAAACACAATAGTATTTGGAAACAGTTTTCTAGGCAACAATCATTCCAATTGCAAGCACATAATAAAGCTTAAGATGGGACTACAAACTCCATGTGACCATGTAGGTTTATTTTGTGCCTAAAAGGCCTAGTATCTAGTGTGGTTTCTAAACAAGGTAGCCAGAGAACCCAGTAGCAGACACACTGATGCTGTGGGATGGTCTGTATGTCAAGTGTATTGCTGATTTGTCAATAAATAAAACACTGATTGGCCAGTGGCTAGGCAGGAGTATAGGTGGGACAAGAGGAGAATAAAGCTGGGAAGTGGAAGGCTGAGTCAGAGAGACACTGCCAGCCACCAAGATGACAAACAGCATGTGAAGATGCTGGTAAGCCACGAGCCACGTGGTAAGGTATAGATTTATAGAAATGGATTAATTTAAGCTGTAAGAACAGTTAGCAAGAAGCCTGCCATGACCATACAGTTTGTAAGCAATATAAGTCTCTGTGTCTACTTGGTTGGGTCTGAGCGGCTGTGGGACTGGCAGGTAAGAGAGATTTGCCCTGACTGTGGGCCAGGCAGGAATACTCTAGCTACACACTGATCTGGAACTGGGAGCATGCAACAAGGGGGAACTTAAACCTTCTGAAGCTGGCATGTGAATTTATGGGATATCTATTCTGTGCTGTGGACCTCTTTAATTACAAGGGTTTATATTCTTCAGTACAATCTGGTAGAACAGGTAAGACTGTTCCTTGGTTATTGAGTGCACTTAAGTCAGGAGAGGTCAATTCTCATGGCTATTGTCTTTATAGACAGATGTGAACATGCACCATCCAGGACTCAGAGAGTAAGTGTTGCTGCTCCTAAATGTGCCTCACTGCCATCATGAAGTAGAACTCAGCCAAGTTGGTTAGAGCCTGAATTATGGAACACATAAATTTCACATAATTACTTCAAGGGAAAATATGATTTTCATCACAAAAATTCTAATTAAAGGGGTATATGTATTTGTACATGTTCATATTCGTGTATTTGTCTATGTGTGTGGGATATATATGTATATGTATATATATGTGTGTGTGTGTGTGTGTGTGTGTGTGTGTGTGTGTGCATGTGCTATTTTGTTTTTTCCACCAATTTTACCACTCTTTTTAAAAATTATTCATTTATTTAACATCCTGATCACAGTTTCCCCTTCTTCCTCTGTTCAAGTTTCCCCCTCCCCTGCTCCCCTTCTCACCACCCTCCTCCAGTCCACCTCTACTGTTTGTGTTCAGAAAAGGGTAGTCCTTGCATGAGTATAAACAAAGCAGGATCTATCAACTTGAAGGAGGACCTCAGTTTTAAGGCTGGCAAAGGCAACCCAGTGTGAGGAATAGGATCCCCAAAACCAGCCAAAGCATTAGGGATAGCCCCTGTTCCCACTGCTAAGGGTCTCACAAGTAGACCAACTAGACAACTGTCACTCAAATATAGACAGTCTATGTTGGTCCCATGCAGGTTCCCTGGTTGTCAGTTCACAGATTCTGTGAGCTCCTAAGGGTCCGGATTAGTTGTTTGTGTGGGTTCCTTTGCCACTACCTGACCCCCATGGCTAGTATAATCTTCCCCCCTCTCTTCATCAGGATTCCGTGAGCTCAGCCCACCTATGCTTTATCTTTCAGATCTATGTATTAGGTCATTCCAGTGAGAATTTAGGAATTATGTAGATAAAACTTTGTATTCAGTTGGTATGATGTTAAGTAGTGAACACCGATTTAACCATTTGATTATTAAAATGTGGAATTTTACCATTACTTGTTAGAAAATATCTAGACCTTAGGGCCCCATGTGATCTGACTCCTTCCTCCATACTTCTAATGCTGCCACATGGTCGAGAGCTGATGTCATCTCAAGGCCTTGCTCCACTCTCTGAGTAACAGATTCTGGCTGGTCAACGCCTATGTCTAGCTTTGGTGGTTTTGGAATATGAACTAAGGAATCAAGTGAGTACATCTGGTTGAATGTTTTCCCTACAATAAACTTAAATTTTTATAATGCAAACCCAAATATAGAAATTTAACATGTGTCCAAAAATATTAAATTATCAATTGTTATTTATGTTCAATAACTAAATAAGATATGTCAAAACAGGTGATAGTATACTATGGAATACTGAAATTATTCAGAAAAGGAGCAAGGAACAGAGTTTGACCACCAAATTCTTCCTTACCTCATCTTGTACCATGAAGCCTGACTAGTCAAATGTATCTCTAGTTTCATTTTAGCCTACATTTGGTCTACCCCAAACACAAAATGGATTTATCATTCCCTTTCTCTGTGCTGTTTACTATCCCTCCATCAATTCACCATGGTAGATAAATCCACTAGATAGATTCCACAGCCTATTACTTACTTCATGAATTTAAAAGTTTATTCAAAGTATAATTTAAATTAAAACTTCAAAATCATGTACAATTTAAAGCACCATCTTTCCTGCCCATACTACCCAGTATCAGACCATTGAATGATGTCTCTTATCTCTCAGTCTTTCCGTTCCCTGTTTATAAACCCACTCACTGTCCAGAATTGAGAAAGATGAATCCAAGAGAACACTGATACCAGGAAAATAATATTCCCTATGTGTAGTAGTCATAAAGCATTGATGGAGAAAGCCCACGAAGTGGTGACCAAACAAATGTAAGCTCTGTGATATGGTACACATGGATTCCATTGAGAGACTCTAGCCCTACCAAGACATGTGGGTGAGATCTTTTTCAGTGGATCTCTTTCAATTCCTGCTGGCAGTCTGTCCATGACAGGAAACTTTATG
This sequence comes from Peromyscus eremicus, assembly GCF_949786415.1. Taxonomy (NCBI): domain Eukaryota; kingdom Metazoa; phylum Chordata; class Mammalia; order Rodentia; family Cricetidae; genus Peromyscus; species Peromyscus eremicus. The sequence continues at coordinate 32,486,186 of NC_081424.1, read as the reverse complement.
GGATTTTCATAAGGTCATGTTGTTTAAGGACTATGACTTTGAAGAAGGTACTGACAAAGGGGTTCAAGTTTTAGTCTCTACTTAAGGTTCCTCATGTAGCAATATTCCTTAACTTGTACTGTGTTTATTTAGAACAGAAAGAAGATAAAATTGGGCAATTTGAGTGACTGGAAGAAAACTACACAGGCTCTCTCTGCCATGTAACAAAGAAGTGTGAGTTCCACATGATACAGAACACATACAGAAGGCAAAGAGCCTTGACAGAGCATGCATGGATTCCATACAAGAGGTGAATCTGTAGAAAGAGGCCATCTTGATGCAAGCCTTCTGTAATGGGGGATTATTACGATTCCCACAGAGTACTGAAGATGAGACCTCCCTGATTAGAGGCTTGAAACACAAAGATTGAGCCCACCAAAAGAGGGCTAAGAGTGGTTATAAAACTATTTCATTCATTTTAATCAACCCTTTGCTCCTCCTCCTTATGGGATAGAAACAGAAAAATCTGTGGTATAATGAATATGAAGAAAGACATTTATCTTCCTCAAAGCAAATATTATTCTCTGTTGCTTGTATATCGCTGGAGGAAAGGGGGGATAATATTCAGATGTGGACTGAAGTTTTGGAACTGAAATTGAAAGAAATCCAAATTTTCAATGCTCATGTTAACTAACAATTGAGAGTTTACCAAAAAAGGAAAAGGGAAGATTGGCTACAGAACACTTATATACTATGGTTGAGGCATCCACAATTTCATACATTTTCACACACACATCTAAGAATTCCTTAGGCAATTACCAGTATCAATAAGAAATATTTTTGAAATACATGTAGATCATGTAATGAATCAAGCTAAACTGTTACAATTATTCATGAACTCAAAGAATGACCTGGACCCCTTAGTAGACAGTTTGCTGCATGTGTTCAGGGCTCATAACTGTTCACACAAAGCTTGGAACTTTCATCTTTCCTGTGTTTGGTTGCTGCCATCCTCTTATACAGGGGTTCTCAACCTGTGGGTCTTGACCCTTCTGTAAGGATGAACTATTTTTTTCACTGGGGTATATCAGATATCCTGTATATCAGATAATTGCATTATGATTTATGAAAGTAGCAAAATTACACTTAGGAAGTAGCAATGACATAAATTATGGTTGGGGGGGTTGTCTCCATAACAGAAAAAACTGAATTGAAGGGTCACTTCATTAGGAAGATTGGGAACCACTGTGTTAGAGTCTAAGCCATAAGGACAGAAAATAAAAACTTTCTCCCTTTCCTCTCACTAAATGTCTTCTTAATTTTGACTGTGATATGACCTCAGACCATCATTACTGTATCCTTCTCTAATGAGGAATGCTTCACACTCTCTATCACTTGGGTGATTACAAGTTAGTGGATTTTTTATAATGTGTTTCAGGAGCCAACAACTTGTAAACTAATGCTCAAGTGAAGAAATGAGAATGAAACCTTTTGTTCACCAAAGAACCAAAAGTTTGTCTGAGAATTGTGCTCTCAGGGTTAGAATCTTAAACCCCAGGGAAGCAAAACTTCTGTCCAACCTTGATCTGACTTTTAGTGAACCAATTTACTAAAAATAAATTTGTAAACAACCATGGAAGTAACATTTCTACAGGAATGTTACAGGCGTTGGGAATATCTCCTAATTATATCTTACCTCAGCATTAAGTTTTCATGGAGTTAGCCTGAAAGCAAAGGTCAAATTAACCTGGATGACTCTATTGAGCTTAGATTGCCTGATTTAAGTGTAGAGTAGTTGCAATATAAAAACTTTGAAGGGAAGTTTTGCCTGTATCTGACCAATCTTGTGTTACTGCACTATAGGGCATTGGCTTTCCCTTTCTAGTGCTTACAGCAACTCTAGTCACTACCACATGATGCAGTTACATCATTTGTTACAGTGTACTCAAATCAAAGTCACTATGTGATATATCTTTTTGTATATTCCTGTTTATGACTGCAGTCTTCACAATAGGCAAGTCTGGAATCAGCCTGCTTACCTAACAATGGAAGAATGAATTAAGGAAATGTTGTATACATATCAAGTGGGGTATTATTCATTTTCAGAAAATAATATTACTTGTGAGTCCATCTCTTGGGAGATGGAGACAGGGGGTATTAGACTTCAAGGTCATCTTCAGTTCCTAAGAGTGTTTGAGGTCAAATTATGCAACATGAAGTTTTGGATCAAGAGCTATAACTACTTAGAATTTGCGGTAGTAAAAGGATGTGCAGCTCTTGTGGAAGACCTGAGTTGAGTTGCCAATACCCACATCAGGCAGCTCCCAACTGCCTGTAACACAGGATCAGGTGGATCTGGCTTCCTTTGGAACCTACAGTCACATGAACAAACCCATGTACAGACACATAGGTAAAGACACCATGTGTGTGCCTGTCACCCACTCCTGGGGAACAAAGACAGGTGGATCTAATGGGTCCACTGACCAGTCTTTCTAGTCCAATAGGGAATGGCCAGCTCCATGTTTAGTTATAGACTCTATCTAAAAAAAAAAGAGGAAGAATAACCCGCTCACCTCATACCTGTAACTTCCACATCACACATACCAACATCAACAGAGACTCCAATTATGATAGATGACCTTTCTTTTTGGTAGGGTCTCACTATGTAGCCCTGGCTGACCTAGAACTTATTCTGTAGATCAGAGCAGTCTTGAATTTGTAGAGATCCCCTTGCCTCTGCCTCCTCAGTGATGGGATTAAGGTGTGTGCCACCATGCTTGGTTGTACTGGGTTATTTGTTAGTGTGTATGTGTGTTTGGTTTTAACTTTATGCATTTCATTTAAAGGTGAGAATTTCTCTCATTTTCCTCTTCCTACCATCTCTGCCATTTTTATCACTGAGAGTATTCACTGTTAGACATCAAATCTTAAGAAGAGACTTATGTAAGTTTCTTCTCATTGTTCATATCTCACCCTTTGGAAATTCCTATTGTCATCATTTCTGATGTGCAATTTGGCTTTGTTTCCTGGGAACTTTTTCTCACTTATTACTCAACATTAGGAGTGGAAGTATTGAAAAGTGAGTAATACATGTTAAACCCTCACCAAATTTCAGGGCTTTAACAATGAGGACAGTCCTAGGCACACAGAGCAGGTACTGAAAATGACTGGTTAAATTATAAAGTCACAGCAGAAGATTTGCTGCATATTTTTGGAAGAGTAATTGCTGCTGGATTAAGAATAAGTTTTTCTCAGATTACACTGAGATGTAAGAATCATGACCATAACAATGAAATTTATGGAACACACAAATTTAAATAGAATTCACAACTGCTTTGTAGGTTCAAAGATTAAAGCTGAAATCAAGATGTGACAGGGAATGTTTGACAAGGACACCTTGGATATGCAAATTAATGAGGGTTCTTTTCTTTTTTCAGCACTTAAAAAATTGTCATCTTATGTGATTGATCAAAATTCTGTACTTGTGCCTGAATGAACAGCAAGAAAGAGATGGTGCTAAGAGAAGAATCTTGTCACCCATAGCCCTCTGCTACAAGAACCCAAAGGAGTCCTCTGTGATAACCCATTCACCTGGGACCTTGGTGATTGTCTACACAGTATTTGAACTCAAGGTTGTGTTGACTGTATTTGAAGAGCTCCTGAAGATGAGCCTCACTCTCCATTTCAAATCATGTATTTCATCACTGTATTTCTGGCTTATTCTGATTCTGGGTGGGAGTCTCTGTAATGCTCATCAGCATGTTCACATCCATTAAGAGCTGTTGGTACTTTTGGAGAAATTTCTCTCCTTTCCTCACCGGCTGTGATGTGGACGTGGCATTTTGTTACTCTTATCTCTTATACCCATGCTTCACCTCTGTCAGCAGGAACATCATTGTAACTGACTCTTGGATCAATCCAACCAAGTTCAAGATGTCTGTGTCAGGGATTTATACCAGCATCTTTGGATTCTGCCCCTGTTGTACACCAGGGCTGTGTTGTACACAGGGCTCTATGGCTGTGGGCTGGGAGAATTAGCCAGTGTTGATAACTGTAAAGAAGGTTGTCAGTATGTTCTAAACTAAGGCTGAGTAGTCACAAGTTTTCTGTTATTTTTCAGACCTGCTTCTATTATGGCAATACTAAATAGTCATATTTTTATAGTGACTATATAGAAAACAAGCTAAAAACAAAAAGATAGAAAACATCAGTTATAAGGACAGTTATTTTAAGGAGATAAAAAGCCAATGTGGCCACAGTAGAGAGAAAAGCTGCCAAAGCTTGTGTCGAAGTGATAACATTTGTGATCCTGTATGACTATGGAGGATCACTTCTTTCACTGATTCTTTGAAGGAGTGCATAACATCTTTCTCCAGTTATAAGACATTTTGCTAGTTTAGCTACTGTAAATCAGTTCAAAATACATTGATTTGAACTTTATTTCCTTCTTTGATTCATGAGAACATCAAAATATCCACTAACTTGATGGGTACCAGTAATCCATTACCTTGTAACTCAGCCCAAATCTGTAATTAAGGAATTTTTTGACAGAGTGTGAGTTTCGTTGTCATTATGACAGTTATTATACTGCCCATAAATATGTTGCTTTAAGTTGAGGAGGGAAATTGATATTTAATTTTATAGCATAGCTTTTATTCTAGTGGGTTCTTGGTTGTATGATCATCTTAAATCACTTGATAGAAATATGGTTTAGTAAATATTAGTGTATGCAATATTTCCTAGGTATGTCAACTCAAATCTGCCTGGATGCCTTCTTTGTCTGTGGCTAATTATTGTCTTCTAAAAGCCTCCCATTTATGCTTTACTATTAGCAACAAATTCAGTTTCTACAATAAGAGACTTATTTTTAAGTCTTAAAATATTTTTATTAGATGTATCCATTTTATATGTGATTGTTTGGCTTTCCTGTAGGTCTGTGCACATCCTGCGATTTTGGTGCCCAGGGATATCAGAAGAAGGTAGCAGGTGGCCTGGTACTGACATTAATGAGATTTGTGTATCATCATGTGGGTTATGGGAAATAAACCCCGGTCCTCTGAAAGTTCTTAACCACTGAGCCATCTCTCCAGTCACTAGAGACGGTATTTTGTAGAATTTCTTTTCTTTTTCCCTAGAATTTTGTATGTCTAATGTCATAATATAGAATAATTTTGTCATGATTTTTTATAAATATTCATATTTCTACCATGTTGATAATAAAAAACCCATAATGTGAAATAATACCTGAAAAAAGAATTATTTAATAATAGATTATTTAAGAAAGGGTAATCGAGTGTAGGGCTATTAAAAAATGTTAAGTAACTTATTCTTATCCTCAGGAAATTATAATTAATTCATTTGAATTTTCAAGTATTAGAAGAAAATGTTGGTTTTATTTCTTGGACAAAATAGTATTATTAAATATAAACATAGATTTTGGTATACTTGTTACAAAAATGGAAACTAAGAAGATCAGTAAATGTTTGAAATTATGACCAATAGAAATTGTACACCACCTCTGAGATATATATTAAAAGATGTTGCTGTTCCATCTAAAATCCAAACAATTAAAACTAAATAAATGGTACTGAAGTCATAAAGTACAGGCAAAAATATCTCCAATAATAAAATGAACAGTTGCAATTAGACAGAGGAGTTAAAAACATTATCATATTTAGCATGCGTAGGAATGTCCACATGTGTGTGCAGGCATGTGATAACCTGTAGGTGACATTGGGAGTCTTCTCCAGTTGCTCTCCCCTTCTTCTTTGAGGCAAGGTCTCTCAGTTGAACCCATACTTGCCAACACTACTAATCTAGCTGCCCACTGGTTCTGGGAATCAACTGTCTCTTCCTTCTGAGCACGGGAGTTACAGGTGGGCGTCTGTGTCTACCAGGCATTTGTTAGGATGCTGAGGATCCAGACTCCTATCCCGACACATGCACTGCCAGCACTTTGGTTACTGGGCTACTTCTTGTCTTGAAAGTGTGGTTTTATTTTGAATAGAACCATAACTGTAATCAAAGTGTATTGAACTTCTGTTGTTACACTAGGCAAAAAAGAAATAAACTATTTTATATATGATTATTATTATTGTCATTATTATGAAAAATGTTATTCCATTTTGACTACTATTAAAGTACAGGGAAAATTCATGTTCTTATGTATTGATGAGAGCAAAAATTGGTTAAAAATCTTTAGATAGATTTTAATGTGAACTATGTAAAGTATAATTTATAACTCACCCCGAAAGCAGTACTAACAATGTCCAGATTTTCAACATAAAAGACTTTTCAGAGCTTAGGCAGATTCTGTTACAGTGTTTTGTGAGGAGAAACATCTCAAAGTAAAATAAAGTCACACATTAGGACACCACAGTCTGAGGATTCCTTCCACATTCGAATTTTATATTTCTAATGATTCTGTTAAATCAAAGAAGAAAGTCCTGTTTATTATACTAGCCTCTTACCTCATTCCACAAGCAAATCCTTGTAGTCCATACCCCCACTTTTCCAAATCAAAATGGTTAAAGCTGACCCTGGAGAAAAGTAGATGTCCTCATGGCTCTGTATTTTATTTCTCTAACAAGGATGAATGCCAGAAGGAAGAAAGAGCTTTTATGCAGGAATTTTGATCATTTTCAATATAAGAGCCATTGATAGCAATTCTCATGAAGAGGAAAGGTCATTTTTAATAATGAACAAAGTTTCCAATTCTGGGTGAAGTTCTGTTACATCAGGTATTATGCTCACATACATTATACAGAAAGGTCAGCTGTCATTAGCAAATGAGAAGGGGTAAACTTGGTTGTGGCACAAACAACATACTCACTGGCAAGTTCTCACTTACCTCACCTTACACCACGGGGATTCCATCGTAGGGACACACTGGACTTGGCATCATTAGGCTGCTTTCTTGAGGGCTAAAAGTGCTTGGGGGGCATTACCATGTGTTAGTTAAATAAGGATGAGATTGCTAATAAAAGGTGGGATTTGAGTGTGGGTCACAGAATAGACTGCTGCTTTTGAGATGTGAGGAAATAGATTAAGCAGAGAAAAAACTGAAACGGACTTAAGCAGCTTCATGTAATACAGAAGGTTGACTGTAAATTAGGAAGTAAATAATTTTAGGAAATGAAAATCCATTAGCAATTACTTGTTCTGAATTTTTTTCCTGAGGATTTTTGGAATAGCATACATGGCTACAGATGATGACAGCTTTGTCTGGGATCAAGACAGCATCCTGAGCAGAGAACTGGTCTCTGTCACATCTGTCCAGCTGTGCTATGAGAACTTGAATGGATTCTGCATCAAGAACCCTTACTCCCCAGGCCCTCGCCTCATCCTCTATGCAGTCTTTGGCTTTGGGGCTGTGCTGGCTGTGTGTGGAAACCTCCTGGTGATGATGTCCATTCTTCATTTCAAACAGCTGCACTCTCCTGCCAACTTTCTGGTGGCATCCCTGGCCTGTGCTGACTTCTTGGTGGGACTGACCGTGATGCCCTTCAGTACAGTGAGGTCTGTGGAGAGCTGCTGGTACTTTGGGGACAGTTACTGTAAAGTTCATTCTTATTTTGATGTATCATTCTGTTTTTCTTCTATCTTCCACTTGTGTTTCATCTCTGTGGATAGATATATTGCTGTCAGTGACCCCCTGACCTACCCCACCAGGTTCACTGCATCTGTTTCTGGCAAGTGCATCACCTTCTGCTGGTTACTCTCCATCATCTATAGCTTTTCCCTCCTTTACACAGGGGCCAATGAAGCGGGGCTGGAGGATCTAGTGACTGCCCTTACCTGTGTGGGAGGCTGTCAACTCGCAGTGAATCAAAGCTGGGTCTTCATCAATTTTCTGTTATTTTTCATCCCCACACTTGTCATGATAACTGTCTACACTAAGATTTTCTTCATTGCTAAGCAGCAGGCTCAGAGGATTGAGAGAATGAGTGACCAGACGGCCAAGGCATCAGACAGCTACAAGGACAGAGTGGCCAAGAGGGAGAGGAAAGCAGCCAAAACCCTGGGAATCGCAGTGGCAGCTTTTCTCTTTTCCTGGCTGCCGTACTTCATTGACTCCATCATTGATGCCTTCCTGGGCTTCATCACACCCACGTATGTGTATGAAATACTAGTTTGGATCGCCTACTACAACTCAGCCATGAACCCCTTGATTTATGCTTTCTTTTATCCTTGGTTTCGGAAAGCCATCAGACTGATTGTCACTGGCAGAATCTTGAGGGAGAATTCCTCAGCCACCAACTTGTTTCCTGAGTAGATTCTCAGGTTAGTTGGGGATTGAAAAGAGTCTCAACAGAACGTCACCGGGAAAACTGAGTGCCACTTCTGATCTTGTAGAGTTGTGGATTATGCTTCAACTCTGAACGAAACAGTTAAAACCAGCTTCTGTTTTGATCAAGAAATGTAAAATTAGTTTCTGTCTGTAATGGAACTAGATGACCCCGGATCTAACCATTTTCCACTGTGTTTTCTACTCGTTAGTGTTGGTTGGTTTCCTGTAACCCCTTTTCCCCCTTTTCTAAAATTCTAGTTGTTGGCTTTTGTTAAACTCTCAAAGCCTCAATTTTGAATGTATAGTCATTAAATTCCTTAACAGTACTTTCTAATACGATGTAAATGAATCAAAGAGACCTTTACAGGCTATCTCTTCCTCAGAGAAAGAGTAAATATGGTTCTCTATTAACTGGGTCACAGAATTGCACTTTTAAAAATGTGATTTTTTTAAGGTCAGGAAAAATAAACCAAGAAGTTGATGTATTAACTAACATCTACTCCCTTGTTTACAGAGGAAGGAAAAATGGTGTCACAAAGGTCACATCTGTTCAGTGACCTGCTCTCTAGGGAATAAGCACACAGAGGAATGGTCACTGTCTAAAGCCTCACAAGTTGCTATTTGTGTTAATCAAGAATTTAAAGATGATTTTTTCCATGTGATTTATAAATTAGCTGATCCTTCACTTAATTTGCAAGGTTTCTACAGATATATAGAAGTTTTCAAAACTATACACAAGAGTCAAATTAATGTATTCAGAAGAAGAAATAAAGGTCAAACTGTGCAGTCACCTGGAGTCTGAGAAACACTTTTTTTTTTTTTTGGAAATGGAAAAACATTTTTATAAGGATCCCCGGATATATTTCTAACCCCCCCCCAAAAAGCCTGATTTTGTCATAAAAATTATCCTGGATAAAGCCAACTAGTTGATTTACAGATGACTCAATAGTAAATTAGAGAGCAGTGTATCATCGTGGAATAAACAAACTCCATACTCTAGTCTAGATTAGTTTTTGTTCAGACAAGACATTATTAAATAAATACTAAGCCTTGGGGCTGGAGCGGCAGCTCTGCAGTTAGGAGCAGTGGCTGCTCTTTCAGAGAACACTCTGTGGCAGCTCACAGCCCTTTGTAACTCTAGTCCTGTCTATAACTTTGGCTTTTGCAGGCACTGCAAGCGCGTGGTGCACAGACATACATGCAAGCAAAGCATTCATGCATGTAATAGAAAAATAAAGGGAACATCTGAGCCTTCTGTATTTGCCCAAGTTATGGATATATACTGAGATGTTCTTGCTTAGTATTTTTTCCAGTTTCTATGTTGACATACTCCATGAATATTTATTATTAATGACTGTTGTCTTTTATTATCAAATCTGTTTTAAACTGGTTAAGCTTTCCCTTAGAGATGATACTATATCTGATTTTTAGTTGAGTAGTTTCTCTGTAGCTCAGACTAACCTATATTGGATTGTAAATCCAGGCAATCCCCCTGCCTCTGCTTCCTGATCATTGTGATTAGAGGCTTAAGCTGTCACTCTTGCCTTATTTCTTATTTTAATGTGTTTGAGGAATTCTGTCCTTGTGTGGTTGGCAGATGATTAAAGGCTCCTCAGATTCCTTGAAGTCCTCTGCTCATAGCTCTTCAGTTGAGATATTAAACATCATCGGTTTCTTTTGACTTCAGCTGTTTCAATGAGAGTGACTTATCCTGCAGCAATGGAACAGTGTCCCTTCTTCACTTGAGTGACAGCGTACATAAACAAAATCTTTACAGTAATTGATGCATACTGTAAATATCCACATTCAAAAGTAACTCTAATACTTAACTTCAGTACACTCAAAGAATTAATCCCCTCTTTTTTTTAGTAACCCTTGTGCTATCAAGTTTTTATATCTAGAGTTATCTACAAGGATGGAACCTCATTTGAGAAAATGCTTCCATATGCTCTAGCTGCATGGCATTTTTTAATTAGTGATTGATGTGGGATGGCCCAGCCCATTGCGAGTGGTGCCATCCCTGGGCTGGTGGCCTTGGGTTCTATAAGAAAGCAGGCTGAGCAGGCTATGTTGAGCTGCCAGTAATTAGCACTCTGCAGGTGTCACAGCAGGCAGGGAAATGAAGATGTGAGAATACAACTCGGTTCAGACTGACTTTGTCAACCTGGATTAAACTTCAGGAAGTCTAATGCAAGGTGGTTTATTGTAAGCATATTTAAATACAATAGTTTTTGGAAACAGTTTTCTAGGCAACAATCATTCCAATTGCAAGCACATAATAAAGCTTAAGACTGGACTACATAGAGACTCCTTTGCAAACTCCTTGTGACCATGCATGCATATTCTGTGGCTAAAAGTCCTAGAATCTAGTGTGGTTTCTAAATGAGATAACCAGAGAACCCAGTAGCAGACACACTGATCTGGAACTGGGAGCATGGAACAGGGAGGGACTTAAACCTTCTGAAGTTGGCATGTGAATTCATGGGATGCTTATTTTTTTGTTGTGGACCACTTTAATTAGAAGAGCTCAATTCTTGTTCAGCACAATCCGGTAGAACAGGTGAGACTGTGCTTTGGTTACTGAGTGCACTGAGGTCAGAAGAGGTCAAGTCTCATGGCTGTTGTCATCAGTCAGATGTGAACCTGCCCCACCCTGGACTCAGAGAGTAAGTGCTGCTGTTCCTAAGTGTGCTTAGAGCCCAAATATTGAAACACATAAATTTCACATAATTATTTCAAGGGAAAATATGATTTTCATCATGAAAATTCTGATTAAATGTTTGTATTATATATGTACATGTGCTTTTATGTATAAATGTATAAATATATTTGTATTTGTTCATGTGTGTGTGTTTTATATGTCTGCGTCATATATATGTGTATATATATGGGTTTGTGTGCGTATGCATGTGCTATTTTGTTTTTCCATAAATTTGACCATCTCTGCTTTTTAAAAAAAAGTATTCATTTATTTTACATCCTGACCACAATTTCCCCTTCTTCCTCTCTTCAAATTCTCTCCCCGTACCTCCCCTCAGCACCTCTCCCTGAATGTGGTGATATATTGTACACCCCAATAAAACTTATCTGGGGATCCAAGGACATTGCCAGGCACTAGATTAGACGTAGAGGCCAGACAGTGGTGGCACACACCCTTAATCCTTTCACTCGGGAAACAGAGATCCATTTGGATCTCTGGTAGTTCAAGGCCACATTGGGAATAGAGCTAGTTACTAGTTATGGTAGCACACACCTTTCATTCCAACACTTGAGGTCTCATGCCCTTGCTTAGGAAGCACTCATGCCTTTAATTCAAAGAAGTAAGTTGGCAGGGCAGAAAAGGTCTATAAGGCATGAGGAAACAGGAAATTACTGTCTTGAGAGTGAGTATTTCCTAGAGGTAAGAGCTTGTGGCTGGTTGTTCCGCTCTGATCTTTCAGCTTTCACCCCAATACTTGGCTCCCGGATTTTTGGTTATAAGATCTTTTAAGATTCGTTTTACATCTGGCAACTCAACATTCATGGCATGAATTCACTAAAATGCTGCTTGCCTATGGCCTTACAGGCCCCCAAGTGAGGCCAGAGTCTCCACCCTGTGTGAGCCGGAGGCTCTTCGGCTTCTTCTCTCCTCGTGGGTTGAGGGCTTTCTCTGGATTCCCATCTTGGACTGCTACCACACTAGGTAGATGCCTTGAAACCTACTTGGGCTTCTACTGTTCTACAGAGAAGCAGTCAGCCTTGAACTGTCACTGTCAGAAAATTGGTGAGTCAATTAAGATATCTTTTTTTTTTTTTTTTTTGAGACAGAGTTTCTGTGTGTAGCTTTGCATCATTCCTGGAACTCACTCTGTATCCCAGACAGGCCTCGAACTTACAAAGATCCACCTGTCTCTGCCTCTCAAGTGCTGGGATTAAAGGTGTGCACCACCACTGTCCGGCTCAATTAAGATATCTTAAAGGGAGAAATTAGTTAAAGGAGAATTTTTTTCCCACATTAAAAAATGGGAAACATTTTTACAACAGGGTCTTTGGTCTCTGTTTGATAACACATTAGGCAATCTGAAAATGGAACAACTGAATGAGAGGATAATCAATATTGATGAGATAGAAGTAATGTCAATTATAAATATTATTTATTTGATAATTTCTATTTTATCATTTAAAAAGTTGGTTAATGTGAGTGCCAAGATAAAAAATTTTTGGAAAATCTTGTTAAAACAAATCATACAGAAATTCAGACCCAGACAAGAGAATTTAAAAGTGAACCAAACTCAGCATTGCATTATATGGTTACAGACAAACAGCCTAAGGCTTCAAACAGCCAAACTTAATCTATCCGGTAACCTTACAGGAACTGCCAAATGCTCAAGGCTGTGTACAAGCTGATGGGACTCCTGTGTAAATGTTAGATTGAAGAGATTCAAGGAAGCTATAGTGTCATATGATATACATTCTCCGTTTGTAAAGCAGATGTTAAACTCATGGTCAACTTGTAGTAGAATTATTCCTCAAGACTGGAAAGATTTGGTTACAGCTGTCCTAGAAGCTGGTCCACAGTTCAAATGAAGGACCTGGTGGAAAAATGAGGCTAAGACAATTGAACAATGGTGTAGGGCTAGAGGTATGGAAGTTTCCCAAGATCAACCTCTTGGAGAAGGTGATTATGCTGATATACAAAGACAATCTTTATATGATGACCACACCCTAATTTTATGCCTTGAATGCTTGGGACAGAATTTAAGAAGTAGGAAAGAAAATTGAGTCATTTACAAAAGTTTTACAGGACCCAAAGGAAACCTTCATGGATTTCTTACAAAGGCTGTCTTCAGCAGTAAATAGAATGATACCAAATTCAGAAGCTAGACAGATAATAATTGAAACTCTGGGTTTTGAAAATGCTAATGGAGCATGCAAAAGGGTAATTAGGCCATTAAAGGCAAGATCAGCACCCTTGATGGGATGGATCTGTGATACAATTAATACTGAATCTCATGACCATGATGATGCTTGGATAGGAGAGTTGATTTCCAGAGGTTTTAAGAAAAGTAGTAATGTCAAATGCTTTAATTTTGGTAAACAAGGTCACCTAAAAAGGGACTATAAACAGGGCATTCCTAGAAAAAAATGTTTTTTCAAGGAATAACCCCAACAGAATGTCCCTCCCTTCTGGATTATGCAGAAGGTATGGTAAAGGCAAACACTGGACTAAGGAATGTCGATCAACAAGGGATAGACAAGGCAATCCTTTGCCTTTGCCTTTGGGAACTCCCTGAGGGTCCAATCTCAGGCCCCCATGACAAATTCAGTTCAGTCCTTTCCTGCCATCATAGAAGAAACTCCTTCTCAGAGCATTTAAAGGACCTAATGTCTATTGTAAAAAACCATACTGCTCTGGATTTTTATAAAATAAAACAAAAATTTAACAAGAAACCATAAATCAAAATTGATAAAGATTAGATTTGGAAACTCCCCAAAGTTACTGTTAGGGAAGGGTTTTTTTTTCTTTCAAGATAATGAAGGCTAAGGAATCTGACAACAATGGACAAATGAGACATCTGAAGAAAAAGAACAAATCACCCAGAAAAACATATCCCAAGAAAAAGAGTAAATTGGTCTATTGGTATATCATATTTCTAACAGGATAAAATTTTATAACTCTTCCTAAAGTGAACCATGACCACACCTAACAGTGACTTTGAAGTCTCCCAAGAGATAACCAGGCCCCACAATGACAATTCCATCAGGACGATGATAATACCACTAAGCTGACAAACACGCCCCACCCCAAAGATCAGCTTTGGACTACAAACTGCTCAGGACAATTTCAAGATGGCTAGCTGAGACAATCCATCCTCACAGACTACTCAAGCAAGGACAGGAGACAAGCCCTGCATTTTCCTATTATGCAGAGACTGGACAACAAATGATACAGCTACCTCTCCTAGAACTTGACAATTATTCCCAAATTTTTCTTTTCAGGATCCCCTAAAGATGCCTTTGCCCCCAGATAGCAGGAAGTAATTTAAAGAACATGATACCCACATTCCCAAGAGGTGGGGTGGGTGGTTTTTGGTTGTTCAGTGGGTTATGGATAATTGTCATTGTTTAGGGTGTTTAATTACAAAGGAGACTAGATTCAGGGTTCTTACTTTAAAAAAAAGAAAGAAAAAGGAAAAAGAGTATATCAATAAGAGGTAGATTATTGAATCTACTCTGAAAAAAAGAGATATAGAAATGATGGGATAAAAGGGCAGACTACTGAATCAACTATGAAAAGAAAAAGGGGAGGAATATAGATATGATAAGATAAAAAGGTAGATTATTGAATCTACTTTTAAAAGGCAACTACTAGTTTTAAATATTTTATATTGGATTGGATTTTTGTATATTGTATACAAATTATGTATATTGATACAAATTTGAGATTGATTTTGTTAGAAAATACTGTGCATATATTTCTAATCTTGTTCAAGGTTATTGTTCAACATACAGTTCATTTAACAATGTAATGCAAATTGCTAGTCCTAGAAAATATTACCAACTAATTAGGATATAAGAAATGCAAATTAATAGTTATTACAATCAAATTTGTAGTCATGTTGGGTATATTTTCAAGGTCAAACAGAAATATATTTTACATATGCAGGTCATCTTCAAACACTTCAGAGATCTACAGAATATGGCATTTAAGGTATTTTAATAACATAGACACTTTTTTTTATGACTATGAGACATGTCTGCTCCCAGCAGCATCAATATACTTCAGAGAAAATGATGAGCATCAGAGAAACTCCATATGGAGTTTATGTTCTTTGTTGACTGTTGACAGCATGCTGTCCAAAATGGACAAGCAGGACACAAAAGAAAGGACTGCTGATCCTTGCCAAGACAAGGTAGGAAGGCTCTTTAGAAAATTCTGCTTCACAGAGAAGTCTGTTAGATATGCTAGGCTTGTAGACTGAAGATGGATACCCCAACTTCACAGAGAAATCTTGGGTGACTGTCCAGGTAGTCAGCTGTTTCTGTCATTTCTCACAATTTTTTTTTGGAGTCTCTTGTTTGCCCTTTCTGATTACTCAATTAATATTATTTTCTTCTTGGGTCTCTGAGGGAGTTGAAGATTAGATAGTTATAGTTTTCCTTGTTAACAAATTCAGAAAAGAAAATCACTAAGAGGTGTGTAAGTGTATAAATTTGAAAGACACCAAAAGATAGTTTTTGGTTGGTAATACAAGTTAGGATAGAAAGTGAAATAGGTACATTTTGGACTCACCAAAATAGGCCAAATAATGAAGTTTTTTGTCTGAATCTGTCAAATGTTAATGGATTAGACATTGTTAATGTAATTCTTGACAGTATATATTGTATATACTTATATATATATATACTTATTGTATATATTATATATAGTTTTTCTTATATTAGTTATAACCTTCTTTTATGATTTTAGACAAAAAGGGTGAAATACGATGACATATTGTATACCCTAAATAACTTGCATGAGGATCAGAGGACAATGTCAGCCACTAGATTAGACATAGAGATCAGGCAGTGGTGGCACACACCCTTAATCCTATCACCCGGGAGGCAGAGATCTGTCTGGATCTCTGTGAGTTTAAGGTCACACTGGAAACAGAACCAGACAGTGATGGCATACACCTTTAATTCCAGTACTGGGAAGCACACATGCCTTAAATCCCAGGAAGTGATGTCTGGGTAGAGAAAGGTATATAGGGTGTGAGGAAACAGGAACTCACTCTCTTCAGGCTGAGGATTTTGTAGAGGTAAGGACATGGCTGGCTTGTTCTGTTTCTCTGATCATTCAGCTTTCACTCCAATATCTGGCTGTGGGTCTTTTCTTAGAAGACCTTTTAAGATTTGTATTATACTCCAATCCACTCTTACTATTTCTGTTCAGAAAAGGGCAGTATTCCCATGGGTATAAACAAAGCATAATCTATTAGGTTGAAGTAGGACCTCAGTTTTAAGGCTGTGGAAAGCAACTCAGTGTGAGGAATAGGTTCCCAAAGCCAGCCAAAGCTTCAGGGAGAGCCCCTACTCCCACTGCTAGGGGTCTCTCAAGTAGACCAACTATACAACAGTCACTCAAATGTAAACAGCCTACGTTGGTCCCAGACAGGTTCCCTGGCTGTCAGTTCATGGACTCTGTGAGCTCCTAAGGGCCCATGTTAGTTGTTTCTGTTGGTTCCCATGTGATGACCTGACCCCCATGGCTCATACAATCCTTCCTCCCTCGCATCATCAGGATTCCCTGAGCTCAGCCCACCTCTGCTTTTTATCTTTCAGTTCTCTGTATTAGGTCATTTCAGTGAGAATTTAGGAATTATGTAAGTAAAACTTTGTATTTAGTCAGTATGATATTAAGTATTGTACACTGATTTAACCATTTAATTATTAAAATGTGAAATTGCACCATTACTTAATAAAAAAAAAATCTAGGCCTTGTGGCCCATGTGATCTGACTCCTCCCTCCATACTATGAATGCTGCCACATGGTTGAGAGCTGAGTCCATCTCAAGGCCTTGCTTCACTCTCAGAATAACAGATTCTAGTTGGTCACTGCCTGTGTCTTGCTTTGGCGGTTTTGGAATATGAACTCAGGAATCCAGTGAGTACATCTTGTTGAACATTTTCACTAAAATAAGCTTAAATTTTGATAATACAAACCCAAATATAGAAATTTAAGATGTGTCCAAAAATATCACAGCATCGATTGTTATTTATGTTCAATAACTAAATGAGATATGTCAAAACAAATGATGGTATACTATAGAATACTGAAATTATTCAGAAAAGGAACAAAGAACAGAATTTGACCATCAAATTCTTCCTTACCTCTTCTTGTATCATGAAGCCTGACCAGTCAAATGTATCTCTAGTTTCATTTTAGTCTACATTTGATCTACCCCAGACACAAAATGGCTTTATCATTCCATCTCTCTGCTTTGTTTACTATCCCTCCATCAATTAACCATGGTTGATAAATCCACTAGATAGATTCCATAGCTTATTATTTACTTCATGAATCTAAAAGTTTATTCAAAATATAAATTACATTAAAACTTTAATGTTATGTACAGTTTAGTACATCATCTTTCCTGCCCATGCCATCCAGTTTCAGACCATTGAATTGTATCTCTTATTTTTCAGTCTCTCCATTCCCTCTTTATAAACCAAACACTGTCCAGAATCGATAAAGATGAAACCAAGAGAATATTGATATTACAAAATGACATTCTCTGTGTGTAGTCATCGTGTAGCCTTGATGGAGAAAGCCCATGAGGTGGTCGCCAACCAAATGTAAGCTCTGTGATATGGTACACACGGATTCCATTGGGAGACTCCTGCCCTCTTAAGATGTGGGTGAGATGTTTCAGTGGCTCTCTCACAATCCCTGCTGGCAGTCTGTCCATGACAGGAAACTTTATGGGATTTTCCTAAGATGTTGTTTATGGACTATGACTTTGAAGAAGGTACTGACAAAGGGATTAAGTTTTAGTCCCTACTTAAGTCTCCTTATGCAGTAATAGTCCTTAACTTGCCTAACATTTATTTGGAGCAGAAGGAAGTTATAATTGGGAAAGTAATTTGAGTGATTGGGTGAAACCTACACTAGCCCTCTCTGCCATGTAACAAAGAAGTACATTTTTCACATGACAGAACACACATAGAACACAAAGAGCCTTGACAGAGCTTATATGGATTCCCTACAGGAGCTACCTTTTCACTGAGGTTGCATATCAGATATCCTGCATATCAGATGGTTGTATTACAATTCGTGAAAGTATCAAAATTACAGTTATGAAGTAGCAATAAAATACTTTTATGGTTGGAGGGTCCTTACAACATGAGAAACTGAATTAGGAAGATTGAGAATCACTGCATTAGAATCTAACCCACGAAGAAAGGGCATAAAACCTTTCTGCCTGTTTCCTCTCACTAGATGTCTACTTAATTTGGGCTTTATATGACCTCAGACCATCATTACTGTATCCTTCTCTAATGAGGAATGCTTCACATTCTCTATCACTTGGGTGATTACAAGTTAGTGTACTTTTAATAAGGTGTTTCAGGAGCCAACAACTTGTAAACTAATGTTCAAGTGCAGAAATGAGAATGAAAACTGCTGTTCACCAAAGAACCAAAAGTTTGTCTGAGAATCATGCTCTCAGGGTTAGAATCTTAAACCCCAGGGAAACAAAACTTCTGTCCAACCTTGATCTGACTTTTAGTGGACTAACTTACTTAAAATAAATTCGTAAACAACCATGGAAGTAACATTTGTACAGTAATGTCACAGGTGCTGGGAATATTTCCTAATTATATCTTACCTCAGCATTAAGTTTTCACAGAGTTAGCCTAAAAGCAAAAGTCAAATTAACCTGGATGACTCTATTGAGTTTAGATTGTCTAATGTAAGTGCAGAATAGTTACAATATAAAAACATTGAAGTGACGTTTTGCTTTGCCTGTACCTGACCAATATTGTGTTTACTGCACTATAGGGCATTGGCTTTCCCTTTCTAGTGCTTACTGCATCTATGGTCACTACCACATGATGCAGTTACATCATTTGTTACAGTGTACTCAAATCAAAGTCACTATGTGATATATCTATCTGTATACTGTTTATTGCTGCAGTATTCACTGTAGGCTAGTCTGGGATCAGCCTGCTTACCTAACAATAGAAGAATGAATTAAGGAAATGTATAGATATCAAGTGGGGTATTATTTAGTCACAGAAAATAAAATTACTTGTGATTCCATATCTTGGAAAATGGAGACAGGAGTATTAGACTTCAAGGTCATCTTCAGTTCCTAAGAGTATTTGAAGTAAATTATGCAACATGAAGTTTTGAATCATGAGCTATAACTACTTAGAATTTGCGGTAGTAAAAGGATGTGCAGCTCTTGTGGAAGACCTGTTTTGAGTTTCCAGTACCTACATTAGGCAGTTCTCAACTGCCTGTAACACAGGATCAGGTGGATCTGGCTTCCTTTGGAACCTACATTCACATTTACAAAGCCACATACAGACATATAGGTAAAGATACCATATGTGGCAGTGTGTGCCTTTCAACCAGCTCTGTGGGACAAAGACAGGTAGATCTAACTGGTTCACTGGCCAGCCTTTCTCGTTCAGTAGGGAATGACAAGCTCCATGTTTATATACAGACTCTATTTCAAAACTAAGAGGAAGAGTAAGTTGCCTACCATCTATCTGTAACATGCACACCACACATACCAACATAAACAGAGACTCCAATTATGATATATGACCTTTCTTTTTGTAGGGTCTCACTATGTAGCTCGATCTGACTTAGAACTTACTCTGCAGACCAGGGTAATCTTGAATTTGTAGAGATCTACTTGGCTCAGTGATGGGATGAGGTGTGTGCCACCATGCTTGGCTGTATTGTGTTATTCGTTAGTGTGTATGTGTGTTTGGTTTTAACTTTATGCATTTCATTTAAAAGTGAGAATTTCTCTCATTTCCCTCTTCCTACCATCTCTGCCATTTTTAGCACTGAGGGTGTTCTCTGATAAACACCAAATCTTAAGAAGAGACTTATGTAAGTTTCTTCTCATTGTTCATACCTCACCTTTTGGAGATTCCTATTGTCATCATTTCTGATGTGCATTTTGGCTTTGTTTCCTGGGAGTTTTTCCTCACTTATTAATCAACATTAGGGGTGGAGGTAGTGAAAAGTGAGTAATACATGTTAAACCTGTAGGAACAAGGGGCTGGCTAAAGAAACCCACCCTGACCCCGGAGCCCAGAACTAGGGAAAGATGCCTCAGATAAGGCCAGTGAAAGAAACACAGTTTGGCTCAAATTAGAGCCATCTCTGCCCTCGACCAACTGACTTGTGAAACCAACCAATCACAGAGCAGGATGGTGGTACCCTGCCCCTGGGGCCCAGGACCAGGGAAAGAAACACAGCCAGGGTTTGGGACTTGAGCCAGAGAAATGAACACTTTATTTCCAAACCCAGAACCAATGAAAAATGCCCTGACTCTGAAACCAGCACCAAAGAAACACTCTTGGTTCCTAGAATCAGAGTCACTGAAAGAAATGTGCCCTGGCCTTAGAATTAGTGTCAAAAAGCTAAGTGAGATCAGTGAAAGAAAAACATTTTGGCTCAAACCAGAGCCATCTCTGTCCCTGGCCACTGACTTGTGAAACCAACAAATCATAGAGCAGGACAGTAGCACCATGGCCCTGAGGCCAAGGACCAGGGTAAAATATACAGTCTGGGTTTGGGACCTGGGCTAGAGAAATCAACACTTTCTCCCCAAACCCAGAACCAGGGAAACATGCTCTGACTCTGAAACTGGTACCAAAGTAACGATCTTGGTCCCTAGAATCAGTGTCAGTGAAAGAAATGTATCCTGGCCTTAGAAGCAGTGTCAAAAAGCCAAGAAAGGCCAGTGAAAGAAACACAGTTTGGCTCCGAAATCAGGGCCATCTATGCCTTTAGCCCACAAAACTGCCAATACCTGGGCAGAAAAAAACTAACCAATCACTGGTTGACTCTGCCCCCAAGACATCCTGTATGAGCCACTAACCCTGGTCAGTTGTGGGCTGTTCTCTCCACCCTGGTGGAGGCAGTCACTCTCCTGGGCTCCTCCTTCTCAAATAAATCTCTTTCTCAAAAGAGTTTTGGATGTCAAGATCTTCATTCACTCGTGTAGAGAAGAACTGTGCTGAGAAGTCCCTCAGTGGACAGAGCAAGGAGGAGCTGAACAGAAGATCCTTGCTGAGATGTCCCTCAGTGGATAGAGCAAGGAAGAGTTGAAAAAGTAACACTTTTCTCTGCAGTGCGAATCTTAAATGGTCTTATTAATAAAATCAAACCTGAAGCCAGTTATCGAGGTGAATGCTGGAAGATCAGAGAAGCAGAACAAGCCACAGCCACCTCATCTCACCAATTCCTAAGCTGATCTCGTTTTCTCAAACTGGAAGCCTCTGTGTCTTCATCCAAATGGATCTCAGCTGAACTGCAGCTCAAAGCCTGAAAGCTTAACCAGGCTTTAGTTCCTCGTTCTCATGCCTTATATACCTTTCTGCTTCCTGCCATCACTTCCTAGGATTAGATACGTGTGTCACCATGCCTGGCTGTTTCCAGTGTGGCTTTGAACTCACAGAGATCAGGATGGATCTTGGCCTCCAGAATGATAATTAAAGGTGTGTGTGTGTGTGTGTGTGTGTGTGTGTGTGTGTGTGTGTGTGTGTGCCATTTTCTGGCCTCTATGTCTATCTAGTGGCTGTTCTGTCTTCTGACCCCAGTAAGTTTATTAGGATGCACAGTATATTGGGGGGCACAATATTTCACCACATTTCTCTGGAGCTGGAGGAGATTGTTACATTTCTGCAGGGGTTCTGCTTTTTGCAGAGTGAAGCAAAAGAAGCAGCATCTTAGGCTGGAGAAGCAGAGCTCTGATAAGAAGCCCTCTTCAGTGGGGGTTGAGAAAAGCTCAGCTGTGGCAGCTATCCAGGAGAGGAGCAGGGTTACTATATCCTGCAAGGAGACCATCCCCCTTTACACCAGGTGTAGCCTGTCTCTCCCAAACAGTCAGTATACCCTTCCCTGCTGTAGCAATTCCAGGCCTGACTCTCCCGAGCAGTCAGAAAAACTTCTCTTCCAGGGCTGAGCTGTCTCTGTGCAGCTCCAGCCATCTGAGCTGTCCTAAGCAGCTAAAGGTGTTGCCTGAGTCCCCAAGTAGTCAGGATACCTTTCCCCAGAGTTGCAAAACTCACATTTTGGTGCTGAAACCTGGGACCAAACCCACAGAATTGCAACAAATTTATTTACAAAACCCTCACCAAATTTCAGTGCTGTGGGATGTTCTATATGGCAAATGTGTTGCTGATTGGTCAATAAAACACTGATTGGCCGTTGGCTAGGCAGGAAGTATAGGCGGGACAAGGAGGAGAATAAAGCTGGGAAGTGGAAGGCTGAGTCAGAGAGACACTGCCAGCCGCCACGATGAAAAGCCGCATGTGAAGATGCCGGTAAGCCACGAGCCATGTGGCAAGGTATAGACTAATGGAAATGGATTAATTTAAGCTGTAAGAACAGTTAGCAAGAAGCCTGACACGGCCTTACAGTTTGTAACCAATGTAAGTCTCTGTGTTTACTTGGTTGGGTCTGAGTGGCTGTGGGACTGGCGGGTGAGAGAGATTTGCCCTGACCGTGGGCCAGGCAGGAAAACTCTAGCTACATTTCAGGGCTTTGACAATGAGGACAGTCCTAGACACATAGACCAGGTACTGAAAATGACTGGTTAAATTACAGTCACAGCAGATGATTTGCTGCATATTTTTTGATGACTAATTGGAGCTGGATTAAAAAATATTATTTCTCAGATTACACTGAGACATTAGAATCATGATCAACACAATGATATTTATGAAACACACAAATTTAAGTAAAATTCACACCTGCTTTATAGGTTCAAAGATTAAATCTGAAGTCAAGCTGGGACAGGGAATGGGGAAATGTTTGATAATAATGTTTTGGATATGCAAATTAATGAGGATTTTTATTTACCCTTCAGCAAAATAAATCCATCTTATCGGATGGATCAGAATTTGTGCCTGCATAAACAGCAAGAAAGATGGTGCCAGGAAAAGAAATTTGTCACCCATAGCCCTCTGCTACAAGACCCCAAAGGATTCCTCTGTGAAAACCCAGGTCCTTGGTCATTGTCTACATAGTATTTGACCTCTGGGTTGTGCTGGCTGTATTTGAAAACCTCCTGAAGATGAGGCTCACTCTTCATTTCAAGCAATTGAATTTCATCATTGTATTTCTGGCTTACTCTGATTCTGGTTGGAAGTCTCTGTGATGCCCTTCAGCATGGTCACATCCATTGAGAGCTGCTGGCACTTTGGGAGAAACTTCTCTACTCTACTCACCTGCTGTGATGTGGCATTTTGTTGCTCTTCTCTCTTCCACCCATGCTTCGTCTCCATGGACAGGTACATCATTGTCACTGACCCTTTGGTCTATCCAACCAAGTTCACAGTGTCTGCATCAGGAATTTGCCTCAGCATTTCCTGGGTTCTGCCCCAGTGTACAACAGTGCTCTGTTCTACATAGATGTTTATGACCCTGACCTGGAAGATTTATCTAGTGTTGTTAACTACATAGAAGGATATCAGTATGTTCTAAACTAAGGCTGAGTACTCACAGGTTTTCTGTTATTTTTTCAGACCTGCCTTTATTATGGCAATACTATATAGTCATATTTTTATAGTGACTAGAAAACAATCTAAAAAGGAAAAGTAAAAAACATCATTTACAAGGACAGTCATTTTTAAGGATATATAAAGCCAATGTGGCCAAAGGAGACAGAAAAGCTGCCAAACCATGGGTCAAAGCGATAGCATTTGTGATCATCTATGACCATGTATGATCACTTCCTTCACTGATTCTTTTAAGGAGTTCATAACACCTTTCTACAGTTATAAGACATTTTGGTGGTTTAGCTACTATAACTCAGCTCAAAATTCATTGATTTGTGCTTTTTTTTCTCTTTGATTCATGAAAACATCCAGTAACTTGACATGTATCAATAATTTATCACCATGGAATGTGTGGCAATACATTGATTAATAGTTATGGGCTAATTTAAGATATAGAGCTAGCTAGCTAGCTAAAAGCTTGAGCCATGGCCATGCAGTTATAATTAATATAAGCCTCTGTGTGTTTACTTGGGAGATGCAGTGGGAGACATTTGTCCCAACTGCCGGCAGGCCAGGACACAGGAAATCTTCCAGCTACTGGCAGATTTAGCTTTTGCTAATACAGACACCCAAAAAAAGTTTCTGGTCTATATGCTGCTTGTTGGAAGCATTGAATCACTGCTTCCCAGAGTTGGTGGTAGGCGTACCTCATCCATGTTGGGAAGCTGAGATGGGCAGAGTTGGTAGCCAAGGCTGCCTCATTGGTCCTAGTCACACAGTTTAGCAGTTCAAAATCTCTCCTGATCAGAAAAAGATTATAGATACACAGAAGACAGATTCAGATGGATAAACCTCTAAATGGTTTATATTATATATATATAATATATATATAATATTATATATATATATATATATATATATATTTGAAAGAGAGTGGAAGGGGAGGATGGACAGTTATATAAAGAAAAATATAATTAAAAAAATAAAGTCTTTAAAGAGACAGTAAAAATAATATAAAAAAATAAGCCATGTAAAGATGGAAATCACACAGAGTCTAGATTATATTGTCTTTGGGATTTTACCTGGAGAGAGACATTTGATTGTAAAGGCTGCTGAGTTAAACCAATATATGTATTTTAAAGGTATCTTGACTTCAAAATTTATGTCCAAGCATATTTTGCTTTGGAAAAGAGGTCCTACTTTTCTTTCCACAGAAGATGAGAAGCTGTGGATTCCTTCCAGATTAATATGGATCAAGGAAGACTCCCGAGAGATCTCCAGTTGATCCAACATCTAGAACAGTTTCAAAGTAACTGACTCCGAGAATACAGCTTCACAGACTACTCCAGTTAGGACTTGATCACAATCCTAAAATTTTCTTTGTGTCCCCATAAGACTAACAGTGCCCTCAGTCAGCAGGAAGTAGCCTAGAAAACTATGGCCACATTCCAAAAAAATGGATTATGGATGTTTGTCTTTGTTTAGACATTGGTTATAAGTTGTTATTGATCATAGTCAATCTCTTTCTAAAAGAAAAAAGGGGGATATGATATATAGATATGATGGGATGAAAGGGTAGATTATTGAATCTATTTTTAAAGAGCAACAACTTGTTTGAAATGTTTTACATTGCTATGGATTTTAGTTTATTGATTAAAATTTAAAGTTAATTTTGTTATATAGTATGTAGATTTCTACTCTTGTTTAGGTATTATGCTTATGCAACTCATTTAAAATATAATATATAATTAAAAATACAAATTAATAGTCATCTACAATAGTCAAAATTATAGTCATATTAATTAGGTTTTCTAGATATGCAGGGATATATTTCAGATAGATAGGTAATCTTCAAACACTTCAATGACCTACAGAATATGGAATTTGAAATGTTTTTAAGAACTTAGATTTTTCTGAACAATGAGACACATCTGCTCCTGACATCACCAATTATTTCAGAGAAGATGATGGGCATCAAAGAAACTCCACATGAAGTTTACTTTCTTTATGGCAAAAGTTAGCCATTTGGGCAAGAAACTGCTCTTGCCTAGACTGCTTGATGATATGTTATATAAACTGGACATACAGGACCCATAAGAAAATGACCACTGAATTTTGCCAAAACAAGGCAAGATGGTCCTTCCAGTTCCTACTTCACAGAGGAGACTGCCAGACATTCTGCAGGACACAGGGAGAAGCAGCTGAGAGACTCTAGGCCTATAGGATGAAGATGGATTCCCCAACATTGCAAAGGAACTTTGGATGACTGTCCAGGCAGACAGCTGTCTCTGTCATATCCAGAATTTTGAAAGTTGCTTACAAAGCACTTCCTGTTTACTTAGGTATATTATATCCTTCTGAGGTCTTTGGTAGAGTTCAATACTAGATAGTTATAATTATAGTTTTCCTTGGTTACTATGAAAGATGAATTAGATATGAAAATTTAGACTCATAGAAATAAGATAGATGATAGAGTATTTTCTTTAATTTTGCCGAATATAAATAGACTAGATATTGTAACTGTAACTTTTCTGCTTGATAACTGTTCTATTATATATAATTTTACTATGTTAAAGTTAAAACCTTCCTTTTTGTTTAGACAGAAAAGGGGAAATGCTATGGAATGTCTTTCTGTATGCTGTGAATATATGTTGCTATGATTGGTTAATAAAGAAGCTGCTCTATCCTGTGGTGAGTCAGGTTCTACCCAGGCAGGAAATCCAATAGAGAAAGAGGAAGAACAAAGGCAGAGGCAGAGAGATGCCAGCCCGCTGCCCAAGGAGCAACATGCCAGCGGACTGGTAATGCCACAGCAACATGGAAACTTAGAGATTAATAGAAATGGGTTAAATTTTAAGAGCTATCAAGAAGCTTGCCATAGGCCATACAGTTTGTAAATAATATTAAGCCCCTGAGTGATTATTATAGAAGTGGCTGCAGGACTGTGGGTGAGAGATTTGTCCCAACCATGGGGCCAGGCAGGACCAGAGAAACTTCTGGCTACAGACAGCTTACAATTAAACAGAGGTGTGAAAAATATTATCATTGTATTCAGCATGTGTAGGAATGTCTGCATGTGTGCATATACATGTAGAAGCCTGTAGGTGGCACTGGTTGTCTTCTCCAGTTGCTCTCCTTTTCTTCTTTGAGGCAAGGTCTCTCAGTTGAACCCATACTTGCCAACACTACTATTCTAGCTAGCCCACTTGTTCTGGGAATCAACTGTGTCTCCTTCTGAGCACTGAAGTTGCAGGTGGGCAGCCATATCTACCAGGCATTTATTAGTTTTCTGAGGATCCAAACTCCTATCCCAACAGGTACAAAGTGCCAGCACTTTGTTTACTGGGTAATCCACTGCCTGGAAAGTGTGGTTTTATTTTGAATAGAACAAGAAATGCAATTCAAAATTTATTACCTTTTTGTTGCTAATCTAGGCAAATAAGAAAATAACTGTTCTGTATATTATTATTATTATTATTATTATTAAAAATATAATGCTATTTTGACTGCCACTAAACTACAGAGATAGTTCATGTTCATAGGTATTGATGGAAGCAAAATTTTTAAAAAAATCTTTAGGTAGATTTTAATGTGAAGTATTTATTGCATAATGTACAACTCGATACCAAAAAAGCAGTACTAACAATGTCCAGATTTTCAACAGAAAAGGATTTTCAGAGATTAGGCAGATTCAGTAACAGTGTTTTGTAAGGAGAAACATTTCCAAAGTAAAATAGGCATGCACTAGGACAACATACCCTGAAGATTCCTTTCACATTTGAGATTGGTGGCATCTTTCTAATGATTCCATTAAATCAGAGAAGAAATCCTGTTTGTTATACTAGCCACCTTGCTTCATTCCACAAGCAAATCCTTGAAGTCCATTACCCGCTTTACCAAATTAAAAATATTTTCAAGAGAAAAGTAGTTGTTCTTATGGCTCTCCATCTTATTTCTTTAAAAAGGACCAATGCCTGAAGGAAGAAAGAACCTTAATGCAGGAATTTTGATGACTTTCAATAAAAGAGTCACTGATAAAATTTCTCAAGAAGGGGAGAGGTCATTTTTAATAGTTGAACAAAGTTTTAAATTCTGGGTAAAGTTCTGCTAGGGAAGAAATCACAAGTACATCTGTTACACAGAAAGATCGGTTGTTATCACCAGCAAATTAGAAGAGGTAAAATTTGGCTGTGGCACAAACAACATACTCACTGGCAAGCTCTCACTTACCTCACCTTGCACCATGGGGATTCAGTCTTAGGGACACACTGTACTTGGCATCATTAGGTTGCTTTCCTGCGCGTTAAAAGTGCTTGAGGGCATTAATGTAGGTTAGTTAAAGATGATGAAATTGCTAACAAAAGGTGAGATTTAAATGTGTGTCACAGAGTAGATTGGTGCTTTGAGATGTGAGGAAATACATAAAGCAGAGATAATGTTTAATTTAGACTTAAACAGGATTCATGTAATAAAGAAGATTGACTGTGAATTAGGAAGCAAATAATTTTAGGAAATGAAAATCCATTAGAAATTACATATTATGCATTTTTTTTTCCTGAGGATTTTTGGAATTGCAAGCATGGCTACAGATAATGGTAGTTTTCTCTGAGAACAAGACAGCATCCTGAGCAGAGGACTGGTCTCTGCCATATCTGTCCAGCTGTGCTATGAGAACTTGAACGGATCCTGCATCAGGAACCCTTACTCCCCAGGCCCTTGCCTCATCCTCTATGCAATCTTTGGCTTTGGGGCTGTGCTGGCTGTGTGTGGAAACCTCCTGGTGATAATGTCCATTCTTCACTTCAGACAGCTACACTCTCCTGCCAACTTTCTGGTGGCATCCCTGGCCTGTGCTGACTTCTTGGTGGGACTGACTGTGATGCCCTTCAGTACAGTGAGGTCTGTGGAGAGCTGCTGGTACTTTGGGGACAGTTACTGTAAATTACACACTTGTTTTGATGCATCATTCTGTTACTCTTCTATCTTTCACTTGTGCTTCATCTCTGTGGATAGATATATTGCTGTCAGTGACCCCCTGATTTACCCCACCAGGTTCACTGCATCTGTGTCTGGCAAGTGCATCACCTTCTGCTGGCTCCTGTCCATCATCTACAGCTTTTCCCTCCTTTACACAGGGGCAAATGAGGCTGGGCTGGAGGATCTAGTGACTGCCCTCACCTGTGTGGGAGGCTGTCAACTCGCAGTGAATCAAAGCTGGGTCTTCATCAATTTTCTGTTATTTTTCATCCCCACACTTGTCATGATAACTGTCTACACTAAGATTTTCTTCATTGCTAAGCAGCAGGCTCAGAGGATTGAGAGAATGAGTGACCAGACGGCCAAGGCATCAGACAGCTACAAGGACAGGGTGGCCAAGAGGGAGAGGAAAGCAGCCAAAACCCTGGGAATCGCAGTGGCAGCCTTCCTGCTTTCCTGGCTGCCGTACTTCATTGACTCCATCATTGATGCCTTCCTGGGCTTCATCACACCCACGTATGTGTATGAAATACTAGTTTGGATCATCTACTTCAACTCAGCCATGAACCCCTTGGTTTCGGAAAGCCATCAGACTGATTGTCACTGGCAGAATCTTGAGGGAGAATTCCTCAGCCACCAACTTGTTTCTTGTGTAGATTCAGTTTAGTTGGGGATTGAAAAGAGAGTCACAACTAAACAACACCAGGGAACTGAGTGCCACATCTGATACTGAATGGTCATGGATTATGCTTCAGCTCTGAATGAAAAACACTTAATTCCAGCTTCTGTTTTCTTCAAGAAATGTAAAATTAGTTTCTATCTGTAATGGAACTGGATTACCCAGGAACTAACCATTGTCCACTGTGTTTTGCGCTGGTTAGTGTTGCTTGGTTCTCTGTCGCCCCTTTTCCCGCCTTTCTAAAATTCTAATTGTTGGCTTTTGTTAAATTTTTTAGCCTCAATTTCCAACATACAGTCATTAAATACTTAGTAGTATTTTTGTAATACAGTGTGAATGAAACAAAGAGACCCTCCTATCTCTTCCTCAGAGAAGGATTGTTTGTGGTTCTCTATTCACTGAGGCCCAGATTTGCATTTTTAAAAATGTGATTTTTAAAGTTATGAAAAATCAACCAAGAAGTTTATGTATTAACTAATATCTACTCGATTATATACAGAGGAAGGAAAAACGCTGTCACAAATAGTCACATCTGTTCAGTGACCTGCTTTCTAGGAACAAGCACCAGGGGAGAAATCACAGTCCAAAGGCCTTAAAAGTTGTCATTTGTAGAAATCAAGGACTTAGAGAGAGTTATTCTTTTTCAAGGTTATTTATAAATTAGCTGATTCTTCACTTATGTTGTAAAGTTTCTATAGATTTATAGAAGATTTAAAAGAACACACAAGAATCAAATTAATAATGTGTTCAGAAGAAGAAAACACTAAAATAAAGGGCAAACTGTGCAGTCACCCTGAATCTGGAAAACACATTCTTATAAGGATCCCCAGATGTATTTCTAAAGCCCAACAAAAGTCTGATTTTGTCATTAAAATTATTCCAGATAAAGTCAACTAGGTGTTTTACAGACAATTCTCTCAATAGTAAACAAGAGAGCAGTATACAGTAGTAACATAAACAAACTCCATACTCTAATCTAGATTAGTTTTGTGCAGATAAGACGTTATAAAATTCTAAGCCTTGGGGCTGGAGCGGCAGCTCTGCAGTTAGGAGCACTGGCTGCTCTTTCAGAGAACACTCCATGGCAGCTCACAGCCCTTTGTAACTTTAGTCCTGTCTATAACTTTGGCTTTTGCAGGCACTGCAAGCACGTGGTGCACAGACATACATGTAAACAAAACACCCTCACATATAATAGAAAAATAAAGGGAACATCTGAGCCTTCTGTATTTGCCAAAGTTATGGATATATACTGAGATGTTCTTGCTTAGTATTTTTTCTAGTTTCTATGTTGACATACTCCATGAATATTTATTATTAAAGACTGTTATGTTTTATCATCAAATCTGTTTTAAACTGGTTAAGTTTTCCCTTAGTGATGATACTATATCTGATTTTTATTTG
Organism: Peromyscus eremicus; assembly: GCF_949786415.1. Classification (NCBI taxonomy): domain Eukaryota; kingdom Metazoa; phylum Chordata; class Mammalia; order Rodentia; family Cricetidae; genus Peromyscus; species Peromyscus eremicus. Next base: position 32,455,644 of record NC_081424.1, on the reverse strand, counting down.
AGACAGTTTCTCAATTGGTCAGACTAACATATATTGGATTGTAAATCCAGGCAATCCCCCTGCCTCTGCTTCCTGAACATTGTGACTAGAGGCTTAAACTACCACTCTTGATAGCCTTATTTCTTATATTAATGTGTTTGAAGAAGTCTGTCTTTGTGATTGGCAGGTGAATAAAGGCTCCTCAGACTCCTTGAAGTCCTCTGCCCATAGCTCTTCAGCTCAGATATTAAACATCATCAGTTTCTTCTGACTTTAGGTGTTTCAATGAGAGTGACTTATCCTGCACCCATAGAACAGTGTCCCATCTTCACTTGAGTGACAGCATACATAAACAAAAGCTCTACAGTAATTGATACATACTGCAAATGTATACATTCAAAAGCAACTCTAATATTTACTTCAGTACATTCAAAGAAGCAATTCCTTTTTAAAATTTATTTATTTATTTTTTTTAGTAAACCTTTGTGCTATCAAGTTTTTACGTCTAGAGTTATCTGTAAGGATGGAACCCCATTTGATAAAATGCTTCCCTATGCTCTAGCTGCAGGGCATTTTCTCAATCAGTAATTGCTGGGGGATGGCCCAGCCCATTGCGAGTGGTGCCATCCCTGGGTTGGTGGCCTTGGGTTCTATAAGATAGCAGATTGAGCAAGCTATGTTGAGCTAGACAGTAAGTAGCACTCCTCCGTGACTTCTGCATCAGCTGCTGCCTGCAGGTTCCTGGCCCGTTTGAATCCTTGCCCTCACTTCCCTCAGTAATGGGTTGTTACCTGGTTGTGTAATAAAGGCTGAAATAAACCATTTCCTCCAAATGTTGCTTTGGTCATGGTGTTTTATCACAGCAGAAGTAATCCATGCAGGTCTCATAGCAGACAGGAAAATGAAGAAGTGAAAATAAAAACTCAGTTCAAACTGACTTTGTCAACCTGGATCAAACTTCAGGAAGTCTAATGCAAGGTGGTTTATTGTAAGCATATTTAAACACAATATAATTTGGAAACAGTTTTCCAAGCAACAACCATTTCAATTCCACACACAGTAAAGTTTAAAATTGGACTACATAGAAACTCCTTTGCAAACTCCATGTGACCCTGTAGGTGTACTCTGTGGCTAAAAGGCCTAGAATCCATTGTGATTTCTAAACCAGGTAGCCAGAGAATCCAACAGCAGACACACTGATCTGGAACTGGGAGCATGCAACAGAAAGGGAACTTAAACCTTCTGAAGCTGGCATGTGAATTTATGAGATGTTTATTCTGTGCTGTGGACCGCTTTCACAAGAGTTCAAATCTTCTTCAGTACAATCTGGTAGAACAGGTAAGACTTGGTTATTGAGTGCACTTAGGTCAGAAGAGGTCAAGTCTCATGGCTGTTGTCATCATAGACAGATGTGAACCTGCCCCACCTGGACTCAGAGAGTAAGTGCTGCTGCTCCTAATGTGCCTCCCTCCCGTCATGAAGTAGAACTCGGCCAAGAGTTAGAGCCTGAATTATGGAACATATAAGTTTCACATAATTATTTCAAGGGAAAATATGATTTTCATCAAGAAAATTCTAATTAAAGATTTGTATTATATGTGTACATGTGTTTCTATGTATATATGTGTATACATATTTGTATATGTTCATGTGTGTATTTATATATGTGTGTGGGATATATATGTGCCTATATATGTGTTTGTGTGTGTATGCATGTGCTTTTTTTCTATCAATTTGACCACCTCTGCTTTTTTTAAAATGTACTCATTTATTTTACATCCTGACCAGTTTCCTCTTCCTCCTCTTTTCTAGTTCTCTTCCCCTACCTTGCCTCTCCACCCTCTCCAATCAAGTCGTACTGTTTCTGTTCAGAAAAGGGTAGACATCACTTGGGTATAAACAAAGCTTGATCTATCAAGTTGAAGGAGGACCTCAGTTTTAAGACTAGGGAAGGCAACCCAGTATGAGGAATAGGTTCCCCAAAGCCAGCCAGAGCTTTAGAGATAGCCCCTGCTCCCACTCCTAGGCCTCTCACAAGTAGACCAACTACATAACTGTCACTCAAATGTAGACAGCCTTTGTTGGTCCCATGTAGGTTCCCTGGTTGTCAGTTCATGGACTCTGGGAGCTCCTAAGGGCCTGGGTTAGTTGTTTCTGTGAGTTCTCTTGCCATGACATGACCCCCATGGCTAGTATAACCTTCCCCCCTCTCAACATCAGGATTCCCCGAGCTCAGCTCACCTCTGCTTTTTATCTTTCAGATCTATGTATTAGGTCATTTCAGTGAGAATTTAGGAATAATGTAAGCAAAACTTTGTATTCAGTTGGTGTGATGGTAAGTAGTGTACACTGATTTAACCACTCAATTATTAAAATGTAGAATTGCACCATTACTTATTAAAAAATATCTAGGCCCTGGGGCTCCATGTGATCTGATTCCTTCCTCCATACTTCTAATGCTGCCACATGGTGAGAGCTGATTTCATCTCAAGGACTTACTCCACTCTCAGAATAACAGATTCTAGTTGGTCACTGCCTGTGTCTTGCTCATGTGGTTTTAGAATATGAGGTCTGAATATGAACTCAGAAATCAAGTGAGTACATCTGGTTGAACGTTTTTTCACTACAATAAACTTAAATTTTGGTAAGGCAAACCCAAATATAGAAATTTAAGATGTGTCCAAAAATATTAAAGCATCAATTGTTATTTATGTTCAATAACTAAATGAAATATGTCAAAACAAGTGGTGTTATACTATGGAATATTGAAATTATTCAGAAAAGGAGCAAGGAACAGAGTTTAACCACCATATTCTTCCATACGTCTTCTTGTACCATGAAGCCTGACCAGTCAAATGTGTCTCTAGTTTCATTTTAATGTAATTTTTTCTACCCCAAACACAAAATGGCTTTATCATTCTCTCTTTCTGTTGTGTTTACTGTCCCTCCATCAATTCACCATGGTAGATAAATCCACTAGGTAGATTCCACAGCCTATCACATACTTTATAAATTTAAAGGTTTATTTAGAGTATCATTTAAAATAAAACTTCAAAATCATGTACAATTTAGCACATCATTTTTCCTGCTCATGCTGTCCAGTTCCAGACCATTGAAATGATATCTCTTATTTCTCAGTCTTTCCATTTCCTCTTTATAAACCTACTCACTGTCCAGAATCGAGAAAGATGAAACCAAGAGAATATTGATATTGCAAAATGACATTCTCTGTGTGTAGTAGTCATGTAGCCTTGATGGAGAAAGCCCACGAGGTAGTCACCAAGTAAATGTAAGCTCTGTGATATGGTACACACTGATCCCATTGGGAGAATCATGCCCTACCAAAACATGTAGGTGAGATTTTTTTTTTCAATGGATCTCTCTAATCCCTGCTGGCAGTCTGTCCATGACAGGAAATTTTATGGGATTTTCAAAAGATCATGTTATTTAAGGACTATGACTTTGAAGAAGGTACTGACAAAGGAGTTCAAGTTTTAGTGCCTTCTTAAGTCTCCTTATGTAGTAATATTCCTTAACTTGCCTTGAGTTTATTTAGAGCTGAAGGAAGGTATGATTGGGAAGGTAATTTGAGGGATTTGGAGAAATCTACTCTAGCCCTCTCTGCCATGTAACAAAGAAGTGTGAGTTCTTCATGACATAGAGCACTCATGGAAGGTGATGAGCCTTGACAGAGCTTGTATGGATTCAATACAGGAGATGAATCTGTAGAAGGAGGTCATCTTGGTGCAAGCCTTTTGTAACTGGGGATTATTATGATTCCCACAGAGTACTGAAGATGAGACCTCCCTGATTAGAGGCTTAAAATACAAAGATGGAGCCCACCAAGTGAAGGCTAAGAGTGGACAAATTTTGTTATAAAATTATTTCATTCATTTTAATCCACCCTTTGCTGCTTCTCCTTATGGAACAGAAACAGAAAAGTGTAGTGAATATGAAGAAAGACATTTACCTTCCTCAAACCAAACATGATTCACTATTGCTTTTCTTCCACTGGAGGAAAAGGTGGCAATACTCAGATATGGACTGAGGTTTTGGAACTGAAGTTGTACGAAATCCAAATTTTCAGTGCTCGTGAAATGACTGACAATTGAGGGTTTAGCAAAAGAGGAAAAGAAAGATTGGCTACAGAACACTTATATACTATGGTTGAAGCAAGCATAATTTTATACAGTTTTACACCCAATCTAATAATTCCATAAGCAATTAACAGTATCTATAAGAAATGTTTGTGGTCGGGTGGTAGTGGTACATGCCTTTAATCCCAGCACTCAGGAGACAGAGGCATGTGGATCTCTGTGAGTTTGGGGCCAGCCTGGGCTACAGAGTGAGTTCCAGGAAAGGCTCCAAAGGTACACAGAGAAACCCCGTCTCAAAAAGAAAAAAAAAAAAACAAAAAAAGAAACGTTTGTGAAATATATGTAGATTATGTAATGAATCAAGCTGAACTGGTACAGTTATTCATGAACTCAAAGTATTGCCTGGACCCCTTAGCAGACAATTTGCTGCATGTGTTCAGTGCTCACAGCTATTCATATACACCTTAGTTCTTTGATTTTCCTTATGTTTGGTTGCCTCTTATACAGGGGTTCTCAACCTCTGGGTCTTGGCCCTTCCTTGTAGTTGAACTACTATTTCACTGGGATCATATGTCAGATATTCTGCATATAAGATAATTGTATTATGATTCATGACAGTAGCAAAATTACAATTATGAAGTAGCAATGAAATACTTTTATGGTTGAGGGGTCTCCATAACAGGAAGAACTGAATTAAAGGGTCACTGCACTAGGAATATTGAGAACCATGTGTTAGAGTTCAACCCACAAAGATAGGGCATAAAATCTTTCTCCCTATTACCTCTCACTAAATGTCTTCTTAATTATGACTGTGCTATGACCACAGACCATCATTACTACATCCTCCTCTAAAGAGGAATGGTTCACACTCTCTATCACCTGGGTGATGACAAATTAGTGAACTTTTAATAATGTGTTTTAGGAGCCAACAACCTGTAAAACTAATGCTCAAGTGCAGAAATGAGAGTGAAAACTTATGTTCACCGAAGAACCAAAAGTTTGTCTGAGAATCATGCTCTCAGGGTTAGAATCTTAAACCCCAAGGAAGTAAAACTTCTGTCTAACTTTGATCTGACTTTTAGCAAACCAATTTACTAAAAATAAATTTGTAAACTGTGGAAGTAACATTTGTAAAAGCATGTCACAGACACTAGGAATATCTCCTAATTATATCTTACCTCAACATTAAGTTTTCATGGAGTTAGCCTAAAAGCAAAGGTCAAATTAACCTGGATGACACTGTTGAGTTTATATTGTCTAATGTAAGTGTAGAATACTTACAATATAAAAACATTGAAGTGACATTTTGCATTGCCTGTACTTGAACAATCTTGTGTTTACTGCACTATAGGGCATTGGATTTCCCTTTCTAGTGCTTACAGCAACTCTAGTCACTACCACATGATGCAGTTACATCATTTGTTACAGTGTACCCAAATAAATCAAAGTCAGTGTTGTTATATCTTTCTGTATACTCCTGTTTATGGATGCAGTATTCACAATAGGCTAGTCTGGGATCTGTGGTGATATTGTGTTCCCCAAAATATTGTGCACCCTAATAAAGTTATCTGGGGTCAGAGAACAGAACAGCCCCTAGATACAGAGGCCAGAAAATGGTGGCACACACACCTTTAATCCTAGCATTCCTAAGGCAGAGATCCATCAGGATCTCTGTGAGTTTAAAACCTTTAATCCTAGCATTCCTAAGGCAGAGATCCATCTGGATCTCTGTGAGTTTAAAGCCACACTGGAAAGAGCCAGGCATGGTGACTCACGCCTTTAATCCCAGGAAGAGATGGCAGAAAGCAAAAAGGTATACAAGGCGTGAAAATCAGAAACTAGAAGCTTTTGGCTGGTTAAGCTTTTAGGCTTTTAGTAGCAGTTCAGCAGAGAGTCATTTGGATGAGGACTAAGAAGCTTCCAGTCTGAGGAAACAGGATCAGCTGAGGAATTGGCAAGGTGAGGTGGCTGTGAATTGTTTTGCTTCTCTGATCTTCCAGCATTCACCCCAATATCTGGCTTCAGGTTTGACTTTATTAATAAGACCTGTTAAGATTCCTGCTACAGGGATCAGCCTGCTTACTTAACAACAGTGCTGTGTTCTACATAGGGGTCAATGACCCTGGGCTAGAAGAATTATCCAGTGCTGTTAACTACATAGAAGGATGTCAGCCGAAACTAAGGCTGAGTATTCACAGGTTTTCTGTTATTTTTCAGACCTGCCTCTATTATGGTAATACTATACAGTCATATTTTTATAGTGACTAGAAAACAAGCTAAAAAGAAACAGTTAAAAAATATCATTGACAAGGACAATCATTTGGGTTGGGGGGGGTGAGGACAGTGTGGCCAGAGGAGAGAAAAAAGCTGCCAAACCATGGGTCAAAGTGATAACATTTGCGATTATCTATGACTATGTATGATGATCACTTTCTTCACCGATTCTTTTAAAGAATTCATAACAGTTCTCTCCAGTTATAAGAAATTTTGGTGGTTTAGCTGCTATAACTCAGCTCAGAATCCATTGATGTGTGCTTTATTTTTTTTCTTTCATTCATGAGAACATGAAAACATCCACTAACTCTATAGGTATCAATAATTTATCACCTTATAACTCAGCCCAAATCTATAACTAAGGAATTTCTTTATAGAATGGGAATTTTGTTGTCATTATGAGAGTTATTATACTGCCCATAATATGTTGCTTTAGTTTGATGAGGAGAAATGATATTTATATGTCATAGCATAGTCTTTATTCTAGGAGGTTCTTGGTTTCATGATCATCTTAAATCACTTGATAGAAATATGGTTTAGTAAATACTTGTTTATGCATTATTTCTTAGGTACCTTAACTCAAATCTGCCTGGATGCCTACTTTGTGGCTAATTATTGTCTTTGAAAAGCATCTCATCCATGTTTTACTAGAGCAACCAATGCAGTTTCTGCTATAGAGACTTCTTGTAATGTTTTAAAATAATTTTATTAGATGTATTCATTTTATGTGTGAATGTTTTGTCTACCTGTATGTCTGTGTACCACTTGCATATTTGATGCCCTTGGATATCAGAAGAAGGTACGAGATCCCTTGCAACTGGCAGTAATGACAGTTATGAACCACCATGTGGGTTATGGGAACTGAATCCAGGTCCTCTGCAAGATCACAAGTGTTCTTAACCACTGAACTATCTCTCCAGTCCCTAGATATGGTCTTTTGTGGGATTCTTTCACTCTTTATCTGAAATTTTGTATGTTTAATATCACAATATACAGTAAGTTTTTCATGATTTTCTGTAAACACTCCCATTTCTATAGTTTTGATAATAAAAAACCCAGAATGTAAAATAATACCTGAAAAAATAGATTATTTAAGAAATGGTAATGGAGTGTAGGGCTCTTAAAAATGTTAAGTAACTTATTCTTATCCTCAGGAAATTATAATTAATTCATTTGGATTTTCAAGTATTAGAAGAAAACGTTGGTTTTATTTCTTGGACAAAATAATATTATTAAATATAAACATAGATTTTGATATACTTGTTACAAAAATGGAAACTAAGAAGATGAGTAATTGTTTGAAATTATGACCAATAAAAATTGTACACCACCCCCAAGATGTATATTAAAAGATGATGCTGTTCCATCTAAAATCCAAACAATTGAAACTAAATAAATGCTCCTAAATTCATGAAGTATAGGCAAAAATATCTCCAGTAATAAAATGAACAGTTTGCAATTAAACAGAGGAGTTAAAAACATTATATTTCGCATGCATAGAAATGTCCACATGTGTGCGCAGGCATGTGATAACCTGTAGGTGACATTGGGGTTGTCTCCAGTTGCTCTCCCCTTCTTCTTTGAGGCAGGGTCTCTCGGTTGAATCCATACTTGCCAACACTGCTATTCTAGGTGCCCACTTGTTCTGGGAATCAACTGTGTCTTCCTTCTGAGCACTGGAGTTACAGGTGGGCGTCTATGTCTATCAGGCATTTATTAGGGTGCTGAGGATCCAGACTCCCATCCCGACACGGGCACTGCCAGCACTTTGTTTACTGGGCTACTCCTTGTCTTGAAAGTGTGGTTTTATTTTGAATAGAACCATAACTGTAATCAAAATGTGTTGAACTTCTGTTGTTAAATTAGGCAAAAAAGAAACTATTTTATATATTATTATTATTATTATTATTATTATTATTATTATTATTATTGTCATTATTATGAAGAAGGCAATTCCATTTTGACTACCATTAAACTACAGGGAAGATTCATGTTCATATGTATTGATGAAAGTAAAAACACGTTAAAAAATCTTTAGATAGTTTTTAATGCAAAGTATTTAAAGTATAATTTACAACTCAACCCCAAAACCAGTACTAACAATGCCCAGATTCTCAATAGAAAAGACTTCTCAGAGCTTAAGAAGATTCTGTAATAGTGTTTTGTGAGGAGAAATATTTCCAAAGTAAAATAGAGTCACACATTAGGACACCACAGTCTGAGGATTCCTTCCACATTTGAATTTCACAGTATCTTTCTAATAATTCTGTTAAATCAAAGAAGAAAGTCCTGTTTGTTACCCTAGCCTCCTTACTTTATTCCATGAGCAAATCCTGGCAGTCCATACCCCCAATTTTCCAAAAGTGAACCTGGAGAAAAGTAGTTGTTCTCACAACTGTGTATCTTATTTCTCTAACAAGGATGAATGCCTGAAGGAAGAAAGAGCTTTTATGCAGGAATTTTGATCACTTTTGTTATAAGAGCCATTGATAGCAATTCTCATGAAGGGAAAAGGTCATTTTTAATAAATAAACAAACTTTCCAGTTCTGGGTAAAGTTCTGTTACAGCAGGTATTATGGTCACATACATTATACAGAAAGGTCAGCTGTCACTAGCAAATTAGAAGGGGGAGAATTTGGTTGTGGCATAAACAACATACTCACTGGCAAGTTCTCACTTACCTCACCTTATGCCATGGGGATTCAGTCCTAGGGACACGCTGTATTTGGCATCTCGAGGTATTACCATAGGTTAGTTAAATAAGGATGAAAATGCTAATAAAAGGTAGGACTGAAACTTGTGTCACAGAACTGCTGTTTTTGAGATGTGAGTAAATAGATTAAGCAGAGAAAAAAGCTGAAACAGACTTAATCAGCATTCATGTAATAAAGAAGTTTGACTGTAAATTAGGAAGCAAATAATTTTAGGAAATGAAAATTCATTAGAAATTACATATTCTGTATTTTTTTCCTGAGGATTTTTGGAATAGCATACATGGCTACAGATGATGGCAGTTTTCTCAGAGATCTAGCCAGAATCATGAGTGAAGATCTGGTCTCTCCCACATCTGTCCAGCTGTGCTATGAGAACCTGAACAGATCCTGCATCAGGAACCCTTACTCCCCAGTCCCTCGCCTCATCCTCTATGCAGTCTTTGGCTTTGGGGCTGTGCTGGCTGTGTGTGGAAACCTCCTGGTGATGATGTCCATTCTTCATTTCAAACAGCTGCACTCTCCTGCCAACTTTCTGGTGGCATCCCTGGCCTGTGCTGACTTCTTGGTGGGACTGACCGTGATGCCCTTCAGTACAGTGAGGTCTGTGGAGAGCTGCTGGTACTTTGGGGACAGTTACTGTAAAGTTCATTCTTGTTTTGATGTATCATTCTGTTTTTCTTCTATCTTTCACTTGTGCTTCATCTCTGTCGATAGATATATTGCTGTCAGTGACCCCCTGACCTACCCCACCAGGTTCACTGCATCTGTTTCTGGCAAGTGCATTGCCTTCTCCTGGCTCCTGTCCATCAGCTACAGCTTTTCCCTCCTTTACACAGGGGCAAATGAGGCTGGGCTGGAGGATCTAGTGACTGCCCTCACCTGTGTGGGAGGCTGTCAAGTCCCAATGAATCAAAGCTGGGTCTTCATCAATTTTCTGTTATTTTTCATCCCCACACTTGTCATGATAACTGTCTACACTAAGATTTTCTTCATTGCTAAGCAACAGGCTCAGAGGATTGAGAGAATGAGTGACCAGACGGCCAAGGCATCAGACAGCTACAAGGACAGGGTGGCCAAGAGGGAAAGGAAAGCAGCCAAAACCCTGGGAATCGCAGTGGCAGCCTTTCTCCTTTCCTGGCTGCCGTACTTCATTGACTCCATCATTGATGCTCTCCTGGGCTTCATCACACCCACGTATGTGTATGAAATACTAGTTTGGATTGTCTACTTCAACTCAGCCATGAACCCCTTGATTTATGCTTTCTTTTACCCTTGGTTTCGGAAAGCCATCAAACTGATTGTCACTGGCAGAATCTTGAGGGAGAATTCCTCAGCCACCAACTTGTTTCCTGAGTAGATTCAGTTTAGTTGGGGATTGAAAAAGAGTCACAGCAGAAATTCACCAGAGAACTGAATGCCACATCTTATCTTGTAGAGTCATGGATTATGCTTCAGCTGTGAATGAAACACTTAAATCCAGCTTCTGCCTTTTTCAAGAAATGTAAAATTAGTTTCTATCTGTAATGCAAGTAGATGACCCTGGATCTAACCATTTTCCACTGTGTTTTGTACTGGTTAGTGTTGGTTGGTTTCCTGTAGCTGCTTTTCCCTCCTTCCTAAAATTCTAGTTGTTGTCTTTTGTTAAACTTTTTAAGCCTCAATTTTCAACACATAGTCATTAAATCCCTTGGTAGTATTTTCTACTACAATGTAAATGAAACAAAAAGACCCTTGTGGGCTCTCTCTTCCTCACAGGAGGGGTGTGTTGGGTTCTCTATTCACTGAGGCCCAGATTTGCACTTTTAAAAATGTGACTTTTATGGTCAGGAAAAATAATCCAAGAAGTTGACGTATTAACTAACATCCACTCCATTGTTTACAGAGGAAGGAAAAACGCTGTCACAAAGCTCACAGCTGTTCAGTGACCTGCTTTCTAGGAACAAGCACCCAGAAGAGAAGTCACAGTCCAAAGGCCTTACCAGTTGTTATTTTTAGAAATGAAGGATTTAAAGATGGTTATTCTTTTTTTCAAGGTGATTTATAAATTAGCTGATCCTTCACTTATTTTGTAAAGTTTCTATAGATTTATAGAAGTTTTTAAAAAATATACACAAGAATCAAATTAATAATGTGTTCAGCAGAGGAAAACAGTAAACTAAAGGGCAAAGTATGCATCACCCTGAATCTTGAAAACACATTTTCATAAGGATCCCCGGATGTATTCCTTAAGCTCCACCCCCTAAAAAGTCTGAATTAGTCATAAAAATTATCCTGGATAAAGCCAACTATGTGTTTAACAGGTAACTCTCTCAATAGTAAATTAGAGAGCAGTCTACAGTAGTGAAATAAACAAATTCCATAGTCTAGTCTAGATTACTTTCGTTCAGATAAGACAGTATAAAATTATAAGCCTTGTGCCTGGAGCGACAGCTCTGTAGTTAAGAGCACTGGCTGCTTTTTCAGAGGTCACTCTGTGGCAGCTCACAGCCCTTTGTAACTCTATTTCCCTTCTACAACTTTGGCTTTTGCAGGCACAGCAAGCACGTGGTGCACAGATACATGTGCAAGCAAAACACCCACGCAGGTAGTAGAAAAACAAAGGAAGAGTCTGAGCCTTCTGTATTTGTTAAAGTTATAGATGCATACTGAGATGTTCTTGCTTACTATTATTTTTTCTAATATCTATGTTGACATGCACCATGAATATTAATGATTGCTGTCTTTTATTATCAGATCTATTTTAAACTGGTAAAGCTTTCCCTTAGAGATGATACAGTATCTGATTTTAATTTGAGAAATTTCTCTATTGGTCAGACTAACCTATATTGGATTGTAAATCCAGGCAATCCCCCTGCTTCTGCTTCCTGAACATTGTGATTAGAGGTTTAAGCTGTCACTCCTGCCTTATTTCTTATTTTAATGTGTTTGAGGAAGTCTGTCCTTATGTGAATGAAGGCTTCTCAGACTCCTTGAAGTCCTCTGCCCATAGCTGTTTAGTTCAGATATTAAACATCATCAGTTTCTTTTGACTTCAGCTGTTACAATAAAAGTGACTTATCCTGCAGCCATAGAACAGTGTCCTTTCTTCACTTGAGTGACAGCGTACATAAACAAAAGCTTTACAGTAGTTGATGCATACTGTAAATATCTACATTCAAAAGCAACTCTAATATTTAGTTCAATACACTCAAAGAAGCAATTCCTTTTTTTAAGTAAACCTTTGTGCTATCTCGTTTTTATGTCTAGAGTTATCTACAAGGATGAAACCTCATTTGAGAAAATGCTTCCATATGCTCTAGCTGCATGGCATATTTTAATTAGTGATTGATGTGGGATGACCAGCACATTGTGAGTGGTGCCATCCCTGGGCTGGTGATTTGGGTTCTATAAGATAGCAGCCAAAAGACATTTAAGGAATTGCTCAGCATCCTCAATTATCAGGGAGATGCAAATCAAAATGACTCTGAGATACCATCTTATACTTGTCAGAATGGCTAAGATCAAAAGCACTGTAGACAGCTTATGTTGGAGAGGATGTGGAGCAAGGGGAACACTCCTCCACTATTGGTGGGTGCTGTGGGATGGTCTGTATGTCAAATGTGTTGCTGATTGGTCAATAAATAAATCACTGATTGGCCAGTGGCATGGCAGGAAGTATAGGCAGGACTAACAGAGAGGAGAATTGAGAGAACAGGAAGGCGGAAGAGAGACACTGCCAGCCTCTGCCATGACGAGCAGCATGTGAAGATGCCGGTAAGCCACGAGCCACATGGCAAGGTATAGATTTATAGAAATGGATTAATTTAAGATATAAGAGCAAGAAGCCTGCCAAGGCCATACAGTTTGTAAGCAATATAAGTCTCTGTGTTTACTTGGTTGGGTCTGAGCCACTGTGGGACTGGCGGGTGTCAGAGATTTGTCCTGACTGTGGGCCAGGCAGGAAAACTTTAGCTACAGGTGGGAGTGAAAACTGATACAGCCACTTTGGAAATCAGTATGGCAGTTTCTCAGAAAATTGGGAATCAATCTACCTCAAGACCCAGATATACCACTCTTGGGCATATACCCAAGGAATACTACATCATACCACAAGGGCACATACTCAACGATGTTCATAGCAGCATTATTTGTGATAGCCAGAACCTGGAAACAACCTAGATGCCCCTCAACTGAAGAATGGATTAAGAAAACGTACACATACACAATGGAGTACTACTCAGCAGAGAAAAACAATGCCATCATGAAATTTACAGGCAAATGGATGGAACTAGAAAATATCATCCTGAGTGAGGTAACCCAGACTCAGAATGACAAACATGGTATGTACCCACTCATAAGTGGATACTAGAGATAAAGCAAAGGGTAATCAGGCAACAACCCATAACTCCAGAGAAGCTAACTAAAAGGGAAGACCCAAAGAGGGATGCCTGGACTGCCCTGGGAAGGAAAATAGATAAGATCTCCATGAATAAACTGAGGATTAGGGGTGGGCAATAAAGGATAGGTGACAGAGGATGAGAACATAAGGGAATGGAATGGTTGAGCTGCAACAGGGAGGGAGGAGGAATGCAATGATAAAGATACCATGATGGAGAGAGACATCATGGGGATAGAGAGAAGCCTCCAACTACTGGAGAGGTTGCCAGGAGTCCTTAAGGATGACCCAAGTCTGAGCTACTGGCAATAGTGGAGAGGATGCCTGAACTGAACTGGCTTGCCCTAGAGATCAGACCAGTGAATGCCCTAACTGTCATCACAGAGCTTTTCTCCAGTGACTTATGGAGGCAGATGCAGAGATCCACAGCCAAACACTAGACAGAGCTCCAGGAGTCCAGTCAAGGAGACAGGAGGGATTCTGTGAGCATGTGCATCAGGATCATGATGGGGAACATGTAGGGACAACCAAAACAAACTAGAGGGAACTCATGAAAGTTGCATCATTGGCTGTGGAGCCTACCTAGAACTAGACTGGGCCCTCTGTATGGCAAGACAGTTGTGTAGCATGATCTGCTTGGGAGGCCTCCTGACAGTAGGATCAGAATCCATTTCTGGTGTATGGGTGGGCTTTGTGGAGCCCACTACCTATGATGGGACACCTCGTGCAGCCTTGAGGCAGGGGCAGTGCCTTGGACTTGCCTCTGCTGAATGTGCCTCCCCATGGGAGGACTTGCCTTCTTGTGGGTGAGAGTGGGAGGTAGGTTGGAAGGTAGAGTATGGGGGGCCAGGAGGAGGGAAGAGGGGGATCTTTGATTGGTGTGTAAAATGAATGAAAAATTTTTCTTGCTAGTAAAATAAGAAAGAAAAAAAAGATAGCAATCTGAGCAAGCTATTTTGAACTAGACAGTAAGTAGCACTCTTTCATGGTTTCTGCATCAGTTCCTGCCTCTAGGTTCCTGGCCTCTTAGAATTCCTGCCCTTACTTCTCTCAGTGATGGGTTGTTACCTGGTGGTGTAATATAGGCTGAAATAAACCATTTCCTCCAAATTTTCTTTGGTCATGGTGTTTTATCACAGCAGTGGGGATCTCTGCAGTTGTCATAGCAGGCAGGAAAATGAAGAGGTGAGAATAAAACTCGGTTCAGACTGACTTTGTCAACCTGGATCAAACTTCACGAAGTCTAATGCAAAATGGTTTATTGTAAGCATATTTAAACACAATAGTATTTGGAAACAGTTTTCTAGGCAACAATCATTCCAATTGCAAGCACATAATAAAGCTTAAGATGGGACTACAAACTCCATGTGACCATGTAGGTTTATTTTGTGCCTAAAAGGCCTAGTATCTAGTGTGGTTTCTAAACAAGGTAGCCAGAGAACCCAGTAGCAGACACACTGATGCTGTGGGATGGTCTGTATGTCAAGTGTGTTGCTGATTTGTCAATAAATAAAACACTGATTGGCCAGTGGCTAGGCAGGAGTATAGGTGGGACAAGAGGAGAATAAAGCTGGGAAGTGGAAGGCTGAGTCAGAGAGACACTGCCAGCCACCAAGATGACAAACAGCATGTGAAGATGCTGGTAAGCCACGAGCCACGTGGTAAGGTATAGATTTATAGAAATGGATTAATTTAAGCTGTAAGAACAGTTAGCAAGAAGCCTGCCATGACCATACAGTTTGTAAGCAATATAAGTCTCTGTGTCTACTTGGTTGGGTCTGAGCGGCTGTGGGACTGGCAGGTAAGAGAGATTTGCCCTGACTGTGGGCCAGGCAGGAATACTCTAGCTACACACTGATCTGGAACTGGGAGCATGCAACAAGGGGGAACTTAAACCTTCTGAAGCTGGCATGTGAATTTATGGGATATCTATTCTGTGCTGTGGACCTCTTTAATTACAAGGGTTTATATTCTTCAGTACAATCTGGTAGAACAGGTAAGACTGTTCCTTGGTTATTGAGTGCACTTAAGTCAGGAGAGGTCAATTCTCATGGCTATTGTCTTTATAGACAGATGTGAACATGCACCATCCAGGACTCAGAGAGTAAGTGTTGCTGCTCCTAAATGTGCCTCACTGCCATCATGAAGTAGAACTCAGCCAAGTTGGTTAGAGCCTGAATTATGGAACACATAAATTTCACATAATTACTTCAAGGGAAAATATGATTTTCATCACAAAAATTCTAATTAAAGGGGTATATGTATTTGTACATGTTCATATGCGTGTATTTGTCTATGTGTGTGGGATATATATGTATATGTATATGTATATATATATGTGTGTGTGTGTGTGTGTGTGTGTGTGTGCATGTGCTATTTTGTTTTTTCCACCAATTTTACCACTCTTTTTAAAAATTATTCATTTATTTAACATCCTGATCACAGTTTCCCCTTCTTCCTCTGTTCAAGTTTCCCCCTCCCCTGCTCCCCTTCTCACCACCCTTCTCCAGTCCACCTCTACTGTTTGTGTTCAGAAAAGGGTAGTCCTTGCATGAGTATAAACAAAGCAGGATCTATCAACTTGAAGGAGGACCTCAGTTTTAAGGCTGGCGAAGGCAACCCAGTGTGAGGAATAGGATCCCCAAAACCAGCCAAAGCATTAGGGATAGCCCCTGTTCCCACTGCTAAGGGTCTCACAAGTAGACCAACTAGACAACTGTCACTCAAATATAGACAGTCTATGTTGGTCCCATGCAGGTTCCCTGGTTGTCAGTTCACAGATTCTGTGAGCTCCTAAGGGTCCGGATTAGTTGTTTGTGTGGGTTCCTTTGCCACTACCTGACCCCCATGGCTAGTATAATCTTCCCCCCTCTCTTCATCAGGATTTCGTGAGCTCAGCCCACCTATGCTTTATCTTTCAGATCTATGTATTAGGTCATTCCAGTGAGAATTTAGGAATTATGTAGATAAAACTTTGTATTCAGTTGGTATGATGTTAAGTAGTGAACACCGATTTAACCATTTGATTATTAAAATGTGGAATTTTACCATTACTTGTTAGAAAATATCTAGACCTTAGGGCCCCATGTGATCTGACTCCTTCCTCCATACTTCTAATGCTGCCACATGGTCGAGAGCTGATGTCATCTCAAGGCCTTGCTCCACTCTCTGAGTAACAGATTCTGGCTGGTCAACGCCTATGTCTAGCTTTGGTGGTTTTGGAATATGAACTAAGGAATCAAGTGAGTACATCTGGTTGAATGTTTTCCCTACAATAAACTTAAATTTTTATAATGCAAACCCAAATATAGAAATTTAACATGTGTCCAAAAATATTAAATTATCAATTGTTATTTATGTTCAATAACTAAATAAGATATGTCAAAACAGGTGATAGTATACTATGGAATACTGAAATTATTCAGAAAAGGAGCAAGGAACAGAGTTTGACCACCAAATTCTTCCTTACCTTATCTTGTACCATGAAGCCTGACTAGTCAAATGTATCTCTAGTTTCATTTTAGCCTACATTTGGTCTACCCCAAACACAAAATGGATTTATCATTCCCTTTCTCTGTGCTGTTTACTATCCCTCCATCAATTCACCATGGTAGATAAATCCACTAGATAGATTCCACAGCCTATTACTTACTTCATGAATTTAAAAGTTTATTCAAAGTATAATTTAAATTAAAACTTCAAAATCATGTACAATTTAAAGCACCATCTTTCCTGCCCATACTACCCAGTATCAGACCATTGAATGATGTCTCTTATCTCTCAGTCTTTCCGTTCCCTGTTTATAAACCCACTCACTGTCCAGAATTGAGAAAGATGAATCCAAGAGAACACTGATACCAGGAAAATAATATTCCCTATGTGTAGTAGTCATAAAGCATTGATGGAGAAAGCCCACGAAGTGGTGACCAAACAAATGTAAGCTCTGTGATATGGTACACATGGATTCCATTGAGAGACTCTAGCCCTACCAAGACATGTGGGTGAGATCTTTTTCAGTGGATCTCTTTCAATTCCTGCTGGCAGTCTGTCCATGACAGGAAACTTTATGGGATTTTCATAAGGTCATGTTGTTTAAGGACTATGACTTTGAAGAAGGTACTGACAAAGGGGTTCAAGTTTTAGTCTCTACTTAAGGTTCCTCATGTAGCAATATTCCTTAACTTGTACTGTGTTTATTTAGAACAGAAAGAAGATAAAATTGGGCAATTTGAGTGACTGGAAGAAAACTACACAGGCTCTCTCTGCCATGTAACAAAGAAGTGTGAGTTCCACATGATACAGAACACATACAGAAGGCAAAGAGCCTTGACAGAGCATGCATGGATTCCATACAAGAGGTGAATCTGTAGAAAGAGGCCATCTTGATGCAAGCCTTCTGTAATGGGGGATTATTACGATTCCCACAGAGTACTGAAGATGAGACCTCCCTGATTAGAGGCTTGAAACACAAAGATTGAGCCCACCAAAAGAGGGCTAAGAGTGGTTATAAAACTATTTCATTCATTTTAATCAACCCTTTGCTCCTCCTCCTTATGGGATAGAAACAGAAAAATCTGTGGTATAATGAATATGAAGAAAGACATTTATCTTCCTCAAAGCAAATATTATTCTCTGTTGCTTGTATATCGCTGGAGGAAAGGGGGGATAATATTCAGATGTGGACTGAAGTTTTGGAACTGAAATTGAAAGAAATCCAAATTTTCAGTGCTCATGTTAACTAACAATTGAGAGTTTACCAAAAAAGAAAAAGGGAAGATTGGCTACAGAACACTTATATACTATGGTTGAGGCATCCACAATTTCATACATTTTCACACACACATCTAAGAATTCCTTAGGCAATTACCAGTATCAATAAGAAATATTTTTGAAATACATGTAGATCATGTAATGAATCAAGCTAAACTGTTACAATTATTCATGAACTCAAAGAATGACCTGGACCCCTTAGTAGACAGTTTGCTGCATGTGTTCAGGGCTCATAACTGTTCACACAAAGCTTGGAACTTTCATCTTTCCTGTGTTTGGTTGCTGCCATCCTCTTATACAGGGGTTCTCAACCTGTGGGTCTTGACCCTTCTGTAAGGATGAACTATTTTTTTCACTGGGGTATATCAGATATCCTGTATATCAGATAATTGCATTATGATTTATGAAAGTAGCAAAATTACACTTAGGAAGTAGCAATGACATAAATTATGGTTGGGGGGGTTGTCTCCATAACAGAAAAAACTGAATTGAAGGGTCACTTCATTAGGAAGATTGGGAACCACTGTGTTAGAGTCTAAGCCATAAGGACAGAAAATAAAAACTTTCTCCCTTTCCTCTCACTAAATGTCTTCTTAATTTTGACTGTGATATGACCTCAGACCATCATTACTGTATCCTTCTCTAATGAGGAATGCTTCACACTCTCTATCACTTGGGTGATTACAAGTTAGTGGATTTTTTATAATGTGTTTCAGGAGCCAACAACTTGTAAACTAATGCTCAAGTGAAGAAATGAGAATGAAACCTTTTGTTCACCAAAGAACCAAAAGTTTGTCTGAGAATCATGCTCTCAGGGTTAGAATCTTAAACCCCAGGGAAGCAAAACTTCTGTCCAACCTTGATCTGACTTTTAGTGAACCAATTTACTAAAAATAAATTTGTAAACAACCATGGAAGTAACATTTCTACAGGAATGTTACAGGCGTTGGGAATATCTCCTAATTATATCTTACCTCAGCATTAAGTTTTCATGGAGTTAGCCTGAAAGCAAAGGTCAAATTAACCTGGATGACTCTATTGAGCTTAGATTGCCTGATTTAAGTGTAGAGTAGTTGCAATATAAAAACTTTGAAGGGAAGTTTTGCCTGTATCTGACCAATCTTGTGTTACTGCACTATAGGGCATTGGCTTTCCCTTTCTAGTGCTTACAGCAACTCTAGTCACTACCACATGATGCAGTTACATCATTTGTTACAGTGTACTCAAATCAAAGTCACTATGTGATATATCTTTTTGTATATTCCTGTTTATGACTGCAGTCTTCACAATAGGCAAGTCTGGAATCAGCCTGCTTACCTAACAATGGAAGAATGAATTAAGGAAATGTTGTATACATATCAAGTGGGGTATTATTCATTTTCAGAAAATAATATTACTTGTGAGTCCATCTCTTGGGAGATGGAGACAGGGGGTATTAGACTTCAAGGTCATCTTCAGTTCCTAAGAGTGTTTGAGGTCAAATTATGCAACATGAAGTTTTGGATCAAGAGCTATAACTACTTAGAATTTGCGGTAGTAAAAGGATGTGCAGCTCTTGTGGAAGACCTGAGTTGAGTTGCCAATACCCACATCGGGCAGCTCCCAACTGCCTGTAACACAGGATCAGGTGGATCTGGCTTCCTTTGGAACCTACAGTCACATGAACAAACCCATGTACAGACACATAGGTAAAGACACCATGTGTGTGCCTGTCACCTACTCCTGGGGAACAAAGACAGGTGGATCTAATGGGTCCACTGACCAGTCTTTCTAGTCCAATAGGGAATGGCCAGCTCCATGTTTAGTTATAGACTCTATCTAAAAAAAAAAGAGGAAGAATAACCCGCTCACCTCATACCTGTAACTTCCACATCACACATACCAACATCAACAGAGACTCCAATTATGATAGATGACCTTTCTTTTTGGTAGGGTCTCACTATGTAGCCCTGGCTGACCTAGAACTTATTCTGTAGATCAGAGCAGTCTTGAATTTGTAGAGATCCCCTTGCCTCTGCCTCCTCAGTGATGGGATTAAGGTGTGTGCCACCATGCTTGGTTGTACTGGGTTATTTGTTAGTGTGTATGTGTGTTTGGTTTTAACTTTATGCATTTCATTTAAAGGTGAGAATTTCTCTCATTTTCCTCTTCCTACCATCTCTGCCATTTTTATCACTGAGAATATTCACTGTTAGACATCAAATCTTAAGAAGAGACTTATGTAAGTTTCTTCTCATTGTTCATATCTCACCCTTTGGAAATTCCTATTGTCATCATTTCTGATGTGCAATTTGGCTTTGTTTCCTGGGAACTTTTTCTCACTTATTACTCAACATTAGGAGTGGAAGTATTGAAAAGTGAGTAATACATGTTAAACCCTCACCAAATTTCAGGGCTTTAACAATGAGGACAGTCCTAGGCACACAGAGCAGGTACTGAAAATGACTGGTTAAATTATAAAGTCACAGCAGAAGATTTGCTGCATATTTTTGGAAGAGTAATTGCTGCTGGATTAAGAATAAGTTTTTCTCAGATTACACTGAGATGTAAGAATCATGACCATAACAATGAAATTTATGGAACACACAAATTTAAATAGAATTCACAACTGCTTTGTAGGTTCAAAGATTAAAGCTGAAATCAAGATGTGACAGGGAATGTTTGACAAGGACACCTTGGATATGCAAATTAATGAGGGTTCTTTTCTTTTTTCAGCACTTAAAAAATTGTCATCTTATGTGATTGATCAAAATTCTGTACTTGTGCCTGAATGAACAGCAAGAAAGAGATGGTGCTAAGAGAAGAATCTTGTCACCCATAGCCCTCTGCTACAAGAACCCAAAGGAGTCCTCTGTGATAACCCATTCACCTGGGACCTTGGTGATTGTCTACACAGTATTTGAACTCAAGGTTGTGTTGACTGTATTTGAAGAGCTCCTGAAGATGAGCCTCACTCTCCATTTCAAATCATGTATTTCATCACTGTATTTCTGGCTTATTCTGATTCTGGGTGGGAGTCTCTGTAATGCTCGTCAGCATGTTCACATCCATTAAGAGCTGTTGGTACTTTTGGAGAAATTTCTCTCCTTTTCTCACCGGCTGTGATGTGGACGTGACATTTTGTTACTCTTATCTCTTACACCCATGCTTCACCTCTGTCAGCAGGAACATCATTGTAACTGACTCTTGGATCAATCCAACCAAGTTCAAGATGTCTGTGTCAGGGATTTATACCAGCATCTTTGGATTCTGCCCCTGTTGTACACCAGGGCTGTGTTGTACACAGGGCTCTATGGCTGTGGGCTGGGAGAATTAGCCAGTGTTGATAACTGTAAAGAAGGTTGTCAGTATGTTCTAAACTAAGGCTGAGTAGTCACAAGTTTTCTGTTATTTTTCAGACCTGCTTCTATTATGGCAATACTAAATAGTCATATTTTTATAGTGACTATATAGAAAACAAGCTAAAAACAAAAAGATAAAAAACATCAGTTACAAGGACAGTTATTTTAAGGAGATAAAAAGCCAATGTGGCCACAGTAGAGAGAAAAGCTGCCAAAGCTTGTGTCGAAGTGATAACATTTGTGATCCTGTATGACTATGTAGGATCACTTCTTTCACTGATTCTTTGAAGGAGTGCATAACATCTTTCTCCAGTTATAAGAGATTTTGCTAGTTTAGCTACTGTAAATCAGTTCAAAATACATTGATTTGAACTTTATTTCCTTCTTTGATTCATGAGAACATCAAAATATCCACTAACTTGATGGGTACCAGTAATCCATTACCTTGTAACTCAGCCCAAATCTGTAATTAAGGAATTTTTTGACAGAGTGTGAGTTTCGTTGTCATTATGACAGTTATTATACTGCCCATAAATATGTTGCTTTAAGTTGAGGAGGGAAATTGATATTTAATTTTATAGCATAGCTTTTATTCTAGTGGGTTCTTGGTTGTATGATCATCTTAAATCACTTGATAGAAATATGGTTTAGTAAATATTAGTGTATGCAATATTTCCTAGGTATGTCACCTCAAATCTGCCTGGATGCCTTCTTTGTCTGTGGCTAATTATTGTCTTCTAAAAGCCTCCCATTTATGCTTTACTATTAGCAACAAATTCAGTTTCTACAATAAGAGACTTATTTTTAAGTCTTAAAATATTTTTATTAGATGTATCCATTTTATATGTGATTGTTTGGCTTTCCTGTAGGTCTGTGCACATCCTGCGATTTTGGTGCCCAGGGATATCAGAAGAAGGTACCAGGTGGCCTGGTACTGACATTAATGAGATTTGTGTATCATCATGTGGGTTATGGGAAATAAACCCCCGTCCTCTGAAAGTTCTTAACCACTGAGCCATCTCTCCAGTCACTAGAGACGGTATTTTGTAGAATTCCTTTTCTTTTTCCCTAGAATTTTGTATGTCTAATGTCATAATATAGAATAATTTTGTCATGATTTTTTATAAATATTCATATTTCTACCATGTTGATAATAAAAAACCCATAATGTGAAATAATACCTGAAAAAAGAATTATTTAATAATAGATTATTTAAGAAAGGGTAATCGAGTGTAGGGCTATTAAAAAAATGTTAAGTAACTTATTCTTATCCTCAGGAAATTATAATTAATTCATTTGGATTTTCAAGTATTAGAAGAAAATGTTGGTTTTATTTCTTGGACAAAATAGTATTATTAAATATAAACATAGATTTTGGTATACTTGTTACAAAAATGGAAACTAAGAAGATCAGTAAATGTTTGAAATTATGACCAATAGAAATTGTACACCACCTCTGAGATATATATTAAAAGATGTTGCTGTTCCATCTAAAATCCAAACAATTAAAACTAAATAAATGGTACTGAAGTCATAAAGTACAGGCAAAAATATCTCCAATAATAAAATGAACAGTTGCAATTAGACAGAGGAGTTAAAAACATTATCATTATATTTAGCATGCGTAGGAATGTCCACATGTGTGTGCAGGCATGTGATAACCTGTAGGTGACATTGGGAGTCTTCTCCAGTTGCTCTCCCCTTCTTCTTTGAGGCAAGGTCTCTCGGTTGAACCCATACTTGCCAACATTACTAATCTAGCTGCCCACTGGTTCTGGGAATCAACTGTCTCTTCCTTCTGAGCACGGGAGTTACAGGTGGGCGTCTGTGTCTACCAGGCATTTGTTAGGGTGCTCAGGATCCAGACTCCTATCCCGACACATGCACTGCCAGCACTTTGGTTACTGGGCTACTTCTTGTCTTGAAAGTGTGGTTTTATTTTGAATAGAACCATAACTGTAATCAAAGTGTATTGAACTTCTGTTGTTACACTAGGCAAAAAAGAAATAAACTATTTTATATATGATTATTATTATTGTCATTATTATGAAAAATGTTATTCCATTTTGACTACTATTAAAGTACAGGGAAAATTCATGTTCTTATGTATTGATGAGAGCAAAAATTGGTTAAAAATCTTTAGATAGATTTTAATGTGAACTATGTAAAGTATAATTTATAACTCCCCCCCCCCAAACCAGTACTAACAATGTCCAGATTTTCAACATAAAAGACTTTTCAGAGCTTAGGCAGATTCTGTTACAGTGTTTTGTGAGGAGAAACATCTCAAAGTAAAATAAAGTCACACATTAGGACACCACAGTCTGAGGATTCCTTCCACATTTGAATTTTATATTTCTAATGATTCTGTTAAATCAAAGAAGAAAGTCCTGTTTATTATACTAGCCTCTTACCTCATTCCACAAGCAAATCCTTGCAGTCCATACCCCCACTTTTCCAAATCAAAATGGTTAAAGCTGACCCTGGAGAAAAGTAGATGTCCTCATGGCTCTGTATTTTATTTCTCTAACAAGGATGAATGCCAGAAGGAAGAAAGAGCTTTTATGCAGGAATTTTGATCATTTTCAATATAAGAGCCATTGATAGCAATTCTCATGAAGAGGAAAGGTCATTTTTAATAATGAACAAAGTTTCCAGTTCTGGGTGAAGTTCTGTTACATCAGGTATTATGCTCACATACATTATACAGAAAGGTCAGCTGTCATTAGCAAATGAGAAGGGGTAAACTTGGTTGTGGCACAAACAACATACTCACTGGCAAGTTCTCACTTACCTCACCTTACACCACGGGGATTCCATCGTAGGGACACACTGGACTTGGCATCATTAGGCTGCTTTCTTGAGGGCTAAAAGTGCTTGGGGGGCATTACCATGTGTTAGTTAAATAAGGATGAGATTGCTAATAAAAGGTGGGATTTGAGTGTGGGTCACAGAATAGACTGCTGCTTTTGAGATGTGAGGAAATAGATTAAGCAGAGAAAAAAACTGAAACGGACTTAAGCAGCTTCATGTAATACAGAAGGTTGACTGTAAATTAGGAAGTAAATAATTTTAGGAAATGAAAATCCATTAACAATTACTTGTTCTGAATTTTTTCCTGAGGATTTTTGGAATAGCATACATGGCTACAGATGATGACAGCTTTGTCTGGGATCAAGACAGCATCCTGAGCAGAGAACTGGTCTCTGTCACATCTGTCCAGCTGTGCTATGAGAACTTGAATGGATCCTGCATCAAGAACCCTTACTCCCCAGGCCCTCGCCTCATCCTCTATGCAGTCTTTGGCTTTGGGGCTGTGCTGGCTGTGTGTGGAAACTTCCTGGTGATGATGTCCATTCTTCATTTCAAACAGCTGCACTCTCCTGCCAACTTTCTGGTGGCATCCCTGGCCTGTGCTGACTTCTTGGTGGGACTGACCGTGATGCCCTTCAGCACAGTGAGGTCTGTGGAGAGCTGCTGGTACTTTGGGGACAGTTACTGTAAAGTTCATTCTTATTTTGATGGGTCATTCTGTTACTCTTCTATCTTTCACTTGTGCTTCATCTCTGTGGATAGATATATTGCTGTCAGTGACCCCCTGACCTACCCCACCAGGTTCACTGCATCTGTTTCTGGCAAATGCATCGCCTTCTCCTGGCTCCTGTCCATCATCTATAGCTTTTCCCTCCTTTACACAGGGGCAAATAAAGCTGGGCTGGAGGATCTAGTGACTGCCCTCACCTGTGTGGGAGGCTGTCAAGTCCCAGTGAATCAAAGCTGGGTCTTCATCAATTTTCTGTTATTTTTCATCCCCACACTTGTCATGATAACTGTCTACACTAAGATTTTCTTCATTGCTAAGCAGCAGGCTCAGAGGATTGAGAGAATGAGTGACCAGACGGCCAAGGCATCAGACAGCTACAAGGACAGGGTGGCCAAGAGGGAAAGGAAAGCAGCCAAAACCCTGGGAATCGCAGTGGCAGCCTTCCTGCTTTCCTGGCTGCCGTACTTCATTGACTCCATCATTGATGCCTTCCTGGGCTTCATCACACCCACGTATGTGTATGAAATACTAGTTTGGATCGCCTACTACAACTCAGCCATGAACCCCTTGATTTATGCTTTTTTTTATCCTTGGTTTCGGAAAGCCATCAGACTGATTGTCACTGGCAGAATCTTGAGGGAGAACTCCTTAGCTACCAACTTGTTTCTTGAGTAGATTCTCAGGTTAGTAGGGATTGAAAAGAGAGTCACAGCAGAACATCACCAGGGAACTGAGTGCCACATCTTATCTTGTAGAGTCATGAATTATGCTTCAGTTCTAAATGAAACACTTAAATCCAGCTTCTGTCTTCTTTAAGAAATGTAAAATTAGTTTCTATCTGTAATGGAACTGGATTACCCTGGATCTAACCATTTTCCACTGTGTTTCACACTGGTTAATGTTGGTTGGTTCTCTGTCGCCCCTTTTCCTGCCTTTCTAGAATTCTAATTGTTGGCCTTTGTTAAATTTTTTAAGCCTCAATTTTCAAGACATAGTTCAGTGACTTGCTTTCTAGGCAATCGGCACACAGAGGAATAGTCACTGTCCAAAAGCTTTACAAGTAGTTATTTGCTTAATTCAAGGATTTGAAGATGCTTATTCTTTGTTCAATGGGATTTACAAATCAGCTGATATGTCACTAATTTGTAAAGTTTCTAAAGATGTAAAAATTTTTCGAAGATATACACAAAAGCCAAATTAATGATGTGTTCAGAAGAAGAAAACACTCAGAGAAAGGACAAAATATGCAATCACCTCAAGTCTGGAAAATACATTTTTGTTAGGGTCCACGATGTGTTTCTAAATCTCCTCTCTGTAAAGGTCTGAATTTGTTGTACAATTTACCCTGGATAAGATAGCTCTGTGTTTTTAAAATGACTAATGTAATAATAAACCAGAATGCATTGTACAGCAGAGGAATAAACAAACTGCATATACTATTCTTGATGAATATGTTTAAGACCAGAAATTATAAAACTTCAAGTCTTGGGGCTGGAACAACAGCTCTGCAGTTAAAAGCACTCACTGGCCGCTCTTTCAGAGGACACTCCATTACAGTTCACGGCCCTTTGTAACCCCAACCCCATCTGTAAACTCCAGGCTCTGCACGCGCTGCAAGCATATGGGGCATAGACATATATGCAAGAAAAGCACCCACGCATATAATAGAAAAATAAAGAAAAAATTGAGCCTTTTATATTTTACAAAATTATTAAGACATACTGAAATGTCCTTGCTTCTTATTTTCTCTAATTTCCATGTTGACATACACCAAGACTATTTATTATTAATGTATGCTGTCTTTTATTGTCAGAGCTATTTGAACTGGTAAAGCTTCCCCTTAGGTTCTATCCTAGTTCTGATTTTTATTCATGATAGAACCTTTCTCTGTAGCCCAGACTCTATGTTGTGTTGGAACTTCAGGAAATCCCCCTGCCTCATCTTTCTGAATTTCTGATTAGAGGCTTAAGCTATCACCTTTGCCTTATTTCTTAATTTAATGTGTCTGAGGAAGTCTGTCTTTGTGATTGGCAGGTGACTAAAGGCTCCTCAGACTCCTTAATGTCCTCTGCCCATAGCTCTTCAGCTCAGATGTTAAACATCATCATTTCCTTTTGACTTCAGCTGTTTCAATAAGAGTGACTTATCCTGCAGCCATAGAGCAGTGTCCCATCTCTAGAGTGACAGTGTTCATAAACACAAGCTTTACAGTCATTGATGCATACTGTAAATGTCTGCGTTCACACACCTATCTTTGGCTGAACGGGCAGTCCCGTGAAAAGGGAAGATGTCTGGCTCTACTTCCTTGTTTCCATCATGGGCATGACATATGGGCTCAACACTGACAGGAAGTGAATTTGGCAGTATCTGTGACGCCTCAATGCTGAGCTGCTGGGTAGAATGGCATCTCTGAGGTTCTTCATATGCCCTGTAAAAACAAACCTCTATACATAAATGATAGGTTAAATGAGAATGGTCCCTGCAGGCTTGTATGTTTGAATACATGGTCATCAGTTGGTGGAACTGTTTGGAATGGATTAGTAGACATGGCCTTGAGGTGAGCTTTGATGTTCACAAGCCCATGGCAATCTCAGTTAGCGCTCTCTCTCTCTCTCTCTCTCTCTCTCTCTCTCTCTCTCTCTCTCTCTCTCTCTCTCTCTCTCAGCTACTTCTCCAGTATCATGCTTGTCTGCTTGCTGCCAGTGCTCCACACCATAATGGTCATGGACTCTAACCCTCTGGAGGTGTGAGCCCAAATTAAAGGCTTTCTTTTATAAGCCTCTTTGGTCTTGGTATTTTGTCATGGCAATGGAAAAGTAATTGTGACACTAATAAAGGGAAGCATTGCAAACACCAAACTCCATGAGAGACCACAAAAGACACAAAAAGTTCATGTTTTAGACCTTTCACATGCTTCCCCCAAACCCCATTTTTAAGTAAGTAGCCTTTCTTTTGTTAATTTTTTTTTTTTTTTTTTTTGGTTTTTCGAGACAGGGTTTCTCTGTATAGCTTTGTGCCTTTCCTGGATCTCACTCTGTAGTCCAGGCTGGCCTCGAATTCACAGGGATCCACCTGCCTCTGCCTCCCGAGTGCTGAGATTAAAGGCATGTGCCACCACCGCCCGGCTCTTTTGTTCATTTTTGTTTTGTCCTAAGCCGTATGAAATTTAAAGGCAGATGAATGAATAAAGAAACATCATAAAGGAGTTAAATACTGGGCTGGGCTCTTTCAAGATGGTTGAACTGAGACAAACCCTAGGGTGGTGAAAATGAGAATCATCTCTACAAAGGGGCACGACACAGAGAGAACACTTCAGAGAAGAACTAGTGATTATAATTATCAAAGTTAAGTTCCCTTTATGATTCACACCTCATGCCACAGGGACCATTTTAGAGGATTTTATAATAGTTGAAGTGGGTTGGCTGACTGCCTGAAAATTCTAAGAGGGAGAAACTCATTAAAAGGTCCCTTCTCTGATATTTACATATATATATATATGTGTATATATACATATATATGTATGTATAAATATATATGCGTGTGATTATCTTTTGCAGAGAAGAACATCACTGGGTTGAACAGGTATTTAAGTAAAAAGTTTATAAATTATTTAGATAATATGATTCTGGGCTGATGACAATTCACAGGACATTTGCTTTGGGTTAGTGATGAAGTTTAGAGATAATTATAAAATTATCAAGCGATTATAAACTCAGGATAATTTTCAGAATTTTGAATGTCTTTTAATTTTTCATTATGTGTAAAAGGTTCTGAACCAGTAAATTCTTAAAGTAAGCAATTAAATAAGCTATATGATTTTTTTTTAACTTCAGAACTCGAAATTTAATTGAGATTACTTTTCTTCAACTATTCAGGTAATAATTTCTGGACTAAAGTAAGGTTTATAGTAGATATACCTAGAGTTAAGGATGAAGCTAAACATAATTACAAAAATGGATTTTCCAATTTTAAATTAAAAAAATAAAGTTGAAAAGGAGTATAATCTTAGGCAATATTTAAAACCAATTCTTCAGATATGGAGTTCTATTTCTTTAATTTTTAGATCTCAAAATTACTGTTGTCTTCTACAAAGACGGAAATCCCTCAAGCACCATAAAGCAGACTCATGACCAGCAACTTTTCCCAACCAGCCCTGCAGCTCTGTTATGAGAACATGAATGGATCCTGCATTAAAACTCCCTACTCGCCAGGGGTCAGGGTCATCCTGTACATGGTCTTTGGCTTTGGGGCTGTGCTGGCTGTGTGTGGGAACCTCCTGGTGGTGATTTCAGTTCTCCATTTCAAGCAGCTGCACTCTCCAGCCAATTTCCTCATCGCCTCTCTGGCCAGTGCTGACTTTTTGGTGGGTATCTCTGTGATGCCCTTCAGCATGGTCAGGTCCATCGAGAGCTGCTGGTACTTTGGAGACAAGTTTTGTAGCCTTCACAGTTGCTGGGATGCGGCATTTTGCTATTCTTCTCTCTTCCACCTGTGCTTCATCTCCATCGACAGGTACATCGCTGTCACTGACCCTCTGGTCTATCCCACCAAGTTCACAGTGTCTGTGTCAGGAATTTGCATCAGCATCTCCTGGACTCTGCCCCTGGTGTACAGCGGTGCTGTGTTCTACACAGGCATCAGTGCCAAGGGGATGGAAAGCTTAGTGAGTGCTCTCAACTGTGTAGGGGGCTGCCAAGTTGTTGTCAACCAAGACTGGGTTCTGATAGATTTTCTTTTGTTCTTCATACCTACCCTTGTTATGATCATTCTCTATAGCAAAATTTTTTTGGTAGCTAAACAGCAAGCTGTAAAAATTGAAACGACCATAGGTAGCAACAAAGCAGAGTCGTCCTCAGAGAATTACAAAGCCAGAGTGGCCAAGAGAGAGAGGAAGGCTGCAAAAACCTTGGGGATCACTGTAGTGGCATTTATGTTCTCATGGTTACCATATACAATTGACACATTGATTGATGCTTATATGGGTTTCATCACTCCTGCCTACATCTATGAAATTTGTTGCTGGAGTGCCTATTATAACTCAGCCCTGAATCCTTTGATTTATGCTTTGTTTTATCCTTGGTTTAGGAAAGCCATCAAGCTTATTTTAAGTGGGGAGGTGCTAAAGAGTCATTCATCCACTGTGAGTTTGTTTTCAGAATAATTATTAACACTGCATTAATACTGTTAAAGATATTTTCACAATAGTAAGTGAGGGTGGAATTCAATGTAAGAAGTAAATATACTTTTTCTGAGTTGGGAAACATAATATTTTTTAGTTGAGTGGGAAGGAAGTCATGGGCAGATTATACTATTGTAAAGATGTCTATTGCACTAAATAATGAATAATAAATGCTTGATGTGTGTCATCTTCAGCCATGTTTTGTATGTATCCTTGGCATATGCACTTGTGTTTTCCATATTGGAAATCATTTTTGATGTGAAATTTCTAAGGTTCTAGCTTATGCCGGACTGTCTCACATTCTTATATGGTCATTCTTTTCTTTTGAAATTCTGTGTGAGTGGCTAGGGATGCCATAATGGTCCATGAATAGATAGTTTCTAGAGGCTGGAAGTCAAAGATCATGGAATGTCAGCACTGGTTTCTTTCAAGAGTGCCAGAGACGGCATATGAAAAGCCTGACGTGTTACCAGTGGAATCTGTGCTAGAGGTACCCGAGAATGAGGACATCAATCCCTCTGGGCCTGCCCCACCAGATACTCTACCAAGCCTGCCTTCTGTGGGCCAGGGAGAAAACAACCCTTGTGTCCTGAGGGCAGACTTTATGGCGTATGCATGTCATGTTTTCACCCATCCAACTGTTACTGGTTCTTATAATCCTCCTACTCTATTTGCTCTTTATGCTTTTTCTCTCTCTCTCCTGCGGTGGTTTCCATGAAATTAGAAATGATATTGAGATTGTGACAATGGCAGGAGTTAAAGCTGTCATGCAGGTCATGGGAAAAACCCAGAAGGCTGGTGGCAGAAAGCTGTAGATGGAGTGACATATAGATAGGATAAAAGACAAGAGCTGTCCAGAACTAGTTAGAAGACAACTTGACAAATTACAGAGTGATGAAGAAGGACTTAAGCTGAGAGGAAGCTGGCAGTCTGGTACTTTAAACATTGCTTGTATTTCTGTGCTTTCTGAGAAACCACAAGTAGATAGCCTCTGGGGTGATTACCTCAGATGTTCTGATAACTATTAACCTGCAAAAGAATAAGCTTTGGCTTTCTGCCTGGGAACTTCTATGTGCAATCAAGAGGCATGGGGTACACTTTGCTGATTTACAAAAAGAACTTTTGAAACTATTGTGAAGAACCCAATCACCTGTTGAATTTTCTCATCCCCTATTTCCTTGTTTATTACAACAAAAGACTGGGGTTGAGTCAGATTGGGAGAAGATAGAGAAAATGCACATCTTCAGATCTGACAAAACTCATCAGCTTGCACCAACTCCTGTGTCCCAGTCTTTTCTTGCACCTGCCAGACATCCCTGCCCTTCGAGACCCTCAAAACTGCTGAGGCTGGTCCCTGGCACAAGAGTCTCTGTTAAGTCTTTCTGAGATGGCTTTTCTCCCACAGGTTCATCATCTGTGTGTCTGTGCCCTTGTCTTCTCTTCTTGCCGGCACATCTGTCATATTGGATTTGATTAGGATGTTAGTTACATAATGTAATTATTTCTTCACTACTGGAGGGTTGGAAATGAATACTTTAACATGTATCGTTCAGGTGACACAATTCAGCTCATAATAGACCTATCCAAATTTGATGACACCATGCAAGCGGCTGTCTACTTCTTGCTCCTCTGTGACACTTCATTGTTCCCTTTCTTCAGTTGTTTGCACCTAGCAGGAGATTGGGGGAATGAAGGGGAAGGTCTTGTACTCAGTGTTGAGGAAGAATCTAGGAGCACATATAATATTATGGAACCAGGAATTTGGCCTTGGGGGTCATATAATTAGTATAGAGATTTCCAGAAAGAACATCTGCCATGTAGGCTTGTCACAATGAACAAGTGTAGTCACCTTAAGCATTGCATAATTCACTTTTGCATGATATATATATATATATATATATATATATATATATATATATATATATATAGTTTTTGTTACCCTAAAATGGCGTGTGTCACACATGTTTGTTCTCAAGACAAAGATACCCCATGGATGACTGAAATGATAGATGACACTATCCTATTTATACAGTTTTCCCATCTATTTAGTCTGTCTGTCAGTCTGTCTCTCTACCTAGAGATATAGATGAAGTGTAACTTATAAATTAGGCTCATTAGGAAATTCAATTACTAGTGGCAAACTGGAAGAATTATAGCAATATTCTATGAAAAAAAAAAAGAAGTGTGAAGGCCAGAGAGATGGTGCAAAGGATGAAGATACTGGACATTAAACTTGATGACCTGAGAGATTGATCACAAGATTGATCATATTGGAAATAGAGAACCAACTCCTACAAGTTTTCTTCTGACTTTTATTTGCATGCTCACACAGATATGTAAGTAAATAATAAGTATAAATAAATAAATAGGTTATAAAAACAGATTTGCCCAAAGGGAAAAGATGGTTCTAAATCTTCCTGCAGAGAAAATCTACTGCCGACTGAGAGAACTTGCACGTTCTTGTTTTCAGTACCACTCATGCCGTGGGCCCCCGGCAAATGGTCTGAGGACTGTGCGCTACTTGCTCAGCATTCCACTTATCGTCACAGTCTGTGGGGAATCATGTCACGGTGCTTTGTTATACAAAACCCTCTTTGGGTTCTGAAAACAGGTCGTCAGGAGTGCAACTTTGACTCTCTCATATTCATCCTCTTCCTGCCGCAGCACATCCTGACTGATCTTCCAAACGTAGGCACCGGACTGCTTTCAGCCCACTGTCTGTCTGTCTGTCTCCCACTGTGAGACTATCCATCATTCAATCCACATACAAGTGGTTAGACTCTCGCAAACAATTGTTATTGGTAGGAACTGCTGTGTGAATCCTCTACCTCTGTCATGCAGCGGACAGGACTGTCGTAAAGCCTATGCCCACCCTACTTCCCAGTTTCCCCCAGAAGAGAAGCTCTTGTCCCTTCCCCCCTGCTGGCGCTCCTTCCCCCTGACTTCTTCAGTCCACTGCACGTTCTCCTCAACCCATGCTCCTTTTTTCACTTCTGCGTGAACTTCGTTTGCTCCACTTTTGCCTGAGTTCTCCCAATGACTGCAGGACAAGCACATTCCAGGGCTGCTGGTGGTAGCTGGGAGCCTCGCAGTTACAGAAGCCCACTCAGGTTCAGAACGCATCTTTATCAAAGAAGGATTTCAGGATGAGTGAGTATGAAGTGCAGTTGGATTTATCCAGGAGAGGTGAGAGAGAGTACATGCTTTAGAGTTAGATGTGCACATTCAGAGAGAGAGAGATGCCATTAAGTCTTTTAACAATATGCATGGATATGATTTTGTGGCTTTTGAAGGTATACTCTTCAAAGGATACAGTGTTCAACCTAATTCAACAATTAAACAGTTTAAAAATTAAGTAAAATAAACTGACTGTTCTGTTTATTTCTCTTAAGAATTTCCATTTTGTAAGTGAAGTAATAAAAACGACTTTTCTAGAGTACACAGTTTAAGGGTAAAGATAATAACGGAGTGTTGATATGGTTAAACTCAAAGGTCATATGTATCCCAGCACTAAACAATCATGGTTTGTGTCTTCTGTCTCTTTTCATTTTTTTTTTTCTTTTCAGGTTTTTGAGACAGGTTTCTCTGTGTAGCGTTAGCTCTCCTGGACCTTACTCTGTATACCAGGCTGGCCTCAAATTCACAGAATTCCATCTGCCTCTGTCTCCCAAGTGCTAGGCTTAAAGGCATACACCATCACCTCCCAGCTCTCTCTTTTCACTTTCAATGTGTTTCTTGCCTCAGGTCTTTTCCTGGATGATGAAACAAGTCATTCTCCCTGCTTTCACCTGGTTCATTCCAATTGTCTTTGTGGTGGAGTCTTATCCTCTGGGCATGGCAAGGCCTTAGTTCCCTTGAAATCAGAAGATTATGATTATCTCTTTATACCCTCACAGCATGGAGCCAATTAACATTCCCTCATGGAGAGGAGAGAAGAGGCTCACAAGGTAGGACAGAAGCTGATCATGAGTAGTTCATGAGGTGGCATCCAAAAGTTTCATAGGGCATCACATGAGCAGAGCACAAAGTAGTGTATTGTACACACAAGGCCTTACCCCTCTCCAAAATATATTAGCTGCTAATCGTTGCCGGGGGAGAGAAGCTTGGTAGAAGCCTACAACTGGCCCAGATTTTTTGTAGGAAATTTCTTCCCCATATTTCTGTAAGTAGCCTTAATTCAGCTGACTGGCTCACTAAGCTAGATGTGGTTGAAATTATCTTTTTTTTTTTCTGTTGTTGATGATCTATGAAAGATGAAAGACAAGTAGGCATTTGTTCATGTCTCTCCAGGAAAAGTTAATGCAACAATCCTACAAAAAAGTTTTTATAAATAATATTCTACACATTTTAATTCCTTCTTAACTTTGGAATGAGACACCGTCACTGGACAAATTAAGAGAAGGAAGATGATGAATTCTACAATGGACACGCATATTGGATGTAGCAAAATGATGACATAATGAAGCAACTCATTCTATTCCGATGTGTATGCAGAAGCTTACCAATGAGATCACCTTGGTGTTGGGCTTCCTAAGTTTAGAAAAAAGACTGGTGTTAAAATAGGGCAAGGTTATCCAGAGTGGGAGAATAGTGTGGCCAAGTCTTGAGAAGATGACACCGGATGACAAGGAGTCATCAGGATTGACATGGATTGTTGAGATTCTGTAGTAGGGGCCTCATTTACAGCAGGAGCAGCCTATAAGAAAAATGCATAGAGATTGAGGCTGAGCACACATGTGTTCACCATGACAAGCCATTTCGATTTCTACAGAGGGGAAAAGAAAGAACAAAGCATACTGAGTGACATGGACCTATACTGGCTATCAGACTCAGGCTTGCTGTAATTATAGCTCATTTTTCTGCGGTCACTTAAATTGCTTATAGACTTGCATGCCAGAGAGTACAAGAAACACATCTCAGTAAGTCTAGGATGCACTCTTTTTCTGCAGGCTGGCATTCAAGGACCCCATGAGGATTCTGGTTGTGCTCTATTTTTGGAATGCAATTCTCTAACTCCAGGGAGCAGATTTAGCAGCTCCCCCGACCCCAAATGGGGGAGACCCTGGTTTCTAGCCATGATGGTGAAGGAGAAAGGAAAATAGCAAGCTTTAATGCTAATTAAATACGATTATCAAGCTTACTTAGGAAAAATTCGGTTACATAGAATAAGAAAACAGAATAAGGAACTCTCTCTGATCTCAGACAACAAAGCTAAACTGAACTGCTGATTTCTGTTTCTGTAAACCTGTTTGCCCCTTCCTCATTAAGAAAGATTAAAATCTGCCTTTTCCCTTGAGCTGAGACTACCACCAATATTTCACTTAGAAAGCAAGTTCTGTTTGCTGAAGATAAAGCTGTCTAACTAGAAATCTGCAAATTTCAGCTTCTGCAAAACTTCCTTAGCTCCACAAAAAACCTCCTTTGGGTCAGGGATTCAAAAAAAAAAAAAAAAAAAAAAAAAAAAAAAAAAGGCCAGGCAGTAGTGGCACTTGCCTTTAATCCCAGCACTCAAGAGGCAGAGCCAGGCGGATCTCTGTGAGTTCGAGGCCAGCCTGGGCTACGGAGTGAGTTCCAGGAAAGGCTCCAAAGCTACACAGAGAAACCCTGTCTCGAAAAACCAAACAAACAAACAAACAAAAAGAAAACAAAAACCAACAACAACAAAAAAAAACAAAAACAAAAATAACAAAAAAAAACAACTAAAAAACACCCTAAGACAGTCACAAGACTATGACAATGTCTAATCCTACATAAACCATGAAATATTTCTAACTGAAGAAGCTCGGCCTCTTTAAACAATAGCTAGAGGATACAGCTGCAATTAAGGAAATTTTTCCTTTATCTCTGAGAATTTCTCCTGGGGGAAGGTTAATGTGCACACACACACACACACACACACACACCAATGGGAACCGTGATGGGCAGCTTGTCTATTGAGTGTTCATGACCAGCCACAGACGTTCGTTCTTACAGCTGTGTCCGTCTCAGTCATCTTCCTATACCTGAGAAAGCAGTAACTTTTAGAGGAGATGATATGTTCACAATAGTTTGATATAGAGAACTACAAATATCTTGTGCCTATCGGTCCTTTCATGGCAGTTAATGGCTTTAAACGCCTTCTCCAATTTGGTTCATTTCTTTGCCTTTTAATTGTATATGCCAATCACCTGTGTCTGCCCAGCTGGTAAAAAAATATCAAGTAGGACTTCTCCAAACACATATCTTCACAGTCCTCTGTTGGTTTTTTTATTTATTTATTTATTTATTTTGGTTTTTTAGAGACAGGGTTTCCCTGTGTAGCTTTGCGCCTTTCCTGGAACTCACTTGGTAGCCCAGGCTGGCCTTGAACTCACAGAGATCCACCTGGCTCTGCCTCCCGAGTTCTGGGATTAAAGGCGTGCGCCACCACTGCCCGACTCTCTGTTGGTTTTGAAGTCAGTGCTGATACCACTTCCACTCGAAACCAACTGTCTCAGAGTCAAGTCATGGCTTCAGTGAGTATGCAGTTCAGATATTTGTGGCATGGAAAAAATTCAGAATGTCTCCCACACCTATGAGGATGTGGAAAATCCAGAATGTCTCCCACACCTTTGAGGAAAATCCATGGAGGCATGGAGAAAATCCAGAACATCTCCCGCACCTATGAGGACGACCCTCAGGTCTCATCCCTGGTCCCTGTGCTAAAAGGAGCTGGGGCATGTTA
The DNA here is from genome assembly GCF_949786415.1 of Peromyscus eremicus. Lineage (NCBI taxonomy): Eukaryota > Metazoa > Chordata > Mammalia > Rodentia > Cricetidae > Peromyscus > Peromyscus eremicus. The sequence continues at coordinate 32,418,667 of NC_081424.1, read as the reverse complement.
ATATTAGCTGCATCTCAACAGAAAGCCTCCTGTCTCTACTCCCTTACTGAAACCCCAAACCTTTATTCCCCAAACTCTGTGGGGCTTTATTATACCAAGCTCACAGTGGGTGGTCATTCTTAGTATGAAATATAACTATCTGTTTGAGGAGGGAATGGATCTTGTACCTTCCTCTTAATAGCTTTCCTAGACTGACTACAGCATGTGAGTGTTACCTACTGTAGAGGGAGCTGGAGATCTTACAAACCCTAACCCAGGACCTGAACGAGTAGGGAGTTTACACACAGGACCTTTTCACATTCTCCTAGCAGAGCTGCAGGGCCATTGGTGGAGATGAGTAACTGCTTATGCCACTGTAGTTATATAGGCACAATTTCTGCTGTTATACCAATTAACTAAAACATGTTTTTATTTGTCTTTTAGTAAAATACCATTTTTGAATCGTATTTTTTCCTTTTATTAAAGACAGATTTTTTTTTAAAATCATCCTGAGTAAGGTAACCCAGACCCAGAAAGACAAACATGGTATGTACTCACTCATAAGTGGATATTAGCTGTAAAGTAAAGGATAACCAGGCTACCATCCACAGCCCCAGAGAAGCTAGGGAATAAGGAGGGCCCAAAGAGAGTCACATGTGTTTCCCTGGGAAGGGGAAATAGAAGAGATCTAGGTAAACTGGGAGTCGGGAAGGGGGATACTGGGGATGGAGGTATGGGAACATGGGGGATCTGGTTGGGCTGGTTGCGGGTAGGATGGATGGAGAGAATAATAAAAGAGATATCTTGATGTGGGGGCATTTTAGGGTTAGGGAGAAACCTGGAGTCAGGGAAACTCCCAGTAATCTACAAGGATGACCTTAGCTAAGACTCCTAGCAGTAGTGGAGAAAGTGCCTGAACTGGTCTTCTCCTGAAATCAGATTGGTGACTACCCTAATTGTCATCAGAGATACTCTGTCCAGCAACTTATGGAAGCAGGTATAGAGATCCACAACCAGGCACTGGGCTGAGCTCCAGGAGTCTTGCTGAAGAAAAAGAGGAGGTATTGTACAAGCTGGGGTGGGGGTCATGACAGGGAACCCACAGACAGCTGACCTGAGCTCATGGCCTCTGGACCAACAGTTAGGGAGCCTGCATGGGACTGACCTAGGCCCTCTGCATGTGTGTGACAGTTGTGTAGCTTGGTTTGTTTGTGTGGTCCCTAGCAGTGGGACCAGGACTTGTCCTTGTCACTTAGCTGGCTTTTGGGAACCCAATCACCATACTTGATTGCCTTGCCCAACCTTGATCCAGGGGGACTAACTTGGTCCTGCCTCAAGTTGATAAGCTATGCTTTGTTGACTACCATGGGAGGCCTTCCCTTTCTGAATGGAAAGGATGAGGAGTGGATGGGTGGGTAGATGGGAGGTGGAGGGAGGGAATAGGAAAAGTAGAGAGAGGGGAAACCGTGGTTGGTATGTAAAATAAATTTTAAAAATTTAGTTAAAAAAAGATTTTTTTCTCATATAATATATCCTTACTATGGTTTCCCAACTCTCTACTCCTCCCAGTTTCTCCCCATCTTCCCTCCTATTTGGATCTACTCCCTTTCAGTCACTCATTAAAATACAAACAAGCTTCTATGGAATAATAACAAAATAAAATGTGATATAGTATGATGATATAATGTAACAAAAACTAACACATTGGAATTGAACCAAAAAAATAAAAAGAAGGAAAAGAACCCAAGAAAAGGTACAAAGAACAGAGTTTCTTATTTCCAGGAATCCCGTAAAAACAACAAACTGGAAGCCATTTTATATATATATATATATATATATATATATATATATATATATATATATGCAAAGGACCTGCACAGTGAAAAAAGAAAAGAAGAAAAAATACAAATAAAATTTTAAAAGAATAAGATAAAATTTTTAAAATAAAAATAAATAAATAAAAGAGGGGAGCCCTGACAGGACATTATGAGACAAGGAACCTCCAAAGATGTCTTTGAGATGGTTTTCTGTTGACTATCTACTACTGGGGCATGCAGCGTATCCTTAAGAGTAGTTTGTTTCCCAGTGAGACTCCCTGAGAGAAAACTAAATTTTTATTAGTGGTTATCAATTGGAGATAGCTTCTGGGTCAGTGATGGAGGTATGTGTCCTATTCTTCTTTCATCTCTAGGACTCTATCTGGTACAGACCTGTGTAGACCCTTTGCATGCTACCTCAAACTCTGGGAGTTCATATGTGTATTGGTGAAATTATTAAGGCCACTCCACATAGCTAATAGGGATGTTTATTTTGTGGGGTAACTTACAAGTGAAGGGATAGGTAGGTTACAGGGTCTGGGAAAGGTGTGGCGCAGTCCGGCGGTGTTCTCTGGAGAACTCTGCTCAGTCTACCTCCAGGGTCCAGGGTCCAGGAACTAAGAGAGCCAGCCCATCTGGATCTCGGGACTTCAAGGTCCTCTCTTGGCCCTGCCTTGTAGGCGTGACAGTTACTGAAGCCTCAATGGGGGTTGGAACTTTCAGATCAAAGCTGGAACTACATATGTGTGATGTTGTGTTTAGAAGAACTTATTTCCTTAGTGTCCCACATCTCCTCTGGTTCTTACATTTTTTTTTTTTGTAATTTATTTTACATCCTGACCACAGTTTCCCCTTCCTTCTCTCCTCCCAGCCCAGTTTGCCATGCCACAGAGGCCAATGCCTTAATCCCATGGAAACAGCAAATCCATCTCTTGATAAGAATGGATGTTGAAAATGTGTAGAAAGTGTCCACCATAGCTGTAGCAAACACAGCTCCTTCATCCTAGATGACTGCAGCTGGAGACTGCTCCCCACAGAGACCCCACCTTCAGAGACTGGCTAACCTGCCTATTGGGTCTTACAGTGTATAATAAACACGCTGAATTTCCAGGCCACTGATGCGTCTCCATCAGAGAGTGTATGGTCTGCCCAATCCCAGCCTTGACTGTGTTCCTTCTGTCTGTCTTTCTTAATCTCCTGTTGCCCCCAGTCAGGGTCACAAAGTCCAGCTGCATGGGCCACAGTATAGCTTATACCAACGAGGCTGTCTTAGCAGTTGGTGAAAATCCCCCAGGAAGTCTAGGCGCTGCACATCCGAAACCACCTAAAAGTGGAGTTTCTGAATTGCAAGATGTAAATAATGAGAAGAATCTGTCTGTGCTTGATAACTTGTGCTTAAATTTTACTGTGTTGGTTTGAATAGCTTCAATGGGAGAATCCAACAGAGACAATGTGAGAAAGAAAACTAAAAGGACTTTCTCACTTATAAATGTTGTATAGAAATTCTGTGTGAGTATTGTGATACCCTGTACGTGCAGCAGTGTGGAGGCTGAGGCAGTGAGTAAAATATAGGCTGGAGTAAACGAAAAGACTCTTAGGAAATGAGAGAAAAGGGGAAAGAAGGCAGGGCAGGATGATCTGATGAATGGGCTCACATCAAATTAAAACGAATGCACAGCAAAATACACGAATGAGAAAACACCTTACAGAATGGGAGACTAATTTTTGCCTGCTATTCATCTGATGAGTGTTTAGTATCTAGAACATATAAAGACACAATAGAGCTAACAACTGAAAAACCAAGGGAGTCAATCAGGAATGGACAATTCATCTGTTTGTACAGAAGAGACATAAATGGTCCATAAGACTAGGGGAAAGGGAAGTAGAATAGGTAGTTATAGATGGGTGGGGTGGGGGCGCTGGAATGAGAGCATCAAGAAGGGAATGGAAAGGAAGAGAGGAATGAGAGGGACCACTGGGAGAGAAGCTGAAGTTAAGGGCCATTTGAGGGGTCATATGGAAGCATAATATAGTAGAAGCTTCTTAAAATATGTGCATCTATGAAGGCGATCTAAATGAAATTGTTAAACAATGGGGAGACAAAGCTCCAACTGGAAGTTTCTTCTCACCAAATGGAGTTCCCAGTACTGGGAATGGGCTACATCTAATTGAGTTGTTGGCCAAAGGGGTCTTAGAGGAACCCGTGAACAGCTCAAGTTGTTGCCAAGGCTGTAGGCTGCTCTCCACAAACTGATAGCACGGCCCTATTGCTGAAGACAACACCTGCACAATTCACTGCACATGAGGGAGTCAAGCTGATGCCTAACTAGAGCCTCCACCCTTATAAACTAGTGTTCTTGATACCGGAAACGACTCTGCAGGGTACCAAAGGAGGAAAGTAAACATCAATCCAGCTACAAACCCTGCAATCTACAATGGTGACCTACGTGAAACACAGGCTAGTGCAATGTGGTACCAAGCTTGTGGGAATAACCAGCCAATGTCTTATTTGACTTAAGGCCCACTCCACAGATAGAACCTGTACCTAACACTGCTTGGGTAAGTAAGGACCTGAGACTAGATAGCCCAGGGGCCTAGGCAAAACCCAACTTCTCTTGTTCTACTGAAGGAACACAGCAATAAAATGACTCCTAATGACATTCTGTTATACTCATAGACCAGTGTCTTGCTCAACCATCATCAGAGAAGCTTTCTCCTGTAGCAAATGGGAACAAATACAGATACCCACAGTCAGGTAATATACAGAGAGTAGAGAGTAAGAGACCACAGAACACTCAGTCCTAAATAGGATGTCTCCATCAAATCTCTCCCCACAGGGCTCAGGAAACCCTAAGGAAGAAGAGAAGGAAAGAATGTAAGAGCTAGGGGAGATGGAGGGCGCTAAGGAAATAAGGCCTTCTAAATACAACACCACACATATGAACTCCCAGAGTCTGAGTCTGAGGCAGCATGCAAAGGGTCTACACAGGTCTGTATCAGATAGGCTCCTAGAGCTGAAAGAAGAATAGGACACGTACCCCCATCCCTGACCCAGAAGCTATCTCCAGTTCATAATCACTTGCAAACAAAAATTCAGTTTTCTCTAAGGGCATCTCACTCAGGAAACAAACTACTCTTAAGGGTATGCTGCATGCCCAGTAGTAGTTGGCCACAGAAAACAATCTCAAAGACATCTTTGGAGAGTCCTTATCTAATAATGTTATGTCAGGGCTTTTTTCTTTTCTTTCTTTTTTTTCCTACATATATGTTATGGCTTCCAGTTTTATGTTTTTATGGGATTTCTGAGTGTAAGAACAAGTGGGTCATTACATCTATATCTGTTTCTCATGCCTTTTCTTGGGCTCTTTTTCTTTCGTTTGTTTTGTCCTATTGTGATTTGGTTCTTTGTTTTGTCTTATAATTTCTTATTTTATTTTAGTATTATCTCTTAGATGTCAATTTGCTTTCTAGTAAGAGACAGGAAGGGGGTGGATCTGGATGGGAGGGGAGGTGGGGAGGAACTGGGCTAAGTAGAGGGAGGGGAAACTGTAATCAGGATATATTGTATAAAAATCTATTTTCAATAAAAATAAAATAAAAACAGTTTATACTTCTTTTCTGAACTTTCCAAATTTGATGATTATTTCATTCAATATTCTCAGCATAGGTGTATTAAAACTATCAATGAGATTCAACTTAGTTATTATAAAAGAATAACATGAATTTCCATACATTTTAAATTATCCATTCTATCTGTTGATTTCCATAACATTGTCTCATATCATTTTGTTCCTGGTTATTTTTATTGAAGTTGAACCTTTCCCTATGAAATTTTTGTATATTTTGAGGGACGTGGATATGATCTTTTTCCAGCAGATGCACTTGCTCCTGGCATGTCACTAAGAGACCCAACAGTCTCTTCCCAGCCTTCTTTCTACTATAGACCCTGAGACAATTTGAGAGAAAAGGCCAGCCCTCATGTTCTGGAAATATTTGTGCTCCAAGGTTTTACTAGAAACACTGGCTGTGGGCATGATGTGGACTCCTCTTTCTATTTGGGACATAAAAAACCTAATCTTTCGTCACTGCCCAATGAGCCTGGCAGAACTGGGCTGCACTCTTTCTTCTCTCAAGTATTTCTTCTGGAATTGGATACTATCTGGCGAAAAGAAAATAGCATTCTAAATTTTAAGTTTACTTATTCATTTTCCCCTGGTGAACCTTGACTAACTCTTACTGCCTTTGTACCCCTCTGATGTATTTTGTTTATTGGTTTACTGAATTTGTTCTTTGACAATTTCATTCATGTATAAAGTGCATTCTGATATTAAGGTTTTTTTTAAAAATGCTTTCCCCAGATGTTCTAAATGTTCTCGTTTGAAATATTGGTGTGCATAACGTGTTCTACCATCACTGGAACAAGATGCCTTAGGGTGAAACTTTTAACAAATGTAGAAAGGAAATTACGTTATGTGTTACCTGTAACATAACCTAAAGTGGCTAAGCACTTTCGTATCTCAGGGAAACCAAATAATTCTTTGTGTGAGAGGGATCTGTAGTCTGCTTCAGTGTCACGAGAAGACCGATTGGGATGTAGGAATAGACCTCAATGGTAAGAAGTAAATTTAAACAAATTGATTTTCAGCCATCACGTCTCAAAATAATGATAATTTAATTCCCCAATTAATTCCCTTATCTGTTTTCCCTCTGGTTTCATTAATATCAACTAACATTTCCAAAGCAATATTTAAACAATGTGATAATATTGGATAATATTGGACCCTGCTGTCATCTTGGTCCTAAAGAGGATGCTTCTATAGTTCTTCCTCTAAGTATGTGTTGAATATGACGAGAAGATATCTCATCATTCAGTGAAGGAAAGAGTGGAGGATGGGAACGTAAAGACTAACGTTCCTTCCTACACAAACTCCCTCACGTTTTGCTTTCTTTAGTCCAGCTATTCACTATTAACTTTAGTCAAGGAATGCCAAATGGGAAATTCCAAAAATAAAATAATCCTATTTTCCCAGACATGGTGGCACATGCCTGTAATTTTTCTTTCATTATTACCATCATCATCATTTGTGTGTATATGCTACATACAAATATGTGCACTTATGTGTGTGGAACCGCACAGTTTGCGTGCATGTGTAGAGGACAAAGGTCAACACTGGATGGCTTTCTCTACTATCCATCAATTTTTTGTTTAAGGCAAGATCTCTCACTGAAATTTGAGCTCAGTGACTTCCTAGAGTGTCTAATCAATCAACAAGTCCTTGAGACTCTCCCATCTCTGCCTCACAGCACTGAGATTTCATGTTTGCATTCATGTGCCCTGCTTTTCACATGGCTGCTGCGGGTCTGAACCAGGGTAGTTATGCTTACATAGCAACCATTTACCTCACTAAACCATCTCTCCAGCACCCCCAGTACCCAGGATTTGGGAGTAAATGATCACCTCAGAATAAGGCCAGTCTGAGCTCCACAGTGAGTGGATGTTAAAAGTCCAGTTTTAAATTGAACATGATTCTGAGTAATATAATCTTCCTTTCTCCAATATCTAGACATTGAAAGCTGACCATATAGCAACTGCCTTGGTCGTGTTCACCATTGTGGGAGAACAGTGCTTGAGATCAGTGTCTCTCACGTTAGTTAATAACCTCAGTGCACAAAGGTAACAAAAATGTCAATTCAGGTTTGCCAAAGAGCAGCCAGACATTGCTTCCACTAAGTGTAAATGTAGCAATCCTATGTTTTATTATGGAATTTTTAAAAAGTCATGTGCTGAGGCTGTCAAGATCTGCAGGAAGAACAAGGTTTCATTTTATGAAATTTTTAAGAAAAAAAGAAGCACAATTTGTCATACTTCAGACTATCCAAGTTACGTCCCTAATGACTGATAAGTGCTTAGTCACTCATATCACTACATGTCATCAACTAGACATTACATCACCTCACATTAGAGATGAAAAAGAGTGGCTGATGTAGTATTATTGTAGGATATTTTGAGACTACATTCATACAACTTTTATCAGAGTATTATACTTTTATTTTCACATGTTGTTACTAATATCTTACTGTACATAGTTTACATTTTAGTATATAGTAACTAGGTTATATACAGTGAGGTACTAGTAACAATATGTAACAATAAAGATATGTGAATTATATATGAAAAACTTAAATGTAGACATCAGTACTGACAAAATTTGTGATATCTTCTTAGATTTTACCTTGCAAGGGTGAGAAAGAACTCCTCTATGCATTCTCTTTGAGTGAGAAAACTATTGAAGAAAGATGCAGAAGTGAGTTTTACATGAATTCAAGTCAAATATGTTACTTAAATGGCATTTTCCAGTGATAATTGATACTTCATTCTAAGTCTTCAAGTTGATTATAGTCACTAGTCCTGCTTTTTTTAAAGCTTTATATTATTTTGAAAAAATATTTTTAATTGAAGTAGCAAGTGCACATATTTATAGATACAATGTTTCAATAAGAAATTTTAAGTTGACATACAAAGCGACTGGTTTCATTGTGGCGGCTTTGTTATTGCATTATCTGGCTATGGACATACATCCCACTATACTTTAGTCTAACTCATCCCTCTTCTACATCGCCATCCCTTGTCTCTTGTTAATACTCTTCCTTCTCTGAAGTACCTCATCTTGTCCATCTTCCATATCATATTCTCCTCCTTGGCTCTTCCTTTTGGTAGAAGATTTTCCTACTTTCTGGGCAGTGTATGTCTTTAAAACTAAAATACCAGTCCTACCACATTGGGGATGCTCCAAGATTCCGACCTCTGTTGGACACAGGAGGATTCCACATGCCTTCATATCCTGAGAGGTGAACAATGATGGGAGGAGATGGAGGAATAATCACAGAAGAGCAGTGAGAAAAATTACTCCTGTACTGTGTTAGCATGGGTGGCTGTGTCTGTTATGGCTGCTTCATGTCACCCCAGATTCATTTGTAAGACCAAGTTCTACAATTTTCCAAGATGAAGTCCTACCATTGAGTACTCCATCTTTAAGAGCCAATTGAGTTAAAATGTATAATTTAAGGTAAACCTTAATCCAATGTGTCTGATGACCCTGTAAAAGGAGATAAGGGCACTGACAAAGAGCAAGTGGCTTCTGAAATCTGAAGACAGACTCTTTCAGAAGAAGTCAGTTCTGGCATGGCTTGATCGTGGACTTCCTGGCTCTCAGCTTTGAGACATTGCTGTGATTAAGCCAGCGGGTTTATGGTATTTTTGTCCTAACAACGAAAGAAACCTAATGTAGTGTTGCAAAAGGCAGAGGAAGAAAGATCACTTGGTAAGAGGATTTCACACCCAAAATGAAATCAAAAACTCAATGCACTGAGAGACATATGTTCAAAAACATTGACACTGGTGACACGTAGAGGCCATGTATTGGTTTGTCACATAGTATAATAACCACCTGTATGACAGTTTAATGGTTTAACTTTGCCTTGGCTTTTTCTCCTGTTTTCAAAATATTGTGTTCCCCAAAGAGTCACTTCTTATATTTAGTTCCATCACTGCTTCATAATTTTGTCCCTTGAGATACTTTCTGAATTTAGCATTAAAGCTTATTCTGAAAACAAAGTTGTGGTTGATGAATGTCCCTTTAAAATCTCCCCACTTAAAATAAGCCTTATGGCTTTCCTAAACCAAGGATAAAACAAAGCATAAATCAAAGGATTCAGGGCTGAGTTATAATAGGCACCCCAGCAACAAATTTCATAGATGTAGGCAGGAGTGATGAAACCCGTATAAGCATCAATCAGTGTATCCATTGTGTATGGCAACCATGAGATCACAAATGCCACCACAGTGATCCCCAAGGTTTTTGCAGCCTTCCTCTCTCTCTTGGCCACTCTGGCTTTGTAACTCTCTAACGATGATTCTGTTTTGTTGCTACCTATGGTAGTTTCGATTTTTACAGCTTGCTGTTTAGCTACCAAAAAAATTTTGCTATAGAGAATGATCATAACAAGGGTAGGTATGAAGAACAAAAGAAAACTCATCAGAACCCAGTCTTGATTGACAACAACTTGGCAGCCCCCTACACAGTTGAGAGCACTCACTAAGCTTTCCATCCCCTTGGCACTGATGCCTGTGTAGAACACAGCACCGCTGTACACCAGGGGCAGAGTCCAGGAGATGCTGATGCAAATTCCTGACACAGACACTGTGAACTTGGTGGGATAGACCAGAGGGTCAGTGACAGCGATGTACCTGTCGATGGAGATGAAGCACAGGTGGAGGACAGAAGAGTAACAAAATGCCACATCCCAGCAACTGTGAAGGCTACAAAACTTGTCTCCAAAGTACCAGCAGCTCTCGATGGACCTGACCATGCTAAAGGGCATCACAGAGACTCCCACCAAAAAGTCAGCACTGGCCAGAGAGGCGATGAGGAAATTGGCTGGAGAGTGCAGCTGCTTGAAATGGAGAACTGAAATCACCACCAGGAGGTTCCCACACACAGCCAGCACAGCCCCAAAGCCAAAGACCATGTACAGGATGACCCTGACCCCTGGCGAGTAGGGAGTTTTAATGCAGGATCCATTCATGTCCTCATAACAGAGCTGCAGGGCTGGTTGGGAAAAGTTGCTGGTCATGAGTCTGTTTTATGGTGCTTGAGGGATTTCCGTCTTTGTAGAAGACAACAGTAATTTTGAGATCTAAAAATTAAAGAAATGGAATGCCATATCTGCATTATTGATTTTAAATATTGCCCAGGATCATAACCCCTTTTACAATTTTCATTATAGAGAAATGAGGAAATTTAAAATCTCAGAAAATCAATTTCCCCATCTTCAGCCACAGAATTATTCCTATAACTATGCTAAACTCCACTGATAAACCCAGACAAACAACACTAATTTTCACCTGTCCAGAAAACAATTACCTGTGTAATTGAGTATAGATTTCTTTCTTGCAAAAGAAGATGGCTTGTAATACAATTTCCTATTCAAAAAGTCACCTTTAATAGTATTCCAAGCCCTAAGATGTTTGGAGAAGCCAGCCAATCCACTTCATCTTTTGTGAACTTCACATGAGGAATCCCTACAGTGCAAGGTGTGAATCTTGAAAACACACGCACTGTTGTTAATTATAATTAGTAAGTTCTACAAATTATGTTTCTCTGTACACTGCTAATTTGTGCAAATACTGCTGATAGTCACAACCAAGCATTTCTTTGACTGCCCTGAAATGGCACAGTTCAGTATTTGGCAATGATATTATCCATTTAATATTCTTAGCCTGAGACATAGTTAGTTCTTATTCGGTGAAGCAATTATCAGTTCAGATGTTTCAAATACTTCCCCTCACCCTGCCTCTAGAACAGTAGATTCAAAACTTTGGAAGACAAATAGAGTCTACTATTCAGGGCAAAGATTCTAAAAATGTTTTGGAATTAATTTACAACAACACACATTAATTATGTGGCATGAAATAGATGATTCAGTCACACATTCGCCAAAGTCTTATTGGTCATACTCTTTTACACATGCTATACCATTCACCTGGGCTGAGATACATAGTCTCTAATTCCTTGATCAACAAAATTTTCACGTTGTTCTGAGTGGGAACCCACAGCATCTTTTAGAGTATGACTGTCATGTGAGGATATTCACAACTGGATGGAGACAATTAAAAACCACCAGGCACCAAATGCATGCTTTAAGTGGCATGGGAATAAAGTTAAAACAATAACTGAATAATGTTTTCATTTCAAATAATAAATCATACAAAACTCAAAGCATATGATAAAATATAATTCTAAAAAAGAACTAATAAAGACAAAAACAGGAAACAGGATATAGAAAACACCATCCAGGTATCTTACTGAAGATCATGTGTATCCATTTTATTGATGATGCATGGGGAGGAATGAGCAAATGGTACCTTGAACACTGAAAGCCTTAATCAGATAAATGTTTCCTGTAAATTTATAGACAGTCCCTATAAGGATTCAGGCTTTTATACTTCATTAGTCAAAGATATCCCACTTAAAGGAAAAGTCAAATCACTACATCTTGTATCTGTACACATCAAGAGTAGTGTAGTGACTGGTAGATCTCTTCATGATCTCAAGTGACATATCCCATACTTAGAAATATCATTCTGGCCAGTTCTATCTGGAGCTGAGAGCAGGAGAATGTCCTGTGTTTGGATGGGACTGTGGTAAAACGTCAGAGTAGTTGGTGACCTTGTGGTGCTGGTTGGAGGTATCAATTATAGAGAAGTTGTACAGACGATGTGCACTGAGATAAACAGGGAGCCCATGGTAGTTCAAAGCAAGGCCATGCTATAGGTGGTGGTGGGCTAAAACACCATTTTGAAAGACAGTTCTTTGTGTCTACTGAACTGAAATGGTGATAGAGCCTTTGACCCGTGACATCAAGTGATCTCATGGTGTCTGACACTGTCCACTGTAAGCTACGTCTTAGTGGGTCATTCCTTGGAGATGAACCATCTGAGGTCAGGCATAGGCAGGCTGATGGGCCCATAGGAGCTTCATAAGGTCAGAGTTCCTGTTACTAACCTCCACTGATCCACCTCTACCTCCTACTTCAGCCCAGAGGACATGAGGTCAGAGTTCCTGTTACTAACCTCCACTGTTCCACCTCTATTTCCTACTTCAGAGAACTTGAGCAAAAGCTCAAGGTGGGTTTGTCAAGAGCTACTTCATTCTCTTGGCATGCATACAAAATGGACAGTTAGGTTTTAAACTTGCTCAGCATGGTCTTAGGTGAACCCAGAGAAGGCGACTCTTCCCAGGAGGTGAAGTGTTAGTTTTGATCAGTTGATGTTGACACCAGGACTTGTTCCTACCTAGTGAAACCTTCCCTTCCTAGATCTTCACTCGGGATTGTATTTATTGTCTAAACTACCTCTGAATGTTTTCTAAAATTTCTCTTGCTCTTTCATTCACTACCATCTCAGAAGAGAACCCCTCTGGAAATTGTGGGGTTTTTTTTTTTCAAAAAAATATATTTTATATGAATAATTCTTAGCAAATAGTTACTGTTTAGAAGTTCATATTGATGAGGGGAAAGGACACAAATATGTTCACAGTAGCCTGGAATTCAGAGGTCTCTTAAGAGAAAGAACAAAAACTAGAGGAGAAATGAGTCAGCTCAGGGGCTTTCAAGTGGGTTTTGCTGTCTTTACAAATTTACTCCATCATAAGTCACTCCAGGGAACCTACACATTTATGTTTTTTTTTTAAATATGGTATTCAGTGCGTACTTAGTACTGTCTTACAAAATGATGCAATGTTGCCCTCTGGCATTAGTATCGTGTACATATGTATGTATGTTTCAATGGAATAAAATATCTAAATCAGTTCCTATGCAATTCCTGAGATGATAGTCCCTGTCTTGTACTTCTGGAAATGTTGGAGTGGGTTTATTTTATTTTATTTTATTATTTATTAATTTATTTGCCCCTGACCTGTTTACAATGGGAATAGAGCATTGACTTTGAAAACAGATATGGCTGTAACTTCAAAATTTAGTGTATAAAATATACTATAGCTTCAGAATTTAGTATATAAAATCTCTCCAAAATATGTTTCTTAATTAATGCTTTTAAAGCAATATTAACAATAAGAAAAACAAAATACTAATTCTGAAAACACACATAATATGAATGTACTGCAAGCTATTCATATAAGTATCATTTTATTTTGTAATTACATTGTCTTTATTCTGTACATTTGGATTCCTGATCTCTCTGTGGAAGTTTGGGCTTGATACTTCTTTATGCGAGACTTGTTTTTGAACTTGTTTTACTGGGTATGCATTAAATTCTCTTGAATAAAACATTTTAATGATTTTTTTCTGATAGAGAACACAGATTGTGCTGTGGTGGTTTATGACCTCTTTGGTTTCAGAATCTATAGGTCCATTTTGCTTTGCAGTCAGTACTTCATGGAGAACACTCTTTTTTTGCCATTTTACAGATGATAACTCTTCCACACAAATGGTAAGAACTCTAACCCAAGTGAAGCCAATGAATGATGTGGACAAATCTGAGCATTTCAAACATAGGCAGCCTGGCCTGAGGAGCTCTCTCTGGGCCTTTGCCTTGGGCATAGCCTTTTCAGATAAAAGAAAGTAAATGCTGTCAGAAACAAACCCGCCATGTGCAGTTACTAAGATATTGGCTTGTATGTTCTTAGTGTAAGTAGAGCGAAACTAATGTTGGGCTTTCCTCAACTACTAATCATCAGACATTTTACAAAACCAAACAAAGATGAAAAGTGACACAAGTTTTTAAAAGTAAAAGACAGACCATCAGTAGGTTGAGTGAAAATTTAAAAACTGATAGCTTGTTTGCTTTAAAAATATTTCTAGAGGTTTAAAAACTGCAAGGCAATATTCAAAACATTCAAATAGTGTAGATAAGATTTCACTAGCAAGCAAAAGGTGTGGCAATTTAGTATTTTCTGTAAGCATTCAATGTTTTGATTTGTAAAGGATGGAAATGTTATCTACCCAAAGTGGAAAGTATCTTCACACTATTGCCTAAGTATTACAACAAGTGGTCTTTACAGCACAGCAAAAGACATCTGAAGAGGTAGCTCAGCAGTAAGAGCCCCTGCTGCTCTTCCAGAGAACCTTAGTTCAGTTCCCAGCACACAACACACATCAGGCAGTTCACAACCTCCTGTAACTCTAGCTCCAGGGGACCCAAAGACTTTTTTGACCTCCACAAGCACCTACATACACAGCATACATTAACACAGTAGACAGACAGACACATACACATAGAGACACACAAATATATGATAATCAGAGACAGAAGAAACAGGAAATTTTGGGAAGAAGGAACAATGCAACAGTTTTAGACTAGGATCAGACCTAGAAGGTTACTGTGCAAAACAAGTATTATCATTTCTGTTATACTTCATTGGAGACTTTATTAAATAAGCAGACATTAGGTATTCTTTTAACAATAATAAGAGAGATGACAGATACATTTATTGATATCTTGTTAGCATCATGGTATATCAACCTCAAAAATAACATTTATTTTTAACATAAACCAATTCTAACAATACAAGAAAAATATTATTAATGGACTACATTTTCAGAGTATCTAGGGGCATGTATGTTGTCTTTAATGCTTATTTAAAAAATAATGTTGAAATTAGTATTTCTAGTATTGTTCTGTTCTTGTTTTTTTTTTTTTAAATACAAATGTTGTGAGAAATGTAATTCTTTAAGGCCGACCTTCAATGTGTAGGAGTAAAACTGAGTCAAGGGCATTAGAGGGGAATAAAAACAAATATGGCATATCAACAGCCTGTAAAAAATAAAGAGGTCATGAAACCCAGCTAGTTGAGTATTTGTTATGGCTTCCTTAACAAATGTAAAACTCCATTATAGCAATGTTCAGTCACATTGGTAGTTCTTAGAGGTCTAGGTGGATGATGGTACGCTGTCATTCCTTCCTTCCTGCATTCATTCTTGGCTGTGCTGGGAATGAAATCCATGGCCACACACATGCTAGGCAAGCACTCTGTTACTGTTCCATACCCCCAGTCCACTACTGCTGTGTCTGTATTTTGTTACTGATGAACTATTGATAGCATTACCACTAAATGATTGGGAAAAAGTTACTGTAATCTTGACCAGCACAGAGGGGAATTTTGTTGATATTTTCTATAGTATGTCTGAGCACTTCTTTTAAATATGATTTTTTTAAAAATACACAGAGCTTTACATAATTTAGATGTCATTTTCAGTGTCGACCTGAGAAAACACATGTGAATTAAGTAACACTTTAAGCAGATTTACATTTGATTAATAAAATTAAACTTGCATTTTCATAATAATCTTTATATGTGAGAGGCATATTATTTTCATAGCTACACTGTGGCTTAAGTGGACTAATTATCCTTCGTAATGGTCTGGAACCTTTTTTTTTACTGGATAAAGCCAGTAATTCAGGCCCCATAGCTCACCAAGGTTGAAAGACCAAGTTGAGCCACGTGTCCCAGATATAGTGAGTATCAGAGAGCAGAGCTTACTTCCCTATTCCATGGGTCTGGCTCTGAACATGGCCACGGTTCTGCAGGGTCTCGACCCACAGCTGCCTAAGAGGTTTGTGGTTGATTTCTAACAATCAGTGTGTCATTGGCAAGAGGATGGAGTTATGCTAACAGGCTGGTTGGTCTTGAGGAAACAGACACAGATGTTTTACCAGAAGGCTTCCTTTACGGAAGGGCATAGAGTGCAGAAATAAGCAAGACGGATGATTGGGAGTGCATTCCCCACTTAGAGATGTCAGGAAGAATTTGAAAGCATCACTCATTAGGATATATTACTTTTGTAGTCTGTTCCTCTAAGAATGTGCTCTATGAAGTAATAATAATAATAATAATAATAATAATAATAATAATAATAATAATAATAAAGAGCTAAAACCAAACAGCACAGGATGTACTTACCAATTGTATCAGGTGGTTTTCTTTATTACTTACAAATGTTAGTACCCAGCTTACATTTGCAGTGGAAGGAAATAACAGGCATTGGTCTAAAGACATCTTGACACAGCATCCAAGGGACACAAGCTTTGAGTTGCTTCTGAAGGAATGAGGAGCTTAACAGCGATCCCTTGAAAGCTGGTCAGAGAACCATGGCTTGTGGTTGCTTTCTGAACCACAACCAGGTGCCCTGCTGGGATAGTTCATGTTCCTGTCATCGTTGTTCTGCTAAACACTCTCAGCTCAACTTAAAAAATCTATCAGCTTAGCTTTTCTGTGAAGTGCTTCCAAAGTAGTTCATCTATAAGGAATACAGCAGGTATTCCTATGGAATGTTTATGGAACTGTTCGCTTAGAACCCTTTCAGTCTGTAACACATGCTTATTTCAAAATTGTTTGTATAATCAGCTAACTAAAGGAAGATTTAAGGCCATCGTTCAAGGACATGAGAAGTGGGATTTTCTTTTCATTAGTTGTTTTCAGGTTCTTACTGTATCTTAAAACACACAACATATATTTTAATCGAAATGAATTAGATTCCTGTTGATTGAGAAAAGTATAACTGACTAGAAAGTGGGAGCTGTTCCTGGAGTAAATATCTGCTTGAGATTTTGTTGTGTTAAAACAACCCTTGGTTCACCCTGTTTTTATGTGTTTTTAGCACCAAATGTGCTTTCTTTGACTCAAAGGAAGACCTCCAAGGTTAAAACACTTTCATTTGAATTGACATTTTAAAAAGTAAAATTCACATTTTACTTCAAATTCTAAACAAGTAGAGAAGAGGCAGGCAGATCTCTTTGAGTCCAAGGCCAGCCTGATCTACACAGCCAATGCCCTGCCAGCCCAGGCTACATAGTGAGACCAAGTCTCAAACAAAAACAAACCTAGACAAACAAACCACACCCAAAACAAGTAGACAGACTATCTTTTTATTCACATGCAAATCCTTCAATAATAAAATATGTTCTCTAAAAGTCATATTGTGTGGCACACATGTTGCTTGTGAACCTGTCTCTATGAAATGGGGAGGGAGAGAGATGCTTTTCAGTCAATCAGAAGTACTACATTCCAGCTCACTGTAAAGATCTTTAAGGTTAAAAATAAACATTTCAAGAATTTGTAGTTAAATTTAGTTCTTATGCAAGATACACTTTGAAGAAGGCTTGGTCTCCTGAAAACCTAACTCCAAATTCCCAAGAGCACCTCCCCCTCTGTATCATTGTCAACATAATTATCTGAATACTTATTCGTGGGTAGGAGAAAAACTACAATGCTTCCAATTACTTGATACAACACAAGTAGAAATTTTTGAGCAAAGCAAAAAAAAACATTAAAGAGCACACAACACTGGAAGGAATTAAGAGATCTGATCACATGTCACTCAGTCCTAAAATGCACAGACACACTAAGAAAAAAAAATGCTTCAGAGCAACCCTTGAATGTCAGACCTCCTATTTGGTGAATGATTCTGGGGTCTCCCTAGATTGGAGTGTTTATTTTGCCTCTGACCTTCAACCCAAGCCAACTTTCAAATCTCTGTAATGATCTTTTTATCCTACATCTGCCTCTTCTGAGAATAAATTAGTTGTGCATGAATCACCCCTGAAGACTTTGCCACTCACAATAAGTTTTATTGCCTTCCGAAACCAAGGATAAAAAAAGGCGTATATCAAGGGGTTCATGGCTGAATTGTAATAGACACACCACACTAAGATCTCATAGACGTAGGGGGGTGTTATGAAGTTCATGTAGGCATCAATCACAGCATCGATAATATACGGCAGCCAAGACACCAGGAAGGCTGCCATGGCAATCCCCAAGGTTTTAGCAGCTTTCCTCTCTCTTTTAGCTACTCTTTCTTTGTAGCTCTCTGAGGAGGCCAGCGCTTGATTGGCTGTACTCTCTATCTTCCTAGCCTGGTGCTTTGCCACCAAAAATATCCTACCGTATAGAAACACCATAACAACAGTGGGCAGGAAGAATAAAAGGAAACAAAGTAAAACCCAATTTCGGTTCAGCGGAGCCTGGCAGCCTCCCACGCAGGTCAGAGCAACCACCAGTTCCTCGATCCCTTCTTCATTGGCTCCCGTGTAAAAGATAGCAAAGCTGTACGTGACGGAAAAGAACCAAGAGAGAGCGATGCATATTCCAGAAACCGACACCGTGAACTTGGTCGGGTAAGTCAGCGGGTCTGTCACTGCGATGTACCTGTCAATGGAGATGCAGCACAGATGGAAGAGAGACGCGAAGCAGAAGGAGGTGTCGAAACAAGTGTGGAACTTGCAGTAACTGTCCCCAAAGTACCAGCAGCTCTCCACAGACCGCACGGTGCTGAAGGGCATCACGGTCACCCCCACCAAGAAGTCAGCACAGGCCAGGGATGCCACCAGAAAGTTCGTAGGTGTGTGTAACTTTAAAGTGGAGGATGGCTATAATAACCAGCAAGTTGCCAAACACTGCCAGCACGGCTCCCAAACCAAGGACCACGTAGAGGATGGCTCGGGGACCAGGGGAGTAGGCACTTTTGATGCAGGATCCGTTCACATTCTCGTAGCAGAGCTCCAAAGATTCGGAAGGGGAGAAGCTGCTTGCCATTGCCTTCAGCCTTGATAGTTTTAAACTTCCCGGACTTCCATTTAGCAACCTAGATAAAAAATGGGGTGACAACGTTAAAGGTTTTTGTAAAGAATAAACAAACAAACAAACAAACAACAACAACAACACAAAAAGCCTCTAGGTAAAATGAAGATAATCTTTATATTCATTCTTTCCATGTACTGTCTATAGCCATTTTAGACTTCCCAAAGTACTCCAGAGTTGCTATTAAATAGGAACTTGATCCAGAAAGCCACTTTAAAAGTCAAATGTATTACTAAATAAGTTACTAGCTATTTATTTTGTTTTATATTATTATTTATTTTATATTATTATTTTATTTATTATTTATTATATTATAATTACTATAATACTATTAATATAGAATTTATTAGTCATTTGAAAAGCCATTTGTGTGTGTGTGCATGTGTGTGTGTGTGTGAGTGTTATCTTACCCTTTCGAAAATCTCGTCTGTGACCCCCTGGATGGAGAAAACAGCTCGGCCACTAACGGTTGAGTTTTATTAACTGCTTAGCTGTCTCCCCAGGGTCATCACCTCAGCAGCCATCAGCAACTCCACTTTGCTTCTTGTTTTCTCTTTTCAAAATGGAAAAACTAAATTACGTAGCCTTCGAATCATAATTTCAAAATCCCCATAGTATAGAGTGTGAAGGCTGGGAGAGCTCACTCACAGTTGCATTATGCACACTTAAAGAATGTACTTCTGTGACTTATGTTTTCATTTTTTTCTTTTTTCTTTTTTACCTTGATGGTCTGAGCAGTTGGAAGTAACCTGGAAACCTGTTACCAAACAGTTACTGGGATCATCAGGATGAAAGTATTTCCCAGGCAAATAGCTTGTTCGAGTTGTCTAAAATCAGCAAGAATTTATTAAAATAAGCCCAAACTCCCCTAGCACCTCATGTTTCAATCAGGAAATAGGAAGTTTAGGTCCAAACCCACCACAAAGGAGTGTTAGTAGCTGAGGTGGGCTGGAGTGTGTTTGTACATTCACTGTGTCCTGTAAGTGTATATACATGCTGCCATCCAAGGCACAAATAGTTTCTGTGGGTGTTTGAATTAGTTCTTAGAGTAGGCATAAAGAGGGTTTCCAAAGTGTACCTGACAAACACCTGCTTAGTTTCTGCTTTGTGAATAAGAGAAGACTCACATTTGAATATTAATCTCTAAGCTAGAGAACAGGCTGCTCTCATCGCCGTTTCTTCCATGACATGCATCTATTGGAAATTTAGGATTATATACAGATGTGTGCATTGTTGGCTTTTACTATTTTTAAGTAATGGGTTTCCACATCCACAAGTTTTAAATGATATATGTGCTGTTTCAAGCTTCACAAATTCATTTTCTTGACTTTGAATTCTCGTTTGTTTTTTATTCTTTTAAAAATTCTTCTTTCATATATTACATCACAACCATAGTTTCCCCTCTCTCTCCTACCCCCATTCCCAACTCCACCTCCCTTCTCCCTCAGATCCATCACCAGTCCGTCTATCCTCAGAAAAGAGCAGGTATCCTAGGGACATCAACCAAACATGGCCTAATATGCTACAATAGCACATACCATCATATCAAGGCTGGATGAGGTGACCTAGTAGTAGAAAAAGGGTCCCTCAAGCAGGCAAAAGAGTCAGAAACAGCCCTGCTCCCATTGTTAGGAGTCTCACAAGAACACCAAGCTACTCAGCCATAACATATATGCAGAGGACCTAGGTCAGACCCTTTCAGACTCCCTGATCTCTGGGAGCCTCCACAAGTCGCAGTTAGTTGATTTTGTGGGCCATGTTCTCTTGGTGTCCCTGTCCTCTCTGGTTCCTCTGATCCTTCCTCTCCCTCCTCCACAGGGCTCTCTGAGTGCTGCCTAATGTTTGGCTGTGGGACTCTGCATCTGCTCCCATCAGTCGCTGGATGAGGTCTCTCTGATCTCTTTGATGAGGATTCTGCTAGGCTCTGGTCCAAAGCACTCTGCAGACAGGACAAACTGTAGGTCCAAGGTTATGTGGCTGGGTTGGTGTCCCAATCCCTTCACTTGAGGCCTGGCCTGATTATAGAAGATGGCCTATTGAGTCTCTGTGTCCCCCATTAGTAGGAGTCTTTGATAGGGTTACTCTAGTAGATTCCTTGGTGTTTCCATTGCAAAAATGGATAAGATCAAAAATACAAGTGATAGCTTATACAGGTAAGGATGTGGAGCAAGGGGAACACTCTTCCATTGCTGATGGGAATGCAAACTTATGCAGCCTCTTTGGAAATCAATATGGCAGTTTCTCAGAAAATTGGAAATATATCTACCTCTGGACTCAGCTGTACCACTCCTGGGCATATAACCAAAGGATACTCCATCCTATCACAATGACACTTGGTCAACTTTGTTCATAGTTCTTTTACTTATAATAGCCAGAAACTAAAAACAACCCTAGATATCCCTCAACTGAAGAATGGATAAAGAAAATGTGGTACATTTTCACAGTGGAGTATTACTCAGCTGTTAAAAACAATGGCATCATGAAATTTGCAGGCAAATGGATGGAACTTTAAAAAACGATCCTGAGTAAGATAACCCAGACCCAGAAAGACAAGCATGGTATGTACCCACTTATAAGTGGATATTAGCTGTGCAGTAAAGGATAACCATGCTATAAATCAACAAACCCAGAGAGGCTAAGTAACAAGGAGACATTAAGGGTGTGTGTGGGGGGGGGCATGAGGATTTCCTTGGGAAGGGGTAATAGAGTAGATTTTGTGGGTGGACTGGGAGCAGGTGGGGTTGGGAAAAGGAGGGACCAAGTGGGGGAAGGGATGGAGAAAATACTGGGAGAAATGACTGGAATTGGTGATGTCCCATTTATATTTGAGCTCTCCTTGGTTTTGGGTCCCAGAATTAACTACTCTTTTTGCACAGTGTCCCTGGTTAGTCTTGGGCTTCCCCAGATGGTAAATCTACATGTTCATAGATCAGTGTGACCAATAAAGTTACACTACTGACATATTCCCTGCTTCTATTCCCATTCTTTGAACAAAGTCCACATATGTCTTGCTTTACTTTCAGGGTAGCTAACGGCATTTCACTCCAGGTGGTACCCTGTCCCAGAGTTGAAATATCTATGTAAGGAATTCTTGTTTCTCAATCCTTGGCTACTCCCTCCACCTCACTGTGTGCAAGTAATGATGCTATTGTGCAAGAAGGAATGATTGCCTTTCCCAGCCCTCTAGCCTTGAGCTCTAGAGTGGCAGCTTGCAGTCTCAACAATATCTTAATCCTTACCCTTACACCAGAGAAACAAGAAACACCTCTAAGATCCACATTGTTGTTTAATGATGCTCTTCATCCATAAGAAGGATTAGGATTTCTTAAAGAAATGTTTGTCCCAGCAATGGGATGGGGAGGAAGTAAAGAGATAACCAGACCTGCTTTTATGCCAGAAACTAAGCAGATGTTTTTTAACGTTAATTCATTTCATAAGGGTACTGCTGCCAGTGTGAATAGGCACCTAGCATACATATCTCAAATGCCACAGTAATAATGGAGAATGAAAAATTATAAATAGTGAGAAGTGGGAACAAATGGGGTCATACTAACTAAGGATAGATCTGTATATAAATATACTGATGATGATGATGATGATGATGATGATGATGATGATGATGATGGACAACTAGTCTAGTAAAATTCGAAAATTGTTGGGGCTTGCTACTAGCTATAACATTTGCCTCCAAAAAATATTGTTAAAGTAGTTTAGTCAATATAATGGAAATGTTTTCTACAGATAGAAGTGTGTTTATTAGGAAGAGAAGAGAATAGTAATACTACATCCCTTAGCAGCAATATCTAATAATCAACAACTGCCTTAACTTCTTTTATTACTTTTCATAATTCTAAGAGTAAATAGTTACTGCTTAAGTGCTCCATATGCTAACCTAAAATTTTAATTTTAAAAATGTGCCACCTGGAAAGTAAAATGTAGAATAGTTTTCATGTGCATTGCATATAATAGCACATTATATGCATATACAATCAACTTTTGTCTATCATAGAACACTGGAATGAGTATGAATTGTGTAGCAGTGTGGTGATGTATTTTCTGGAAATATCTCTTGCTTGCAGAGACTGAATATTTACTAAAGCTTGCAGTTGAGTTAATAATTTGCCTTGAGATCATATAAGACAGTGTACTTAACCTGCTATCCTACTGTGTAGTCAGCCTGATTAAGTTTAACTCATCTTTAAGGGAACAATGTAAGCAACCTTACTAAGCCTTAGATTTCCTCTGCAATCAGATTTTTGCAACTGAAGCTAAATTTGTAGTCTTAATCTTATGTACTCTTCCATGCCCTTGACACAGAGTGAAGTATATGTGGATGTGTGTAATTGTGGTAACCATTTGTTAAAAACAGCCAAGAGGTTTAAAAAAACTATTAGTAAAACTGTATTGCATAGATGTTAGAAGCAACATATGGCTATAGGTTGATAAGACCTGTTTGTGGCTTTGAGTACTAGTCTGGGTCAGCTGGTGTCGGTAAATCAACTTCTCTTTTTAAAACTATTAACGATCTCTGAAAATAATTCCTTATTCCTTTCCCATTCTGTATGTTATGTGCTGTTTAATAAATACAGAGAAAAGCTGTTTGTTAAGCAAGGCACAGAAACAGGACAGACATTGGCCCAACAGATATACACAACAGACAGGCAACAGGAACAGATCAGACTGACCCAACAGACAGGCAACACAAACATGCCACAGACCACAACCTGCAACAGACAGAAGACACAGGGAGAGAAGTGGAGATTTCAAATTGGCCTTGGTTCTTGGTCCAGCTACTCCAAGACGTCCCTGTTTTCATTCATAGAGGTGGCATCTCTCTTAAAAGACAATTCAGAAGAAAGGAGCTGCACAATGAAGGGGCTTAACTGGAGCAGTGATACATCCACACCACACTGCAGTGTTGAATATGAGGGTTGCCGAAAACAGCTGTTGGCCAAGTTTCAAGTCCATATTGCTTTATCTCTATTTATACACCTTCTTTTTTTCTAATTAAAATATAATTACATAATACCTTCCTCCCTCTTTTCCTTTCAGCCCCTTCCATGCATCCCTTTTCTCCCTCTCAATTCATGGTCTCTTCTTCTTTAATTATTATTGTTACATATGCGTATAAACACATAAATATGAAATGCTGAGTCCATTTTGTATTGTTTGTATGTATATTTTCAGGACTGGCAACTTAGCATTGCACAGCCTGTTAGGGGGCTCATCCCTGCGGAAGACTCTAAAGCCTATGTTGTTAAACTTCTTTTTAACATGTGCTCAATAATCTTCAATGATTCCCTACAATATTCTTGAACAAACTTGGAGCAGAGAAAATACCATTTAGTATTCTTGTTGATCTGATACTCTTGAAGAAGAGATCTGAATCCCAAGTTTTTAAGAAGTACAAAATAAAAATTCCTATGATGAAAAAAAATGTGTACAATTCTGCCCTATTTGTATGTGGTTAAGTTTGGATGAGATACCAGAATTTTAATTTAATTGAAGTTAAATAGCCATATTATCAAGATGCTGATATATTAGATAAGGCCAATGCACCAAAAGATTAAAAAAAAATAGCACTGTCACAACATTTTGACTCAGTTTCAAGAGTTAGCTTTGATGATTTGGTCTAGCAAAACTTTGCTATTGTACTGGAAGCCTTGTTTTTATTTTTATTTTTTTACTTTTCATTTAATACATATCTATTATTAAGATATTGTAACAGAATAAAGAAGAATACAGAATCATTCTCAAATCCTAAAATGTAGCCAACATAACATAATTACCTAAAGCCTAAATTTCTAGAAATCCAGAAGTCCTTGGCACTGCATAAGCAAGATATTTGGTCATTATTCCTCTGCACACTATTTCCCTCCTTTGTTTCTAACACTGCAATGACACTATACGAAATGATTATAGATTGTCTAACAGTCACCTGAAACTAGTTCTCAACTCCCCCCCCCGCCTTAATATTAGATTGCTTCTAATGGCTATGCTTAAGTTCACTTATTTTTTCCTCTGCAGCTTCCGTTTGACTTAGTCATCAACAATATTTAACATCAGAGATTATAAATTTTCATTTCTAGCTTTATTTTGTTTCTTTTATTTATGCTGTTGCTGAGACAGAGTCTTTCTCTATAGCCCAGGCTGGCATCCTTCTCCTGAGCCTCCTGAGTGTTAGAATTACAGGCAAGCACCACCATGCCCAGCTGCAGATCTAGAATTTTGTCTAGTGTTTCATTGTTTTTGTTTCTCTACTGAAGTTTCCCATGCTTCACTCTGGTGGCACATTTTCTTTTCTCTCAGTAAAGGTCATGGTAGCAACTGCTTTTAAAATCCTTCCGTGCAAATTGCAATATGTATGCCATCTGAGTTGGGCTCAATTGACTTTCTTTTTTCTTCAGGATGGGTCTCATTTTCCTGACTTAGTTTTAAAGGTAAGTTGAAGCATTATGAATAGAAGACTCTGAATTCTGCTGTTTCTCTTGATGATTATTATTTCATTTGCTTTACTAGATTCTGTTTTCTTTCATGGTAGCTCTTAATTCAGCTGTTGTCTTGACTTTAGTTGTCGAAACTGGGCACACGTGTGTCACTCTGGTATTTCCAAGTCTGAAAGTATTCCCTCGAATTTCTACATTGAAAAATAACAGCCAGCATTACAGTGTGAAGAGGTGAGGCCTGCAGGAGGGGATTAAGGGACCTTACTAGAAAGCTGCTTCCCTGGATTTCAAGGGAAGACACAGCAAGAAGATCCATCAGTGAAGCTTCAGTAGACCTTGAATCTGCTGACACCTCGAACTTGAGATTTTCAGCCCATAGTTCCATGAAAAATACATTTCTATTGAAAAATGGCTTCACACAAAAAAAGACAGATTAAAATTTTTGTTGTAGCAGTCAGAGTGGGCTTAGATGTCAGAGGGGTAGACAAACAGAAATTAGGGACTCCCAATATACCTTTTTCTTTATGAAGAGTCTCCTAACTCTCTCCAATGAGTATAATTATCTTGAGTTTAATTTTCTGGTTCTCTGGAACAAAATGACTTCAGTTTTTGACAAATTTCCCATTGTCAACCCAAGTGCCATGCTGACTCCACTAGACCCCAGGCTGACAACCAAAGAAATGGGAACTCAGTTCCATCAAACATGCCTTTTCTACCAAAATTGGCTGTGTGGTTTACAGGCAATAGAACTTCACCCTTTGTTCTGGAGGAGGGATTGGGTCAGGATGAGAGCTATTCTCACAGATGCAGGTTTCTGTGTCCTTGCATGGTGGAAAGAACAAGAAACTCCTTCAGTCTTCTCTTAGCATTCATGACCTAGTCACCTCAAAACCTTGCCTCTTTCTTGTTAGGGATGAGGTATCAACATAGGAATATTAGAGGTTCATGTATATTCAGACCAGGGCAACAGCTAAATTTTGCAAATAGGCAATTGGACCAAGAGGATTCAGGATTCCCAATTTACATCATGACTATGTTTTAGTGAGATCATTCAAATCAACATTTCTGAATATCTGACAAAGTAAGAATTGAAACACAAAATTTATTGGAAAATAAAAGATTTAAAAATCATGCTGCTTCTTACAAAATTATTTGCGAGCAGTGAATTTACTACAATTAAAAAGAAACTGTGTGCTTAAATGTAAGATGCCAAAGCTTGTTCTAAATCTATAGCCAGTATTGGAAGTAGATTTCCAGTAAATACTTTGTAAACTATGTCATGACAACTTCTGTCTAAGATACAGAAAAGAGATGAGATCTTTTCAGGAGAAAATATCTCCCTTCTTCTAAACCATTCTTTGCTAGGATCAGAAAAGTAAAGGCCTACAATGACTCTAAGCTTGCACTCTCCCAGAATTATCCTATGTGGGGGAATGCAAACTTGCATTTAATACTCTATAGGGTTAGATGGGGTTAGATGAGGCAAGGCTAAGTTCTGACTTTGCTCTCCGATTCATACTAACTATGTAAGTGTGTTTTTCAATAAATACAACAAAGAAAACAATGCCTGGTATTCAATATTCACTCTGGTGGCACATTTTCTTTTCTTTATGTAGCCAAGGCTGATGTTAATAGTATAATTGGTATATGTAAATTAATCATTTAATTGAGAACTTGATGTATTGTAAGTTTCCAGAAATAATTTTGATATTATCTTGAAAGGTATTATGCTGGGGGAAAAAATCCTATTGTGGATATAAGCAAAAAATAACATAGTTATCAAGAAGTAGCAGGTACCTTTGGTAGCTAGACATGTGATAGCACATGAATGTGCCATTTAAATATAGTCTTAGGAGTTGTGGAAGTCTGGAGCATATCAAAACATATCTCTTGCTGCACAGTGGTGGCATGCACCTTTAATCCCAGCACTCAGGAGGGCAGAGGCAGGGGGATCTCTGTCCAGCCTGGTCTACAGAGTGAGTTTCAGGACAGCCAGAGCTGTTACACAGAGAAACCCTATCTTAAAAAAAACAAAAAAACAGATAAAACACACCTCTTCATTCTAAAGGCAAGGTCTTCAACTTGTGCCTGCCTTCTCTCTCATTGTCTTAGTTAGGGTTGTATTGTAGTAAAGAGATATCTTGACCACTGCAACTCTTATAAAGGAAAACATTTAATTGGGGCTGGTTTACAGTTCAGAAACTTAGTCCATTATCATCATGGCAGGAAGCATGGCAGCATGCAGGCAGACATGGTGCTAGAGAGGTATCTGAGAATTCTACATCTGGATCCACAGGCAGCAGGAAGTGACTGGCTTGAGCTTCTGAGACCATAAAGCCCTCCCCTAGTGACACACTTCCTCTAACAAAGCCAGACCTAGTACAACAAGGCCACATCTCCTAATAGTGTCATTCCCTATGGACCAATTATTCAAACACACGATTCTAAGGGGCCATTCCTATTCAAACCATCAACCTCATACTTTGGCACTTACATTGACAACCTTTTTAGATGTCCATGATTTGATTTAAAAAAAAAAAGGAATGAAATCAAGCCTAGTTTTTATGCACATAAAAATATGCACATACCTCTTGTAACACAAAATCTGTTACATTGTAGTCATCCTCTCTCTCTCTCTCTCTCTCTCTCTCTCTCTCTCTCTCTCTCTCTCTCTCTCTCCTTCCCTCCCTGTGTCCCTCCTCTCTTTCTTTCTTTCTTTATTCCCAAAGAAAGTAGATTTAATAGATATGGTGATACTTAGAAGAAGCACAAATAAACTGGTAAAATGATCACAAGTATTTGCTCACAATATAGACATGGACTTTTGGTTTAAATAGGGGAAAAACTGAAGTTATGGGCAAGAGGCATATATGTATAATTAAGTGGTCTGTATCAAAGCATGATCTGGTGGATTATTATCTCCACTCTAGTTCTTTAAGATAGTTCAAAAAAAAGTCTTTATTGCTGGGAGATACACCAGTTCCCATAAACTAGTATTTCTGCTTAGGCATAGTCTCATCATAGGGTGATCTAAGAAGCTCTGCTGTACCTGGAATCCAAGGTGACATCAGGTTTAGGATAATGGCTACAGTATTCTGGAAACCATTTGGGGAGATCTGGACATTTGTATTGTAATGGTTCTCAGTAAAATGTGGAGGCCATCATTTTTGCGTGTCATAATTAATCACTCAGCATACTAAGAATGGGAATGGGATGATTCATAATAAATCTTAACTTTCAGGCATCTCCTAAATGTCACTGTAAGATTATGAAAATGCTTTTCTCAGATCACATGGAAATAGATTAATGACTTTATAGCTCTACACTATGACCTAAGAAAAACATTGCCTGAGATTTTGTACCTGTTTTGGCACATGGAACAAGTTAGGTATAGTAAGAACCTTCAGAAAGATTCAGCTGGTGAGAGTGTCCAGGAACCATGTGGTAAAAGCAGAGACCCAACTCTATCAGGCTGCCTTCTGACTTTTACAAGTGTGCCTTGTCATGATCGCCCTTGCACACAAACTAGTAGATGTACATTTTTTTTTTTTAAAGAATAAAGTGTTTAGATGTATTTCTTAGAGAAAACATAGAATTGGTTTTTGGTTTTATAATCTAGTCAGTTAATTGGGGTTGTTTTCTGTGGTGAGTTGAGGTCTTTCACACAAGAGGTTATTAGAGAGGAGTTTTTCATTTCCTACAAATGTGTTACGTGTCATTCTGATTTTCTGGGTTATTGGTATTACTTTTCTTTCTCTCATATTAGTTTTCGGTGTTTGTTTATTTGCTGTATTAGATGTGGCTGTTTCTTTCTTGAGTGTACTCTGTTCCTTTCATGAAGTGTATACTTTCATCTGTTCTCACAGAAGAGGCTCCCTTTCTTCTCCCTGGCTGTAGAGTATTCCATTAAGAATTTTCTGCAGTAATATCTTGGTTGTCATGAACTGCTTTGATTTGTGTTTGTTTTGAAACATTTTTTTTAAATCTATTAAATTTAAAAGACAACTTTGCAAGGACTAGCATTGGGTTTACAGCTATTGATCTTCAGAGCTTGAAATATTTCATTGCATGCTCTTTTGGCTCTTATAGTTGCTGATGAAAAGTCTGATGTAGATCTTGTATTTCTGCCTTTGTATTTCAGTTGCTGTTTTTCTTGTATTGCCCTTAATATTATTTCTTTACTCTGTATACTTGATATTCTCACTATGATGTGTTACGGAAATTCTTTTCTCTGGTAATGCTATTAGGAGTTCTATATGAGTTTTATGTTTGGATATTTAACTCATTCTGTATGTTTGAGTAGTTTTCTGCTATCATTTTGTTAAACAGTCTGTCTATTCCATTTGATGTGATCGCTGCTCCTTGTACACCATGAGTTTACAGGTTTGGCCTTTTGAGTACATCCTAGACTTTTTAGAAATATCATTTATGCTCCTTAAACTTGCCCTCATGTATGCCTGTTTTTATTTTGTCTCTATATTGGCATCCATTCCTAAAATTTGGTTTTTTTTATGTAATCTTGTCTGTTAGCAATATTATATGGTATGGTTCTTATTTCATTGGCCATCTCTTTCATCTTAAGCATTTCTGTTTGCTTCTTTTTCAATCTTTCAATCTCCTCGCTGAATTTTCCCTCCATACTTTGGACTTTCACTCCAATTTACTGTTTTCTTCACTTTGGAGACTGTCTTGTCAAAGTCTTGGATAAATTTCCTCAATTTGTATGTCTGTTTACTTGAGTCTTCTATATGATTGTTAACTATTTTTAAAAGGAAGGCTACATTTTTCTCAGACATTTTAGCTATGTCTGTAGTTTATCTCTGTAGTTTTTGGATTCTATTATAGGGGAGTTTATTGATTTTCAAAATACTCACAAATTAAATTCAGGAACACATCAAGATCACACATTTTGACCAAGCATACTTCACCCTGGAGAGAAAAATTTGTTTCAAAATACTTAAATCAATAAATGCAACACACTACATAAAGGAAATTAAGAACAGAAACTAAATGACCATTTATATTGATGCCGAAAGAGCATTTGGTTAAGTTTAACATGCTAAATGTTAAAAGTCCTGAACACACTAAGAATGCATGGAGAATATCTCACAATAATAAAACCATAGCAGTTGTGTTGGTTTTTAATGATAATGACCTCCATAGGTTCATGGATTTGAAATCATGGTCTTTGGTTAGTGGAACTGTTTGAGGATTAGGAGGTGTGGTCTTGTTGGAGTAGGTGTATTCTTGTTGAAAGAGGTGTGTCACTGAGTGTGTGCTTTGAGGTTTCAAAAGCCCAGTCTTCCCTGTCTGCAACTTATGGATCGGGTGTAAGCTCTCACCTACTGCTCCAGCACTATGCCTGCCTGCCTGCTTGCCGCCATGTCCCCTGTCATGGTGTTCGTGGACTACCCTCTGAAACTGTAAACAAGCGCCCAGTCAAATACATACTTTTATAAGTTGCCATGGCCATGGTGTCTCCTCACAGACATAGAATAATAACAAAGATAGCAACCTTATATGAAAAAAAGACAATAAGAGGATGTCCTCTAAGCTCTGGAAAGAGACAACAACACCTACTCTCCTTTTTATTGTTCAATATAGTACTGAAAATCTTAGCTATAGCAACCAGACAAGATCAAGACATGAAATAAATAAAAACAGGAAAGTAATAAATCAGATTATCCATATAGGCAGATGTCATGATTCTACAGTTAAAAGACCCTGTAGAATCTAATAGAAAACTTTCAGACTTGATGAACACTTAAAGTTGCATAATCCAAAGTCAATATAAGAAAATCCAGGAGCCTTCACATATATACTAACAATGTGCTCTCAGAGTAAGATATTAAAAAACAAGTCCCATTTACAGTGTTATAGAAAAATATACACGTGTACAACAAAAACTTCAGGCTTTGGAAAAGGATGTCAAAGAAGGTAGTGGACAATGAAGATATCTTCCATGCTCCTGGACTGGCAGAATTAATAGTATGAAAACAGATATAGTAACAAAGTTAATGCATCAATTTAATGCAACACATGTCAATATTTCCATATCATATTCCACAGACTCAGAGAAAAAAACAACCTAAGAATGCATATGTGTTGAAACATGGTCTATGAATGAAGTTAGGTGAGGAGAATTCTGAGAGCTTGTGAGAAAACTCAAAGAAAACAAGATGAAAGTCCTGTGACCTCTGTTCCTCCATAACATGGTTTGTTTTTGGAATGTGTTTACGTTTCCCTCCCAGACCTAGTAAAGAGGAATGGGTTTTCTTCAGATTACCCATCATCTACTATTACTATTCAGATGATGTTTCCAAGCACAGGTTGTCTTTGTATACAGCATTAATTCATGTGATCTTTGCTCATTTGACCTTACTTAACCCTTGGAACATAAGTTGTCTGATGCTCTGAATAAAGTTGGCTATTATGTGAGACTTCAATCCACCTGATTTTTTGGCTTCACTCTCCCAGGTTCATGCTGCCAACTAGGGAGGTAACAATATATAATCACCAGAGACTGTGAATAACCAAAGTAACCATAAGGAGCAAAACCATAGCTGGTGGTATCATAATACCTGACCTCAAACTATACTACAGAGCTATAGAGACAAAGGCAGTTTGGTTCTGCCATAAGAACAGACAGGTGTACTCATGGAACAGAATACAAGACCTGGAAATAAACAGACAAAGTTGTGGTCACCTAATTTTTGACAAAAAAGGCACGGGCAGGGGGTGGGGGGGAGGCCTATTCAATAAACAGTACTTGCAAAATTAGATATCCAGCTGCAGAAGAGTGAAATTAGATTAATAACTTTCACTTTGTATAAAGAAATCAGTATGGAACAGACCAAAGCCCTTAATTTAAAACTTGAAGTGCCAAAACTACCAGATAAAAAACCTAACGGATACTTTCAAGGTACCTGAGTAGGCAGCAACTTTCTGACTGAAGGAGGAACTACTAGCCTTCAGTATCAACAGATAAAAGTAAGAATTGTCTACACAGCAGAGGAGACTATAAGCACTGCACACAAACAGTCTGTGGATGGGGGAAAATCTCTATATAGTCTACAGAAGGGACTAATATCCAGAACTTCCAAGGACTACAGAAATTAAATACCAAACAAATAAAATTGCTAGTCAACAAATAGGTTAATTAACTGAACAGACAGTTTTCAAAAGAAGAAACACAAAATGGCCAATAACCATTTAAAAAAATGTTCAGTATCCCTAGTCTTAAAGGAAAGCAAATTAAAACTTCTTTGAGATACCACCTCACCCCAGTCAGAATGGCCACCATCAAGAAATATGACAACCAGTGTTGGAGAAGATGTGGAGAAAGAAGAATCCTTATTCACTGCTGGTGGGAGTTCAAATTAATGCAGCCATTACGGAAGTCAGTTTGGAGGTTCCTCAGAAGATTAAGTCTAGAACTTACCATGGTGGTTTGAGTAAGAATAGCCTCCATGGGCTCACAGATTTGGTCAACAGGGAGTGGCACTTTTGAAAAGGATTAGAAGGTGTGTTGCCCTGGAGGAAGTGTGCCACTGGGCATGGGCTTTGAGGTTTCAGAAGCCCAAGCCAGGCTCTGTGGTTCTCTTTCTTCCTACTGCCTGCTGATCCAGATGTTAACTCTAAGCTACCTCTCCAGCACCATGTCTGCCTGCATGCCACCCTGCTTCCTCCATGATGAAACTGTAAGCCAGCCCTAACAAAATGCTTTCCCTTATCAGAGTTGCTGTGACCATGATGTCTCTTTATAGTAAAAGGACAATGACTAAGTACTATATGACCCAGATATTCCTTTCCATATCCTACTACTGAGACATTTGCACATCCATGTGGAATCCTGCTCTAGCAAGGAAATGCCACCAACCTAGATGCCCATCAACAAATGCCTGGATAAAGAAAACCTGGTACATATATAGGAATATTATCCAGCAAGAAAGAAAAATGAGATCACAATTGTCCAGGAAAATGGATGAAATTATAATGCATAGTACTAAAGGAGGTCACACAATCGCTGAAAAAAAGAAACATGCATGTTCTCCCTCATATACAAGTCTTAATATATAACTTGTGCACATATATATGTAAACAGATTTAAGTGGGAGCAC
Source organism: Peromyscus eremicus (assembly GCF_949786415.1). Taxonomy (NCBI): domain Eukaryota; kingdom Metazoa; phylum Chordata; class Mammalia; order Rodentia; family Cricetidae; genus Peromyscus; species Peromyscus eremicus. Next base: position 32,385,149 of record NC_081424.1, on the reverse strand, counting down.
ATTGTAACATTTGGAAAGGAGACCCATAAAGGGTAATATTAGGTGAGGGGGAAAGACAGAAAGCAAGCAAAATGATACAAGCTGTGAAAAAGGACACAAAGCTAATTGTTTTTAATAAGTAATGTTATTAACATTAATTATTATGTTGATATATTTATATAACATTATAATAATATCATATTACATATAATATGTTAATTATTATAATGTATGTATTAATGATATGATTAATATTAATAATTAATAAATCTAACTGGTTTTTGTTGTTGTTTTTAATAATTGACCGTGAACATATCAAACCCAAGCAAAGCCTTGTGGCTTCAAAATGACCATTTTAGCCCTGCAGTGTGATTTTTTTATTTGTGAGTTTCTTGCAATAAAATGATTTTCCTTTTAAAAAAAAATACAACGTTTTTTAAAGACAATAAGACATAGTTACGTTTCTAGGCACTATTTTCTTGCTTCTGAGGGAAATTCTCTCATAACTTAGAAATAATGTATGTAACAACAATATAAGCTGTATTTGAGAACAATAGCTAAAAGTAGGAACCCAGAGCCGGGCGGCGGTGGTGGCGCACGCCTTTAATCCCAGCACTCGGGAGGCAGAGCCAGGCGGATCTCTGTGAGTTCGAGGCCAGCCTGGGCTACCAAGTGAGTTCCAGGAAAAGGCTCAAAGCTACACAGAGAAACCCTGTCTCGAAAAACAAAACAAAACAAAACAAAAAAAAAAAGTAGGAACCCAGTTGGGATACGCGCTTTTGTTACCGGCCTGTTTCAAGCATATTACCCCCAACACAGCTTAAGGCTCTCTAATTTTGCTGTAATTTGCTGCCCCTTAGTGGTCAACTTGAATAACTCCAGATAACACCAAAAGAGAAAACTAATTAATGCATGAGAAACCTGGGCTGTTTCTTTCGAATGAGACCTCTCTGCCCAGGGATTGTACCCGTTGGAGACAGAGATGATTTTGCCTCTGGCAAGATAGACTCCAGGGCTGAGACGAGACAGGATCTCAGGGAGAGGCCATATTGGGTCCTGGATTCCCAGAACAGCTTTTCTTCCCCCATCCTGTGTTACTCTTGTTAAGTAACAATTCCTGATTGCTCATGGATGTGTGTGTCAGACTACAGTAATTGTAACCATAGCTCTGGGTCTCATTAAAAACCATTTTTTTTAAAAAAAAAAATAAGACTTCTTTCCCACTCGTACCCTGCAACTAAACACTTCCATAGTGTATCAGACATACATGGAGACATAATACCCACATGCATAAAATAAAAACAAATAATATTTAAAAGTATTAATGAACTATAGAATAATTTCACTGCGCATCAAATGATTCTCCCTTGAATTGCTGTTACTAGAGAGTTATCTTCTCAGGCTCAACATTATCCCTAGTCAAGGCATTTCCTACCCAGTCTCCAGCTAAAGAATACCAGTCCACATTTCCAAGAGTCTCTCCTTTCCAACCTACCCCTCCATAAAAATCACCTGAGGGTTTAAAACTATTATCTTCATCAGAATCATATTACTACTCTCCATTAAAGTGCCTGTTTCAAATCTTCTCGTGTTCTGCCTACATCCTCCTCTTGAGGAATAGGCTTTTCTAAACAACTTCTCCATGGGATCTTAGCCTGGTTATAAAGGGGGCGTCTAAACTAGGAGTTAGAAAAGTCAAGGTAATATCTGTCCTTCGCAGGCAGGCTTGCCAAGCACCTTCCAGTCCAGGCATCTGTGCAGGTGCCAAGAATGCAGGGAACAGCCTGAGTAAGTTCATAGTCTACTTAGGGAGGGGCCCAGTAAACAATCAACCGTTCAGCAAAGACAGCAGCAGGGCACCCTGGGAGAAGGAGAGGCTGGCTTGGGGAGAGCCTGGCTGAAGATGTTCTTTCTCGAAGTGTGTCCCATCAAATGTACTCTACATTGAGCTACGACCAATGGCACTCATTTTCTAATCTGTGACCCTGCACACACCCTAAAAGTCTCTGAGCATGTCTTTGTCACTCTTACAGGGCTAAATGTGAATTTGTACTTGCTTGTTTGTTGGTGGGGATTTTCATTGATGCTTGAAGGCTGCTCACAGTTTTCACTGGGTTTGTGACAGGGGACAGAGCTGACTCCATCATGCTAGTCACACACTTTTTGTCAGTAAACGTGAAATATATGAGTCCAAGTGGAAAATTATGTGAATAATGTGAGGAGACATGAGATCCACAGACAGAAAAAGATTATTTTTTTTAAAAAAAAAAGGAAAAGAAAAAAGAAAAGACAAAGAAAGGGCCACAAGGAGCCAGAGAATGTGTTTCCCTGCGTTGTGACTTACACATTTTTGGTGATCCTGCTGCTGCCACTGTAGCCTAGCAAAAATACTTTTCATGTCCTTCCTGAAGCAACACTATCACCCACACATGGTGCTGATATCTTGCCCATGACTCTCATGGTCAGGAAATTTTGAGAAAAATTGGAGCCAACTGGTCGTGAGTAGGAATATCTCAGCCCAAGCTTCAATTGGTTATCTCCAAACCTTTAAATTGTGCATTACTTTATTGTCACAGGCAGTCTTTCAATTAAAAATGTTTAAAATTTAAATAATAAACTCAAGGGGGCTGGAAAGATGTTCCAGCCATTAAGAGCACTTGTTGCTCTCAGCAGACCCAGATTGGGTTCCCATGACCTCCACAGTGGGTCACAACCATCTTTAAGTCCAGTTTCAGAAGCTCTGATGCCGCCTTCTCGCATCAGCAAACACTGCGCACATGTGATACACAGACATACATGCAGAAAAGACATCCCCATACATAAATAAAGTATTAATGAACTATAAAATAATTTCAGTGCACATCAGATGGTTCACCCTTGAATTGCTGTGACCAGAGAGTTATCTTCTCAGGCTCAACATCATCCCTAGCTAAAACATTTCTTACTCAGTGTTAGGATCCTGCCCTCACTCCAGCACATGCGCAGCTTGGGGTTTTGCATCTTATGTCATCAACAGGTATGGGCAACTACGTACCCGCTTTAAAAAGCCTGACACGGACACCCACTCTCTCTCTCTCTCTTCTCTCTCTGTTCCCTCTCTGCTTCCTGCTCTCTGCTCTGCTCCTGTCATCTTTCTTTCTCTCAAGGCCTGGCTCTCCTCCCTCCTATCCCCTCCTTCCTTCTAATAAAGCTCTTTGTAACTCTGGCAGTCATGGCCTTGGCCCGTGATTTTTCTGCCAGTAACCAGCACTACCACCAGCACCATTTATCATAACCATCACCTAGTCTCCAGCTAAGGAATACCAGTCCACACTCCAAGAGTCTATATAATTCATTGCTTTCAAATAGAAGAACTGAATTTTCCTCATGTATCTCATTTAAAGAAAAAAATGGAAGTTCAGAAGCATATAAAGCAAAATGTACAAAGTGAATGTTTACAAGTATGTTCTTCTAGATTTCCTCTCTCTCTGTCTCTGTCTCTCTCTGTCTCTCTCTGTCTCTGTCTCTCTCACACACATAATCTCTCTCCGTCTCTCTGTCTCTCTGTCTCTTTGTCTCTCTGTCTCTCTGTCTCTTTGTCTCTCTGTGTCTCTGTCTCTGTCTCTGTCTCTCTCTCTCTCTCTCTCTCTCTCTCTGTCTCTCTCTCTCTGATAATAAAGGCTATTTTACTGCATCTGTATTGGAGTGTGCCACATATTCACTCCAGTAATCCTCACAGTGAACCTGTAAAATATATTTGTTTCTATTTCCCATGTGAGGAAACAAAAGCATTGAGAGATTAAAGGAATTAGCCAAATCACATATTTGTGAATCCCAGAGCTGCTGTTTGAACCAGGCACACTGGGTCAGAGAACGTAGAGTTCATCTCAACACAGTGCTGTTATCTGTGCCAGTGGCCACGTGCTATTCTGCTCTGAAACATGTGGAAACGCCCTTGAAATGCCCCACCTTTGGGTTTTTTATGTTATTCACAAACATTGTGGGTTTTATTTTATTACTTTTATTTATTTTGGGGGTGTGTGCACCATGGTATTTCTGTGGAAGTCAGAGGACAACTTTATGGGATCGGTTCTCTCCTATGGTGTGAGTTCTAGGAATCAAATTTAAATAGTCATGCTTGGTCTACCACGCTTGGTAGAAAGCCCTCCTTACCCACTAAGCCATCTCAACACCCTGTTGAGCATTTAAAAACACTGCAGTAATGTATCATTTTAGCATGCTTTTCCCAGCAGACACTCAGAATACAATCCAAACATAGAGTGGATGGGCTAAAGTCTTAATCAACTACATCTGTAACTTTTATGCATTTGCAGAAATGTTCTTCTCATCACAGAGCTTCAGCACTGTAAGAGTACCAGTACCCCTGCACCCACCCTTTATCAATACAAATTTCATTCTTTGTCATACAGCTATTTCCAGGGTCCAACAGTACTAAATTTCACCTGGGGCCCAAGATCCTTGAAAGCAGTAATGATTATGAACCCCTGACCCCCGTGTTTTGTGTTTTGGAAAAGACAGTCCCCATAGGACTGAGACAATGTCCCCTATCTGTCCCCGAGATAAGGCCAGATACAGAGGAACCTCCTCACACACAGACACACATGCACTCCATTCCCAACTAGCTCAACTTCAGCTTCTGTTCTTCACTAACGACCAAGAACAAAACTCATATTGATGAACATTCAGTTGAGACTCCTTTCTCCAATTCCTAAACCGTCTGTCTAGCGGCCTGAGCCAGCTAACAGTCAGGCCCTCTTAGCCCTTCTGGAGAACAGGAAGGCCCCGGGGAAAGCATTATCTGATCCTGTCACTCCCATTCCGTCGGTCCACTTCCCCACACCCAGTCTATTCTGGTCCTGTTTCTCTACAAGGAAACTCCTTTGTGTGAACCCGGGAGCCACTTGTAGATTTCACAATCCAAGGATCTTTCCACATGCAATAGTCCCTTCCCCCACTGCGATAACTTTGGGGTTGATTGCTTTACTAAGCTCAGGTTTATTATTATTTATTATATCAAAAGAACCCTTTTGTTTTGTTTTTCACTTTTTCTGGTGTTCTTTTTGCTATTCAAATGTAATTCGTGGCTACTTTATTTTTTTCCCCCCATATAGTCTATAAAATTTCAGCAGATGTGCTCACTCTTAGAAGCCTCCAGAATTTCACCCCTTTCTTTCCATGAGATTATAGTCATCGGGGACATTAATTACCCTAGCTGCTCTGGACCTCCTGGTGTCCTCTGTTACTGAGTGGTTTCCACAAAGTCACTGTCCTGGGTCTTAGCAGCTTAGGTACAGTTTCAAGCCTGACTCATCCACAAGAGGCTATGATTTCTCTCCTGGTTTCTACTGCATTGACGAGTTAGAGCTCTCATTTGGATCTGACTTTGTAAAAAGCGTGGTTAATACAACCCATCAAAACCTGGAGTTTGAGAAATGGGCAGGCAGCTCCAGCACTGGAAATAGAGATTCAGAGAAGAAGAAAAATCTGTAAGGATTTATTTATTTACTTACTTATTTGCAGAAATGCCTTATTATCCATCAACTTCCAGAACCTAGACCCCAGAGGTACTCTAATTTTGAAAGAATCAAGGCAAGGAAGGAAGGCAGCAGCAAACACCTCACTACCCTGCCCCCCACATCTCCCTTCACATCCCTCTGGATTTTGCTTCAAGCCTGGTTATTTAATAACCTCAACCTGGACGCCCCACGTGGCTGAGCATGGATTCTTGGGGCTTTGCCACTTTGTGTCCTTTTCCTCTTTTCTGGTCTAATGTCCCCTCACATCGTTCCTGCTCCCCTGGGAGTACTGAGAAATCTTAGCATGCCAGTTTGGCTTAGGCCCTTATCTTTAACGAAGTTGCACTAAGACTTCTACGGGTTGTCTATTCTCAGATTTTGACAAATTTTCCAGTGTAGCACTTAAATTGGTTTTTATGGAAGTAGAGTGAAGTGAGACAAGAATTTGGAAAGGATGCTCACAGGATACAGGGGCCAGGCAAAGTTGGATTAAAAAAAAAAAAAGAAGAAGAAGAAGAAGAAGAAGCTTAAGAATGTATTCTTAGGGGCTGAGCAGAGGGCTAAGCAGGTAAAGTGCTTGTTGCACACGCATGAGGATCTTAGTCTAGAAATACTATACCTACATAAAAAGCTGATCACAGCAGCGGGGTGCCCTTTAATCACAACTTTGGGGAAGTAGAGACATGTGGACACCCCTTCCCCGGGATTAACTTGCCAGCCAATATAACTAGTAGCTCAACTGTTGAGTGCTGGGTTCCAGGTTCAGTGAGAGATAGTGTCTCAAAAAATAAGATGAAGAGGACATTTAGATGTCAGCCTCTATCTGCAAAACATGCCTTCATGGGTAGATGCATCACAACATATGTACCCGCTGCCCCCCTCCCACACACACGCCAGGTACAGCTGGAGACTAGCTTTGGTAAAAACCCACAGAGAAGCTCTGGAGAATAAGTGGAACCACAAAATTAGTTCCACCATAAGCCCAGGATCTGACATCAACCAGTTCAGATAAAGGAAATAACTCACTAGAAGATGTAACAAGTCCAAGTGTGTATTCACTTTATAAAGCAGTTTCAAAACACTCGAAGTAGATCATGATAGACCGGGAAAGGAAGTAAACAGGTTCACTGGCGGCTAGAAACTTCATCACTCTTTACTTGGTAACTGAAGAAACAAGTAGTCAGAAAATCGGTTAAATCCCCCAAACGACATGAACCAAGGCCAAAGCAGAGCAGGTAGTGGGATCAAGAGATACTGACTCTGGATGCAGCAGCTATTCTTGGACCAACAACAATTCTCCAGAGAGTAGGGTATGATTCGTTCTTAGTTGCTTGCCACTTTTATCCTTTCACATTTGTTGATTTTTAATGTGTGCGTGGAAGAGTTTTGCTTGCTTTCCTGTCTTTGTACCACGTGACTGGCTTGTGTCCTCGGAGGTCAGAAGGCATCAGATCCCTTGGAACTGGAGTTACATCTGATTCTAAGCTGCCACATGGGGACTGAGATCGGAGCCCAGGTCCTCTGTAAGGGCAGCAGGTGCTCTTGACCACTAAGCCATCTCTCCAGACCCCCAACATACCCTTTTCCATTTAAGACAAACCTTAATATGCAGAGAAGCAACTTTAGGCCAAATTGACTTCAACTTAACACTACCTACAGTTATTAAGGGTCAGTTAGCATGGTAATTAAAGGGAATCTGGTTGTTACATCATAAGTAGCTATTGTGTGAAGTATGTCTCTTTAATATTTGTAAGAGAACATAAAGCACTTGTCTTAGACGTGCAGATGCTCTCTTTAATGAGAAGTTGTTCACTTTGTGTCGTGTCTGCACATCTGTGATGTTTCCACCCTTTTCCCCTCAAGGAGACAACACAGTGTGCATAAGGAAATCTGAACGGGGTTATAAACTTGGTTCTGCATGTAGAACGGAAGAAAGTACGAAACGGACTGCATAAGGGTACAGCAAACCCGTTTTCCTTTAAAGAACTCAAAAAGACTAATGGTTTTAAATAACTCAGAAAGGTTAATGGTTTTAAAGTGGGTTTTTAAAGTCAATATATGACAATAACTCTAAGAATGAGGACTAAGACTTGAGAAGGAACTGCCGTAAGGGGCTTAAAGCACTTGATTGGAAGGAAATGAAGAGTCAATTTTTTTGAAGTTCTAAGTTATGTCTTTAATAGGCACATATAATAATTTACTAGAAGAGATAACATAGTTTTTTTTTTTAAAGTTCTTAATGAAACTCAGGAAGAAAAAAAAATCAAGAAAAAATTAACAAAGAATGAGTGGAGCAGACAGGCAATAACTGGGAAAATGTTGTGATTCAAACACACCAACAGCTTTACATGTGGATGGTCTGTGTGTTCTAACCCAAAGGTGAGGCCTTAAAGACAGAAGTCAAGAAAAGACTGTGGACTCTCTAGAGACCACTCACTTTAGATGTGAAGATGGTAAAATTAAATAGACAGATAAAGACAGACCTTGCAAATGTCAAGCAAATGAAAGCTAAAGCATCTAAAATAAATGTAAAGGGAACCCTGGATGGCCATAACAGAAAAAAAGGGGGGGGCATTGAATAATGATAAAAGATCAATTGCCAGAAGACACAGCTACCCTGTGAAGGTATACACATAGAATTTTTTCTTTGAAACATGTGAAGTAAATCCTGACTGGCATAGGAAGAAAATGAGACAAGTCATAATTGGTTGGAGACTTTGACCCTTGTTTTTAGTAGTCGGTGAGAGGAGAAAGCAGGAAAATCAGCAAATCCCTTTCATACTTGAGCCACCTTGAACTCACTGATGGTTGTTATCTGCTCCTTCTGATGGTAGCTTTATTCTTTTTTATTTTAAAATTTTTATTTTATTTTATTTTTGTGTGTGTGCTATTCAATCCCTCAATCCCATTTCTACATAATTAGCCAAATGAAAAAAAAATTTTGTTACTTAAACACTGTATTCTGATATTTATAGACATTTTCTTCATACTAACTCCAAACTAGCTGGGGCGGTGGTGGTGCACACCTTTAATCTTAGCACTCAGAAGGCAGAGGCAGGTGGATTTCTGTGAGTTCAAGGCCAGCCTGGTCTACAGAGTAAGATCCAGGACAGGCACCAAAACTACACAGAGAAACACTGTCTTGAAAAACAAAAAACAAAAAAAAACCAAAAACAAACAAACAAACAAAAAAACTAGCTGCACCCATAGTAACCTCAAAACTAGAAGTAGCCACCTGGTAATCATATCAGAACCTTCAGCCAAAAAAGTACTAAGTATTGATTTGTACAACAATGTGGAAGCATCTCAAATGCACTATGCTAAGTGGAACAAGAGTCTCAAAGGGTGATATATTGTACAATTAATTTTTGTATTAGCGTCAGTGGTGATGGGACAGAGCCACAGCTCTGCTGTCTCAGCTGGAGCAATCTAAGGAGTTGCTTGAATCTCTTAGGGATCTTGAATCAGGCCAGCCTAGGATTTGTGGCTTCAATAGAGAAGAGCATTTCTGGCTAGCTAGTTTGCAGCAGAGCTGGAGATATTTAGTGAGGATATAAAGAAAGGAGCTCAGGGGAGAAGTAAAACACACCTGAGAACATAGGTGTAGACTTCTGTAAGAACAGTCCCAGACAGGAAGACACACCCCAGAGAGGATATGGGTTCTGAGGGAGCCCATTCACTGTCTTAGTACATTAATAATTTTTTTTGCTAGTTTTCAAGTTACTTCTGAAAAGGTTGCTAAGAACCTGCCTCCACCCAACTTTTCTCTCTTTCAAGAAGTGAGAGGTGACTCCAGAGACACCCTGAATGGAATTATGATAAACTAGAACCAGAAGCCACTAGGGTTGCACAAGAGGGTTAGTAAAGTCATCTTCCTGCAAACAGTGTTTCTGGTGAGACTCTTAGAAGACAGCACACTGACTGCTGGGAAGGGAGAAGGGCTTGACCAGTTGTTAATTGCATTGGATTCTTGCTTCATTGCTGGTAAGTTCAACCTGGTTCCTTCCCCTCTCAAGTCTCCATAAAGTTCCTTGTCTTTCTTTTCTGCTTCGTTAGGAAAAGAAGACACCGCAGTGTCCAGGTTAGAGGAGAAGGCATATTGTATTAAAGGGTGTAGAAGGAAATGTTCAGGAAAATGGAAATGTTCTGAACCAGACTGAGGAGGTAGATACATTAGGTGTTTGTCAAAAATCCAGTTAATCACACACACACACACACACACACACACACACACACAAAGAACAAAAAAAAAAAAATCAACCAATGTGCTTGAGTGCCTTGGGAAGGAATACAGACCCACAACAAACTAGCCTATCTGCAAAACAAATGTACCACACTGCACTGAAGCAGGTAGGGACAAAGAGCTGACCTTGATACATTTTGAAAACATTGTTTTGACTTAATTCTCTAAGACCAAAAAGAATTGTCTGCAAGCACTATGTTCCGGATTTTATTTTTCTCACATGTATATGAGCCAGCATTTCGGAAGCAACTTTTATATTACACAAATAAACAAATTAATTGTAGCTCATGGTGGATAGGTTCTTCCTTGTTGGAGAAAGAGGTCTACAAAATGCAGATGAACAGCTAGGGTGAAACCTGAAATACCGGCTTACAATAACACAGATTGACATAAACTTCTGTTCACAGACACAGAGAAAGTAGATGGAACTACAGATAAGTGTGTATGGATGTGTCGATAGAATACATTTATTTTCTAGCTTTATCTATCTCCAAGAGAACACATTCCAATAACAGTAAGCTCTCTGATCTTGGTTTCTAAATACCATTTACAATAAAAAAAGAACAGATATTTGTAATAAAATTAATGAATGTAGAGTTGGAATGGAAATAATAGCTGAAGGGAAGCCTGGAATATCTTATACCAATAAATACAAAGTAAAATTAAAAGACCTGTCAAATGGACACAGTAGCCAGCTGAAGAAAATTCTCAATGGGCAGGGGAGATATCTGACTCAGGCAATAAAGTACTTGCCATGCAAACAGGAAGACCTGAGTTCAAATCTTGAGCACCTACACAAAAAGCCAGGTGCCACAGCAGCTTGTGTTTGTAATCTCAGCTCTGGGGAGGATCCCTAGAGCTTGCTAGTAACCAGCCTAGCTGAGTCAAGGTGCTCTAGGATCAACAAGAGATCTTGTCTCAAAAAATTAGGTACAGAGCAATCAAGAAAGATACCCAACAATGATCTATCCCTCCACACAAATACATACATGTGCATGCACATGTACCCCTCCCCCATGAACATGTACACACTCACACAAATCCCAAATGATGGAATAACTGAGAGACAATTGAATTAAAGGATAAAGTATAAAATAAAGATCCACAAACCCATGCTGATATAAATGGATGATTACAAAATAAATCTGGGAGAATCAACAGATCCTCCTTAGATAAGCATAGACATAAATACAAAGTCAGCCCTAGAGAAACAGTCACAAGAGATCTGATGAACACAGTTCAAAACACATTGATGAGTTTTCAGTTGATTTATAAAACTTTAAGGAAATATGAAATATGTACACCGTCAAAACATTTCTCTTCAAAGACTGATTAACCAGTGATGAGGTTTTAGTATATTCCCATACACTTTTGTTGTTCCTCTTGTTTCCAGTGGTGATTGGGACACTGCTTCACTATGTACCCCAGGCTGGCCTCAAACTCACGGCAATGCTTCTGTCTTAGATTCTCGAGTCCTGAGATTCTAGCCAGGCCATGAACTTAATGTTCTCCCCTCTAAATATGGGGTTCCAGTCTACATTATAAAGCAGGCATAGAATGCTTTTCTGATGTGTTATGGAAACGGAAACTGTCCTTTGCCATTGGAGGAAACTCAGACACCACCTTAACCAAGAGACTGAACTGTCATTGCTAACAACAGGTCATGTCCATGTCCTGTTCTGTATGAGGTGACATAATGTGAGGGGAGGGCCACTTTCTCTCTGCTTTGTTTTCCAAACACCTCTGATCCTGCCCAATCATAGAACTCATCAGAGGAAGCTAAACTGAGGCATGCTACACAGAACACTTGGCTTAATAAATGTCAAAGTCATGACGAAGAAAACCAGAAATGGTCACTGATGGGAGAAGACAAAGGAAACACAGTATAAACACACTGTAAATTCCTGGATTGGCTCCCAGAACAAACGGATGTTAGTGGAGCTGTTTAGCTGAAGTCAGTAGTTTAATTAATACTGCTGTGAACAATTTCATTGCTTTTTTTTGATAAATGTTGTACAAGTTGCTTACCTTAAAACATCTGAATGAGCTTCCTATACAAATTCTGGAGGATTGTTGGGACTCTTCTAAACTCCTTTCTACATTTATTGATTGATTAATTGATTGATTGAATGTGTGTGTGCATCACACACACGTGACTTCAGAAGACCACGTGTGGGAGTCACTTCTCTTCTTCTCCCATGTGAGTACTGGGGACTGAACTCCTGTTGCCAGGCTTGACGGCAAATGCCTTTAACCTATAAAGCCTTCTCCCTTCCCCTGTTCTTATTTATTTATTTATTTGTTTATTTATTTATTTATTTGCAAGGTCTCACTCTATAGCTCAGTCTGGCCTCTAGGTTTCTCTGTAGGTCAAGTTGGTCTCAAATTCACAAGAGTCTTCTTGCCATAACCTCCAGAGTTCTGGGATTTCAGGCATGAGCTACCATGCTCAGCTTGCAACTCTCCTGTGTCTAAAATTATTCTAAAATTAAAAAAACACTTTAAAATGAGGAAGTGCGAACAGCAGATGATAGTTAAAGATAACTGTGAGCCAAGTGCAGGAATAAGAAAACCCCCAGTGTGTGGTTATGCTGTTGCCAGGAGGAAGGTAGGAGTAGACAGAGAAGTTCCTTAAAGCCATGTCTTATAGTGCATGTAAAGTCAGGATCCAAAGTATGTGGTCCTTAAATGTAAGGTGACTCAACAGTGTATGGTCTGAACGGGGACACCTTTAAGAATGAATGGGTTGCTCAGCAGGCAGGATACTGAGACCAAAATGGTGAAGTGGGACTGTCCAATGCAAAGCAGATGTGATCGTCATGTTTTGTTACCATAAGAAGCTTGGGCATAATTTTGAAAGTTTGCCATGATAAAGAGCTTTGAATTTAATTTCGAGACTAGTATTTTCTATAATGCATACTTGAAAGTTGTCTTAAGAGTTTCTATTTCTGTGATAAAACACTATGACTGAAAGTGGGTTGGAGAGGTAAGGGTTCATTTCATCTCATAGCTTGTACTCCTTCACCCAGGGAAGTCAGGGCAAGGACTCAAGGCAGGAACTCCGAGGCAGAAACTGATGCAGAGGCTATGGAGCAACGCGTTGTGTACTGGTTTGTTTCTCACAACTTACTTATAATGAGTCCTAATAGAACCACCGGCCCAAGGATGGCACCACCCACAGTGAACTTAGCCTTCCCTCCATCAATCATCAGTCACGAAAATGCTTGCCCATAGGATTGCCCACAATCCAATCCAGTGGCAGCATTTTCTCAATTGATGCTTCCTCTTGCCAAATGACTCCAGCTTGTCTAAAGTTGACATAAAACTAGCCAGCACAAATTTCTTCCCAAATAATAAGCATGAAAATATTCATAGTGAAATATATTCAGAAATGTCGGGTCAAATAAAGTCATGCCAGTTTTTTGTTTGTTTGTTTGTTTGTTTTTGTTTTTTACTGAGCCACTTCTCATGGCCTCTGATTTATGAATGTGCCATGCCCTCTTTCATTTTCTAAATGCCATATGTTGCTCAAGCATTTCTCTGTAGACCAACTCTCAGCTTCCTTCACCCAACCTGCAGCTCCACCCTCTCCCTGCCAAGCCCTTCCATCTTGAAGCAGTCCACATAGGAGCTGCGTGCAATTGTGGAGTGCTGGTTTCCGGATCAGGCTTCCAGGAGGTGAGTGGTTGCTATGGTCATAATAAAGTGGAGCGGAACTGGACTTGGCACTTTCACTGCTGCCGTGGTGGACAGTGGATGGACAATGATGGGCAAGAAGAAGGCGGCTCATGGGAACGGTGTTTGAAAAGTAACGATGAAAAACAAGTAGCTATGGTTTGATGTGTCCTCTAAGGTTCACATGTCAAGAAATGGAGTTCCCCAGTTCATACAAGTCGTGAATAACCTCTGCTAGTGAAGTTTAGAATCACCTTTGTAACAGGCCTTAGAACACGCCTGTGGGAGATTATCATGAGTTGATAACAGAGGTGGGAAGACGCGTCCACTGTGGGTGGCACCATTCCCTTAGCTTAAATCCTGGACTGGAAAGGAGACAGTGAGCTGAGCACAGGCATTCGTCACTCTCTGCTATTTGACTGTTGATGTAACGTGACCAGTTTACGTTCCTGTTGCTGCTGTGACTTCTTTGTCATGGTAGACTGTAACTTTAAAGCGTGGGCCAAAATACACCCTTCCTTTTTTTTTTTTTTTTTGTTTTTTTGTTTGTTTGTTTTTCGAGACAGGGTTTCTCTGTGTAGTCTTGGTGCCTGTCCTGGAACTCACTCTGTAGACCAGGCTGGCCTTGAACTCAAAGAGATCTGCCTGGCTCTGCCTCTGAGTGCTGGGATTAAAGGTGTGCGCCACTGCCGCCTGACAACCTTTCCTTTTTTTAAAAGTTGCTTTTGCTACAGAATTTATACAGCCACAGGGAAAGTAACTCAGACAATATGTTAATGCTGCTTAAAGAAGTCTTTGGGAGATAACTGCGATCAGAAAAGATCATGAGAGCACTAATAGCTTTGTATGAAGATTTCTGCCATGACTTGTGCTTCCTTAATCTTCAAATGTCATCATATGTTGCATATTAACTATGAAAATATTCATAGTGAGACACATTCAGAAATGTGAGATCAAATAAAAGTGATGCCCATTTCCTACGGAGCCACTTCTCGGGGCCTCTGAGGTGTGAATGTGCAGGCTAACTATGCAGCTCATGGCCGTCACCGGAAGGAAAGAAAAGCAGCATGGTGTGGCTCGGTGGCCTCCAGAATCATAAGATCGAGTAAACTTCAACTCCTTATAAGTCCCCCAGTCTCATGTTTTGTTATCATAACAGAAAATGGACTGATGTAAGTATAAAGATTACCCCAACTTAAGTGTCTGTTTGGATGCTCAGTTATAATCCAAGTGTTTCAACTTCAGAGAAAAACCTGTGCTGGCACTTATGTGATGTAGAAAACAAGTCGGCCCCAGGAGGCTGCCAGGTACTTTCAATTACGCTATCCCAAACTAACTCTCACTTGCTAAATATTAAGAACCTTTTGCTCTAGCACAGACTTCAGGAAATAGTCATGGTTTTCACATTATGTTATAAATCACAAGTTTTCTTAAGTCAAACTGTATGTCTCACTTGCCAACATATTCTTTGACTTGCTATCTATAGTTGTCTTTTTGTATCTTCTATTTCTCTAGATTTTTCACAAAATTATACAGTAGCATGAATCCTAATTGGTCTTATTAATAAAAACCTGGGGTCAGATATCAGGGTGAAAGCTGAAAGATCCTTTCTCCTCCCGCCCAGCCATATCACTTCTTGTCTCAACCTTCCTAGTGCTGGGATTAAAGGTATGTGTGCCTCCCAAGTACTGGAAGCAAAGGCATGAGATCCCAAGTGCTGGGATTGAAGGTGTGTGCCACCACTGCCTGGCCTCTATGGCTAACTAGTGGCTAGCTTTGCCCTCTGATCTTCAGGCAAGTTTTATTTGTTATATCATACACAACATATCATCACATTTCCCCTTTTGGACAATAATCATTTTAAAACTGTTTTTTTTTTTTTTTTTTTTTTTTTTTTTTTTTTTTTTTTAGTTCAGTGGTTAGTAAATAAAAGGGAATTATTATTTATTTATTTCCACACACTAGAATGCTATTCAGAGGCAGTTGAAGAGCGGTGAGTGGCTCCCTATCCTGCAAAGGGAGCTTGTACAGGTGATATTTGTATAAGGAAAGAAGGGTGTCGACTACTATGCAATGGGTTGCTCTGATTGCCTCTCAAACTCTTTCCAAAAAAGCAATTCCCTAATAACAACCTCTCTAAAATCCAAATTGCATTTTTTTTTGCCATAGGTAATAGATTCTGTGGTGATTTTGAATGAAAATGGCCCCCATGGTCTCTTATGTTTGAATGCTCAGTCCCCAGTTAGTGGAACTGTTTGGCAAGGATTAGGAGGTGTGGCCTTGCTGGAGGAGCTGTGTCACTGGGCGTGGACCTTGAGGTTTCAAAAGCCCACACCATCCTGTTAGTTCTCTCTCTACCTCGTTCTTATGGATCAGATATAGGATCTCAGCTACTTCTGCAATGCCATGCCTGCCTATTGGCTGCCATATTCCTTGCCATGATGGTCATGAACTCACTCTGAAGCTGTAAGCGAGCCCCCAATTAAACACTTTCTTTTTATAAGTTGCCTTGGTTGTGGTGTCTCTTTAAAGAAACAGAAGTGTAGCTAAGACAGACTCCTAGAAGCATAGAAGCGTTTACTTTGTGGGAGGTGAAATGATTTCTGGTTAAGGCCTTGTTGATTTACTCACTAGCTGAGTAGTGCTGGGCCTCACTGAGTTTAGCAGATCTGTCTGAACCTCACTAAATAGTTACTAAATAATAAAATGTAGTACCACAGTTGTCAGGAACTCCTTCAGAATCCATTTACTTTCTAGGCCTCTAGGTTTAACAGAGTATTACACTTAATTTTTATCTTTGAATTCAAATGACTAGGAAGGAATCTAATACTAATATATATATTTTTTTAATGACAACTTGGAACAAGCCCAAGGTTTGATTTGGAACCACCAGCTTTGGTCCCAGTATAGTTGGTGACTAGCAGGGCAACCTAAAGAATTCTCTGAGCCTTGGGTCCTTCTCTAGGGCCCCATGCTCTCCTCTCCACCCAGCCCTGGGTTCTAGTAAAAAGAACTCGAAAGGGCATATAGAAAGCACACTAGATATTAGCTCCATTTTACAAATCCTCTCTTTCATTCTCCATAGCCAGTCGATGTGCAAGCCTTACTAAACATTTGTCCCATCGACCTCCCTCCTTCTCCATCATATTCACCTCAGGACAGTCCTTCAAGATCTCCAACACCGATGAAATTCTTTACCAAGGCATGTGGTTATTACAAACACCCCCTAAGTGCCTTTCTTCTCTGCCATATTTCCCTTTTAATTTTCCTAACTTCTCCCAGTGTTTCCTTTGTGGTGTGGAATTAAGAGCACTTTGTACCTTTCCTTAAAATCTTGTAGTAGCTCAGCTCTCATCAGTTACAACATGAGACAGAGGCTTTTAAGAACCACACTTGGGTGGTGGCGCACGCCTTTAATCCCAGCACTTGGGAGGCAGAGCCAGGCGGATCTCTGTGAGTTCGAGGCCAGCCTGGGCTACCAAGTGAGTCCCAGGAAAGGCGCAAAGCTACACATAGAAACCCTGTCTCGAAAAACCAAAAAAAAAAAAAAAAAAAAAAAAAAAAAAAAAAAAAGAACCACACTTGCATTTCTACTGTCTAATCCTTTGAATCCATGCACCGTGCTTTATCCAAATATACTAGGCATTCACACACATTGCACACACCTTCTTTTGCCACAATGTCCTTTTCCATCGCATCTTCCAGTGAAACTTTTATATAACTTTCAAGAATTCTGCTCCTGTTTCCACTTCAAAAACCATCACTGACTCTACAGTTAGGCCACCCGTCTTGGGCTTGACACTATGCTCTGTACAAATCGTCATCACAGAACAGCTTGTGGTGTCAAGTGAAGGGCACCACTACCCCATAGGAAAATGCAGTACTCTACTCATTTTGATATCTGTAGTGCAAGGCTCCATAGTTGGTGCAGGGCAGACTTGCAGCAGACAGTTGTTGATTGAGTGAGGCGGCAGGAAGAACTCTAGAGTCGGGCTTAGGACTCAAGCCTGTGCTGTTCCTAATGATCTGTGTGACCTGAAGTGTTTGACATTTCAGGTTCCTTAATCTGTGTAATAAGGAAGCAGAACCAGATTGTCTAAAAGGGAATCTGTGGTTTTAACAGTTACAAGAATTTTTATTACAGAGGTTGTTGCCTTGTCAAAGAATGATTTTTTAAATTATGACAATTTTGAAGAAAGGAGAGGCTTCAAATGGAAACTGGAATTTCCTCGGTATTTTGAAAAAACATAAAAAACATAAAATGCCACTGTATTGGGCTAATATTTCTAAAAGTTCATAGTGGGGACTACGGGTATAGCTCAGTGGTGGATCATCTTCCCAAAGTGTGAGGCCTTGAGTTTGATCTCCAGCACTTCAAAACAAAACCTCAAACCACCTGGAAGGGTGACACAGGTCTGTAGTTGTAGCTATCCAGAAGGACAAGGCAGGAGGATTTCAAGTTCACGGCCTGACTGTGCTGTAGAGTGAGATCCAGGTTAGTTTGGGCGACCCAGGAAGACCCTGTTTTAAAAACGAAAGGCTGGGGATACAGGACACAGCTAAGGCACTTGTTTCCCACGTGCAAGGCCCTTGGTTCAATCTCCAGCACCTGAAAAATTAAGCAGAACTCAAAAGTTCGCG
This sequence comes from Peromyscus eremicus, assembly GCF_949786415.1. Classification (NCBI taxonomy): domain Eukaryota; kingdom Metazoa; phylum Chordata; class Mammalia; order Rodentia; family Cricetidae; genus Peromyscus; species Peromyscus eremicus. The sequence continues at coordinate 32,367,095 of NC_081424.1, read as the reverse complement.
ACGGTTGTGGCCGAATCACATTGATTTAAATGGGTGTGTGTCCTTTGACTAATCTGCTCACTCCACTGTGCGGATCCTACTTGGAAGAGGCAGTACTTCGGTCTGACCTAAATCATCCACATATGCTTGCTTGTGTGATACCAACCAACATACACTTTGCTCTGTGGTTCCAGGTCACAATATTCTGGATTTCCCTCACCACACACAGGCACAGTGAAGTTCTTCTGAGCTTTTGGTGTCACATGTTTTCATGCCCTTTTCCGAAAATAACGCCCTCTCGATTATAGGCAAAGGTCAAGGCAATCTATATTCTAATTAATTTGGCAAAGAATTTCTTTCATTTGAGCAACTGATGCTTCTCATTGTTGGAACATTTTGTGCACTTAAAGCCCGGAAAAAACTGCATCCTGTATTTCAAGGATGCGAGGACGATCATGAACTAAGAAAACACCTTTACCAAGTGGGCACCCAGAGGTGATTCTTCATTTATTCTTTCGAGTTGAGCTAGGCTTGCCTTAACTTTTTTTTTTTTTTTTTTTTTTGCCATGACATTTTAAAGTGGGGTTGTAAATAATGTCTACTGCAGAGTTGAGGGGTAGGAAACAGGACCCTCAGGAGCTGATGGGGCCTGAGTCCAGGGAGGATGGCGCCACCGTAAATAAAGAAGACGGCTCTCCTCAATCCCTTCCTCTTCCCTTGCACGTAGATGTCCACCATCAGTGTCAGGCTTCAGAGCACCGCTCCCTTGCAATTTTGCTCCGCCCTTCAAGCTTTAGCTGTCATTGGCCAATGGGAGAGAAGCGAGCCCCGCCCCCTCCTTCCCGGGCTGCGCCCAGAGCATGCGCAGTGGGCTTGCTCGCGCCACCGCCCATCAGCTGAGACTGGCAGCCTAGGGCTGTGGGCCCCCGGGGTGACAGCGGCTGGCCCGGGAGGAGGAGGAAGCCGATGAGGTTAGGGTAAGAGGCGGCTGCAGAGCCGGAGGGCCCGGGGCGGGGGGCACCCCAGAAGCGCAATCCGCGGTGGCTGTTTTTGGGTCCGCGCAGTCGGGCTCCCCAGGGACGCAGGGCCAGCGCCTCTCGGGCTCCCACGCCCCGCCGGGGACTCGGGGACGCGACCCGCGTGCACTCCTGGGCGCACGCGTAGCAGGGGACACGGGCTGCCTGTCGGCTTTGGGGGCCCGGACCCCATCGCCAGCTCCGGCCAGGCGACTGCCTTATTCCGCATTCTCTGTCCACTTCCCTTCCAGAACAGAAAAGCAAAAGCGTTGGGCCCTGATCGTCTGGCCACAGGTTCTTTTCCGCCGCCCCTTGAGTTTGCTGGGCTGTTGGCCTTGACTTAAACACAAGCTAACTTTCTTTGACCTACCTTGTGTGCATGCCTTTAATTGATTTACCCCCAAGACCCTTAACAAAAGTATTTCAGGAATTCGCATCTGTGTTTTCTAGGTTTTAGTCAGGTTTTAAAAAAGCGTAGGTAGGGGTGAGGGGAGAGGAAGGTAGCCTTCTAGTCAAATGCTAATTTTTCCTTCTAATTTTTTATTATGCTTGGATTTTATATACAAATCTCATTTTTTTGATCGCTTCAGATCTTGTATTCTGGCAATAATTATCATTTACAAGTGGTCTATAATGGGGGGCGGGGAGGCAGAGGCGGGGTGGGGGGAGGAGAAAGGAAGTAACCATGAAACACGGTTGGGTTTGGTCCTGTTGGAGGTGGGCATTTCTTTTAGGTGTACTCTGAGCTGCACTGGGCAGAGACTGATACAACTGTTAAATTGTGTCTCGTGATGTGAAAGCCTTTGGCTTTGCCGCTTCCGAAGTTGGCCCTAGGCTTGTGACTAGTTAAGAATTAGACAGTCGTTTCCCAGTGTCTGGGGAAGTTAATGTGACACTGTATTAACTCACCAGCGTCGTTTCCCTCCAGCTGGTTTACTTCTTATATTGCTCCCGATTAACAGTCCTTTCTAATTTTGATTATGATCCCAAGTTCATCCAAGTGCTGCTGGTTGAAATTTATTAATAATGACGTTGAGCTACATGTAGCTCAAGAGTGGAATGCTTGCCTACTATGCACAAGGCCCTGGTTCAGTCCTCAGCACTACAAAATATTATTACTATGTATACTCTTACTATTAGATAAAACACCTACAGTTAATTTTTAATAATCCACCTACAGTGGATTTTACTGTGGATCAGTGTAACTTGAAATATTAATGTGTAAAACCACAAGGGGGGGGGAATCCTTGGTGAACTGAGCTAAAACCAAATAGTGCAGCTTACTATTTTAATTGATGAAGGAGCTGGGCTGAAATGCACTTCGGTAGTTTGTGGAATGAACACCCTGATGGAAGTTTGAGCACCCTCACGTCCATTGATTATCTCCTATGATTGATTGTCTTGGGGATTGAAAATACAGTGTTCATCTTTGGATCTTTTAAGTACTATAAATGGTTTGAAGCAGAAGTTACATTGACAGAGAGCAATAGTAGTGACTTCTCGTTTCAGATCTGGCATCTCTAGCATGTGATAACAGCTTGCTGAGAAAAGGAGCTAGTAGTCACATGAGGACCATGGGGAAAGCCTTCTAGAGACAGGAAAATGGCACCCGGAAAAGCCAAGGCAGCAATACGCCTGGAATTTAGTGTTTTAGAAATGTTAATATTTACTCTCAGGCTGGGTATGTGTTCTTAGGAAATTGGTACGCTTGTTCATTCACACTACAAACATTGATTCCTGACCTATTTTGTAGAGCCAAGTTCCACTCCACCTCTCACACCACACACACACACACACACACACACACACACACACACACACACACACACACAAATAAAAACCCTGGGGGACAAATGAGAATAAAGTCCAGTGTGTTTCACTGGTGTTCGTGATTAAGAAAGTGAAACTGACCATCTGTTTTGAGCAGGCTAAATTTTAAACCGGTGTGTGCGTAGTGGAAGCCTTAAGGATTCAACAATATGTCCAGTCGTAACTGCAGGGCGGTATTTTACATTCAACCATCGGTCTCAAACATTTCTCTGAACTCCTCTTTGGTTCTTTAGCCACAGTCTTGAGACAGCTCTCATTTTGGGTGTTGCCCTTTGAACTCCCTTCTCCTCTTTCACCTTATAGTGTTTATATGTCTTCATAAAAAGATAATTACTGGCTGGGCGGTGGTGGCGCACGCCTTTAATCCCAGCACTCGGGAGGCAGAGCCAGGCGGATCTCTGTAAGTTCGAGGCCAGCCTGGGCTACCAAGTGAGTTCCAGGAAAGGCGCAAAGCTACACAGAGAAACCCTGTCTCGAAAAACCAAAAAAAAAAAAAGATAATTACTAAGATGGTGAGTTGAACACTGTCCAATAGAACTTTCTGTGATGATAGAAATGGGTATGTGAGCTGTCCAAGCTTCTGGCCACTGGCCACATATAATTTCTGAGCACTTGAAAGGTGGCTTGGTTGGCTTCCATTTAACTTAATTCATTTTAATAGTCCACGTCAATAGTAGGTACTCTGCAGGGAGTGCAGGTGCACGCGATGATTTATAAAATTATTTTGAGCAAAGGCACTAGGAATTTGAAATGGGATTAGTGCCTTGCAGCTCAAGCTAGGTACTGGGGATGGTTATAGAGCACAAACATTTTATAAACATAGCATTAATTAGCTTACTTGTAAAAGTCATAAACTTTTTTATCGATAACTATGTACTTGTGTGTGTATTTTTTTTTTGCAGCAAAGATAACCATTGTCCCACTTACATTGTATTATGTCAGATGAGCCAACTCTTGTTGTCTTTGAAATGCCATCATTCATTAGCCGAACAGTACGGACAGGGAGTGTGCTGCTCAGTGTCATTACTTCCACCATTGACATTTCTGAGTTTTTGAAAATGTCATCATTCATTAGCTGAACAGTACAGACAGGGAGTGTGCTGCTCAGTATTATTACCTCCATCCATTGACATTTCTGCGTTGAAGGAGTCAGGATAGCAAGACCTGTGGGCCAGCAGGAAGGTGGCAAGTTTTGGCTGTGTCGTTGAATTGCTCCACCTGTCCTAAGTTGTTCTACAGAAAGCAATAGGATTTAGTCTAGCGTTTGAGAAAATGTGAGCTTCCAGAGTTACTTCCAGATTTTAGGTCCTTTGCTTATCATATACAAGTTATTCGTTCTGTGATGCCCCAGTTTCTTGGTGGAAAACTACAGTGGTAATTATCCCTACCACATAGGCTTTTGAGAATCATTTATTTATTATAATAATTCTAATAAAATAATAATTAATTTAAAAATAATCATTAAAGCTACCATGTGCAGGAAATATTCAACTATTTCTCAGATTGCTGCTCCTTCATCACTCAAGACTGCACTGAGGTGGTCACCTCTATACCCTTCCTCTGACAAATTCTGAACAGGGGAAGAGGATAGCTCTTAGAATGAATGAAGCCCATGTGTCACCCACAGGGACATTCTCCAGTTAGCTTGCTTGACTCCAAGGATGAGAGCAACAGGCTGTGATTGTGACTGACTCAGTGACTTACTTTTTGGAAAAAAAAAAAAAAAAGGAAACACTGAGGTTTGGACTATTATACTATTATATGTACATGGATTTTGAGAGCTAAGAGAAAGCTAAAATCCTTTGCGTGAATTAGCAGGACTCTGATATTAGTCCCTTTGCGGGAGGGAGATTAGGCTTCAGGGGAGTGTGTGGCTGTGTACCTCTGATGAGGGCCCTGCAGGTGCAGGACCACATCAGATCTGTCCTCTGTGTACAGTGGAAAAGCACTTGGCCCCTGGACATGCCTTATCTTACTTTGATCCTGGCAGGAGGCCCAGCTGCTAAGTGTCTTCGCCCAAGGTAGAGATTTCTGGTTGCTGGTTATACTGGCAGCTGAACAGGCAGTTGATGAATTCTAGTAATTTTAAAGACATAATAGACACTAGAGAGAGCGTGTTAAGGGTGTGGCTTGTAGATATGAATGTGAGACTTATTTGTGCCCATGGTTAAAGGAGGAATCATTCACAGTGTGTTAGTGTTGACTGTAAACCATAGGTGCTTTTGGAAGTCTGACTGATAGAGAAAGATGCCACTGAGCCAAGAGAAAATGGTCTCTATCCATTTATTACGATATTATTTGTCAATTAAAAAGACTGAGGTATTGATAGATGCTACAGGGAGCTGGTCCTGGAAAACACAAGGAAGAGAAACAAATCAGTCACAAAGAACACATATTGTACGATTCCACTCATGTGAAACACCTGGAATAGAAAAGCATACAAAGTGGAGTAATGATTTTTATGGCTGAGAAGGTTGAGGACAAACAGGAGATGAAAAATGATGGGTAGGGACTTGCTTCTCAGAATAACATACGTTTTAAAAGTTACATAGTGATTACCACACAGCTCTATGAACATATTAAAAACCACTGGATTATATGATTTCAGTGACTGGATTGTATGGTATATGAATTATATCTTAATAAAGATCTTGTTTTTTAAAGGATGGGGTTAACAAGCTGGCTCAGCAGGTAAGGATACTTGTTGCCAAGCCTGATGACCTGAGTTTGATCCCCAGGACTCACATGGTGAGAGGGGAGAACCAACTCTTGAAAGTTGTTCTTTGATCTCCACACACTCATAGTAGTACACTCGTGCGCGCGCGCGCGCACACACACACACACACACACACACGTTCAAAACTTTAAACATATGAAATGGAGGATCTAATTGATTCACAGAATGCTTAAAATGGTGTTGGAGTCATTGACTTCCAAGCCTAAGCTGACCTTGAACTCAAGATCCTTACAATTTAGGGACTCCAGTGCTGGGGCTACAAGTGTCCAACATCACGCCTACCTTTTCAGATCTAGTCTCACTCAGCCTGGTTCCCAGCTCTTTACGTGGCTATAGTCCCTAATTCAGTACTTCCAGGGAGGGAATTTACTCCTGCTACCTTGTTGCTGTGGGTCAGCTGTTAAGGTTGGAATTTGCTTTTAATGACATTGTTTTTGAGTCTATATTTAGGACCTGGTTCACATGGAACAAGGAAGGAGAATAGGGAATATACCAAAGCTCTCAAGACTATCTGATGACCAGGCACATTCCTCAATGCACAGACCCAGTTGGTTTAACCAGTTGTATCAGCTCAACTGTTGTATTTCCTCCCAGCACTGTCCCTTTGGGCCTTCCCTACCGTCATGCTCCTTGTATGCAGATTCAACCCACCGTGCATCAAACATATCATTTAGTTATATCAGTATAGACTATAATAGATACAGGTTTGTTTTTTGAAATTTATTCCCCAAACAGTACATTGTAACAACTATGTACAAAGCCGAAGAAACTTGAGCATGACCAGATTTTAGTATTCCTGTACTCTCATCTGTTGGAAATTCCAGTGGTTTGATACTGGATTATGGTCAAACAAAACCTAGAAACCAAGACTCGTTCTTCTGAGATAATTACTCCCAATGTTAGCAAACATGGGTAACCTTGGAACCTGAACCCTGGGCTTAAATCTCACCTTCATCAATGGGGGGGTGTTTCGCTACTTTGGACCAGTTACTTAATTGTGATAAGCCACAGTGTGCTCAAAAGAACAGTTAAGGAGGACTTTAAAGGGGAGGTTGTGAAGTGACCTTAGGCAGCCGGTGTGAACTGTTTTCATTTCACAGATATGTAGTTACTGTTAGGTCATTCCTCTCTTTCCCTGTCTGGGTTACCTCCCACTGATATCAGCCATGAATCATTTGGTCCAGGCCTGGCCACAAGCTCCCCTTTCCTTTGATAAATATCCTTGATCTTCTCCAATTGGTCTTCATGTCTAAGCCTTTGTTCTCCTTATTAATCATACCTAAGTATACACCTTATATGTTGAGGCCTTATAAATGCTTTCTAGAAAATAGCAGTAGTCATTTTCCTTTCTCGACCCTCTAATCTCCCAGGTGGGTAATTTGGGAAATGTACACCAATAATTTCAAAATGTAATTGTACAACTTTTGTATTTTTTAGGTGACTCCTAGAAATCCATGTAGCCTACTTGCATCTGATGAAATCAGTCAGTCAGCCAACCAGCCATGTCTTACACTCCAGGGATTGGTGGGGACCCCGCCCAGCTGGCACAGCGCATCTCTTCTAACATCCAAAAGATCACACAATGCTGTGAGTTCAGTTTCAAATCCACTCCACTCTTGTTTTCAATTCTTAATTGAACTTGGTGGTAAACGTGATAAAACTCTAGTGATTAAGGGAGGAGGGAGGAAGGAGCATTCTTCTAAGAACACGTTTGAAGAGGCTAAAACTCTTTAGAGTAAGTATGGAGATAATTTAATGGAAGAACAGAGTGTCAGCACAGGCCCAGGTTGCACTGTGTCATTAATAAAATAAAGATTTACAAGTTGATGTTTGTGTTTACTTTGAGACCACCTGGTTCTTGAAGTTGAGATCTGTTGGCTTAGTCTCATAAGTTAAAATCTAATGAGTACTAGCAAGAGGTCAAAAGATTTATTTATATTTATTAAGAATAAAATCTGAATAGGTAGGCTTAGGATAATTTTGTGCCTGCAAACATGTGGTATAAAATGAAAAGAGGCAGGAAAGAAGTAAGCACAGCTATTGTAGTTCCTTTGTGTGTTGCCGTAACAAAATACATAAGATGGACAGGTTATAAAGGAATACATTATTTAGTCACAGTTTTGAAGGACAGAGAACACAGCACCAGCATCTTCTGACTTCTGGTGAGGACCTGTCGACTCACGATGTCACCTGGCAGGAAGGGAAGCAGGGGAGTGAGGTGAGGTAGGCACACTCCCTGTATGACCATCACCATCATGAGGACCAATCTAGTGTAGAGAGACCGAGAAATATATTAATATATTAATCACTTCTCAGTGGCACCTCCCAACACTATGACTTTGGGGATCAAGTCTCAACATGACATTCAAACTGTGGCAAGAGGGGATATTTTAATCTGTGGAGGGAGATATTATGAAAGATGGTGTGGATTCCCCTGTGAACTTCCTTTGCTATAGAGACAGCAAGCCAACAGACCCACTTTACCCACCAGCACATGTACATGTGTGTGCATACGCATATTCATAGGCATGCTTTCAACTTAATTCCTGAATCACAGCTAATCATACACTGTAGACTATTCTAGGCATCTTTCTCTCAGTGCTTTGGGACATTGCCAGAACTCTTTTTTTTGAGACAAAGTCTGTCTCTCTCTCTCTATCTATCTATCTATCTATCTATCTATCTATCTATCTATCTATCTATCTATATCTGGCTCAGAACTTGCTATACTACAGACCGGGCTGGCCTCGAACTCACAGAGCTTCACCTGTCTTTACCTCTGGAGTGGTGCCACCACATATGACACCAGGACTCCTCGACTGCATAATACACTTTTATTCTTCAACCTTATCAATATGCTAACGCACTACTAAAATACGGGATGTTTTCAGAAGATCTCACCATTTTTTTTTAAGTTAATCATTAACCTCTCGATATTGTTCTACACAAGTGATTTAGATGAGATGCCAATGTACTTTGGAGGTCAAGGGAATAAAGTTACAATATAAATGGCCCTAGAAGGTACTGATGTCTACTCTGACTTAGAGTAATTTGTGTTTTCTTTGGCGACTATCAGGGGAGCCAAGAAGGAGTAGCGTTGCACATCGTGCTATTCATGACAGGCAGTTAAGAGTGCTTCATCAAGGCTATTCCAGCTTCCTGCTCCTTCGGTTTCAGATTGCTCCATGGCTTCCTTGCTGCTTATTGTACAGAACACTAATGGGCCTCAGGTGAATGCAATCATCCGTGTGACATGTAAGCGAGCCGATAGTTCAGTTTACACATATGGAAAATCCAGACCTTTTTCAAGAAAGGATGCCAAAATAAAATAGGTCCTCTGGGCTCATTGAATGGCGCCAGGAATTCAAGAGGCTGAGGAGTGACTGTACCACTGAGAGATTAGAGAAGTGTTAAGCACTAGATAGTACAGGAAGGACTTGAACTGCTGGAGCTTGTGGAAGCTTGGACTGGAAGAGGAAAGGGCTGGTTTAAATCAGACCATGCTTGCTTAAGAAAGATATCAGTTGCTCCAGTCAGATGAGACGTGATGATCCGAGCCAGGGTTGACTACTACTACTACTACTACTACTACTACTACTACTACTACTACTACTACAGTGTGGATGACAGCTAAATGTACAAACTAATTACAATCCATAGCACTCTTGGATCATGCAGAAGGCTTCCCCCAACTGTTCACAACCCTTAAGACAGGACCAAGCTGAGCCTCATGGTCCAGGCCTATAATTCCAGATACTCAGGAGTCTGAAGCAAGAAGATGACAATTTCAAGGTTTGCCTGGGCTACAGAGGAAATTCAAAGCCTGTGCAACTGAGTGAGACCCCTGTCTCAAAAAGTAAAAAGAGGGCTAGGGATTTAGTTCAGGCATAGGGCCCTTAGCTAGCATGTACATGGCTCTAGATTCAATTCAATAATTAAAATAATTTTTAAATTAAGACTGAGATTATTACGTCAAGAAAAGGTCCAATGACTATCTTCAGATATGCAAAGTACTGTCTGTCAAGCATGAAACTGAAGCCACATGGACTGTATATGGGTTGCTATACAGGTTCCCAGCTACTGGGTATTAGACTCTAAGTGGAGAAGGAGGAACAATTTGCACAATCCATATTACTAAAGGATAGCTTTGCCCCTCAAGAGTGAGTGTTGTGACCAAGAGACTAGAAATACTGGTCAGATAATCCCCAAGTTATTAATTCAGACATTTAAATATTGAAATGATGTTTTAGACGAAGTGACTTTTAGTTGTGATATTCCGTTTGGCACATTCAACAGTAGTTCTTTGAGTGGCTGTTACACATTAGACACTGTTTCAGAGAATGTGACTGTACCTGTAAACAAATCTATAAGGTCCTGTCTTCATAGTGTACAGTGGAATTGGAGGTAACATAGGGCATCAAAGTTAAGCAACACAATCTCCTCTGAGGCAATTGGAGTGAGTGATGGGGAAGCAGGCAGCTGGGTGCTTCGTTGTTTAGATGCACCCTGGATGTAGGAGGAAGGCCTGGCAGAGAGAGCTACTCGAGCGGGTCCCATGAAGGAGATCAGTAGCAAATCAACATCCCACAGCAGTCAAGAGCTGAGTTGCTCAGAACACAGGGAGAAAGAACAAACCTCCATGTCCAAAGCACAGGACGTGAGGCTAGAGTTGCCTGAGGGGAAATCAGAGGTGGCTGGGTGAGTTACCGAGTGCTTTGTCTGCTCCGTAAAGACTTTAGATGTCACTGTGCAAGGCACTAGAAATCACTGAAAGCTTAAGAGGAGAAGAGACACAATCCGATCTGAACTTTGAAAGGGTCACTGGGGTTGCTCCCGAGAGCACAGGTGTGAGGAGAACAAGGGGGCATGTTTTGGTCTTTGTAGAGTCTATTGAGAGAGATTTTTGTTGTGTCAGGGTTTTATCAATGAGGATGGAGAGACATGAAAAGTGTGTGTAGACACAGAGCCACGAGGACTTGCCGGTGCATCTGGGAGGCAAGGAGAGGAGTCATACTTTTTGCACAGAGCATACAAGTAGGTAGAGACATGTGTGAACGAGATGAGAAAGACTACCATCCGGGACTAGTTGGGGAGGATTATGATTCCTTCTGGTAATTTCTTTTTTTATTTTTACTACAGTCTGAGGGAGGTATGCTACCACTGGATCACTTCACCCTTGGTCCAGTAAATATTGAAATGTCATTTGGACATCTAAGTGGAGATGTCAGACGGTTGAGAGACATGAATTTGGAAACTGAGAACCATTATCACAGTTTGTAATTTGTAATATGGGATCAAAGCACAAGTAGTATTTAAAACCTTAGATCTGAATTAAATCAAAAAGGACTCAGAGAAAATGACTGGGGTGTTAAGAACTGTGGAAGTCAGGAAGAAAGTAGCATAAAGAACTGAGTGACCAGAGAACTAAGAACAAGATAAAGATTTTTTTAAAGGATATTGAGGCCTCATCTATGTCTAATGCTGCTGAGATACCTAGGGGGGGAGTAGCCGAGAATTATGTTTGGCAAAGGGCACTGAAGAGTAATCTCATGTCTGTATTCCAAGTGTAGGATAAAAAAGAACTGCTTTGGCCATTTAAAAAGATATCCCAGAATTCTGCTCACCCATGCTTATGCCTTGGATGTGGTTACCTATCTGCCAGGAATGTATTTGATCTGGGGGTTTTTCTGTTTAAGAAAGAAAGGATGAATCACTATTGTGTAGACAACTAACTGATCCTGCCTTGGAAATCGATGATGGTCAGAGCAGGGATTTCATTTTTCCACTAGAAAAGGAAAACTCTAGAACTTTACAGTGTAATTGTAAAAGAAAAGTCTTCTAAGGCCAGAGGGGACTGGGAATATAGCACTAGAACAGGAATTCGCAACCTTCGGGTCACGACCCTTTGGGGGGCCTAAGACCATCAGAAAACACAGATATTTACATTATGATTCATAACAGCAGCAAAATTACAGTTATGAAGTAGCAATGAAAATAATTTTATGGTTGTGGCAGGGGGTCGTCACCACAATGTGAAGAGCTGTATCAAAAGGCCACAGCATTAGGAAGGTTGAGAATCACGGCTCTAGAAAGTGATTTGCCTTTGTTTGCTCTGCAAGGTGAAGCCAGATGTGATACCTATGGAAGTGTAGTCTGTTTCCGAGTACATTTGTCTTTAAGTGAAATATGAAGTAAAGGCATCAGGTAAGGAAAGGGAAGGAAGAAATGGGTTTATATGGCTTGAACAACTGAGATAGTGAACGTACAGTCCAGCAGGAGGTAGAGAAGGAGGGATTGGTTGGTTGAATGCAGACTTGAGACTTTGGCATGTCTTTAGTGACCAGCACTGCTGTGCATGTTTTCTAATTCTGAAGTTCAGTGTCTGAATGAAAGCAAGTTCAGAGTGAAACTATGTGACTGGTTCAGATCTAGCCCACTGTTCTGGTAAGAGCTGTGCAGAAACATGTGGAAGTGAAAGGCAGAAGCGTGAAATTTCAGTTCTCTTTTCCCTGGTCTCACAACGCTATTAATACAGATAGGCGCGATGGAATAAGTGTTCTCTTCACCATGGTAGGTTCTTCTTTGACACTAACATTTGCATCATTGAACGTGTGTCCTTCCGGATTACCTGCTTTTGTAAATGAGTCTAGAGAAGGTATTGTGAGTAAGGTAGCTAGAAAGTGGGCATCTGCTGAAACAGAACCCAAGGCTTCCTGGGCCTGCAGTGGGAAAAGTTTATGTTTCTGCTAGTTTTGATCAGATAAATAAAGACTTATACAAATAGTGAATCATGTAGCTTATTTTATGCCAAAAAACCAGTCATTTTTATTATTATTATTAGAGGAACCCACAAATAATAGCAAGAATATAATTTTGTTTTCTTTTAACAGTATCCTGGCAGTTCTGTTTTGCAAAGCATAGGATATGAGGTTTTTGTTTTTGTTTTTTTGAAGTAGTAGGTATTAAATTGAAGGCCTCATACATGTGAAGCAAGTGTTCTACCACTGAGCTGTGTCTCCAGAATCCTTAGCCCCCAAACAGTATTTTAAACTTGTTGTTTTTTGCTGTTCAATCACTTCTTTTTGAAGGGGATCTATACTGCTATAAATCTGCTTCAATAGCAAACACTTATACTATGGCAGTGATATAATTTATACTAAACAAAATATTTAGACATTATAAGTGTCTGCACATATACGTTAACAGGTATATGCTACATAGTGTAGATGGTTACTTACTTTGAAACAATCTGACCTTTCAATGACAAGTTGAATAGATGGAACAAACTAGAACTTTATGGATTTCTATGTGAACTCCAAATTGGAGGATTAAAATGATGTAGTGGATATTTTTATCCCTTGGTGTAGGCTGTTGATCTCTAACAGAGTTGGTAACATATTTGTACTGCCAGCCCTCCCTTGTGTGCCTGTGTGCCATAGACAGAGCTTTCTGTCCCAGGCTTGATATGGCATCTAGCCCTTCGTAGTTCAAGGTTTCTGAGAGCTGTTCCCAGCAGGCTAGAGTTGCTGTGCAAACGAGTCTCCTAGGTCTAGAAGCTCAGCATGCATCACAGAAATGAGAGAGTTAGATTCTCAAAGCTTGAGTTCACGTTCAAGAGTAGCATTTTTGTTAGAATTTCTGGAACTGGGATATCCACTCATTACCTTCTCTCATCCTCGGTATTTTCCTCAAGACAACAACTACCTGTGATGTACGAAGTCAACAAGCTTTTGTGGGCTGACCAGAGAATGATATTTGTACATGGACCATTCATGCTTCTCCAAAGACCTCATAAAAAATGTCTTTAGAACACAAAAAGAGAACTTGCATTTTTGAAGAGCAGAAGAAATATGTTGAAATCTTTAGCATAGCATTTTTTTTCTTTAAGAAGATGGCATACATTTATTATTAAATAGTGTATATGACTGACAAGTGTGCGGTCCAGTCACTCTCCACCACCATGTCCTGCAGACTGGGGAGTCCATTCTGAGCCCCCAAAGTCCTTTCCATGCTTACACTTCCTCCATGTCCATCAAAGATAAGCAGGACCCTGAGATTTAAGCATCATTGATTAAGATTCATCCGATAGATTTAATTAGTGTGTTTTATTTTGGGTTGGGCTTCACTCTCTTTTGAGTCTGTGGGATTCATGTGTGTGGCTATGGGTCATTTATTTTCGTTTGTAGTATTCCTTCTTCAAGCATTTATACCAGCTTCCCTTCTCTACTACCACAAACATTTGAAGTCTTTATGTGTTGTTGTTGTTGTTGCTTTGGTTTTGCCCTTTGCTGTTATAAGTGATGCTGCTTCTGTTACTGGCTGGGTTGGTTGCTCTTAGGATTTGTGCATGATCGGTGTTAGTAGAGACAACAAAAGCTTCCTGAAGTGCTTGCTTCCTCCAGCTGGTGTGTCAGAGTTCATAGTTCCAATTTCTTGCTAACATAAACAGCCTAAAAGTTCATCCATTTCAGCAACGTTCTTATCTCGTTGTAGCTTGATTTGCTTTTCTCAAAATTCAAATCGGGATGTTTGAGAATGTAGCTGTTAGGAAACTCTGAGGACATAGAGCATTCTGTAATCCAGCAAGCCGTTTTGTGTGTGTGTGTGTGTGTGTGTGTGTGTGGTGTGTGTGTGTGTGTAGGTACCTTTCCTGAGATCAGAGACAAAGAGTGGGAGCTAGCTCTTTCGCTTTGTAGCATGTGGTTTTCTTGGGTTTTATGGGTGGATTATGGTCTCTTTCAGCTTAGTGAAGCATCACAACCAGAGTCTCGGGAACTTCTGAAAACTCTTCTTACATGTGCAAAGTGGTGCTTTTCTGCTGAGAGGCCATTTGTCATGAGATGTACAGAGCATATTTACAAGATCCCATGATGGAAGCAGCACCCATTCTCAACGTTCCTAATGCTGTGACCCTTTAATACAATTTCTCATGGTGTGGTGACACCCAACCATAAAATTATGTCATTGGTACTTCATAATTGTAATTTTACCACTGTTATGAATCGTAATGTAAATAAATATCTAATATGTAGGATATCTGATATGAGACCCCAAAGGGGTCATAACCCACAGGTTGAGAACTGCTGGGCTGGAGTATCACCAGGATTATATTGTATTTTATGATATTTGAAGGTGGGAGTTATGGGCATAAATGTTTCTAGAGTGAGTCCTGCCAGAATCAATTAAATTAAGAATCGAAGGAAATTGATAAATAGAATCAAGAATAGCTAACTATGAAACAATATTTGAGGAAAAAATTTTCCATACATAGTTGTTATAGTTAAGTCTGTGCCATTAAGGGATAGTTCCAAACCCAGGGTCACTCAGACGACCCTGCTACATTCTGTGGGACAAAACAAAAGCGTAATGGGTATGGGAAGGAGATCTGTAAAGAAGTGTGGCTGGCAAGAACAGAAGGGAGATGAGAGGTTGAAGAGAGAGTAAGCAGAATGTGTTATAGACATGTGTGAAATTGTCAATAAAATTTATCAATAAAAAATAGAATTCTTACATTTGAGTAAGGATTTTTTTTTTTCAAGGAGAATTGTAGGTGGCTAAAAACTTTCAGAAAACAAACTAATCAAATCCATCGGTGGCAAAATCTTCCCGTCAGGGGGTCTGGAGAGATTGCTCAGCAGTTAAGAATACTTGCTTCTCTTGCAGAGACTATCCCCAGCAGACACATTGTGACTCACAAACATCTGTAACTCCAGTTTAAGGGGATGTCACACCTTCTTCTGACCCCCGGGCAATGCGGGCACATGATGCACATACGTAAATGGAGGCATAACACTCATGTGCATAAAATAGAAAGTGAACAACTCTAAAAAGAAAAAAAAATGAGAAAAGCCTTCCCATCAGAATTTGAGTACAGAAGTTTCTGTTAAAGTTTGCATGATAATACCACATGTGCTTTCCCATAGAGGTTTGCTTTCTGAAGCTCTCTGGGAGGCTCAATAAAAACTTGAGCCTTTACTATAAATGTTAAAAGATAACAGAAACATGTTTTGTGTTAAATCATTTATTTCATTTTTTAATCATATGTCTCCTATAGACTTAACTATTTCATCAGACATAATCTTGATTAGAATTTTAAAAGAACCACAGTGTCTCCACAGTAACTATTCTTACTGCACACATACTGTTCTTGTTTATTACGAAGAACCACTGCTTAGCACTTGACGCCATAAGGTTCTTAGGGCTTTGAAATGAAGTCGGACGTCTCTTTTCTACGAGGATGGGTTCTTAAGTGGGAGTGGATCTGGGAGGATTCGGGGAGGAGTTAGGAATGAGTCTAGTCCACATCCATTGTCTGAAATTCTTTAAGAATTAATAAAAGTATTTTTCAAAGTCTAGGTCATTCTGTTGGTCTGGGAGGAAATATGTGCCAGTGTAGTAACGAGACCCCCCCCCCTTTTTTTTTTCACCCTTAACACATGACTGCACAAAAGGGAAGCCAGTGTCTTGACTGTTCTTTTTGGAGTGGGAGCAAGCTTTCCTGTTAAAAGGACTCCAGTCTTAAGAAGTGAGCAGATTTGCTGGAATCATGTTTACTTGGAAACAGGAAGTGATTTTTCTCCAGGGTCTTTTGGTGGAATGAGAAGGCAGTTAGCGGAGGAAATGGAGTTGAAAACTCACCTCTTTCCTCCTCCTCTGCAGTCCAATCTACCTGTTTCTCCTGCCACAGCATCTGGAAACATGTGATTGAGATTACTTCCCCCCTTGCACATCAATAGTTTTGGTGTTGTCATGATTTTTTTCCTGCCTGAATTGTTGATACAGGACCGAGATAGGTAGAAGAATATGTCTTATCCAGTGGGATCTTAAAGAGAAAGACACCTTTTATCCTCTCTAGTGACTTGACCTACAGGTAGAGTGGGGCTGCTATTTGTGAGGCATGAATACACTCGTATTTGTTTCATGCACTAAACTCTTAATCGGTGGCTTTAAGGTGCTTCCTGGAAGTTTCTCACTTCCCTGTGTGTGAATCATCTCTGGGCTGATGCCCTGAGCATGAACTGTCTTCCCTTTGGTACCCATCCTACACTCTGATTTGTGAGACTTCCCAGGTTGGAGCCAGTCTTAAGTGCACAGCCCACTGGTTCCGTACGTCATCTTGTCCATTTCTCTTCATTTCTACTGTCACCACCCAGGTCCACATTGTTCTTACTACTTCAAATGGCAGCACCCTCCAAATTGTTCTGCTTCCTTTCTTGCCTACCTGGTCTTCTCACTCATAACAAAGCAAACTTTTAAAACTATAGATCAGCCCATGTCCCTCTCTCCCCCATGTGACCCCTGTTTAAAACTCATCTATGATTTTCTTGGCTCTGTAAATCAAGTGTGAACCCCTATATTGCTCACATCCTAATCTGCCCCCTGTGCACACTCATCACCTACCTCCGGTTCTTTCTGCACCTTCTGGGAGTGACCCTGTGTCTCCTCAGGGCCTTTGTGCTTACTGTCTTTCAGATGGCTCCTTTGGGGACATTCAGGTGGCCTTGGTGCATCCTTGGTGATGCCTTGTTTGATCTGTTCTCCAATCATTTCCTCATCAGCTTGCTTTGGTTTTATAATGTCTCTTATCAGAAAAATCAAAGTCTACTTACTATTTATTTTCTCTGTGCTCCTCATTGAAATGTTAGTCTTTCAGACAAAGGTTTTAGTGTCTCAGCCACCAAAGTACTTACATGAAATTTTTTAAGAAAATGAGGTTATAATATGCAAAGGGTATCTTTTTCACTATTTACTTTTTCTCCTGCATCTGCTAGCTTCATGTGTTTCATTATTGGGTGTTGCATCTCTCTTTTAACAATCCTTTATTCGTGGAATTTTTATCTTAAGATTACATGTATGTGTACAAGTTGGGGATCTTGACATGTATGCTGTCTATAGAAATGCATCCTTGGAGATCTACATAGATAAAGCACAGTGTTGCCCATATGATGCTACATTTACTTAAACAATTACAGTTATTATTAGCTTTATTCACCATGAATATAATCTGTGTCCAGGGATTGATGGAATTACAGTGTTGCTTCCCTCCTATGAAATTACAGTTTGTGGTTAGTTGTGCAATGGCCTCATGTGCATTTGGTTGGCTGGAAGCTGACTTGTTGTTCTTTAGGTCTGACTAGTATTTGTTTCCTGGAATTAGTTTGACAATTTTTATCTTGGTTTTTTTTTGCCTTCTTAATAAAACTGTTTGCTTGTTTGCTCTTTACAAGTGCCTGAGAAGTATTTTTCATTATAGAGAATAATTGCCTTTTATGTGTTTACCAAACAGGGTTTTGCTTAAAGGAGTTGATACTGTTAGTTACTTTGGAATCCACATAGGACATGAATAGTGTTCTGCTTTGATGTATTTATCCTTCCTAGACTTTTTCCTATGGTATATGGGGAGCACAGAGAAAATAAATAGTAATTAGACTTTGATTTTTCTGATCATTGAAGACACTATGGCTGTAGTAATGAATTAGTGATGTGACTTACAACCATTTATTTCTATAGATGGATTTGTCTTCATCCCCTATGAAGTCAAAGAGAATGCCCAAAGACATAACCAAGATCTTCTGATAGCCATGGACCATTGTTTGTTCTCCTTGGGAATGTGGAAGACTTTGCCTTTAATAAAGGCCCACTGAGGCCTGCTCACTGGGAAAACTCGGAGTATTTCCCTGCTGCTGGGCACGGGTTAGAAGCAGGCTGGTCAGGAAACATATGGTGATTTTAGTTATATTGTCTTTCTGGAAGGTATCTAAGCTCTTTTTGTGTTTGTTTGTTTGTTTGTTTGTTTGAGAGTGAGTGATTCTTGCTATATGGCTCCTATTGGCCATCTGCCTCCAGAGTGCTGAGATTATAGCATGTCCAACCACATCTGCTGTCTTAATCTAGTATATTATTTATTTTTTAGTTTTTTATTTTTTGTGTGTGTATGACATGTATGGTGTGTGTGTGTGTGTGTGTGTGTGTGTGTGTGTGTGTGTTTGTGTGTGTGTGTGTGTGTTCATATTTAAGTATAGAAGTACAGGCATATGTCCCATAGTGTGGAGATCAAAGGACAACCTCAGGGGCTCACTTGGGACAGGGTGTTTTTGCTGTGTTGCAGATGCCAGGCAAGCTGGCCAGTGAGCTTCTGGGGACTGTCTTGTTTCAGCCTTCTATTTTGCCATAGGAGCAGTGGGCATATAGACAAGTACGACTGTGCACGCTCTACCTGTAATCTAGGGATTTGAATTCAGGGTCTCATGCTTGCATGGCAAACACTTTCCCCACAGAGCCATCTCCCCAACCTTAACCTAGAGATTTAAGGCACTTTAAATTGTATGTTCTGTGCCTCGTGTTAAGTATCATTATGTTTTAAAAATGTTGTTATCAGACTTTACCATCAAGTCTATCAGATGAGAAAATTTAGTTTTGGAATGCTTAAGTCACTTGCTCAAGTTCATACAGTGATGGGAGATTTGGGTTGGATCTTAGGACACTTCTGATTCATGACACTATGTGTTTAGATCATGTCGTATTGTATCAGAGTGTAATGTGTGTGTCTGTATAATTTGTCCCTATATATGAAACATCTATTGTGTGCTAACAGTCTGGATGCTAGAGGTTGGTCAGGTAGTAAAGCAGATGTTTGCATCTGTAGAGTGAACGTTTAGTGAGAAAAGAAATAAGGTAAAGACGTGAGTTAAAAGTAAAGATTAAGTGGTTTGAACAATAGCAATAACAAAAACATACTGTATGCTGGAGGGGGCTGTATCTATGAGGCGAGTACCTGGGAACCAGGTAGGTTTGCCAAGAAGTTAAAAGTTGAGCTGATACTTGAACTCATCATTGAAGCAATTTGCAGAGTGCATCTTGCAGTATCTGAGGATGTTTTCAATGGGGAAAGACAGAGAGAGGGCTGTTCAGATGGCAGCTCACTTGAGGTATTGAGGTGAAGAGGAGCCAGTGCCAGGTTCGGTCAGCTTCACAGGTCATTGTAAAGCCTTTTACTATGGCTAGAACAAGGGTTTGGGCAGAGGCTTCACAGTCATAGTGCGGAGGCAGAGGGGGCATGCTTTTAGATGTGTCAAAGGGGTTAGGCTAGAGGATGTGTGCAAGGGAGCAGATACAGTAGATAGACTGTAGCGTGGGTGTGTTTTATCCAAAGGCCAGTAAAGAGGAAGGTGAGAAGAGGCGGGGCTGATAGAAAGCAGGGCTTATGGAATCAGCATGCCAGAGGGAAGAAGCTGGGGGCATAGGAGGTGATGATTGTAAGTGATGTGCCTGGCAGGACACTGGAATTGTGGAGGAGGCACAGCATGTGACATACCCCAGGAGCATGCGGTCATGGCCCAAGGGTAGAATCATTTGGTGAGCAGTGGAAGAGATCAGCCACTTGTGTATTGAAATCATCAGGAATTAAGACAGCAGTCTGGGTGAGCGAGATAAGAGTTAGCCGAGAGCTACAGCTATCAAACGAGGCAAGTGTGGCCAAGGAAGCAGAATGCCTAAGACTATCCCGGACAGAGGAGATGGGTTTGGGTACTTTCTGCACATCAGTTCCTCTGGTGCTCACTCAGACTTCAGTTCCAAATTTCCCTTTTCTTTCTTTCCCGAGTATGGTGATATTTTATTTGTACTAAAATGGGTTGGTTACATCTACACCCGAGTGCCTCTAGTTTTAACCTTGATAGTCTAATTATTTGACTAGGTCTTCTGGCTCTTTTGTGGTCTTTCTTCCTACATTTTAGGATCATCTTTTGTGCAGTTTCAGTGCCTCCTCGTCATCCTATGGGATGACTTTGATTTTCCAGCCAGGAGGTTGATGTGTGGAAAAGAAAAAGACCGTTTTCCCTGCTCAGGGACCCCTCTTCCCCAGTCTGTGCTCCCCTCAGGGAAGGGGGGGTGTCTTAATTACTCTCTTCTTTGCCTCTCAGTATTGTCTTGGCTTTGGAGGGTTGTTCCTAAGTCTTGATCACTCCTTAATATTAGTGTCCCAAGATACACAGCCACCTCTTCCCAAGCTGTTCCTCTCCTTTTAGAGAACAGTTAGCCTTTCACTTAAGTTCAAACTGTCTCTACCCACCTGCCTTGGCAGGCTGCCCAGTTCTTTACTGCCCAGCACTAGCCAGTGGGTGGGACCTCTCTTCTCTCTTCCTCTTTCAAGTTGGAACTTAATTATGTTGCATATATACCTTGAACACGTGACCTAAAGATAATTGTGTACAGTATTTTTATAGTGATTTTTGTGGGAAAATTTTTATAGTTTGCAGTTTTCTTCTTGTGTCTTTGTGTACGTGCTCAAAATGAGCTTTGGATTTTGGACTGGGGATGTTCCATTCATAGTGAGGTTCTGTGAGTGATAGCAGCTCTTCCTCCTTTACGTCACTCAGCATTTGTTGTGGTTCCTTGTCCATCTATGTGGTTCCCTGTCCATCTATGTGGTTCCCTGTCCATCCATGTGGTTCCCTGTCCATCCATGGGGTTCCCTGTCCATCTATGTGGTTCCCTGTCCATCCATGGGGTTCCTTGTCCATCTATGTGGTTCCCTGTCCATCCATGGGTTTCCCTGTCCATCCATGGGTTTCCCTGTCCATCCATGTGGTTCCCTGTCCATCCATGGGGTTTCCTGTCCATCCATGTGGTTCTCTGTCCATCCATGTGGTTCTCTGTCCATCCATGTGGTTCCCTGTCCATCCATGGGGTTCCCTGTCCATCCATGTGGTTCTCTGTCCATCCATGTGGTTCTCTGTCCATCCATGGGGTTCCCTGTCTATTTATGTGGTTAACTGCCCGGTATCTGCTTATTTCTGTTTTTTTTTGGCCTATGCTTATCCAATCTTAAGTTTATTTTCATTCCTCTGAAAATATAATTTGTAGGGATTTCCTACCCCCACCCCCCTCATCTGTTCTGTGCATCTGGATAGTGGAGGGAAGGAAGGAAGGATTCAGAATCAAGCTTCTGCTGAGTTCCTAAAGGAAGCCGACATCTGTCCTTAGTAACTTAGAAACAACTGCGTGGCATCTTGCCAGTGAGCACAGCTCAGACGCTGGGACAGAGGTAAGGGTTCGGAAACCATTGCCATGTGTGCTTGAGGTGACCTGGTGACTCAGCTTGTCCTCTGCTGCTGCTTTCCGACAGAATAGCTGCGCTGTCTCCTGTGTGTGAGAGGAGGAAGCAATTCGATATCAAGAATGCTGGATTACTGCAAGGTGTAGGACATCCCCACAGCCCAGACCTTCTCTGTTGGCTTCTTACCCAGTTCCACTCTGTAGAGCCAGGACCTCACCAAGCAACTCAGCAATTTACTCAAGAGCAGAGCGGCTCAGCAGTGCATGTGTTAACACAGGAATGCAGAATGTCCTTGCCAAGAAGTCCAGCCTGTCATGTCTGCTCATCTGGAAATCCAGTTTAAAAAAAAAAAAAAAAAAAAAAAAAAAAAGACTTGCTTTTGAGCTTTGTTATTAAGAACCAGATCCACAGAATTACCCTCTATTAATCCAGTGTAGCAGTAAACTATACTTTGCTGACTTACATGTCTTTCTCCCTGGGGTGGGGAGCTGATGAGAAACCTAGACATGTTCTAGACCTGAGATTGCTTTACAGAGGAAGGGTGGTATGTCTGCAGGGATGTTGAGCTGGGCAGCAGAGGGCCGGACGCTAGGGACTGGGCCTCTGAAGGCAAAGGTTTCTCTTTCCTCTCCACCAGGAAATGGCCTCCATAGTTTGCTTGGTGCTTGAACCCTCCAAGACAATTAACTCCACTGTGCTGAGTCACAAGACAGGACAGGACAAGAGATAAAACACTTTGAAAAGAGGCCACTAAGTTTTTAGCAGCCAGTGTGTGTGTGTGTGTGTGTGTGTGTGTGTGTGTGTGTGTGTGTGTGTGTGTGTTCTCTTGGAAACTTTTCCACATGTGATCTGCTTTTTGGGGATTAGAGCAGAGTTTTCTCGATATTAAATAAGCCAAGTTCATTTGACTTTTCCCATAAAATTGTTTTGTGTTTTACACATTTTCAACAAAGTGAGCATTCCCTGCATACTTCATGCTCCACAATGAACCTGAATTTCAGCTTTCAAACTTGCTAGTAAATGCCTTGCATTCTTACAGAGATCTAGGTCATTTCCAATTGTTCCCATACATTTCCTTCTAATACTCCAAATCACCCTGTAATACAGGTAGGAACTGATGAAGGAAGATTTGACTCTTTTAACATTTAAGGCTTTTTCTAGTTCTGTTTCGATTTTGTATGTCACTTGTAGCAGCTGCTGGGTACATGCCACTGTCAGGCACCAGCTGACTCGTCCCTCCTAATTAAGATGTGTTCCCGCTGATGTCTTTATCATTACCTCTAATTCCAGCAGTATATTGTAGATTGTTGTAGTTAAGGTGACTATTACTGTGATGAAACACCATGACCAGAAGCAACTGGGGAAGAGAGGGTATATATTTGACTTACATATCCTGAATCACAGTCCATTGAGAAAAACCAAGGTAGGAACTTGGAGGCAGGAGCTGATGCAGAGGCCATGGAGGGGTGCTGCTCACTGGCTTGCTCCTCATGGCTTGCTCCTCATGGCTTGCTCAGACTGCTTTTGTATAGAACCCAGGACCACCAGCCCAGGGATGGCACCACCCCCAATGGGCTGGGGCCTCTCACATTAAACACTGCTTTTAAAATTGTGCTCTGTGCTTGCCTTTAGCCTGATCTCAAGGAGGCATTTTCTCAATTGAGAGTCCCTCTTCCCAAATGGTTCTAGCTTGTGTCAAGTTGACATTAAAACTAACCAAGACCTGAATGCTACTGAATTCTCCTCAAAGCATGAGTCACAACGGTTAATAAGGATACTCTTACTGCTCACTTCTGACTCACAAGAGAAAATGGCCAACCACTTGCTTCTGTTAGTGCCCATGCGCCTGTTCTCATTGTCTCCAGGACAAGCTGCTTCTCCCTGTTGTTTGTAGTTAATGACAACTGAGAATTGGGTGGTTTCTGTGCAGGAGAGTGCCAAGCAGCTGTGGCTGGAGTGATGAGGTAAATGCCCAGAGTCAGCAGCAGGAAGTGGAATCACATTCCCAAGCCGGGCTGACTCAGGTGCCCTTGCCGGTGGCCTTTCCTGGGGGGTGCAGACTTGTCCGTCCTCTGTGGAGTGTAAGACTGAATCGGAGCGTCAGGGTCACACAGGGTTTCACCAACCATTTTGTTTCGGACATGTCACAGTTCTGTCATTCTGGATTCAGTGCTAGAAGACGGTGGTGGTACATTCTGCCCTTGGCTGTTTGGAGGTTCTTTGCAGGTG
This sequence comes from Peromyscus eremicus, assembly GCF_949786415.1. Classification (NCBI taxonomy): domain Eukaryota; kingdom Metazoa; phylum Chordata; class Mammalia; order Rodentia; family Cricetidae; genus Peromyscus; species Peromyscus eremicus. The sequence goes on along the minus strand of NC_081424.1, from coordinate 32,343,247 downwards.
CTCTATGTGGGTGAGAGCAGGCTCTGTGGTCCCCAGCAGCCTGTCATACTCCCTTGTCAAACGTTTGCAAGAGCTCCACATCCCCCAGGTTGCACCTGTACAGAGCCCTCACCCCGTGTACCTGTAATTTGAAAGTACTTACACTTTGTTATAAAGTATTTTTCTTATATCCTTGTCCACTAGAGGGCAGCACATCCGCACGTACTTAAGAAGCAACAATGGGAGCCGCTTGTTTTTGATGAAACAATAAAGCACTTTTGGGTGGATGTGTTGGAGATACTGTTAGGTTATTGAAAAATGTAGTATATTCCATAAAGCCCCCTCCCTGGAAGTGAGCAATAGTACACACAGTACAAAATGGCAGACCATGGCAAAAGTGATTTATTTATTTCATTCTCATAGAAGTCTTGATTTACATTTTCCTCTTTTGTAGTAAATTAGGAATTTCTAGAGTTCCTTTTGTAATTTGAAAAGTATTCCTTAATATTTATGCAGCATGTTCATCTTTAATTGAGTCTATTCCAGTTGAAATGGAATACCACTGCCCTGTAAACTCCAAAACCACCTAGACCGTAAACTGAAAAGGAACCATCCAGAGATGGGGAGGAGCATTGTTTTTTCCAGATCACTAGCCTGCTTGCCATCAGCCTGGCAGCATCTTGCCTTTTCCCTGAAGGCATATTTTCCCTTAGGTATCTTTGTGTTGTATGATCGGCTGAGTTGGGCCAAAGGAATCCCATTAGCCAATTATCCCCATCACTCTCCAAGAGAAAGACATCTGTGGAAGCCCTGGGGTCACAAAATAACACCATGGTAATAGAGTCTTCTATAAAGAAGTTCATCAGCAATGCAGAATAACTGTAACCCAGCTTCTAAATTAACAACGTAACAGATGAGACTAGTCTGCTCAAGCCTGTGCCTCCCAAGCACTAGTAACACATACTTTCTGAAAATTGTAGGGGTTCAGCTTGATGCCTAAGCATCCCCTGTGGAAAGTTTGCAACATTGTTAAGTATTTATGCCAAATAGACTTAGTAACATAATTAGTTCTTAGTGCATTCAGGGCTGAGTGGAGCTTGTGAATACAGAATTTAGTTAATATTTAATAAATCAGAGCGGGGATGTCAGCTTTTCTATTAAAGCATCAATTAGTAAATATTTTAGACCTTTGCAGGCAATGCGCAATTTCCTACAAATTCTTCATTTTGTTTTTGTGTTTACTCTTTATATTTAATAGCCATCTTAGCTTGGAAAACTGTACAAAACCAGATCCTGAGCTCATCAGGGCATTTGATGACCTTGGTACAGGAAGGTAGTGATAGCGGTGTGAAGAATGATGATGCCAGCATTTTGTTAGTTCATAGCACCACAGGAAACAAAAGCAGGCCAGAGTGGGCCTTGCCGTCCCCTGGTGGTGCATGGAACTCACTTGGGGTGCTGAGTCCATGCAGTCTCCGCTCGGCTTCTTACCTAATTGCTTGTTCAAGTTAGGGACACTTGACTTTTGACTCCTCTGTGTTGACCAAACACTCAGACCAGGAAATGACCCCTTTCAGTATTTCTATCACACTGAAAAAATACCAATTTGAATGCCAGGAAATCACTACTTGAATCCCAGATCCTTTACCAAAAGCAGTTTCTTGTACATCAGTTATTCTCTATGGCTATCAATGTCTTTGTCAAATGAGATTGAGTCAATATCATCTCTCTCTGTCTCTGTCTCTGTCTCTGTCTCTTTCTCTGTGTCTCTGTCTCTGTCTCTGTCTCTGTCTCTCTCTCTCTCTCTGTTCCTGTGCCCAGTGCAGTCCCTAGTAGACTGAGTGACAGCATTGTTCAGAGTGTGGACCAGAGTCTAAGTGTAACCCGTATACAACAGTGGAGAGAATGCATAGGAAAGGAGACAGACAGTTAAAACAGGGCTCTAGGCCAGTTAAGGCAGCCAGCTGGCCCCGTGAACACTTTGGGGGGAACACACTGTTGTCCTTTTACACGTCCTTGATCCTAATGCAGCTATTTATGGCAGACAAAATTGTAAGTAAGGACGGCTTTGAACAATAGACTTCTACCTATGAGACCAGTCCAGACCATCCATAGTCAAAGAACTAAATAGAAGGTGGCCAAGGAGGACTGAAGCTATATCTTGGTGGCTGGGATAGAGTTAGGTCTCTACCATGGTAAAGCTACAAGTTGATCATGTAAATGTCTGATCAAAGACACCTGCAAGGTTAATAATGGCAACACTGGCCAGGACTAACAGCTTACAGCCAGTCAATGTCATCACCTAACAAAGCATAAGTCAGATATAGGCAGAGGAGGAAGCTTCAACATCTCTTAACTTGGTGGGTAGGCCATGGACAGGGAGGGCATGGCCATCAATCTGGTTGGGCCAGGGGCCATGCATAGAGTGTCTGTGCCCTCTGTTGTCTTGGCTGTTGATAGATAGCCTAGAGAAGTAACCAAGCTTAACAGTTACCTCAGCCTTTGTCCAGTTGCTGACATAGCCATGTAAAGACTTTAGACGAGGAAGTTCAAAGGCCTTTTCCTCTCCTGGAAACTCTTCCCTGTCTTGGAATTTTCTCTCACTTTTCCTTAATTCCTGAATTCTCCTTTATAAAACGTGTTTTCACTTGGCGTACTCCCAGGAGTGTCCATATCTCTAATCTTCACTGGAATAAGACGAGGAACAATGTTTGGTGACCACGAGTGTCTGGAAACCTAGGTCCTTGGGTCACGCAGTACTGGGTTGTGATAGCTTCTGTCACACACAGAATCCCTGAATTATTGATGGTTTTACAAGTACAGACCAACCAGCTGTCTTGTAGATTATCCCATAGTCTAAATTGGTCCGATTTCATCCTCATAGTTAGACTTGGGTTAAACATTTTGGTAATATATATATGGACGCTGTGACTCTCTCACCACATCCTGCCATATGGTTCCTAATGCCATTTCGTCCCGTGTTGGTGCTGACTTTGAGCTTTTGTTTTAAACAATACATCTATCAGTGGAAAGGTTATCTCTTAAATATCATCTCTCAGGGATGGCTGAGACTGCTTGTGGTTTTAGCATTCTTTAGTTTACCCTTACCTGTGTGAATTGTTACACAGATGACTGAAAATCACGTTTCTAATTGTGTTATACACTTCTCATTTAAAGTGGTAATGCTTACTTTATGTTATAGTAAAATATGTCATTGTCATAATTATTGTCCCATAACTTTTATGCTGGTAGATTCAAGTAAAACTTACATGTACTACTCTCGGGTCAGTCTTTGTAGCACAGGAAAGAGATTGCCATTTTGGGTCATGAGCACAGTTTCACACGTCAATGTGAACATCTACTCAGTTTTCTCTTGGAAAATCAGTCTGTTGCTGTTACTGATTAGACAGAAAAAAACATTTACTTTTTCTCTTTTTCAGTTATTATTATCTACCATTATGCCTTTGATTTTCTTTCTTTTCATCATTTAATTACCTTATTGCTTCTAATGTAATATTCTCTGTGGCTGCACCTTTTCTAACAATTATTCATTAATTTCCTATTATGACAGCCGTGGAAATACAAAGGACTCTGAATCAACTTGGAACCCCTCAAGATTCACCAGAATTGAGGCAACAGCTGTAAGTTTTGTTTCTTGGGTTTTTGTTTGTTTGTTTGTTTTGTTTTGTTTATCTTATAAGACAGGGTTTCTCTGTGTAACTACCCTGGCTGTCCTGGAACTCACTCTGTAGACTAGGCTGACCTTGAACTCACAGAGATCCGCCTGCCTCTGCCTCCAGAGTGCTGGGATTAAAGGTGTGTGCCACCACTGCCCAGCTTGGTTTTGTTGTTGTTTGTTTTTTGTTTTAAGACAGGAAAAAGAGAATCTGCTTTTGTGGTGGCTTTTTATTGGAGAAAATGATGGAAAATTAATAAGCTAGGAGGATTGCTGAGAATTTAAAACCAGCCTGAGCTACAGAGTAAGTTTCAGACCAGCCTGGGCTACACAGTGAGACTCTGTCTCAAAACTTAAACACACGGTTGGGGATTTAGCTCAGTGGTAGAGCGCTTGCCTAGCAAACACAAGGCCCTGGGTTTGGTCCTCAGCTCTGGAAAAAAAAAAAAAAAACACCACAATTTGCACACAGACACACACACACACACACACAAGTTACATATGTTTCAGTAAATATGCCATTAGGAATAATAATAGTACTTTGTGTGTTTTATAGATTTTATAGTATTGTTAATCTTTTCTCATCCGAACTTTGTAAAATGTGATGTTCACATATAGAACCATTTCTAGTAAGGAAGATCTCTCTTTCAGAGCCTTGGTGATAATGCCCAATATCTGCCAGAACCTCTTAAGTCCTCAGCACTTTAATAGCTACAGATTACAACTCACTCACACACACACACACACACACTCATGTACACACACAGGGTCACAGACACACACATACACATACAGGTATACGAACACACAGACACACACACACATACATACACATACAGACACATACAGACACATACACACGTACACATACACACAGCATTATCTCCATACAACAACTAGCTAGAACAAAAGTACAAAGAAGATATAAAAATGTATATAATAGAAACTCACGTTTTTTAAAAAGTACCATTTGAAGTATTTGTAGTTGTCTGTAGTTTTTTATGTTTTATTTTCTGCAATAGAAGGGATTTGGGGGTGACTCATAGCTAATACACCATCACTGATTGAAATGCAATGGCAGTACATACTAAGCAGTCACATTATTGTTGTGAAGTTAACAGCGGAAATTCTGAATCCATAGACATGATCGTGCAGGCTGCCTTTTGAGGACTTAGAGAAGCAGGTCTAAGCACGGGCATTTGGTGTCTAGAGCTGTGAGCTGGCTATTATTCTTCCTCACTAGCTCTATACTGGCATCTGCATCTGAGCATCTTTTTATTGTGAACCTCACTGGCAGTCCACGTGTAACGGAAGGGATGTGCAAGGGAGGCCCTGGTGTCATTCCTAAGCATCCCTTTAATGCAAGATTATATTGTTGGATATCAAGTTTTTTCATTACAATTTGTACTTTTTTCTTTACAAGTTATCTAGGAAAATGCAGGTCTAGGTGTAATTTACCCCTTTTGTTGTATTCAGGTCTGTTAATAAGGAAGCCCTGGTAGATCTTCTCCATCAAGTTTAACTACTAGTAAATTTGTACTATCACCACTTCTCCATCTTTGTGTTTGTGGAACATAAGTGTTCACATAAAAAAAATAAGACATATGGGCTGGAGAGATGGCTCAGAGGTTAAGAGCACTGACTGTTCTTCCAGAGGTCCTGAGTTCAATTCCCAACAACCACATGGTGGCTCACAACCATCTGTAACGAGATCTGATACCCTCTTCTGGCCTGCAGTCATACATGCTGTATACATAAGAAATAAGACATTCAAGATGTACCTCATACCTGGGAACTGGACAAGAACAAATAGTCCTCCTTCCTCAGATGCCCTCCCAGGGGAGACACAGAGACGAGCTGTACACATTGTCAGCCTCTCAGACATAAAGGACCAGATAGCCAGCACTGTCCTGACTACATGCCCTTCTTACTGGAGTCATTTCCATTGATAGCTGATGATTGTTACTTATAGGTAATAACAATGCATATTTATTTCTCTAAGCGTGGTTATTCTGGGTGAATGAAGACCTTTCTATGTCATAGTTCTTAATATTTATAAAAAAATATAACTTAAAGATTTGGTTTGGCAGGAGAAATTGACAGCTTGCTCAGAAAACTATGAGTACTTCAATAGTTTATAGTTTGAAACTATGAATACTCAGACAAAAAACTAGTTCTACAGCCTTTTACTAGGGTTGACACAAAGTGGCAGAGTTCTTCTTTGGCTATGATGTGGTTTTGCCTTGTGTTTCTCCTTTTGGTTTTTCTTTTCACTTTAGGCAGCAGAAGCAGCAGTATACTAACCAACTTGCGAAAGAAACGGATAAGTACATTAAGGAGTTTGGATCACTGCCTACCACCCCCAGTGAGCAGGTACCAGGCTTTAAGATGCGTGTTTTGATGTACTGAATGTGAAAAAAATTAAATGCATGGTCGGATCTTTGAACTGTGATGCTACAAAGGAAGTTTAGGTGACCAAAAACTTGTATTTGAGATTAGTTACAAGAACACAAAACTGTATTTAGTTATTCAGGTAGTATCATGTGGTTCCATAAAGCAGAAATTATTTCCATGTAGTTGCCCTGACCCATAATTAAGTGCATACTGAGAAAATGCCTCCTGCGTAATTGCTTCCTGGCTTTGCAGGGCTGTCTACGCCCCCTCCTCTCCCCCCCCTCCCCCCCCCCCCCGCCCCTCACACACACACCCAGCATACCTGGGGGCACAGTTAGCTCCTTGCTTACTTACTGCAAGTTATTTTGTGTATATATATATACATGTATAGATAGATAGATAGATAGATAGATAGATAGATAGATAGATAGATAGATAGATTTTATTTGCCTAAAAAAGGGGGATTACCTAAAATTAAGGCCTTGACCCATTTATCAGCCACTATGAAAGTCTAAAGTGAGAAATCCTGTGGGGCAGACCTTTCGCCTCAAGATAAAAGTGCAAGTGTTTGAGCCCATTAGAAAGGTGCCTGAGAGTCCATCAGATAGTCTCTGTAACTGGAGACTGAGTGACAATTTTAGGATCAAATAAAGAGCCAAAGAGTCATGAAGCAGCTGTTGCAGATCCCAGTGAGCTTCTCAGTTTGACCCAGCAGGCTGTTTTTCTCCCTTCCCTCTAGCGTCAAAGAAAGATACAGAAGGACCGCTTAGTGGCGGAATTCACAACGTCGCTGACAAACTTTCAGAAGGCCCAGCGGCAAGCTGCTGAGAGAGAGAAAGAGTTTGTTGCCCGAGTGAGAGCCAGCTCCAGGGTATCGGTGAGTGTGATGAGTGATGTGGTCAAGGCATGATATTTGCATCATCCTGATGTGCAAAGTTGTAGAGATCTGGGGCACTCTTAAATCTGTGACTATTTTAAGGGATATCTCCTCGGGTTTTAAGAAGATTAATGTTGTATGTTGTTGTAGTTACACACTACATAAAAATAGAAAAACCTGTTTGTCAAAGGTTAGAGGTCAAGTCCAAGTGGTCTTTTCATGGCAAGCTGGTTTGAGGCTTGGTGCTCGGGTGTGTGCTGGGGTACGATGATGAACTCAGTGCATGTGCCAAGGGATTCTGAGAATGAATATGAGCCTGGGAACTTTTGAGTTAATCTAGTTTTCAATTCTCACAGGATCCACCATTAGTTGGTGTTTCACTCTTTAATACAGAGTTTCACAATGACATTAAGTATTAGCTAAATTATATTTATTATTGGGTCCTTGTAAATAGCGAATTCCCTCCTCGTCAGTTTAAGATACTATTTTGTCATTACTTAAGCAGAACCTATCCTTCCCTGCTCCCATTGCACATGCACACACCCATATGTATGCACACACATGCACACACTCACATGTGTGCACACACATGCACACATACCCACCCAAAATACAGACAAGCCATCTTAAGGGAACCTCTGAGTGTTGTTTACTTTCCCTCATTCTTGCTTTCTTTCCATCTTCTAACTAAATTATTCAGGGTGGTTTTCCTGAAGACAGCTCAAAAGAAAAGAATCTTGTATCCTGGGAAAGGTAAGAAATTTAAAAAAAAATATATAAATCAAAAGATAATTTTTCAAGTATTATATATTATAGTTCATGAAGCAGAAAGAGAGCTTTTATTGTATTATAAACATAAACAGCTTATTATTTATAAGTAAATAGTAAATTTGGGAAATATTAAATATTTATAAAGTATTTATTATGTAATTTGTAACTGGATCACCCAAATAAACTTATTTACTTAATTTTAAGAATAAAATATTCTTATGTGAAGTTACCAAGTATACTTTGTAATACTTAAGTGAGTCTAAACTATATATGATGAAACCATGAGTGTAATGAAAATGAGGTAAAATATCTTTTTATACTTAGAAGTTTTTATTTATTTATTGAGGTTTCTTTGGAGACAAGACCTCACTGTGTTGTCCAGGCTAGCCTGGGATTCACTGTGTAGCCAGGATCGGCCTTACATTCTAGATCTTTCTGTCTCAGCTTGTCGAGCTTACAGGATTACAGGCATGTACCACCATGCCTGACTTTTTAAACTTTTTTAAGTGAACAATATTCTGGTCTTGAGGATCAAAATGTCCCATTTAGTGGATATTAAGTCCTCTTTCTGTATTTGTTTTTATAGCCAAACACAGCCTCAAGTCCAGGTCCAAGATGAAGAAATTACAGAGGATGACCTCCGCCTTATTCATGAGAGAGAGTCTTCAATCCGGCAGCTGGAAGTAAGCCTTACAGCCGTGCCCCACTGCTGCTCTGTTCTTTGAGCACGTTCACAGACCTCAATAATGCCGGGGAAGAAAACTCTAAGAGTATCTGTCAGTTTGGTGAAATTTCTAGTATAGAGTTTGGCATAACTCCTGTTTAAGAAATGATGCTATTGGTGCTAGGGTGAGAAGCCATATTCCTTCCACACTGTTAAATCATTCACAGTTCTCCTTAGTGTTGAGAAAATACCATTTTAGAAATAAACGTCTGTCTGGGGAATCTGGGGAACTAACACCCTTCAGCATATACACCATCCCTCCATGAGTAAGACTTTTACAGTAACATTAAAAAAAACTATGTTTCCTTTTAGGGTGTCTACTGTATCACAGAGATGAAGGGTATCTTAAGTTGTTGTTCTTGTAGAAGCAATCTGGCCCCTAAGAACTGGGCCAAAAATGGTTACCAGTGGCTACAGTTCACTGAGTGTCTTCCATGTGCCAAGGCACTGTGATAACTGTTAATTTTCACATTCCATCCTCATAAAAGAGGAACTAAGGCCACGATAGCTGTGCAAACTTCCTTATACAAAGAAAGAGTGTCTTTAATCGGGAGAAATAAATAGGTATATATTGAAGAAAAGTAAAGCTATAATTTCTCTATCCATTAAACTTATAATTTGTTTACCCACCAATGACATTTATAATTTCACTATAGTCTGTTGGGTATTCAGATTTATTAATGTAGGGCTTTACATTTATAACTAATGTTGTATTCATTGAAACTGTCAAAGTGATGGGTGAATTTCTTATTGAAATATAAGAATACTCATATTCTTCTAAGCAAATATTGCCTGTGACAAGAAAACTTATCAGGTTGGACCCTTGTACCCCATGGCCTTCCTTGTTATAGGTCCTCAGTTTTCATCCTCCTCACTTGATACTGTGAGTGTCACAGACTTACTTTGAACAACTGGTGGCATCCTGAGGATTGTTAGGACTGCTTATAGTGGTATATTTTCTAATGTTCCCAAAATTAATATATTACTTCTGAATGGATACTTGTATATGTATGAGTGGGGCTAAATTTATTCCTTTCCTTTTCTTTTGAATTTCCTCATTTGTGGGAGTGGGGACCAAATTTCTAATAATGCATAATAATGTGCACTTTTTGTCTTAGGCTGATATTATGGACATTAATGAAATATTTAAAGACTTGGGGATGATGATTCATGAACAAGGAGATGTGATTGGTAAGTCCTGCTGCTGTGGACTGTGAGGTGGGAGAGCAAGTTACCTGCAGTTCCGCTGCAGCAGCTTTCTCAAGCAAGAAACCACTCCCTTACTATCTCTGGGCTCTCTGAAATCAAAGGTGTAGTCTCTACAGTTTGCTGCCCTGGCCTCTGTTTGCAATCCTGCGGATGGAGTTTAACCAGGGCCTCCTGCTGCTGGGACCATAAGGCCCCATGTGGCATCCCAGTCTACTCCAGGGCGGCAGTTTCATTCTTATCCAAATCTAGCGCTGTCATACTGAGAACTGGGGGAACCCATGATATTGGTAATTGTGTATGCTGTCTTGTTTTATGGGAAATAGCTATTTGCCTGGTCATTTGTCCTATCGACTACCAAACAGTTTTTGATAGATTCATGTAGCTCATTTAGATGCTAGGGGACTGAGACCCCTGGCATTAAAGCTTTCGGTTTGGGATATAACCATGGAAATGGGTGGGTGGGGTAATAAACAAGGTCATTTAAAAATAAGTGTGGGAGCTGGAGGTAGAGTTCAGGGGGTAAAATGTAGCTAGAGTTTTCCTGCCTGGCCCACAGTCAGGACAAATCTCTCTCACCCACCAGTCCTGCAGCCGCTCAGACTCAACCAAGTAAACACAGAGACTTATATTGCTTACAAACTGTATGGCCATGGCAGGCTTCTTGCTAACTGTTCTTATATCTTAAATTAACTCATTTCTATTAATCTATAAGTTGCCACGTGGCTTGTGGCTTACCGGTATCTTAACATCTGCTTCTCATCATGGTGGCTGGCAGCGTCTCTCTCTTCAGCCTTTCACTTCCCAGAATTCTCTTCTCTTCTTGTCCCGCCTATACTTCCTGCCTGGCTACTGGCCAGTCAGCATTTTATTTATACAGAGTGATATCCACAGCAGTAAGAGTTCTTGTGCAAGCATGGGGATCTGAGATCAGAGTCCACAGGAAAGAAAGCTGGGTATGGCGACACATGTTCCTGACTCTAGAACTCTGAAGTGCAAAGGCAGGATCTTTGAGGTTTGCTCCCTGCAAACTTCAGGTTCAGTGAGAGGCCCTCTCTTAAAGGAGTAAGCTGGAGACTGATAGAGCAGAACACTTGACATCCTTCTTGGCCTCTGTACACACAGATGCATGTACCCAAATATACATGCACATGTACAGCTCGTGCGTGTGTACACACACACACACACACACACACACACACATACACACAGAGAGAGAGAGAGAGAGAGAGAGAAAGAGAGAGAGAGAGAGAGAGAGAGAGAGAGAGAGAGAGAGAATGGTAGAGATGGCTCAGTTAGTAGAATAGCTTGGTACACAAGCCGTGAGGACCTTATTTCAGACCCCTAGCACCTATATAAAAAGATTGAGCATAATGTGGGCACATGCTACCCTTGTCCTAACCCTAGAACTAAACAGGCAGAAACAAGAACATCCCTGGAGCTCACTGGCCAGTTAAGTCTTGCTGAATTAATGAGCTCTAGATTCAGTGAGAGGCTCACTGAATCAAAAAGTCGTGAGAAAGACATCTAAGGAAGACACCTGAAGTCAACCTCTGGCCTCCACACCCATGTGCACAAGTATGTGCACACTGGACATGTACATACATACACAGAGTAAGTGGTCGATTTGTAGAGAGATCAGGGTATTAGTTAGAAAGGTCCACAGCTGAATAATGCAGTCACCAGCTGTGACACTAAGAGAAGTATTGAAAACATCACTGAGCCAGGGGTCATGGTATTCAAGAACCGAAGAAGCTATGAGATCTTTGAATGTCTGCTACCAAGGAGGGCTAGAAGAATGTGGCACACTGGCCTTTAAAACTGAGAGTCTCCAGTCCTGCAGATGGTTAGAACAGAATGGAAAGGAGGGTACCACCCTGAAGGCCTGTGGGTCCTGGGTGGGGACTTCACTTGATTGAAGTTAGGTCAATAAAAACAGAATGAATTAAAGTTATCAGATTCGTACTGCGAAGCTGGCCACTGTACCAGGCAAAGCAGGCAGAGCTTGGGTTTATGTGAATGATTTGAGGTGGGTTGCATTTGCAAGAACAAACACAAAGCTGAGGAACACTAGCAGGACAGTTCGATGAAATAAACATACAAAGGCCTGAACTCCAGTATGTGGGCCCTTCCTTGGTCCTGAGGAGAGTGTTCCTTGAGAAGCTGAGGTACCTTTTTTCCTATGTGATGACCATAGTCTTTGGACCTGGGGAGAAGAGGGCTGATCTGTCTTGCACATTGGTCTTGAGATAGTGCAAGCTCTGGGACTAGGAGCTTATGCTGTCGCTGATCTGATATTTGCAAAATGACAGTACTTTTGTTGTGTCCAGTAGAGCTAGAGAAGATGGTTAAGGTCCTTTGTTTATGCATTTGCGTATTGGTTGGATTACATCTTTTCTTTAAATGTCTGCTGAATTAAACTTGGTGATTTATTGTTAGCACGTCAGTTCGTGTTTAACGATTCTCTTCTGTGTGTGTGTGCGTTTTATTTTAAAGACAGCATAGAAGCCAACGTGGAAAGTGCAGAGGTGCACGTCCAACAGGCAAACCAGCAGCTCTCAAGAGCAGCCGATTATCAGGTAACGTTAACTGTAATACATTGTAACCTTAAATGTAATACATTGCATCCTTAACTGTGATACATTGTAACCTTAACTGCAATACATTGTAACCTCAACTGTAATACATTTTCTTACAACTTTGGGTTTTGGCTTAGACTTGAAGGGGCTGCCTATGCTGACTGTAGAATTGTGGAAGGGGAGGATCAAAATATGCCTGTCAATTTAAAATCGGTTTGGGCACGCGTATGCTCACATTGATCCGCAGAGACAGGAAATCATGAGGCTTGCAAGAGACTACTCCTCCAAGCTTTTCCCGTTGTGGGGGTCCCTGCAAGCATCACGGATGGCAGGGAAATAGTCTGGGTAAGGTAAAAATGAAACTTGGGTCAGCACAATTTAGCCGGTGCTGCATGAAAAACTTCTGGAGTCTGATGCTAAGCAACTTATTTTTCACATACTTAAGCACAGTGAAACTTTGGGGAGAAGTATCCACGTGAGAATTACCACAGCAAAGCTTTAGGCCTGGCTACATCAAAGTGCATCTCTTTAGCAAAGCACCTCTGACCTTCACATAAGAATGAGTTCTAAGGCCGGGCAGTGGTGGTGCATGCCTTTAATCCCAGCCCTTGGGAGGCAGAGGCAGGCAGATCTCTGTGAGTTCGAGGCCAGCCTGATCTACAAAGTGAGATCCAGGACAGGCACCAAAACTGCACAGAGAAACTCTGTTTCGAAAAACCAAAACAAACAAACAAACAAAAACAGAATGAGTTCTATTGACTAAGAAGCAGTGCTCAGGAGTCTGGGCCTAGGGAGGAAAGGTTTGTAATATGCATAAAGATGGGTTCTATTGACTGACAAACAATGCCCAGAATTCTGGTGGTTTCTATGAGGGCTGGCTTTACAGAATAGCAACGATTACCAGGTATTAACATATCCATTCACATCCTTCTGGATGGAAAACAGTGTCAGTTTCCTCCATTAAAGAAAAAAAAAATCCATGAATTTAACAGTTCTGGTTTTTCTAGTACCATCTGTAAGCTGTGCCCTCTATCTCCCATGATGGTCTCTGATGTGACAGTGACAGCCACACATGGAGAGACCTCTTGGATCACCTTCCCCCTCATTTCCCATTCTTCCTTGTTACTTTTTAGTTTTGATTTTTCAAGACAGTCTCTCTGTGTAGCCCTGGCTGTCCTGGAACTCACCGTGTAGACCAGGCTGGCCTCGAACTCAGAGATCCACCTACCTCTGCATCCCAAATGCTGGGGTGAAAGGCGAGTACCACCACCGCCCGGCCCACCTCTTTTTCTTCCCTGTCAGTGTCCTCCAGACCGAGGTGACAAAGGTCCTTGGCCTGGAAAGGTCTCTTCAAAGTCCCTGGAGACTATGTTAGCTGGGAGTGTCGTTAATCATCACATACTATGTCAACATGCAGCAGAGACTTTCAATAGATATAAATTTATTTCTCAAGGGAATCTCATTAATATTAGGAGTCCATATGTGTCTGTGCACTTCAAGTCATGCTTCAGATACTATACAGATATTAAGGCTGTGAACTATTAACAATTGTACAGTATGTAGACCTTTGTTCAGTAAGAATGAGGCCAGACTCTTCTGAACCTCTGAACACCATCACAGCACATCATTTGAGTCCCCTCTTAACACATCGATTTTTTGTTGTTGTTCATAATTACCCCTCTCTTGGACCTTGTAACTACAATATTGTGACTTCTTAGATATTTTCAATTGATTTTGCTTTCCTCTCTAACCTGAAAACCTGAGTTAGTGCCTTGTTTTTCACTAGGCAGACCACTGTGTAGTTGGCACCCTGTAACACTGCTGCTTTGGGAGGCTGTCCTTTACCCCCATGCCTGGATATTATCAGTCTAACACTTAAACCAGTACCTCTTATTTCTTTCTCACTTCTTTTGTGTTCTTGGGGTTTGAGAGAGAACAGGGGACCTAACCCAAGGCCTTGCATACCAAGCAAATGCTTTCACAGTGCATGCCTGACATGGTTTCCTCTTTCTTTCTTTCATTTATATATGTATTTATTTATTTGTTTTATGTGTCTGTCTATCTGTTTATTTACTTTTTATTTATTTTTGGGTAAATTTTATTTATTTATTTTATGTGTATTTTACTGCTCTAAAGGTGGTTAAACGTAGGAGAATGGAGCCTAAAAGTGAGGTGGACTAAAGTCTCACGCAATAGCCAACTTTATTCAGAGCATCAGACAATTCATACTCAGGGTGAAGAAGAGTCACTTGAGCAAAGTGTCCGATCACAAGGACTAGCCGCATGTGGCAAAAACATGTTTTTCCATAGAGGCATATGAACAAATAACAAGAGCCTGTTGTAATGAATACTCTCAAGTAAACTCATTCCTATATACTGCACCTGGGAGGAACATGAAAACACACTCCAAGGAAAATTCCATGTGTTTTGAAGAAACTAAGGTCATACACCTCTTGTCTTGTTTTCTTGGCGTTTTCTTACAAGCACTCAGAATTCCCCTCGCATGATTCCATTCCTGGACAGTGTCCCGACAGTGTGTGTTGGTATTTTGCCTGCATATATCTGTGCACCACATGCGTGAGTTATAGATAGTTGTGCACTGTCATGTGGGTTCTAGGAATTGAACCTGTGTCCTCTGGAAGAGCGGTCAGTACTCTCAACCATCAAGCCGTCTCTCCAGGCTCAGTTTCTTTTTTTTCGATACAGGGTTTCTCTGTGTAGCTTTGCGCCTTTCCTGGAACTCACTTGGTAGCCCAGGCTGGCCTTGAACTCATGGAGATCCACCTGGCTCTGCCTCCCGAGTGCTGGGATTAAAGGCGTGCGCCACCACCACCCGGCAAGTTTCTTCTTTCTTAAGTTCAGCCAGGAAAACTACCTTAAAAAAATATGTGTTGCCGGGCGGTGGTGGCGCACGCCTTTAATCCCAGCACTCGGGAGGCAGAGCCAGGCGGATCTCTGTGAGTTCGAGGCCAGCCTGGCTATCAAGTGAGTTCCAGGAAAGGCGCAAAGCTACATAGAGAAACCCTGTCTCGAAAAACCAAAAAAAAAAAAATGTGTTGTCGAGGTTTTTAAGAAGACGATTTGCAGCCCCGAATACAAGGGCTCCAGCTGTCACTGGAGTGAACTGAGTTTCTTTCAGCTGCCGTGGAACCACCTCGTTGAGTCTGTCACTGAATCTTGTTCTTGCCTCTGCAGCGCAAATCCAGAAAAACCCTTTGCATCATCATTTTTATCCTCGTTGTCGGGATTGTGATCATCTGTCTCATCGTATGGGGACTGAAAGGCTGAGCCGTGAAGGAGCGGACCGCTGCGTGACGTTGTCTGGGTTGTGTAGGCAGATGCTCGTGATCGCTCTCTGGTACTATTGTTACTTTAAGGCTGGGGTGTAATGGATGGTCCCGTACTTTGTCATTCTTATTGGGAAGGAGCTCCTTTTGGATTCCATCTGGTGTTTTCTAATATGAAGGTTTTTCTAAATAATGTTGCTGGTATGACTTCCGTCTTTTTAGTTCAGCAACTGTCGGGTTTTGCTCACATTGTATATGACTTTCATTAATAATTTATTTATATTGTCTGACTGAGTTTGGGGGATTACTTGATTGGTATGTGTACTCTGCTTACACCTCTGTCACTGTGTAACATGAACCCAGATTGTGCTATCTTATTTTTTAAAAATTCAAGTTTAAATCTGACTTATCCAGCAAATATTCTCCATAACAAAACCTTAACACTCATGTTTGTGGGACGTTTTATCCCCTGTGGTCCCCAGCCATGCAGATCGTTACTGATCTTTCATTATTGGATTACTTTTGTCTTCTCTGAATAAAGTCGGTGAACCATTTCCCAGTGTGTGTATATATGCCTTTGCTGTAGATTGCATTGTAAAGACAGTAGGATAGATGGTTTTTAGATATGGTCTACTTAATCCAAGGTGTACTAAGGAAAGCATAGTTACTGTAATGTTTGCTGTAACTTGGAGATAGTATCTGAAAAATCCATACCAATATCTATTCTGTTTAGATGCTAAAGATTCCAGTTTCTTCACTACACTGAACAGTCTTCATACTGTCTGGCTTTGTGTCTACAGAATACTGATTAGACGTGTATCTTTGGGTCATCATCACAAAGTAACTTTCCCACAGTTACAGATTTGGGGCTTAATTTTGACACTGAAAAATAAATTTAGAGTTTATTTAGAGTGCCATTTTTTTAAATCATCCTTCATTAGAATGAGAATCAGATGTCTGCCAATAAACTCACTTGCCTTTTTAAATCAGTGTTTTAATGCACTAATCCGAATGCTGTAAAGGGGGCTATCTTAGTTTAACGTTGGTGTTTTATATTGTTCTTATATAGTAGTTTGCTAGTGGAGGCGCTGTGTAATGTGGCAGGCTCTGAAACATTGAAACGGGAACAAGCGGAATAGTAACTAAGTAATTGTATCCTTGCAAGCAGAATAAAGATGATTTCCGAGATGTCTGCTACTTCTGATTCCCGGGACTCTTTCTGTGGAACCTGGGCTTCCCTCACATTTGCTGCTACAGGAGGAAGCAAAGGCCCTATGGCAGGACATCCTTCATATATCTGGGTCACTGGTTAAGGTTTTAAATTTTAGAGTATCAAATGGGTTATTTACTAATACGTAGAAGTTGCTTCACATCTCAGCAGAACTTTTTTTTCTGTAAAAGTGATAATAGAAAATGTTCTTGTGAGAGATTGGACAATGAATGAGGTTTTCTGGTGCCTGAGTCAGACCGCTTTCATGGTTAGAATGGGCGATCCCTGGAGAATTCATGCAAATGCCGCCAGGTCAGTGCCAGCTTCCCAGGACTGGTCCCGCAAGGTCTTCTCTTCCAGATGTCCCCAGCATGTGCGATGTCACAAACTGCACTGCCTCTTGTAGCTAAAGGAAGGTTTCAATGACGTCTACGAAACAGCTTCCTGCTGAGCATCTGTAATAACACATCTGTGCTCACGTAGGCCATGCCCATTTACCCATTCCCTTCTACTGAGTGCCCCATAACAGCAGAGCATGTTCAAAAATCGGGGCATCACCTTAGCTACTTTACTTAAAATTTGATCTTAAGTTATTCTTTTACATGGGTTATTGATCAATGATCTAAAATGGCAACTTTAGCTGCTTGTATTCTTTTAAAAAGCACTAACTTGAGGAAACTTTTACAAGATATTTAGAACATAAATCTTACTTTTGACTGAAAACATTTAAATGCAAAACATAACAGAATAGCTACATGAGAAGAAAAAGCTTGAGGGTTCCCTCAGGTCAGTTTTAGAATTTTTATTGAATGTTAAGTCTTAATTTTTTTATTATTGAGAATACTATATCAGCAGTCTGCCCATATTCTCTTCAGCATGTTCCCATCCCAACTTTATGTGGTTTTTTTATGATTCATTTTTAATTTTTTTATAGCTCTTTGAGTCCTATTAGTGCTATCGACATACAAATGAGTGTGGAGCCGTCTCTGGGAGCATGGAACTCTACCCATGACCACATTCTTAAATAAGATTACCCCCCTACCACCGCTCTATAAGCTGCCATTAGCTTCTCCATAAGGGGTGGGCTGCGGAGGTCGACCGACCATCTTACCTGTGCTGGAAGTTTGGCTGGCGTGATCGTATGCCAGCCTTCGGCAGGTCCTCCCAGATGCTGTGAGTTCATGGGTATGATGGGAATACCATGTCCAGAAGACAGCATCTCACAGCATCCCTTCCCATCCTCCGGCTCCTACACTGTATCGGGGTGTGGGTTCACTCCGGGTCCGTGGAAAGAAGACACAGAAGCACTCTTAAGGATGAATGTTTAGCCTTTCCAGATGCAAGGAGATCAGCCTCTGGCAGACTGACTCACTGCTGCTTTACAAAGGGCCTTTTTGTTGTTATACAGTCCACACCTTTAGCAAATCAATTTCCGTATGCCAAA
Organism: Peromyscus eremicus; assembly: GCF_949786415.1. Taxonomy (NCBI): domain Eukaryota; kingdom Metazoa; phylum Chordata; class Mammalia; order Rodentia; family Cricetidae; genus Peromyscus; species Peromyscus eremicus. Next base: position 32,325,100 of record NC_081424.1, on the reverse strand, counting down.
ACCTCTTATCTAAGCTCCGCAAAGAGACAATGCCAATACAAGTTCCCAGTGAAAAGACATCTCTGTTTGCAGAGTCCTCCCCGAACCAGGTTTTTCATAGGCTTTGAACCCTTAGGAAGCTCTCAGATAAGGTTTACACACTTCAAACAGAAGGTACCTGCAGGGACAAAAGGTAGCAGTCACAAAAGGCAGATTAAGACTAGGCGCTAATGCTCCGAATCAAACCAGCTGCAGAAATCTGCAGGCACTGCCCTAACATTACACTCTCATCACAGCCTTAGGAAAATAAAGTGAGAAGTTTTTATGACTGACTATATCTGAATCTTATTAAAACTGAAGAAATTTCCCCACTGAGTGCCATGTTGTTCAATGTTCTCAAACCAGGACTGAGTGAGATTAACTGGCTCCTTCAATTGAATGACAGCCTAACATTAGGTGTTTAGGTTATTAAAATATAATAGAGATATCCGTTTGCAGAACAGTTGATAGTAAAAGAATAACTGTTCCTTTTGAATATAGTGCAGTAATTTCCAGTGGGAATGGCATCTTCTATTATATATGTGGGCACAGACAGGGCCCAGGATAGGACAAGAAGCCATGTGCGCTAGTTGGAGGAGGCCCCTGGAGCATGCCAGGGACCACGATTGTAGTGGTGATTACTAACACCATACCTTGAAGATATCACCCTTGGGCCAGTCAGTCATGGTCCTTACTGCTTTTGGTAAAAGTGCCCCATTTTTGTACCTGGAATGTTTTAAATACCAATATGTTTCGATAAATCTATAATGAAAAAAAAAGTGACTCTGTTCACTTTTGGCTCATGCAACAGGTGTACGGTTTTAACAAAAAGAAAAAAAAACACTCAGAATATTTTTGACTCTATTTTTGTTTCCTCATGCAGAGAGGTGAAGTTCATGGTGAAAATAAAAAGTCACTGCCACATGTAAGAAATACATTTGACTTTGGCTTTCAACGGACAGTGAGTAAGCCCTTCCTGGGAACTGTCCTCAGTGTTAAAGAGAGCGGTGACTTTTTCTCCAGCCCCAACAAGATGTGTGTTGGCTAGGACAGCAGCAGCCAGCAGTTTCTTCCTCCTTCACTTCCTTGCTCCTCCCCACTTCCATCCCCACAATTGTTTCTCGATAAATACTTGACTTAATTTGGCATTAATTGGAGTCAGCTTTGCCAGAGTGCTACATGTCTGGGCATAAAGATAATGAATGAACCACATGAATATGTCCCTTTTCACAGAGAGCATGTGTTTTGACATTTGACATATAAAAAAGCTCTTAGCATAGGGCCTAGGAATGTAGCTCAGTTGGTAGAATGCTTATACAGCATTCACAAGGCCATGGGCTCCATCTTTTGTACCACATAAACCAGTCAGAACTCTGGGAAGTGGAATCAGGATGATCAGAAGTTCAAGGCCATCTTCCACGACAATGAGTTTAAGGTCAGCCTGGGCTACACTTTATGTATCATAAGAAAATGGGAGGAAGGAAAGGGAGAAAGGGAGTGTGCAAGGGTGAATTCACTTTGGGACCACTGGACACTTAAACAATTGGCCCTACCACTTAAAGGACTGGTCTCTCTTTTTGCTCCTATTTCCCACTCAGAAAGTGACTGGATTTCATTTTCTTTCCTCATTCAGAAGACCTCTAGAAAATCAAGCTTTCTAGAAAGAATCTATTTTTGGCAGTCCATCAAAAAGTCACCAAACGGAGTTGTTCCAATGTCTGAGGCTGGCCTTGGGGTACCCTGAAATTCAGATCCCACATTCCTAAAACAGTCACAGAATTACTGCTTCCAGCAGAGGGCAGAGCTACATAACAAAGGGAGGGAGCAAGGGGAACGTGTAATCTGTTGCAACACAATGCCCTCAAACAAATGGATTGACTATACTCCTTGCAAAATACCACAAAATGTTTTCAATTTAACCTTACCCCACTCTCAACAGTTGTTGTTTTGTCTTTAGTGAAAACGAAGGTATAGAAGTAACTCCTCAGGCAGGCAGTAATCCATCCTTGGAATACTGGCTCTTGGGATGTGAAGGCTGGAGGATCAGGGATTTAACACTAGTCTCCACTGACCACATAGCAAGGTCCAAGCCAAATTGGGCTACCTGTGACCCTGTCTTAAAAACAAAAGTGGCCGGGCGGTGGTGGCGCACGCCTTTAATCCCAGCACTCGGGAGGCAGAGCCAGGCGGATCTCTGTGAGTTCGAGGCCAGCTTGGGCTACCAAGTGAGTCCCAGGAAAGGCGCAAAGCTACACAGAGAAACCCTGTCTCGAAAAACCAAAAAAAAAAAAAAAAAAAAAAAAAACAAAAGTGGAGGGGAAGGGAAGAGGTAAGGGAGGGTGACAGGAACAGGAAGAACAAGGGAGGATGAAGACTCCCCTAATAGCTGATGCCAGTGTAAGTAATTTCCTGTAATTCAGCTATTGACAGGCTCATCTTAAACCATTGTCTTCATAATCATTTTGTTGTGATTGACACACACATAAAAATATGATTGACACACAAAATTAACCAGTGAGCATTACTATCCAAATAACCCTAATTTTACACACTCAAATGGAGCTAAAGAGCAGACACTGTTGCTTCTGGCAGGGTTTAAGAAGTCAGTCATTTAGTTACTCAGACTGGGTTCCTGTAGGTTGTGTTGTGACAGCATTTTTTTCATGTGAGTGGTAGAGGGCAAAACCAGATTTCCTGTGCAGGCCCTGCATGCATAACACCCCTACTTGTTTTCAAGGGAGTCTTCTAGAACTGAACCGAGTCTTTAAATAAACTTGAAAGAGCATGAATTCCCACTTGGACCAACCCAAAGTACAAATTTTTAAGTGTTTACTGTAAGTACCGCTAGACAGTACTTGCTCACTCCAAAAGCTATGGGCATTGGCAGAATGTTTAGAGAGGAACTCACCAAGCCTCAGCTAAGATGTACTGACTCCTGCTTTCTCTTCAGAATGCGTGCTTTTCAGTGACTTAACAGTAGAACTGATAATCCTGAACTTTGACAAAGAAAAATAGTCTAAAAATGAGGGATGTGAAACCCAAGTAATGTGGGAGATTTTTTTTTTAAAATTGTGCATCACTAAAGACTAAGCAGTGAGTGCCTGATGTCCATGCTAATCTTTCCATCAGTAGGGGTCCAGAAAACGTAAGTCATGTTTTAGTGAGGAATGTATTATGATTTAGGGGATTTCCCAAAACTAGGTGCTGTGGTAGTTTTGAATTTGTTTGAAGGTGCCACAGTTTGTTTTTGATATGACTGACCACATCTGACCTCTTTCTAGTGCCATATTTAATGTGGTAACTTCCAAAAAGGTTATCATATGTGATTCAATATGCAGTGGATTTCACGCCATAATTTAATAATACGACTTTCGTCACACATCATTCACCTAGTTCTGTCTGAGGTGCATTGAAGTTTTCATTGTTGTTGATGTATGTATAATATAATATAATATTATATAATAATATAATAACATATAGCCCTTATTGGTTGACATTTTTAATTTCAGTCCTTAGGTGAGTCAACCCAGGTAGGATATCGACTCAGCCAGCATTTTCTTTGTAATGTGAGTATGATTTCATAGTGTGCATTTACCCTGGTTTATTTACCTGCTAAGAAATATCTGACCTTCTCTGTTACTATGAATAAAATAGTTATGAACAGGCATGTACAAGTTTTATATTAGTAAAATTTTCCTTTCTATGAGATAAATGTCCTGCAGTGCAATTGTTGGGCCGTGTGCTAGTTGAACAGTTACTTTTTTTCTTATTTTATTCTTACTATTTTTAATGTGAATGTGTATTTTGCCTGTGTATATGTCTGTGTGCCACCTGCATGCCTGATGCCCATGGAAGCCAGAATATGACATTGGAGCCCTTGAAACTGAAGTTACAGATGATTGTGAGCCACCATGTGGGTGTTGGGAATTGAATCCAAATCCTCTAGAAGAGCAGCCAGTTTATTAACCACTGAGGACTTCGCTAGCCCCTGAATAATTAATTTTTAAGAAAACATGAAGATCACTGGTAGCCATAGTGACTGTCCAGGATGAGCCTGGTTCTTCCACTCCATGGTGCCTTTGCTTTTTATTTCAGTCTTTCTGATAGGTATGCAATGCTAACTGACTGCTGTTTACATTTTACTCTGACTAATGTGGAACATCCTGTTCTTATGTTTGTGGCCAACAATGTTTCTTCTGTAATGACCAGTTTCTTCAGGTCTCGCCACTTTGTCTAATTAAGCTTTGTTTTAAAAACATATATTCACAAGACAGTCCTTCACTGGATATATGGCTCATGGATATTTTCTCCCGCTCAGTGGCTTGCCTTCTCTTCCTCTCAACTGCACCTGTTGCAGAGTGAAATATTTTAATTCTGATAAAATCCCATTTATCAAGTTTTTGTTTGCTGCTCATGTTTCTGGTACTAAGATCTCTTTGCCTAGCCCTAGGCTCCAAAAGTTTTCTCTTTTGTGTTTATGAGTAATGTCTCTTTATATTACCTTTAAGTGCAGATAGGTTGAGACTTGAATCTAGCTGCAGTTCATTGTCTGTTGATGTCCAGTAGCCCCCGAACTGTGTTTGTATAAAATTTTTTCTTTACATCCCCCATCAACGGAGTTGATTTTGTTTCTCTATCAATATCAATTAGTCAGCAATGAGGTAGAGTATCATCTCCAAATAAGATTTGGTGTGTGTGTGTGTGGGGGGGGATCAGCCTCTTGGTTATTGGCTGTGATGCCCTGATCTGTGACTCTGCACCCACAGCAATGCCAACAGTCTTAGTTACTGCACTCAAGGAGTCTTGAATAGATGCAGCATTTCCACTCTATTCTTTCTTTCTCAGACTGGCCACTCCTATCCTGAGTGTCTCGCTAGGTGGCTATTTTCATGGTTGCTCTGGCTATCCGATTTTAAGGGTCTAACTCTGATCTCTGTAGTGTTCCCACTTTGCCAGCTGTGGACGTGAACAGACATTGTATTGTCCTTTCTTCATGTCTCTTATCCTTTCCTATGCTTGTTATAAATATTTCCTCTGTACACTTTTAGAACCACACTAAGGTCATAGTTTTTAACTCAATCATCAAACACAGGTTAGAAGTCTTTAAAAAAGGAAGGAATGTGGTGGTTTCCTCATATTTTTCCTTGCTGGGTTCATTTCCTGAGAGCCCAGACTCCTTCAGTTATCATTGCATTCTGTTTGACAAACTTCCTGTGGCCTATAATTGTTACTGATGTCATTGCTTTGCTAACAACCAATCCTATGAGGTTTTCTTCATCACTGTCTCCATTCCTTCTTCATTGCTGCATGACCCATCTTTTTTCCTAAACATAGAATTCAAGGTTAATAGTTTTTGTTTGCCAGCACGTGATAAGTATTGTCCCTCTTTTTCTTACTGGCTTCCATGGCTCGCCATAAGAAAGTCATCAGTTTTCAAATTTTCCCCTATAGATAGGATATCTAATTTGTCTTTTTCTTTCTCGTGTCTTTAGTTTTCAAACACTTAAACTTGAACCTGGCTGTATGGTTCAGTGGAATTTTGGAACTTACATTATTTGAGGGTTTTCGGCTTATATGTGTACTTATGTCTTTTGCCAAATTTGGGGTCCTCGTTTCTTAAAGTCCTTTCAGAATGGCCCCTTGTTATCTCCTTGGCACTCTCATGTGAAAGCCAGGCTTCTTACTGAAGTCCCATAGGTCTCCAGGGTCTGCTGGGGTTGCTGCCCGTCTTCTACCCAGTATTTGAGTGGGAATTAATGTTTACTGTTGTATCTTCAAGCTTATCATTTTATCCCCTCTGCATCTTTTCTTGTGAATCCATCAGTTTAATGGAAAGTATTAGTAGGGATGAAGAGGGTCTTAGGGTAGCTCTTTCAATTTAATTATATTAATTCAGTTAGAAATAATAATTTTAAACAAAGTAGAAAAAATTAGTATTACTACAGAGAAAACCAGAGAAGCCTCATGTTTCACATATCCACCTTAATTTTTTTTAGCTCAAAATAAAATAAAACTTAGAAAATCATAGTACTATTTATGTTCTCTCTCATGTGAATTTCGGTCTCTTAACTGGTAAACATGTGTATCCTGGTGGGAATAAATACGAGTGAAAGGCAAGAAACTAGCAAGGGGCACATGAGACTATAAATAAGAGGCTGTAAAGGACAGGGTGGGGATGGCAATAGAGCCAAATGGAAGGGAAAATGATGGGGACAAAGGGAAGGCAAACAGAGAGATGAGGGGCTCAGCAATAATTAGATAATAATAAAATCACAGTAACCAAATGACTCAACTCATAAAGACTTGTGTACTCCAAAAATTAAAGACTGCTCATTTCTTCAAGCATGCCTGAAAGGCTTAAGAGCAATGTGTGTGTATTAGTCAGGGTTCTCTAGAGCCACAAAACTTATGGAATAACTCTCTCTGTCTCTGTCTCTCTGTCTTTCTGTCTCTCATATATGTGTGTGTGTGTATATATATATATATATATATATATATATATATATATATATATATATATATATATATGGAATATATTGGAATGACTTATAGGTTGCAGTCCAACTAATCCAACAATGGCTAGCTGTGAATGGGAAGTCCAGGAATCTAGTAGTTGCTCTGTCCCACAAGGCTAGGTGTCTCAGCTGGTCTTCTGTATATGCTATAATCCCAAAGAAGTAGTGTCCAAAACCAGTGAAAGAATGGATGGGCTAGCAAGGTGAGGGCAAGCAGGCAAAGAGCAAGAACTTCCCTTTCTAATGTCCTTATATAGGCTTCCAGCAGGTGTGTTCCATATTAAAGTTGTATGTCTTCCCATCTCTATATTCGGATCAGAGGTGTGTCTTCTTACCTCAAAGATCTGGACTAGAAGTGGATTCACCCACTTCAAACCAAGCAGAAAATCTCTCACAGGTGAGCTCTCCATTCCTGGATTGTAGTTCTTTCCAGATATAGTCAAGTTGACAACCAAGAATAGCCATTGCAGTGTGTTCGGAAAGATTTCTTAGAAAATATGCAAAAGACAGCAAACATCACCTGTATAAAATAAAAGAGTTTTTTTCTTAAAATTTCTGTGTAAATAATGCTAACTGGTTAAATAACAATGTAGTCAGTTAATTAACATCAATTTACTCTAAAGCATTTCTTTTATACAAAGATACCAAGCTATCTTAAGAACAGAAATATGGTGTTAAATATCATAATAATCCTTTTAGTGTTTTCTTCTTACCAATGTGAATGACATTTTCATTAAAACTTAAGAAACGTGGGATTGTTTCTAATTCATGTCACATGCTTAATTTCACATTGAGTCATATAACAAATTATATTGTCAGTATTTCTTGGTGGCCTGTGCAGCATCCACAGCATGCTTGCCGGCTCTGGTTCTCTTACACACGTGTGAGTGCATGGGTATGTATGAGTGTTCACAGGTGTGTGAGTGCACATGCACATAGGTGTGGGTGCCTGTGGAGGACAGAGGTCAACACTGAGTGTCTTTCTCAATCTCTCTCCACCTGTGTATTCACACAGAGTCCCTCAGAACCCAGAGTTCTCTGATTAGGGTATTCTAGCTAGCCAGCTTGCTCTGGGAATCCCCGTTCTGCCTCTGGAACACTGGCTTGTAGGCTGCCGTCCTGCCTGCCCATAGTATTCACATAGATGCTGGTATCCAAACTCCAATCTCATGCTTCTGGGTCAAGTGATTTCCCCACTAAGCCATCTCCTCAGCCACCACTTGTCAGTTCTCAATGGCACCCAGGTTTCTTTTTTGGAACCATATCTTTTGGTGAGTAGTTACTTCATCTGGAAGGCTATAGGTGTAGTTGACATCATCTCAACAGCCAAGACTACAGACACGGCTTTACTTGAACCAGTCAGTCTAATCATGATTTGTTTCAGTGTTGGTTCAGAGATAGAAACCCTGTCTCAGTGATCAATTGGCGTATGGCTTTCCCTCCAACCTGTGATGCACATTGAGCAAGATGTAGAACGGCATTCCTTTGGCCAGACCCCAAAGGAAACATTTTCATCCTATGATGAATGACATCTTCCACACAAAGGCATGAATTCATAGAGTCCTTCCTTCCTGTATTCACTCAGAATGCATCTGCTGGGTGCTTTCTGAATGTTGGGCCCTGATTGAGAGCAAAATCTCATGCAATAGTTTCTAATACTGGCAGTAACAAAGTAGTTGATCATTTTCCATACTTAATTAGAAGCAAAGTGTATCTTTTAAAATTTCATCCTGGTGTCTAGGAAGACTTGTTTTTACATCCGGGAATTTTAGTTCCAGGAGGAAAACAAGACAATGAAAACAATGCATAAAAAGTTCTTTCAAACTTCTCCAATCGACAGTTTTCCTGCTCTGCTCACCACGATGCTGAGAGACCTCGGAAACACAAATGATGCTGTGTTCAGACCGAGTACTTGACCCTGGGAAGATGAATTACCAGACCCACTTACCATAGGATTATAAGGGTCAGGTAGTTTAAAAAGAAATTACAATCTGAATCGAAGCAAGGATGAACAGAGTTGCTATTGAGCGATGGATTAGCGAATAAGCATAACCCTGTGAAGAGAGGTTGGTGTCAGGGAAACTGCCTGTTCTTGGAGACCAGCAAAGCTCTCGCAATGGAAACAGCAGTAAGGGAGCTAGTTTTTATCAGTGATGTCTTTGCCCACATGTTTAGAGCTCTTCAGAGACTAGGATGAGAATTTTAAAGCTCTGGTTATGATGACAGCGCCACTTGAAATTCACAATGTTATAAAACTCACACCAACACTGACATTCAAATGACCTGTCCTTATTTCAAAATAATGAATAAAATATTAGTTAAGCTTTTCTTGGTTATTTCTGAGTCCTTTGTTTTGTGGGTGTCCTTTGGGGGTGTTTACTTAGTCTGTTGGCTAATTTAGCACTGGTTACATTTCAAGGACCTACTAATCTTGCCATAATTTTACAAAATCTATGTGGAGATTTTAATATAACACATAATGGCAAAATATAATGTTATTTAGAAAGGAATTTGATCATTTATAGGAAACAATATGCTTTGGCTTGGGCTTCTCTGGGCTTATCGTATTGAATGGATAGAATAAGGAACACCTTTCAACCTTACATACATCATTGCTTTTGCAATGATCAAGAGATATGGGTTTAGAAAAAAACAGTGGAGGTATGCCAGCCAGCTTTCTGTTGCTGTCACAGAACACCTGAGGTAAGTTACCTCAAAGGAGAGAAGGTTGATCTTGGCCCACATTCTCAAAGGTTCAACCCATTGTCACTTGAGCCTGCCAGTTAGGGCTTGAGACAGGCTGGCCTTCGGGGCGGGGAACAAAACTGCTTACATCACGGTGGCTGCAAAACTGTGAGAGAAAAGAGGAAGAAGCCAGGGTCCCCACACATTCTTTAGGGACATACCTCAGTACCTTCCAACCCTACCTTCTGAATGACTGTCTTCCAGTAGTGCCACCAGCCGCGGAAAAGGCCCTCAACAGAAGAGCTCCAGGGGGATATGTAAGATCCAGAGCGTACCGTAGGTGTTATTGTCCATGGTGTGAGATCCATGTGTAGGTCAAGTGTGGTCATAAAGAACACGCAGGTGGGAAAGGATCACTCCAATTCAGGACATGCCTCTTGTCTGCAAGTTTAACTTCCTAGATGTGGTTGAATGGGCCTCCGAGAAGATGACCAAGTAAATCAGAATGCTTGAAGGTCTTTCCTCATCCTCCAAGCTGTTTGTGATTTGTTACAGACATTGGTTCCTGCCTTTTGTTTCTGTTCCTTAAAAAAAAAAAATCCTAGTATTAAGAGCATATTAAAAGATCCACTGCTCCCACTTAATGCTTCCCATAGACAATTGATTATTACTTTTTTCTAACAACCTTAGCTTGAGCTCTTTGCAACAGAGCAAAGAGAGATGGAATAAAAATGGATGAATTGTTGACTGGGAAACATTTGACAGAGCAAGATCCTGAAGTAAGTAGAAGTATTGCCCTCGGCAGAGGAACAAAATCTCTTGTTCCCTCACCTTATCTTATATTTCAATACATCTTACCTATTTTTATTTAGGATGGTTTTGCAATTATCTAAGCTTAACAGCATAATTAAATTTTATGTAATGATAATTCTGTTTGTAAATAGTTATTCTTTTTCACTGATATAAAAAAATGATGAAAAAACTATGTGTCTGTGTTACAAAGTATTAGTATGTGAGGTTGAGCCAAGCACTTGGGAAGCTAAAGCAGGAATGTCTCAAGTTCCAAGCCAACCTTGGTGTGTTCCAGGCCAGCCTCAGCTACATGATAAGACCCTGTGTAATTTACAAAGAATTATAACATCTAAAAGGCAATAAGCAATTACTGTAATATACAATTCTAATAGAATAAGCGACTCCCACATGATGTGGAAATGTGCTTGACAAAATCCAACATCCATTCATAATAAAGCTCTCAATGAACCGGGATGACAAGGAAATTCATTCTGACAAAGGGTATTGTTGAAAAACTCAGAAGAAACACAATACATAATGTTGAGGGACCAAATGTTTGAGACTGAGAGTGGAAACAACTAGGCGGATCGTTTTCACCATGTCCATGTAACGTCAGAGCAGGCTCTACTGAAAAGCAAATGGAAATTGAAGGACTAAGACCCACAAATGTCAGGAATCATGTGGATCAGACATCTCAGAGTGAAGCTGAGTGGGGGACTGGGGACCCAGGGCCAGTAGGAGTGGCATTAATGAGCCAGGGCTGGCAGAGAAAGAATGAGGCAGCCATAGCACAGGGCAGTTCTTTCCCGAGAATCCTCTTGGAGATGTGGATGCGTGCATCTTCCCACAAACACAGAGACTTCGGTGCTGTAAATTGAGTCTACACTTAGGAATCAAAAAAATTTATTGAATTTGTTCTAATTCAGCGTCTACTGACTGTACTTCAAAAAAAACCCTAATTTAAGAGATCAGAGGCCGGGAGTAGAGAGCTGGCTCAGTGGTTAAGAAGCATACACTGAGCTATCCTTATCAACATGGAATCAACAAGAATGTTTTTAGGATCATTGTTTTCATGTGTGGCTACAAAATGACAAGTCTATGATAATTGACCTGATTTGTTTTATTTCCTATGTTTTAAATTTTTTTGTTATAATTACGTCATTTTCCCCTTTCCTCCCATACACTCCTCCCTATTCTTTCTCAAATTCATGGCCTCTTTTCCTTTGTTTCATATATATATATATGTATACATATATATGTATGTATACACTTATGAACATACAGGTGTAAATATATACCTATATATTTACATACATATATAGTGAATATATGTTGTTTCACATATGTAGTATTTATGTGTATTATATATGTAGATATTCTAAATATATAAATGTAAACATACAATCTTCCTGTTCCATATGTTACCTGTATGTATTTGATCTCAGGGCTGACCATTTGGTATTGCATAACCAATTGAGAAGCTCATTTCTTCAGGTCACAGCATTCCTCAGTTGACAGTAGTTATTTGTGTAGGGTTGAGGTCCTGCAAGCTTTCCTTCCATGTTAGCATGTCCTTTAGTGTCATTGTTCAGGTCTTGTTTAGGTAGCCAAGTTAATGAGACAAATATAGAGGGAGAAACCTGGGAGGGGGAAATAGGAGCCAGAGAAGGAGAAGGACTCCAGGGGCCAGCCACCCAGCTACACTGCAAGCCACAGGTTAAGAGTAAGATTCACAGAAGTAAGAGAACAGGAATAGCCCAGAGGCAAAAGGTAGATGGGATAATTTAAATTTAAGAAAAGCTGGCTAGAAACTAAGCCAAGCTAAGGCTGGGCATTTGTAAGCAAGAATAAGCCTCCGTGTGTGATTTATTTGGCAGCTTGGTGGTGGGCCCCCCAAAAGAGTGAAATACCAATAACAACAGGTTTGGGATTTGAACAGAGTCCTCAAAAGAAGAAATAAAAATGGCTTAGAGATATCTCAAATATCCTCAGATATCAAATTTATCAAAACAACTTTGAGGTTTCATCTTACCCGTGTGAATGGCAAAGATTAATAAAACAACTGACAGCAAATGCTGGAGAGGATGTGGGGGAAAGAGAACCCTCATTCACTGTCAGTGGGATTGCAAACTGGTCTAGCCATTCTGGAAGCTGGTGTGGAGAACTCTCAAAAAACTAAAAAGACATCTGCCACACGATGCAGCTACATCACTTCTCAACTGTGTCCGCAGGTACTTGCTCAGCCATCGTCATTGCGGCTGTACTCACAATAGCTAAGAAACAGAAACAATCTATTACTGTTCTTCCACCGAAGGGTGCAACATGAAAATGCGGTCCATATACACCATGGAATATTTTTCAGCTATAAAGAAAAATGAAATAGTGAAATGGACAGAACTAGAAAAGATCATATTGAGTGAGGTAACCCAAAACCAGACAGACAGACTGACTCACATGTCCTTTCTCATCGGCATCCCTAGCTGCACGTCTTTAGATGTGTGTGACCTGGAGTAATGGCTTTGTTTTTTTATGCTCTTGAGGAGCATTTTGCTGAAACTCTGATGTTTGGCACCTTATTCCTGTCCCCTCTAACCCTATAACACTCTTCACTCTTGTCCTGAGCCCGGTCTTCACATGAAGAGGCATGGGAAACTGGGAATGTGAGAGGTAGGAGCAGTAACAGTCACTAATGCATTCTTTTCAAAATGTGACCAACCCCACATACCTTTCATGAAATTGATGAAATTTGACTGAAGTTCCACCCCCCCCCCCCGTTTAAACCAGTACAGGAAAAAAACAAAATAAAACAACAACAGAAAAACCCTATTTGAATGAAATGAAAATGTCTTTATGAAACTCATCGCTGTATGCAATGACTATATGCCAACAGGATTTTGTTTTTGCTTCTGTTTTTTTAAGTCTTCCATTTTATAGAGTTTAAAAAAAAAGTACTTCAAAATTGTCTCTTTTTTTTTTGTTTTGTTTTGTTTTTTGAGACAGGGTTTCTCTGTGTAGCTTTGCGCCTTTCCTGGGACTCACTTGGTAGCCCAGGCTGGCCTCGAACTCACAGAGATCTGCCTGCCTCTGCCTCTCGAGTGCTGGGATTAAAGGCATGCGCCACCACCGCCCAGCCTGTCTTTTGTTTTTAATTTGTTAAAATACTTGGTAGATTTATGTAACATCCTGAAAAGAAAGATTTTCTTTTGTCCCCATTGAGGAAAAAAATCACCAATTCCTGATTTAAAGATAATATCAATTACACACTGTAAATTCCAATTTGTCCTTCTAGGTATAGTTTCTTTAGGAATAAAGTTATTATTAATTAGCTTTTATAATAAAACAAATGAATTAAAAGAAAAATTCTGGTGTTGAGGTTTTACATCTATCATCCGTGTTTTGGGGAGATGAAAAGTTAAAAAAAAACATTTAAAAACTGAAATAATGCCAGAAGTGGTGCTACATGCTTATATCCCAGCAATTGGGAAGCAGAAGCAGAGGATTCCAGCAAGCCTGTGCTACACGATAAGGACCAGACAAGTCAGTCAGTGTTATACAACAAGACCTTACCTGACCCAAAAGGATCAATTAACACATGTCCTGGTGTGGAGGTACATATTGGTACAGGAGGTGAGCTTTCACTGTGTTTACCACTTCTAAATACAAGTGCAGATTCTGTTTTACCCAAGCATTCAATCTGTAGGCATACACCCGCCACACATGGCTCATGACTCTGGGAACTCAATGGCTGGTTAGAGATCATATTTCCCTATCAACTTGATCCCCAGAGATGAGATGAATTGAGGGCTTTTTTTTCCCCACCTCCCCAAAACGTATTCCTGGGTACTTTTCATATTTTTTGCCTAAGGTCAAAGTGTTCCTGCTGCTCTCCTACCAGTTGGAAACACCTAGGTTTTATGGCATAGCTTTAGTATCTGAACATTCTGTGGGCATTCAAGTGTCAACACATTTGTGTCATGCCTGGGTTGAAGTCTTCATGGGTCACATGAGTCCACCGTCTGCCTTACAATGACAGCGTAGCAGCTTTTAAAAAGGGGGTTGAATTCATAGGAGCTAAGGTATGAGAACAAAGTAGCCACTGGCCAACAGATCAATGCATAAAGGGATACATACACAATGTTTTATTCAAGCAATAAAGAAAAATACAGTTACATCACTTGCAGGTAAAAGGATTGTTTTGGTTTGACTAAAAATGGTCCCTGAAGATTCATATATTTCAATGCTTGTCACGAAGGAGTGGCACTATTTGAAAGGATTATAAGGATTAGGAGGTGTGGATTTGCTAGAGGAAGTGTGTCTCTAGTGGTGGCGTTTGAGGTTTCAAAAAGCTTACCCCATGCCCAGTCTCTCTTCAATGGGCTAAGCCTCTGAAACTCAGCAAGCTCCCAGTTAAAAGTTTCCTTTAAAAGAGTTGCCTTGGTCATGGTGTCTCTTCACAATGATGGAACAGTGATTAAGACAAGGATGGAACTAGAGATCATCATGTTAGGCAAAATAAACCAGACTCAGACAAATACACTTTCTCTCATAGATAGAATCTAGTGGGGGGGGGATGCTGTTATGAGGAAGGAATAGGGCTAAAGAGAGGGGGATTGAGAAAGGGAATGGGAAACAGAAATATGTATTATCTCTCTTGTGGAATTTCTCTCTCTCTCTCTCTCTCTCTCTCTCTCTCTCTCTCTCTCTCTCTCTCTCTCTGTGTGTGTGTGTATGTGTGTGTGTGTGTGTGCATGCAACATGAAAGTGGAGAGAGGACTGATTGGGAGAAGGGAAGGAGACAGGGAGAGAGTGAGAAGAGGGATGCAGAGGGGTGATATAAGGAGGTGAAGATGAACATAATATAATCATTTATATCTGAGCATGTCATAATGAAACACATTGTTTCATTCAATAAATAAAAAATAATTTAAAATGTTTTAACTCAACACTTTGATCAGAAGGGAGCATGTGGCTCCCTTTCCTTCAAACTAGGAACTTTCCCTGTAGAGCAAGCTCTCCCACTTGACAGAAGGTCCTGTGCTTGGCACAGAAAAGGATCATCTTCTCTGAGCTTCGGGAGAGGTCTCACTAGAATAAAACAGACTATAGGTTTAATGGGCAGTATCAGCAAGCAGATGACTCTTTTCCTATCTGAAGGCCCGTGAGTAACATTAGTTGACCAGGCTGTGTGTTATGCTTGCTGTGTTCATTTTGGTTCCTTGGAAGTGTGCTTTTGGATGTTGTGGGTACATGTGGCTCTTGCTACATTTAGCCATGCTTATAGAGCTTCCTTTATAATCTTAGGCAAGAAAACTTGCTTTAACTGGTTGATAGTTTTGAGGATATTTGTGTGGTATTATAATTTTTAAACATTAATGTTTAAAGGATAAATAACTCTGAAATAGAGTTAATTATATATATAGTTTCAAATATACTATCACAAGGTTTCTCTAAGACAGAGCTTGAAAGACTGAGTGGCATGTTTGTTTTTCTCAGTTAGAAAACTTACTGTTTAAAAACTGAATAGTCCACGTTATTTGGCATCTAGTTTGAATCAGTTGACTAGAGGAGAAATGAAGATGGGTACACAAGATATTCCACAGGGGGAAGTCAGTAAGATTAATCAAGTCAATTATACATCTAATATCATTTAAGACCATCACTGATATATGACAGATGGTAAGTACCTAAATTAACCCAGATGCAAGATGTCAGTAGCTATGAAATGGTTCTACAATTTAGAAAGAAGAGAGAAAATGAGGTGTTCATTGCTTCCAGCCTCGTATTTTGTTTAAAACGATTTGTGCAGTGGCAGTTACTATTTAATTTGGCTCCACTGGAACAATGAACATGACTGAGTAGCAACTTTTGACATTTAAAAATCAATACTGTTTACATTTAAGATAATCTGCCTCAAGTTTTTCTCCCATGAATTTAAAGACATTTATAAACACTTGGGTAAATTGTGTTGTATGTTCATATTACTGTCCTTCAATTATATTTTTTCCTAAAGTTCAACAACTGTAAGCAGGATAAATGAAGCCATCTGTTTGTTCATGGCAGGCAATGATCATAATTCTCATTTATGTTATGCTTTAGTTCAAAGCCTTTCTTCAGAAGAAAGATGACTTTACAAGTTAACATAAAGGGAAAAAGATACTAGATCAATAGTTATGAAGAATGTTATGAATCAAATAACCAACTGAAAATTTATATCCAGAATATTCAAAGAAAGAAAATTTATGTGGCATTAAATATGTACAACAGAACATATTATATAGCTAAATGTTTTACCATTTTGACCAGAGAACTTTTAAACAGTTCAACAGAATGAGAACTATTTCGGTTAGAGTTTGAATTTCATGCTTATATTTTGCATTTTCACCTGTGGCTTTTTTACAATCCCCCAAATTGTGGAGTTAGTAATTTGCAGTTAGTTGATACATATTTATTATTTTCAGCTTAGAGAGAATAGTTGGCATACTATAATCAACAAAGAAATGTATTGGGTAATCACGTCCAGGACCCCCATGTTAGTCATTTTTTCTCTTGACCATGATAAAATTCCTGCTTATAGCAACTTAAAGAAGGAAAAATTTACTTTGGCTCACAGTTTGAAGGAATACAGTCAGCCTATCATAGTGGAGAAGTCAGGGGTGGCTGGTGGCTCCATGGCAGCAGGAGAATGCAGCTATAACTCCTCACCTCCTCACTTGTTGGGAGAACAGGAAGCAGAGACAAGACAAGGAGTGGATCTGGGTCATAAATCTTGAGGACCCAGTGATCTGCTTCTTCCATTGAAGCTCCGATACTTGAAGGTTCTGTAACCTTCTAAACCAGTGCTTCTCAACCTCCCTGATGCTGCAACCCTTTAATACAGTTCCTCATGTTGTGGTGGCCCTCACAACCATAACATTATTTTCTTGCTATTTTGTAACTGTAATTTTGATACTGTTATGGACCATAGTGGAAATATCAGATATGCAGGATATCTGATATGTTGTTTGGCCCTAAAAGAGGTTGTAACCCACAGGTGGAGAACCCCTGTTCTAAACAGTGACAATGGCTGAGAACTAAGTGTCTAAAACAAACACATGGGATGTTCTTCATATCCAAACTATAACAAGTCCCAATTGAGAAGCGGGGGCAGAACCAGGAGTAAGTATCTATGGAACGCACTTATGAATAGGCATAAGATATTGGAGAGAGCATCAGCTCCCTTATCTTGTACTGGAAAAATTTCCCAACAGGAAAACATCTTGAGCTCATCTCGGGATTATGTTTGACCAATATTTTCTCCTTAAATTGTCATATGGTGCCGGGCGGTGGTGGCGCACGCCTTTAGTCCCAGCACTTGGGAGGCAGAGGCAGGCGGATCTCTGTGAGTTCGAGGCCAGCCTGGTCTCCAAAGCGAGTTCCAGGAAAGGCGCAAAACTACACAGAGAAACCCTGTCTCGGAAAACCAAAAAAAAAAAAAAAAAAAAAATTGTCATATGGTCATGACAATTCCTCCAGAGAACTTTCTCCTAGGTTGGTAGATACACAGCTGATTTTGCTTGCCTTTTGGTCCTCCTCCTGTAGTGCTTCATCTCTATGACAGCTGAATTAACTTCAGAACAATGAACATTCCACGTGTAATTGGCTTGGTTCATTTGCCATGTGGAGATCTGACTTTAGTCAGTTGAATGGCAGTCTTATGGTATACTTCAAACATCCATATGCTCTAAAGAACCAGAAATAACTTCCCTTCCATATTCTGTCCAAGTAATTATTTCCGAGTAGTATTTCTAAGAGAAACATTGCTTAAGTTAAAACAACTGTTCCTTTGTATTGCTTTTAATGCAGAAGTGGCCATGCTTTGATCATGTTCTGCTGGCACAACAGAAATCTGTAAGGCGAGAGGGAGGAATGAGCCTAATCAGGTTACATTCTTATTTGGTAACCCACATTCTTCCATTCAATATTTATAATAATGATCTCAGCTTTGTTTTCTTTCTCTTCTTCTTCTTCTTCTTCTTCTTCTTCTTCTTCTTCTTCTTCTTCTTCTCCTCCTCCTCCTCCTCCTCCTCCTCCTCCTCCTCCTCCTCCTTCTTCTTTTTGGGAAGAGCAATCAAATCATTATACTTTTTGTGATATTTATGCCAAAACAAAAAGATCATTTTGGTTCAGAATGCAAGGAGGAATAAAATTCTTAAAATTATTTATATTCATTTCCTCCCTGGAATTTTCCAATGTTATTTTGCATAGGTTTTTTTTCAATTGAATATCATGAACAGTAGGGTTCATACTGTCACATTTGAATTTTTGGAAAGTTTATGGAAGCAATGCTGAATCCTGATAAAAGTTATGTGACTCACTCCCTTTCCAAGTTCAGAGATCTGAAAAGGGTTAGTTTCAATATGGAGTGATTGTTACATATAAACAAGATTTAAGACGTAAAGAAGATATTATCAAACAGGCCAAAGTGAAAGGGGAAACTCAGGGAAACTGAATAGCCGAGTGTTTTCAGTGGCTGAGAACCCAGTGAGCGTTATAGGCATTGAGAAGAGTAGAAATGAATATGGGAGATAGCATAATGCACACAACCCTGAATTTGGAGACCAGGGGCCTCACATTCGATCTTTCTGGTAATCTTTGGGGGCTAGATCAAAGTTCCCAGGAGAGAGATTTAACACAATAACCTGAATGAGGCTCATGTTAAAATTTCTCCTGTTCACTTACTCATTCTAGACACATCATTGGATACTTCCCATTTCCCAAGCACCACTTAATGTTACAAAGCATAGCAGTAAACTTATCAGACCTAAATTTGTGCCTCTGTAACATATATGTTCTATTAAAATGCAGACAGTTGAAAGCTATTGCTATCTTTAATAGTGATAAAAATCTGTGGAAGGGATCAGGGAAGGAGAGTAAGTGGAAAAGAAGATTGAAATTTTAGAAACAGGAGCACAAAAGCCAGGCAAAAGCTAAGCTGTAAGATGACCTAACTTGGAAATCAGACTGTCATTTCCCCATTACCCAAATGATCACAGGGTTTGACATTCAAAGGGGAGGGAGCTACATAAGATCTCAGGACCAACAGAAAAATAGTATTAAAGACTGTCTTCAAAACCACGTACAACTAATACTTAGGTAGGTGTACACTCATAAATAAGAAAAGCCTAGGGAAAAACCTTTGTAGAAATCACATGAAATTATTAATTACCATGTTGTGGGTCTAAGGCATAGACAACATATCACCGAACTTGCAAATAATATCACTTATTAATAAACCCAGAAAAATAATAATTCGGAACAAGATAAACAGTGTGATGAGAACTTCAAAATGCTGAATCTATAGAAAAACTGAGACTTGAAACACATGGCAACTGAGAAAGGAAAATAACATAAAAAGACCCCAGTGAACTGTCATCTTTACTGCCCTGGGTACGGGTAGGTGGAAATGTTCCTTAAGGACTTGTACCCATAGACTTTCACATGACTCTGGGTTTGTAATTACACTCTATGAAGAATCCAAAAGCCAAATACTTTAAAAAAATGCATAAAGTGGTCCTGAGTTGGTAGCTTTGAGATATATGGAAGCATCAATTGTAAATCATCTCTGAAGGAGTATAGTATAAGTATCATTTCTGTTGCTGCAATAAGAAATACCATGACTAAAAGCAACTTATTGAAGAGTCTATTTTGGCTCATAGTTTCCGAGGGCTGGGTCTGTCATGGTGACAGGCATGGCAATGAGTGGGAAGTGTGGTGGTAGAAGCAGGAAGCTGAGAGACTACATCTTTAACCATAAGCATGAAGCAGAGAGAGTGACTTGAAAGTATGATGAAGCTACAAACTGTCATCCTATACTCCCAGTGATGTACTTCCTCCAGCAAGGCTGACTTCCTGAACCTTCCCAAACAGTACCACTCACTGGGAACCAGGTGTTCAAATACATGAGCCCATGGGGCACTTTCCTCACTCAAATCACAAGAAGCAAGTCTTTCAGTCACGGCTTCCATGGTTTCCTAGGCAATGTATACATAGTAAACCTGAGAACAAGTCACAGAATTATAAAACACATCAAAAAAGGCATTCCAAGTGAGAATCACAGGAATAATAAACAACAGAGTCAAACACTAGAAAATTGGAATTAATAATTATTAAAATAATAATGTAACCGTATAAAAGAGTTAAGGGGATAAATATGAAACAAACACACACAAAAAAGTTCACCCAATTTAAAGAAAAACACAAAACAGAAAGAACAAAACACTAGTAATAAGTGATAAAAATCAGTATGGTCATCTCGTGGGGATACCCTACTCATAGCACGTGGGAGTGAGGAAATAAATTCTTTCCCTGTGAAGCTGGACAGAACATCTGTTCATTTCAATAAGTGTAGAAAAGTGCTTGACAAGACCATTGCTCACTTATGATAAAAATACCTCAGTGAGACAGAGATAAGAGAAAACTTCTGGAAGAGGCGAAGTGCACCTGTGAAAATGTCTAAGCAGCATTGTATATAACTGTGAGTGACTGGATGTTTCTTCCTAAAGATCACCTCCATGGCGGGGCTAGCCAGTGCTGTTATTTCTGTTCAACACCATATTGGACACTGTCAACAAATGAAACAGTCATTCTCTGCCTCTCCTTTTGTTGGTTTTGCTGTTGTTTTCATCCCTGACTTTCATTTTGGAGTAGCTGGATTCCCTCCAACACTTCGTAATACTTGCATTTTTATCACTCTGAGAGCTGGGGGAATGGGAAGCCCAGGGACCTGGAGGGATTCATGCAAGAGCTGTCACGCTGTTAGAGGTCTAAGGTGGCAGTTTTAATGAGAAGCCCTACATGCAGTCTTCAGGCTGAGTGGGTCCTCCAATGAAGAATCTTCAGTCTCCCATCCTCAGGGTTTAAGTTCCCTCCCAGGAATCTAGGCCCAAGTCTCTAACACCCAACACTTCACTTTGTAGCTGGGGTTATTTCCTGGTCCTGCCTGGCCCACGGTCAGGACAAATCTCTCTCACCCACCAGTCCCGCAGCCAAGTAAACACACAGAGATGCTTATATTGTTTACACTGTTTGGCCTAATGGCTCAGGCTTCTTGCTATTTAGTTCTTATATCTTAAATTAACCCAATTCTGTTAATCTATACCTTGCCACGTGGCTCATGGCTTACTGGTACTTTACATCCTGCTCCCCATGGCGGTGGCTGGCAGCATCTCCTGACTCAGCCTTCTTCCACCCAGCATTCTCCTCTCTCCTTGTCCCACCTGCACTATCCGTCCTGCCTGGCTACTGGCCAGTCAGCATTTTATGTATCAATCAATCATAGCAACATATATTCACAGCGTATGGGCCATCCCACAGCACCACTTCTTCTCTTCCTCACAGGCCTTCTTCCATCAAAGCTGACCCTGGTCCCATCAGTTCTTCTGTCACTCTTTCTAAAGAACAGCCTTCAGTTTGGGGCTGGAATAGACAAGGGTCTATAGGTGCAGCTGTGTGGAATGGGGGGGAGGGCAGGAAGGCTTTAGTAGTCTTTTTCCTGAGTTTTCATAGATGTCCTGTTGGATGGTTCTCTCCACTCATCATCTCTTGGAGAACTTCCTGGAATCCCTGATGCTAATGCATCATTTGGAGGGTGTGGAACTGATTTAAGAAGTCATCCTTCTCCTGGCTTGGATTGTCTCCCCAGCTTTGGGGATCAAGTGAACATTGCTCTACAGACATCATAGTTGTCCGGAGAGTGTGGCTCTTTTCCTCATGGATTTTGGGCTCTGCGAAGTCAGCTTAATGAGGGTTTGGAGGGAATCCAGGTAAAGCAAGCCCCAAAGTGACTCAATCTGCCACCTCCATTCAGAGGTGTGATCATATTCACCATGTCTTTTCACATGCCAGAAAGTTTCTGTAATTTAAATTAATTTATTAGAAACACTGGTGCTTAGAAATAGGTAAAGTCAGGATAAGCCCAGTGATCATCTTTGCTTGACTCAGTCACCAGAATAGCCCGCCCCCTGCAAGAAGCCCTTTCTTCTGATCAGGAAAACCTGCTGTCCTTCCCTTGACACATTGAAATAAAATAAAGTCAAAACACTTAGTTACTCTGTCTTCACATTTGATTGCTCCTTTTGCTTACCTATTTTTGAAAGAGTTAGATAACATATAAAGTTAGCAATAAAAAACCAACTATACGCACTTTAAACTCTCAAGATTGCTGACTAGTTCCAGATGACTTCCTGAGACTTGTTTTCACTGCCTTACAAATGAATGGCTATCTCAGAACTCTCAGGAACTAGATCTTTCCATTTGGTCAAAGGTCAGCTTGATGCAGCTCATAGAGGGTGAGTGTTTTGTGAGTGAATGTCAAAGCCCTCAGGGGTGTCTGCCAGTCTGAGGGGGCCTTATTCAAGGAAACCACACAGCAGTCTCATGGCTCGTGAGACATCTGGTACACAACTTCAAGGATTTCTTAGCTGGTCCCCAGGAGTGGCTTTTTATAAAGCCTCTTCTTGCATGCTCATGTGGCAGGGCTGGTGAAAAAATTCACACTTAGCGTCAAAGCTGCAGATCTGGTTAGTGCACTGGAAAATCTAGCTGGTCCAGGGGGAATGGGCGGAGCCCCTTAGCCCATCACACTTTCCCTTCCCTTTTGGTGTGATTTGCCCTGCAACTCTTCACCTCTGAATTTTTGGCTAATGACACAGGAAAGCGGCTACTTCTCTTCTAGCCGTGTGGTAGGAGCCAGCCAAGGTTAACAGGACTCTGAACGCTTTTAATTATGGCACTTGTAAATATTTTTTTTCTTGCATCTTTAGGTATTCCTGGTGCATTCATCTCTTACTCCAGCTAATTTCAGAAGAACCCCCACTTCTCAGTCATGACCTATGCAATGGAAGCAGTAGGCCCTTTATGGAACTTGTACAAATGTGAATTCAATGGATAAAAAGAAATAACTTCAGCTTCTTGAAACAATGTATTTATTGTGCAAGAAGGGGAGTAATACGGGCGGGTCAATGGAAAAATCTGTCATCTTCAGGAACTTTCCATGTTTCTGTTTTAGGGAAACTATTTCTAGAAGTGAATATGAATTTTGTCTTTAGGGTTATTTACAAATTTTATTGACTACATGCTTACATATTACTTCCTAGTGCCAGACTCTGAGAATGTTGCAGATCTGTTTCCTTTTTCCTAACAGTCTCTGAGATATTGATTACTTTTACCCATACTTCACAAATGATAAAAAATGAATCACAGAGAAATTAACGAACTCAATTGAAGTTGCAGAAAGTGTAGCTGGCCGGGCTGAGGCTCAATTTCACTATTTCACTTCCCCTGTCCCAACATTCATGTTCTACTTGCCCTAAAATTTGAATTGAAGCTGTACTGTCACTTAAAGGTTTACCTGATTATGGAAACCCAGAGAAGGAAGGGAAAGACAAAAGAATAGCAAAAGGAGGGTGAGGGGGGAAGAGAGAGAAAAAAATAGAAGTGAGATGTCAGGGGACAAGAAGGAAAATCGTAAGTGGCAATGATAAGTCTCTGTCATCGTATATATTATACATATGATCAATACATAGTGATCGAAACTTTGAAGAAAAAGTTTAAGTTTCAGTATTTTTCCTAAATATAAGATTCTGTTTTAAAGTGCAGACTGGATGACTGAGTTTTAACTCTCGCAAGAATGGGTTTAATTGATCTTAGCCAGATGCTATAGATGTGTGTGTGTTTTCTAGGAAGATTCCGTAAACACATTGTCCATGTGCTGGCTCATGGTCTTCAGTGGGATGTAGGCTGTGCAGGAAGTAAGGTTGGGAGGTGATGTTCAAGTAGGGAGGCTTATGGAATGACAGTGAACACAGGCATGTGCATCCACCTGAATGAATATAGGAGAGAAGCTGAGACTATTTCTACTTCCCTAAAGGCTAATGATAAAGCGCTCCACATATCCCCAAACATTCATTTGCTCAGCTGAATTTGCTTCCCAAATGCACTTAACTTGATAAGTTAAACAGCTGTGTTTTCAGATAACACATAACAAAACACATAGCTATTTCTGACTTTGGTGAACTAAAGTCCCACCCAGAATGACACTTTTTTATTTGTTTCTTTAGAGCCTGAGTGCACGACCTTTGCTGGCGCAAGACTTTGTGTCTTGGCTCCATGAAGAGTATCTTGATGCAGTTTTATTTTATGTAAATACTCTTCCCCACTGTTTTTTTTTTTGTTTTCGTTCTGATAATTCTTACCACATGGACAAAACAATCCAACACTTTATTTAGGAGAGTGGAGGCCTCATTTTGTACTTTTGTTTTGTAGAGCTCAAAATTAAGAAAGCAGGCCAGATAAATAAAAGACAAATAGAAAGTAGGTAGATAAACAGATGATGAGTAGAGAGGGAGGGAGAGAGAGTAGATAGATAGATAGATAGATAGATAGATAGATAGATAGATAGATAGATAGATAGACAGACAGACAGACAGACAGACAGACAGACAGATAGATAGATAGATAGATAGATAGATAGATAGATACAGAGAGACAGAGAGACAGAGAGACAGAGAGACAGAGAAAGACAGAGATAGTTTACATCTTCCGAAATGGCTTGAATGGCTGTATAACTAAGGCTGGCACCTGATCCTCATGCCCCTACCTCCCAAGTGCTGAAATTTCTGGTATGCACCACCACTCCTAGCTATAAGTGAGTAATATCTTTAAAATTATTTCATATCAAAGAAAAATATGTCCCATATTTAAAGGGGGGATGTTGTCAAGTTTGTGACCAGCAGTTATATTCTTTCTCCAATACTTTTTTAGTCTAATGCTATCCCAACTGGGCTATTTTGGCTTAAAGATTTGGTAGTGTGATAGCTCACACTTTTTTGGGGGGGGAGGTTCTGTGGGGCTTGAGATAGGGTTTCTTTGTGTAGCCTTGGCTGTCCTGGAACTCTCTCTGTAGCTCAGGCTGGTCTGGAACCCATAGAGATCCGCCTTCCTCTGCCTCCCAAGTGCTGGGATTAAAGGTGTGTGCCACCACCACCACCGCCTGTCTGCCCATCTCCAATATTTTTAAGTCACCTAAGGACTAGAATGCAAGAACCATGTAGGGGTGAGATGAGTTTTGTTCAGCACTGTATATCAAGACAACCCACAGGTACATGGCAGATTCTCAGAAAAACCGGCAAAATCAATGAGCAAAGTAACTTCACAGGATGCAAGATAAGTGAAAAATGTGTGTGTGTTTAAACAAACAAAACATAAAAGGGTCAGTCTCAATGAATCAAGGAATTGTTCTCTTACAGAACTGTCAGCATGATTTATTTTTACAAACTGTCTGTCTAGAATAACTCTCCTATGTGAAAATCAGCTGCCCACAAATACAGAAATTTGCAAACCCTGGTAGCTATTCACAGAGCTGATTTTTAAAATAATTTTTTTATTATAGAATGTCTGTTGATAATGTTTCTTGTTTAAGTGTTGGAGTGATGTATCTTAGTTTAAATTTTTCTTTTCTACAAAAATCTGACTTTATGATTTTAAAGTATTCCCACAGTTGAAGTCTTTAGATGGAGCTCTCTCTTACAGTCGGAGCCACAGAGATTTCTCACACATCTGAGGCATCTACTACACACATATATGTTCCTTTTCTATTTTAATCTTTAACTCCTTTTCAGGCTACACCATTGTCTCCCTCATACCCGTTTGTCAGTTGGGCAGAAATATGTTGGGAAACACACCCAAGGTGAGTTGTATCTTCGGCTGGAACCACCCGCTTTGCTGTACTGGTTCATTGGATTAGTGGTGAAAATTCATAAAATGGCCAAGAAAGGCAGCAGCTACAGCGAATAGAGTTACCTTGAAATGGGATACCATGGGAGGTGAAGTTCATGGGCTTGAGGCCAGCAGATTCATGCTGACAGGACTCTGAAATTCTAGGGTTACCCTTGCCCCTTCCATTTTTATACAGGTCTCAATCCTCTGACCTGTTCAGAGGAATTTCACCTACTACTTTCTAGTTCTTTCTTTTCTTGTCCTCAGGCAATGAAGAGACTCACCAACTAGGTTCTGTTAGCTGTTTCTGGCATTTTCTCCCTATTAAAAGGCTCTTCTTCCTCGTTAGTTATTATATATGCTTTAAGGGTTTCGATAGTAGTAATCATTTGTCAGGCTTTGCCATTTTGAAGTAACATGCAGCTCACCTGCTAATTTCCCTGGCTCGCCATGCATTAAAGAGTTAAGGTCAATGTTCTTTAAACTACTTACTATTTCTGCAGGACCTAGACTGATGTACAAACTTTCGCATGATCATGATGAATTTTAAAGAAGGGAGCATGGGAGCAGGCACTGGTTTGACTATGTTGATCATTTGGCTTCCTCTTTGTGGGAAACAGAAAGAGCAGTTCCCACACAGCAACTCAAAGCCCTGCCTTGAATATTTATGCATCCAATGTTCTCTACATAAATAAATCTTACAATAGTTGGTCTTTTTTTCAAAACAAAATCTTGGTTCTGCTGGGGGAAAAACTCTTTAACAGTATTAGAGATATAAAAGTAATGTGGATTTACTAGCTATATCTAAGGGGATATTTTTTTAATTGCTTTAGGTTTAATTTTTTTCTTATTTATAGACCTGCCATATAAATATCAATAGTAAAACCTTGTCATTCAGGTCCATTAAAATGAAGATTTTTTTTTCTTTTTAAATTAGGTGTTCAAACATGACATACACTTGGGGGGAAAGATGATAGAGTGGAGAGGGAGGAGACAAGAGGGCAGGAGAGATGGGTGGGGGTGGGTATGGTCAAAGTAGGCCATGTGCATATGAGGAAATGCCAGAGAGAAACCCATTGATCTACACAGTTAACATAATCAGGTAATTATAATGCAATAGAATTTCAAAATATATTGCAGCCAGTGATGGGTTAAGGCACATCTGCAGTTATGGTCTGAATGAACCAAATGCCTTTGCCTTCTGATGTCACTGCAGGTCACAAGATAAACACATAATTAAAAACATTCGATCCTGGCAATTTTCTCCATAACGTTCTGCTGCTATGAAATCTAAGCAGTGATTACGTGCTTAAAAAGGAGAGCTGGATTACTTTTGTTTTCAAAGTTATGTCGTACAAGATAGCCTCTCTCCGTTTATGCTGCTCAAAGTTTGAATTTCAACATGCCTGGCTTTCCTATTCCTAACATAGCTAAAACCGGACAAAATAGATTCAATAGTAGCATGCCCCCCTTCTCTCTCTCTCTCTCTC
The DNA here is from genome assembly GCF_949786415.1 of Peromyscus eremicus. NCBI lineage: Eukaryota > Metazoa > Chordata > Mammalia > Rodentia > Cricetidae > Peromyscus > Peromyscus eremicus. The sequence continues at coordinate 32,297,847 of NC_081424.1, read as the reverse complement.
TCTCTCTCTCTCTCTCTCTCTCTCTCTCTCTCTCTCTGTGTGTGTGTGTGTGTGTGTGTGTATAGGAAGGGAGACAGCGAGAGGAGGGACAAAGAGACAGAGAGAGACAGAGAGAGACAGACAGAGACTCTTTTCAGCTTCATTCATTTCTGCTCTTCACTTTCCCCCAACATGACTTTTTCACATTGAATTTTTTATTTCCATTGCCATATGATTAATTAATATCCACTCCCTTGTGAATTCAGCAACCACATAAAATCCTAATAACTTATATCAAGAATAGCTCCAAACATCCATAGCAAATTGGTCCTCTGTTACTTACTTAATCTGTATCTAACAAAAATAGTATCCATACAGTTATTTGATGAGAGATATGAAACCATTTTAAAAGAGGTAGCAGTTGAGAGTCTACTAAGCATCATTGTAGGAAAATTCTTCCTTCACAATGGATAGATAGATGATCCTGTTCTTACAGAATTTGGAAAATTGTTTCTTCTCCAGTTGATTCCAAATGGTTTCCATGAAGTTTGAGATAGTTCATGTATTACACCTGAGGACGCTGAATTGTTGCTTTACACTAAATACTAACAGCAGCTGGCTCCTTTTCACCTCTTCCTAGCAATTGTTCTTTCTGCTTCTGGTGTCTCAGGCAAGGGTTGGATTGTCCTGATCATGTATTAACTTCCCATAAATGTGATAGAGGAGAAAGAGTAGAGAGAAAGAAGGAACTGTGCATAGAGTAAGTTCCCCTGAAGCCTAGACTCCTCAGGCACTGCTCTGCTGGTGAGACACCATTGAATATTTTGCTGTTTAAAGTCATCTTGGAGTAGCCTGTTTTCTAGATAGACCCCCATATGGGCAAACATTGCTTTACACGAAGTGAACGTGAGTATCTGGCCCATGCTTTACTTAAGGTTTCTAAAAACACTATTACCAAAAACAGCTTGGGAGAAGAAAGGTGTTAATTGGCTTAGCCCATCACCAAAGCAAGTCAAGACAGGTACTCATAGCAGGAAGCTGCAGGTAGGAACTGAAGCTGAGGCCATGGAGGAGTGCTGTTTCCTGCCTAGCTCTCCATGGCTTGCTTATCAAACCTAGGACCACCTGCCCAGGGATGGTGACACCCAAACTTGGGCTGAGCGCTGCCGCTCTATCAATCACTAATAAACAAAAAATGCCCCACAGCCTCACCTAGAGGCCAACCAACAGACTTATTTTCTCAACTGTGGTTCCCTATTCTCAGATACATTTAGGTTTGTGTCAAGTTGATTACAAACAAAACAAAACAAAACAAAACAAAACAGCACAGCCTGTTACAATTGTGATTTTGGATCAGATTATTTGAAGAGTTCTATTCTGTAATTATCAAAGGAAAGGAAATGGTTGTTTTTGAGAACTAAACTGTATTTCTATGAAGCTAATTATCTAGTTTGGATCTGAAAGAGTAGAAATTTCAAAAAGTTAAACGGAGACTAGAGATTAGATTTAGTTATGAAATAAAATCTTGCAACCTAAGAAATAGAGACACATCATTTTGTCCTTCATCCCCATGTTGACTAGAGTGCTTCAACGTCTCAACACTCATTCCCCAAATATGCCCTAAATCTGTCATTTTCCATATGAAGATAAACGCTTAATTCCAATTTTTCCTCTTCAGAGGAAACTTTATTCATTGTTTGTTATTCTTGGTAATGGCTATGATGACTTCAATTTAGATATTGGATATTAAAATTTAGTTTTATATTTCTGGTCTTGACGTTCTTCTTTTATTGCAATACAGATTATAGTATATTATTTCAGTATAGTATAGATTTCAGTAAAATTTCCACAACCACATGTGGAATTTTGGAATCAAGTGAGTTACTCTGAATCTGCCTGTCATTCTGAGTGTGTAGTTAAATTTGCATTCATCTTTGAATCAACGTCATTATCCCATTTTGAAAGAACGCATGCCTTTCTTTAAATGGATGGCCGCAGAAGTATAAAAGTGTCAAAATATTTAAGCGTCAGGTCTAGCACAAAGAGTGGTGTGTAGGGAGTTAAAGGTTCCGGTGAGAAAAATGATGCTTACACTACGTCTTCTTCCTCTCTGGTCTTCACTACACGTCTCCTCCAAGCTGCTAAACCACTGTCAATGGTGTACTGGAGAGACTCAAGAGTATCTGTCTGTCCTTTAATGGGAGGATGCTGAGGAGACAGGCATTGCTGATGGTGTCGGACAACCCATTTTCCTGTCTATTTGTTTTTGCAACTGCAGTCTGGAACAATTCACTTTTCCACGGGATTCATGTCCTTTATTTGCAAGATAAGAATATGGAGGGAAAAAAGTTTCTGTGCTTCTTTGCAAAGCTGACAATTCTGTAAGTAACTCAGTCTGTTCTTCGTCCCTCACCTCTCCTCCTGTAGTTGCTGACAACTGAAGTTGTCTGGTCCCCTCAGAAATGAGCTCTGACAAACAAAATATGGGCATTTCCCCAATGTTAGGGATTATTCTGTTAAAAGCACAGTTCCAAGGCTTGCCCTCAGACAGCTGTTTAGACGTGGCTTCATGTTAACACAGTTGAGTGCTTGGCGGAAATCAGTTCTGTCCTAACATATTGCTGAGGTCACCACTGTCCTGTTGGACGCCCCACCTCTCTGCCCAGACCCTGTCCCCCAGAAAGTCCCTCCAAACATGGCTTATCCCACTCCAGAGATGCTCAAGACCACTCCCACAGGGTATTTAAACTGCACCCCAGAAACAGACACGTGGTTTTTCAGTGGTCTCTCTTCTTGGTCTCCTCTGGGAGAGGGGGTGTGAGGGTGTTAGAAAATCATCCGGAATGCTTTACCCATTAAGGGCTCGCTCTTTCTTTCTTTCTCTCTCTCTCTCTCTCTCTCTCTCTCTCTCTCTCTCTCTCTCTCTCTCTCTCTTTCTCTCTTTCTCTTTTTTTGTGTTTTATCTTGTTTTGTTTTTCGATACTGAGTTTCTCTGTGTTGTTTTGGTGCCTATCCTGGATCTTGCTCTGTAGACCAGGCTGGCCTTGAACTCACAGAGATCTGCCTGGCTCTGCCTCCCAAGTAGGGGAATTAAAGACTTGCGCACTGCCCACTCTAATTTGGATTGCTGGGTCTGAGGAGAGAGGCTTATAGGGTTGCAGAAACTTTTCAACCATGCTTTCTTGTAAAGGGAAATTCTAACAGATAGTGTTAGTAAAAGAAGTTCTACTACACCACCCCACCACCCTGCAGCCTTTTAAAGTTCAAGCAGTTGACTTTGAGAGCATGGTTCAGAGGTAACACTAAAGTGTGTGTTTTGCTTGTAGCAGTTTGCTTTCTATGACTTCCAGCAGGCAGAGCCTAGAAGTGATTTTCATTGTCAGCTGGCACCCATTTCAAAGTCCCCTCTAGACCCAGGCGAGAACCTGTGGCTTTAAGTTTTATTATTAAATTTATTTTTGTTGGAGATGTGTTGAGAGCTAGAGAAAGTATGCAGTCAGAGAGACATTACATTTCTCTTTCAGTCTTTTCCGCCACTGACTCACAGTATAAATTTGAACTAGTCCCCTACACACAAGCGCAGCTTAGTTACACAGAGTGAAGCGAGGAAATAATTCAAAATTCCTATTCTGGAGCTGAAGAACTGCTGACACATAAATATTTTTCTTTGTGCTCCCTGGAAGACAGGAAATTTATAAATATTTAGTAGTATTGTTGCACCTTAGATACAAGGAGACAGGAAAATTATGATCCTCCCAAAAAGTGAACTATTTCAGACCCTCCTAGTGCATACCAAGAGACTTTACATTAGCTTGCCCCCACCTGCCTGTCTGCAGGCTTTCCCGTCCTAAACCAGCCCTGTGTAGCTGACTAATGTAGCAGTATAAATAAATATTAGCAACAGAGGTTGGTGTGGGTGGGGGGGTGAGGAAGCTCAGCTTGGGTACAGTCACACTGGCTGATGTCAAGCTGTGTATCATCACAAGAGGGGAGTCAACATAAACATTAAATCCTGAGTTCCTGAATGAAAAGGGTGAGAAAGTGATTCATTTTAAGAATGAATAATCTGGCTGAATGTAGGATCTCACATAATTTCTAATTTTCTTTCTTTCTTTCCTTCTTTCTTTCTTTCTTTCTTTCTTCCTCCCTCTTTTCCTTCCTTCCTTCCTTCCTTTCTTTCTTTCTTTCTTTCTTTCTTTCTTTCTTTCTTTCATCCTTCCTTCCTTTATTTATTCCTCCTTTTTCTTTTTCCTCTTTCTGTCTCTTTGTTTCTCTGTGTCTGTCTGTCTGTCTGTCTCTCTTTGCATGTGTTCCAAGGAACATGGGAAGAAAATAAGCCCACCCAAGGTTCCCAGTCACTGTTTATTTCAAGCAGAGTCTTCACAGAATTAATTCACTTGTTTCTTGGCACATTCTTGTCCCACAGGCTGTTCCTGGGATGTTTCAATGTAACCAGGTCCTGGAGACAAGGTCCAGGAAGGCTGTTCCTGGGATGTTTCAATGTAACCAGGTCCTGGAGACAAGGTCCAGGAACGCCTGCAGGGTTATGTTTGGATGATAGAGCTTTCAGGTGATTTTTTTTCCAAGTCTACTTTCTTACTTATGCTTTTCAGAGTTTCCTGACTGTTTTCTTTCTAAAAAAATACATTTCATTTTTACAAAACCAATAGCTTACAGATGAGCTTGAATTCTCTTTCACCTTTGATTTCAATCTCTTCCCTGCCATATACCAAGTTTTAATGGACTTAAGCCTTCCTCCTTCCACCCCCAGCTGTTTTTTCTATTGCTAAGGATCAAGTCTGGTTACCCACACTTAAGCAGCTGCTGAGCCACACACACCCCAAGCCTCCCTCTGATTTCCTTATAAATTGAATGCAGCCATTAATACAGTAATGGATTTCCAAATGAGTTGAAAAAAGGCTTTTGGTCCAGGGAACTCGGGCACTCACAAAGGGAACACGACACAATTTTCTATTTTGTCTTAAATTACTGGGTTAATCAGGCCAAAGTAGAGTGTGTCTCTTGAGTAGGAGTTGTTCTGATAGTTTTCTGTGTGTTCAGCTAAGCTCAAGATGAATACATTCGTTTTGATATTTCTCATGTCCTCAGAGCCTTGAGATGTAGCACCAGTTGTGACAGACAAAAGGCAATAATCTCTTTTTTGTAAAAAATTCATGTTGTTAAACTGATCTTTCAGTGGAATATGTAGAAGCCCATCCCATCACTGCATTCCAATCAACATGGTTAGTATGAGCTGTGGTGTTGAATGACACATACATACAAACCCCATGTTGTTTAAGTGGATATTTAATACATAAAACTTTTACTAGCTATCTTCTTGTCTGTGGATTATCTGTAAAATGGTTTCATATATTTCACAACAGTTTATGTAGTTCTGTTTTCATCATTTATTTGACAATATTAGCATTTAATGTTATCATTTAAAGTCTATTTTCTTCTTGGAAACAAAAGACAGTAACTTCACACTGAGCGATCTTCATGAAGCCAACTTATACTTTTCTCTGTGGTGTATTCGTGTGTGGTCTCATATTTTGCCTTAATACCCATGCACAGTATTACATTGGATCACCACTGGGGCTCACACTTGCCCTCGCTAACCCACATAGTTATTTAGATCTGGTCTTCCTACAGATGCCCAGTAAGCATCTCTTTCCTGACTGTCTGTGTGCAAGGTAATGCAGCAGTTAAGGGACCACCAGTCCAAAGAAGTGACTAGAGGAAAGCAAGCACATAGACCATCCATGCACTCACATGTCCTAGATGCTATAGGAAATCTGGGCAGATTATCCTTGGAACTTGCACTGTCACTGAGAAGCTAATGCCACCTGACTGAGAACTCTCAGCTCCTTCTCCAGCACCATGTCTGCCTGCACACCACCATGTCCCCATCATGAGAATACTGGACTAAACCTCTGAAACTGTAAGCCACCCCAATTAAATGTTTTCCTTTATAAAAGTTGCCGTGGTCATGGTGTCTCTTCACAGCAATGAAAACCCTAACTAAGACATCAGGATGATGGAAGAGTCAAAAAACAAGACGCTTATTATGACATCCCTGACATTAGAGGTAGAGACTACTCAACATAGTGAGTCCACCTTTGGTGACACTGCCTCTGGTGGCACCACAGTCCATTCTCTTGCCTCCAATGTCCACTCTCTCGTTCTTTCTCTCCACATCCCTATGAAAGACCCCGCTTATAGCGCTTATAGCAGGCTTTTACTTAGCATAAGAAACACCATTCTGCGAGGCAAGTACCAGAAAAACAGGGCGTCCTTGGCCTAACTGCAAAATGTACGTTTAGATAAATCACTTGGCATAAACCGTAATCAGCCAGCTGCAAAAGCCTGGGACCTAGGAAACACTCACCCTGATCACCCGCCCTGGGAGAGAAACCGTTGAGTCAAAATAAGATATCTCTGGTTGGCCACTTGGCCTTGGGGAATAAACAGTTGGGCTGGGAAAGCACCCCCAAGGCCAAGTCAGCCACACACATCAAATTTCCGAAAATTAAAAATATGTCCCTAAGTTCACCCTGGCCTTCTTTGAATCAACCAATGGGAACCCTGTAACTATGCTTCTCACTTCTGTAACCGTGCCTCTGCCCCTGGGATCCTATAAAAAGTCCCCTTTACCCAAGGAGGGCGCGCAAGTCCTCCGAGAGACTTTGTCGCCCCGGGTACCTGTGTATCTGAATAAACCCTCTTGCAGTTTGCATCTAATCCGTGGTTTCGGTGTGTTCCTTGGACTTGGGGTCTCTCCTGAGGGAAGATCTCCTCCGGGGGTCTTTCACCTCTTTCTTCGAGGTGGAATCCAGCAGCATCAGCCAACGGTCTGGTAGAAACTCAGTACTAAGGCTGTGACCCTTACGTTGTTGCCCTCAGGATCTCCCCGGAGGGCTCTGTGGTAGCACAGGCACCCATCCAGGGGATGTGAGTTCCATCCTCTGTTCTCTACCTCTTTCAAGGCTCTGCTAGCTCTAACTTGACCTAAGATCTTCACATCCCTCTTGTCTCTGCTGTCCTGTGGTCAGTGGCTAGCCCTGGGGACTTTAGTCCCTTTTTTTTTTTTTCTGGGAACAAATCATTTCTCCAGACAACTGCCAAAATCCTTCAGAAGGCAGTTCCATCTCAAAGTTACTCTCAAAGAAAACCACACACACACACACACACACACACACACACACACACACACAAACAATTGACATTATTATGGTCATTAATATATTAGTACAAAAAATTCAATTGACTTCATTGTGGCCATTTCTAGAAATGATAAACAAAAGGAAAAACTAGAACAATAAGCATTGATTTTCATATGGAAAGTGGCAGATTTAGGGCATATTTGAGAAATGACTGCTATGGTTTTAAAGTACTCTAGTCAACACAGGTATAAAGAAGTAAAATATGTGTATGGTTATTTCCCATGCTGCAAGATTTTATTTCATCTCTAAATTGGAGCTCCAGTTTTAATATTTTGAAAATTTCCACAACTTAAGCCCCAAACTAGATAATTAGCTCCAAACTAGAAAATTAGCTTCATATAAATATGATTTGGTTTTCAAAAGGAAATGTGCTTGATTCCTTCTAACAGAGTTTAGAGATGTACAGGTTTCACACAGGCAGACAGACAGACAGACAGACAGACAGATAGACACACACACACACACACACACACACACTTTTATGTCAACTAGACACAAGCTAAAGTCATCTGAGCAGAGGGAACCCCAATTAAGAAAATGCCTCCAGCCGGTGGTGGTAACACACACCTTTAATCCCAGCACTCTGGAGGCAGAGCCAGGCTCATCTCTGTGAGTTCAAGGCCAGCCTGGTATACAGAGCTGTGGTGGTATTGTGTTCCCCAAAATATTGTGCACCCTCATAAACTTATCTGGGGTCACAGAACAGAACAGCCACTAGATACAGAGGCTAGAAAATGGTGGCACTCATGCCTTTAATCCTAGCATTACAGAGGCAGAAATCCATCTGGATCTCTGTGAGTTCAAGGCCACATTGGAAACAGCCAGGCATGGTGTCACACGCCTTTGATCCCAAGAAGTGAGCCTTTAATCCCTGGGGGTGATGGCAGAAAACAGAAAGATATATAAGGCATGAAGATCAGAAACTAGAAGTATTTGGCTGGTTAAGCTTTCAGGCTTTCGAGAAGCAGTTCAGCTGAGATCCATTCTGGATGAGGACACAGAGGCTTCCACTCTGAAGAAACAGGATCAGGTGAGGAACTAGTGAGGTGAGGTGACTGTGGCTTGTTCTGCTTCTCTGATCTTCCAGCATTTACCCCAAAACCTGGCTTCAGGTTTGTTTTTATTAATAAGAACTTTTAAGATTCATGCTACACAGAGCAAGATCCAGGACAGGCACCAAAACAACACAGAGAAACCCTGCCTCGGGGTAAAAAAAAAAAAAAAAAAAAGGAAGTGCCCCCATAAGATTGGATTGTAGGCAGGCCTCTAAGTCATTTCTTTAATTAGTGGTTGATGGGAAGGTCCAGCCCATTGTAGGTGATTCCATCCCTGGACTGTTGGTCCTGAGTTTTGTAAGAAAGCAGGTTGAGCAAGCCATGTGGAGCAAGCCGGTAATCAGCACCCCTCCGTGGCCTCTGCATCAGCTCCTGCCTCCAGGTTCCTGCCCTGTTTGATTTCCTCTCCTGACTTCCTTCAATGATGGACTAGAATGTGGAAGTGTAAGCCAAATAAACCCTTTCCTCCCCAACTTGCTTTTGGTCCTGGTGTTTCATGCACACACACACACACACACACCCCCCAGGCTGACATTCAACACACATGGAGAGAATAAGAAGCACAGTTGGCTTGAGCATCTCCAAACCCAGAGCAATGATGCTTTATCTGTATCCTTACCCTTGCATTTGTTAAGTGAAGCTAGGATTTGCTTTTGAAACAAGGTAATGTGTACATAAATGAGGAATCTAATTTATCCCCAATATGAGTACTGAGCATCTGGAATACAGGAGTGTTGTGTTCAGAGACAAACGAACCAAACAAGGTTTTTGATGAACAGGCCCATGGCCAGAACTTAAACCATCAGGGTAAAGGGTCTCAAAGGACAGTTGACCTTGACCTATTCCTCTGATGGCAGAAGCCATCTCTTCACAACCAAACCAAACCAAACCAGATCAGATCCTGAGGGAAAGCTTCTAAACCAGACCGCCCCCCACCCCCATACACACACAGGAGGGAAGACTGAAGAACGGGAGATGGAGGTGGGAGTGAGCTGTGTCTTCCTTGGAGAGCAGGCATACAGATAGATGCCCTTGTTGAGCAAGGTCCACAGCCAGGGATGCAGACTGTGCAGTTACCGTGTGTGTGTGTGTGTGTGTGTGTGTGTGTGTGTGTGTGTGTGTCTGTCTGTCTGTGCCTTCACTTTCTTTCCACCGAAACTCAGACTCTCTCAGCGTTTCTTTTCTCCTCCTGTCCTGAGCAGGATGCTTTCCTTCTGTCCCATCACTTTCCGGTTCTTTCCCTTGTGTGTCAACTGTCCCTGCGAGTCTGCGCTTCAAGTCTTTCCTTCCTCTTTTCCCTCTACCAGGACGTGTCCCCTTTTCTCCGCTTCTTCCAGGAAGCTCCTTGCATTCCACTCCTCCCAGCCCAGACTTCAGAGATGGGTGGCAGCAGGTGGATGCCTGGAGAGAGGT